>NC_057386.1:107906057-108506057 GCF_019320065.1 Cervus canadensis
CGTGTGTGCACGCATGTGCACGTGTGTGCTCATACGTGTGCGCATGTGATCTGTGTGCGAGCATGTACATGTGTGCGTGCTTGTGTGTGCTCATGCGTGAGAGCATGTGCTCGTGTGTGCACGCATGTGCACGTGTGTGCTCATATGTGTGTGCACGTGCTCTGTGTGCGAGCATGTACATGTGTGCGTGCCTGTGTGCGCTCATGCGTGTGAGCATGTGCTCGTGTGTGCTCGCATGTTAGCACGTGTCCGTGTGTGCTCATACGTGTGTGCATGTGATCTGTGTGCGAGCTAGCACGTGTCCGTGTGTGCTCATACGTGTGTGCATGTGATCTGTGTGCGAGCATGCACATGTGTGTGCCTGTGTGTGCTCATGCGTGTGAGCATGTGCTCGTGTGTGCACGCATGTGCACGTGTGTGCTCATGTGTTAGTGTGTGCTCATATGTGTGTGCACGTGCTCTGTGTGCAAGCATGTACATGTGTGCGTGCCTGTGTGTGCTCATGCGTGTGAGCATGTGCTCGTGTGTGTGTGTTTGTGTGTGCACGCATGTGCACGTGTGTGCTCATGTGTTAGTGTGTGCTCATATGTGTGTGCACGTGCTCTGTGTGCGAGCATGTACATGTGTGCGTGCCTGTGTGTGCTCATGCGTGTGAGCATGTGCTCGTGTGTGCTCGCATGTTAGCACGTGTCCGTGTGTGCTCATACGTGTGTGCACGTGCTCTGTGTGCAAGCATGTACATGTGTGCGTGCTTGTGTGTGCTCATGCGTGTGAGCATGTGCTCGTGTGTGCTCGCATGTTAGCACGTGTCCGTGTGTGCTCATACGTGTGTGCATGTGATCTGTGTGCGAGCATGCACATGTGTGTGCCTGTGTGTGCTCATGCGTGTGAGCATGTGCTCGTGTGTGCACACATGTGCACTGTGTGCTCATGTGTTAGCATGTGTCCGTGTGTGCTCATACGTGTGTGCATGTGATCTGTGTGCGAGCATGCACATGTGTGTGCCTGTGTGTGCTCATGCGTGTGAGCATGTGCTCGTGCGTGCACATGTGCTCACGGGTGTGCGTGTGCATGTGTGAGCATGTGCATGCATGTGTGTGTAAACACATGATGAGGTGACATGAGGTGGCAGGACAGGATCCCAGGGGGTGGGGTGGGTTCTGCTTGGGGGACTCAGACGTGACAATAAGTTTAGTGCAAGTTCCTTGACCACACCTTGGATTAGAAAATAGAAAGTTTTCGGACTATTGTTGACACAGTTCAGGAAACTCAAGTCATTAGATTCTTTTTCTCAAAGGCGACATGGGTGTTCAAGGTACTAATCTTTGAACTCTTCTATAGACTTTGGAACTTTTAAAAATAAAACCTGAAGGAAAAAGTAAAATAAGAAGACCCCTGTGTGGTGGAGGGAGTGCTGGAGGCAGGACTGGGGGTGGGGCGGGGGTCCCAGAGGCAGAGGGGGTGCAGAGTGGAGGCTGGATGGAGCCTGTGCTGGGGGCCCTGGCACCCGCCCCCCACAGCGGGCATCCAGGGCTCTGGGGGGACCGTCCGGGGGTGCTGGGGAGGAGGGGCGGGGGTCCCAGTGGCAGAGGGGGTGCAGAGTGGAGGCTGGATGGAGCCTGTGCTGGGGGCCCTGGCACCCGCCCCCACAGTGGGCATCCAGGGCTCTGGGGGCAGGTGGTGGGGGTGGGGGGCCGCACCTGAAGTTGTAGCTCCGCTCCTGCAGCTGGAAGGAGTACTGGGGCCGGCAGTCAGCGCCCCCGCTGTCCAGGTCACAGTCCCAGCGGACGTGGACGCCCACGGCCCCGCCCTGCACACAGCGCACACTGCCCCAGCAGCTCTCGGGCCCTCCCGGGCCACCAGGGACCACTTCCCGCCCACCAGGGACCCACCAGCAGTGCCAGATCCTCAAAGACCCCTCCGGCTGCAGCCACGAGGTCCCCGATGCGGAACACAGGGCAGGCGGGGCTGGAGCGGGGATCGTAGCGGCAGAGCTTGAAGTAGGTGGGGTCCTGGGTGTCCAGGGCATTGGACCTGAGGGGTGGGCGGCAGTCAGGACGGACAGGGGGCAGGAGGGTCTTCGGTCTGCCAGCCCCCCCACCCCACCACACCCCACCGCACCCCACCGCACCCCATCCCCGCTTACTTGGAGAAGTTAAACTTGCTGAAGGTGACGGTGTTTTTGATGAACAGGGTGAAGTTCTCAGCCTGGAGCAGCAGGGGCTTCCTGCGGTGTGGAGGGGGGATGTGAGAGGCAGGCTCCGTGGTCGGGGGCGGGGCGGGGCCTGGGGGGCTTACACGGGCACAGCGCCGCTCTCCACTGGACACCAGCCCCGGATCTCGCAGGTCCTGTGGGTCCCATTGAACACTACGCACTGGCCCGTCTTTATGCCTTGAAAACACGGGACAAACCCCAGGCCCTCGAATCTCCATGGGGCCTGGGCAGGGGTGGGGGGGAGGGCGGCTGACAGGAAGGAGAGACACAGACCACCCAGGGTCCCCTGGGCCGGAGCCCCCCAGCCCGGGGAGGTCCTGGAAGGCGGGCCCGCTTACCGTGGCTGTGCGTCCCTGTCTCCCCCTCGGGACAGTCCTGGTCGGCCCAGCAGTTAGCCAGCGGGATGGACGGGTGCTGGGGGCGGAGAGCAGACCGCCAAGGGCCTGGAGGGGCCTCCCTTGGGGAGCCTGCCCCGCACAGGGGGACACACCCCTTCCTGCCTTAGCCCCTCGGGGGTCTCTGAGTCTGGGGGCACCCGAGAGAGCTGGAGGCTGCAGATAAACATGCAGCTGGCAGCCGCAGCGGGAGACGGGTGCAGGCGGAGTTCCAAGGCTGAGCAAGACTCCTGACCCGCTCCTCCTGGGGGGATGGGAGTGACGCGGCCAGGCCCAGCAGCTCTGGTCCAGTTCAGACGACAGAACAGGGGAGGTGATGGGCGGCAGGGAGGGTGAGGGCGTGCCGGGTGGGGCCACTGGGCACTGACCGTGGGCGAGCCCCGGTGGGACGGCCTGGGAGCACACAGGCTCGCCCCATCCCGGCTTGTTCTCCTGTAAGACGGGGTCGTGGCTGCCTGCAGGTGGGGACAGAGTTCTGGGGGTCAGCCAGCAGGGGAAGGCTCCAGGCACCAGAGGGAGACACAGTCTCACAGACGCGGCTTTGCAGTTCTGTCCTGGCTGGTGCTGGACACCGTTGCCCAAGGCACCCAGCTCAGGGCAGCGTGGGGAACACTGGTGGTCACAGGGCTCTGGCCCAACGAGCTGAGCAGACGGAGGACAGTGTGGGGCCACCTGCCCGGCCTCGAGGTCCCCACCTGTGTCCCACGTCTGTCCCTCCTCTCCGCCTGGCTGGGCCACTGTGGGCACCCCCCCAGGCCCCGTCCTCCTCCATCTGGCTTCCCGAATGGCCCCTTCCAAGGCACCGAAGATGGAGCACCCCTCCCCTGAGCCCCCCGCACCCCCATGCTCCTGTGATCAAGCCCAGCTCCTCCGCAGGGCCCTTGGGACCGCCACCCCTACTCCCGTCCAAAGGGAGGCTCCACCCCCACCGAGCAGCAGGTGACTCCTGAGAGGCCTCACCCGACACGGGGGGCCTTTGCCCACGCAGCCCCCTCTGCCTGAACAGCCTGAAGACCCCTGTAGAGCCTGGGGTCCAGCGGGAAGCCCTGCCTGAGCCTCCAGCGCTGGCAGAGGCCCTCCCGGGGACTCCCAGCGGCAGCCTCTGCGCCACCCCATGACCTGCCTTGGTGGCCGGGCCGTCTGCCCCGGAGCTCCTTGGCGTGTGTGGGCGGGGCTCTGCAGGCCCCGGGGGAGGCGCTGCGGGTTTCTGAAGGCTGTGGCACCATCTGGAGCACAGCGTGTGTGCTGGGAGGACCAGCCCACCAGGATCCCCGGAGGAGCAGCTCTGAGGAAGGCGGGTGGTCAGATCTGATGCGTTACAGCCCGGCCCCCGCCGTTTCACGGGAAGTGTCAGAAGCCGGGACATGGAACAAAGAGGAATCCCAGGGATTCCAGAAAAGACAGAACCACAGCCCCAGCAAAACTTCAGGACAGTCCACACACTGAACCAAGACTAGATGTCCGTGAGCGTTTGCAAAGGCAAGGACATCGTGTTTGCCAAGGGAAGATGGGGCCCACTGCGCACATGGGCACCCCAGCAACAGAGGTAGGACCACCAAGCAGGACTCGGGCAGCTGACTGCACCCTTTCTCTCCAGCCAGCAAGTGATTACGTTTTAGCCTCAATGAAAGAAAAATGTCACCACGGAGGTAGGCTTCTAAGGCAGTGTCCTGGGTCAGGACTCTTCAGGCAAAACCCACAGCCAGGAAACTGAACCCTTAAAAATGGTTAAGATGGTAATTTTGATGTTATGCATATGTTATCACAATTTGAAAAAAATTGGATAAAAAATCCGCAGCTGGAGAGAAGGGTCAGTGGGCTCTGTGGCAGAGGCTGGACCCTGGGACGCCCTCAGGCGAGGAGGAAAGGTGCGGCTTCTGGGGACGGTGAGATTTTCTAGACGGCAGGGACCACAGCTGCAGGGCAAAGTACGCAGAGATCGTGGGCGACCCTGAGCTTGGCATGGGCAGCAGTGTGCCGTTTGCTCACAGAAACGGAAGCTGCCCCCGGGGCACATTAATGGAGGCTGTGTCTAGAAAAGGGTGGTGGTCTTCCAGCTTGCCTCTGGCTGTCAGAGTCCACCTGAGGCCTGTTACCTTGACAACCTCCAAAATTCCCCTGAGGCGGGACCAGGATGAGGAAGGGTCCCGGACACTTCGCCGGGGACAGACTCTGGAACTAGGGACCTCGGGCAGAAGCCCTTGGGCAGTCTTACCTCTGGGCACCTGCCCTGGACTTGTTCTGGCGTCACAAGGAAGTTGGTCACCAAGAAGAACACGTTCTCTCCCTGGAAGAGAAGTGTCAGGGTGGGTCTCTGCTCCCTGTCCCCCACCAGGAGAGGTCAGAAGCTGGCAGCTCGGCTCGTGCAGGGAGGGGGCCCTAGATCCATCAGATCATCAGCCCTGAGCCCCAGGAAAACGCCTCCAGTGTAGCAAGCCCGGCTGCTGCACGGGGACCCAGCAGAAGGCCTCCGTCAGCCCGACCCAGGGACGGCACGGGCGGCCGTGAGAGCTGTTAGGAAGTGGAATGAACAGGAGGGAGGGGCAGGGGGGTGTCCAGTGGACCCGACGTGGACGGGGGGACGTCACTGGAGGACGAGAGGCCACGCTGAGGGCAGGAGGTGATTTCCCATCTGATGAGGTGGGCCTGCCCCTGGGAGGCAGCTGTGCTCAGGCGGGGGCCACCAGGGTTAGAATCTGGGAGTCAGCAGGATAGCAGAGGAGACTGAGGGGCGGACAACCTGGGTGACGTGACGGGAGGCGGGGCAGGAGACACAGTGTGGTTGGGGGCGGAGAAGGAGAGCCCCCCGTGGCCCCCCCACCCCACCCCCAAGCTCACGTGTTGAGCTCCGACACGCCTGTCCTTTCCAGATGCAGACTTTTTCTTTTTTTCTTTTCCATTATGTTTTTTAAAAATTATTTTTAAACTTGCGGCCCATGGGATCTTCACTGCGGTGTGGGAATCTACAGTCGCGGCAGGCAGGACCTAGTTCTCCAACCAGGGATGACACCTGGGCCCCTGCTTCGGGAAGGCGGAGTCTTAACCCCTAGACCAGCAGGGAGGTCCCGCCACCGTGGTTTATTACAGGGTACTGAATATAGTTTGCTGTGCTATGCGGCAGAAGCTTATTGCTTATCCATTCTATAACAGTTCGCATCTGCTGATCCCAAGCTCCCAGTCCTTCCCTCCCTCACCACCGCCCCCAGCTCGGCAGGCGCAAGTCTGCGGCCTTCAGCCGTGAGTCTGTGCGTAGATACGTCCACGTGTGTCACATTCTAGACTCCACACGTAAGCGAGATCGTCTGTCCCTGTCTGAGCGTCTCCAGGCCCATCCGCGTAGCTGCAGACAGCATTACTTCATTCTTTCTCTGGCTGAGGCGCGTTCCCCTGGGGGGCTTCCCAGGTGGCACTAGCCGTAAAGAACCCGTCTGCCAATGTGGGAGATATGAGAGACAAGGGTTCGATCCCTGGGCTACAGGCCATGGGGTCGCCCAGAGCAGGACGAGGCTGAGCGGCCGAGCAGGCACAGGCGGCATTCCGCCGTGCACACACACCGCGTGTCCTCCACCCGTTCCGGATGCAGGCTTGCAGAACGCGTCTCTCTGGCCTGGCTTCCCGACCATCTCCTCCTCCACTGGAAGGCCACTGCTCTGCGAGGCCCCTCCAGGGCCGGCGCCCCGTCACCCCTGCACGCGCTCACGGTGTGACGGGGGCGGTCAGAGGGGGCAGCACCCAGCAGCAGCTCCGGGTCACCCACCTGTGGTGGCTTCACGAAGTCAGCCACGTCCCACAGCCGGTTCCCCAGCTCCTCAATCTGGGTCACGGAGACCCCCTTGAGCTTGGTGATGACAGAGACCTGGGGATCCGGGTCCTGCTCCTGGTAGCCTTTTTTGGCGAGGAGGGCCCACCTGGGGAGGACAGGCGGGCAGCGTGGTGCGTCCCCAGCCCTCTCCCCCGTGGCCTCCTGGCTCCCAGCCCGGGGCTCAGGGGCCCCACCTGGTCTCCCGCACCAAACTCCTTGCCTAGGCCGGAGCTCCAGCCACACGTCTGAGAGCTAGGGCCCTTGTTGGGCACCCATGGGCTTGGGGACGCCCACCATCACCTCCTTCACCAGCCAACACCCTCCCCTGCCCTGTCTAGATCTGGCTTCCTCCTCAAAGACGCCCCCAACCCAGCTTGAACTGGTGGTCTCTCCTGGGGTCCTCAATGCTCCAGCTCTCACGAGTGTCAGGGACCACCTCCCGCCCGGCCAAGGGCCCCCGGTGTGGGGAGGGGGGTCCATCCTGCTGGGCACTGGCGTCCAGCACAGGGCTGGGAAGAAGGCCCAGGAAAGGATGTAGGGAGGCACCTGAGCACAGGCCCTGCTCTGACACCCCCCCAGCCTCTAGACAGATGGAGAAACTTCCTTCTCCCCACCTCCCGCCCTGCCACCAACCAGCAGCCCAGACCCTGAAGACTAAGTTTTTCGCCCCTCAGCCTAGCCGTGACCCCTCTAGCCAGCACACCCGGGGTCTGTTCTCTTACCCCACCACATAGACCACGACCCCCAGCTGCAGCAGCCTCTGCAGGGCGCCCACCCGCCAGTTCCGGGTCATCACATACTTCTCCGTTTTGTAATCCAGAAGCCCCCAGCCCACCCCGGCGCCTGGGGAGCCCATGTTCCCAGCTCCTGCTGGCGGCCAGGCTGCGTGAGTCAGCACGGCAGCTGCAGCCACAGCTGAACGGGGAGCTGAAGCAGGCGCCAAGCAGGGCCAAGCCAGAAGCTATTAAAGGGACACTCGGGCAGGACTCAGCCTCCACCTCCCAGCCCCTGGGCTCAGGCCCAGCCTCCCCGCTTCCCAGGGCCTCCCATCCAACGCAGACTCTGCCGGCTGGGCCCCGGGCACTAAGGGAGGAACGGTCTCCGGCCACGCCCTCTAACCTGTCACCTCTGAGGGGTGATGAGAGGTGGGACAGGCACTGTGAGAGGGCCAGCTGGAGCCCAGAGGGCAAGGAAAGCCTCAGGAAGAAGGGAGCCCTGAGCTGCCCCGTGCAGACCTGACGCTCAACAAGCAGCGCTGGGGAGGGCTGTCCTGGGTGGAGGGAGAAACACAGGCGACTGCTAGCGGGTGAGTGAGCGCTGGACCCACAGGTGGGAGCGCGATCCTGGCTGCAGAAAGCAGTCAGCCCCCTGTGCGGCGCGCCCGAGAAGCTGCCCCGTTCCCAGGCTCCCGAGTGCAAAGAGGACAACGAAGAGGCAAGCCCGCCGCGCGCGCCGCCTATCGGTCTCGGCTGCGAGCCAGCCAAGGTCAGCGCGCGCTCTTGGCGGTGTCCGCAGCAACCAACAACTCGGGGTCGCCTGGGCAACTGCTGCCGGGGAGGCGTCCCTATTGGCTGCAGCGGACAAGCGCCCCGTCAGATTGGCCGATGAGCTGGAGGGCCCGCCTCCATCCCCGGGCCGCGCTCCGCTGCAGTCCCTGGCAGTCCCCGCTCTGTGGCCGCGACTGTAGAGTGGGCGTAACCATGAGGGGTCCCCTCCAGGGGCCTGGGGAGAAGGAAGACCAGGAGGAAGGGGCGGCGGCGGCCTCTGGGCGTCCTGCTGGGGGCCCGGGGACCAAGAAGGGTTCGGACACGGATTTGGACTCCGACCAGGAGACAGAAGGTGCCTACTGGCAGGGGGTGGGGGGCAGGCTGGGGCCGCGTAGGCAGGGGACCCCCCGTCTAGCAGGAGCGCACCCCTCCGTGGAGCTGGGGGCGGCTCCCGCCCTGTGCCTTCCCCACCATGCTCCTGGCGGCATCAGTTCCATCCTTAGAACAGGCTTCCAGAATGAGGTTAAGAGGCAACCCCCACCCCCGCCACCCCGAACAGTGTAAGAAGGGCTGTCTCACCCCAGCCATCAGAAAAAAACTAAAGGAATGGAGGTAGGGAACTTAGAATTGCTTCAGTTTCCTCCCCTATAAGAGGTTCACACAGCCCTGTGGTCTGCAATCCGGTGGAAGAGACGCATACACTGCGGGGTCAGGGGGCTGGGTGGGGAGGGGGCCAGGACCAGCTACATGAGTGGCAGGACTGCAGGCGGGGCCGCTTTCCCGGCCGGCACAGGAGGAAGCGCCTCCAGAGGGGAGACCAGGCTGGGCAGTGGGGCCGGCCGGGAGGGGGCCACGTGAACCCCGTCTCCCATCAGGCGCCCGCAGGCCCGGCGAGCTGGGTGAGGACACCCTCTACCTGAGGTCTTGCCGGGCCCACAGCGTCGTGCCCGCCTCCTGCTTTCTGCGCCAAGGGAGCGCCCCAGAGCTCAGCCTGCGGCACCGTGGCCTGGGGCCCCAGGTACCCGGGGAGGGACCCTCGAGCAGGTTTGAAGGGCGAGGACCTGGAAGGCAGCAGCCATGGGAGGGGGCCCTTCCTGAGCCCAACCCCCACACTCCCCAGCCCTGCTCGGGGTCCCAGGCACGTCCCAGCCCCCACACTGAGTGACAGGTGGGATCGGGGCTATGACAGAGCTCAGTACAAGGACTGGGGGGCCTGAAGGGCACCCCTAACTTGTTGGGGGGATCAAGGAAGCTCCTGGGGAGACCGAGAAGGAGAAGCCGGCACCCCTGGGCCTGTGGGAAGGAATCGAGTGGGCTGAGCCCTGCAGGCAGAGCCCAGGGAGTGCCCCCCCACCGTGTCTGCAGCCCTGGAGAGGGCCAGGCCCTCAGGTCCCTCTGTGTCCCAGGGGGCCTGGGCTCTGGCCCATGCACTGACCTCCAATCCCTACGTCAAGCGGCTGGACCTCAGGGACAACGGACTCTGTGGGGCCGGTGCAGAGGCCCTTGCGGGCGCTCTGAGCAAAACCCGCAGCATCTGTGGTAGGTTCTGAGCCTGGGGTGGGGCTGGGCTACCCCACACGGGCCTTCTCACCCCGCTCCCAGCTGCTGCTGCTACTGGGGGGCAGGGCTTCATCACAGGGTGGGGGAGTAGGATGCAGTCAGGCCCTGTGTGGGGCCTCCGGAGTTGTGGGGCCTCCTCCACTGTCTTTGGCCGGCCAACTCCCCCTGTGTGTGGTGGCATCCTGGTGCCTGGATGCGGGGGGCGGGGGGCAGATGGGCAGGGGCCAGGCAGGGCGAGAGGAGAGGGGCTGGATCCAGATGCCGCCTCTGCCACGGAAGGGCGGGGAGACCCTGGGCAAGGAGCCAGCCTTGCTGAGCCTCAGTTTCCGACACTCAGTCCTTGGAGATGTGGGGACATACTCTCAGGAGAGTGTCTGCTTACGTAAGCCCTCGACTCGTGGCCACCTGGGCCGTCACCACCAGTCCCGGGAAACGCGGCAGTGGGGCTTCCGCGGGAGGGCCACGCGGCTGCCAGGTGTGAATCACCCACTGAGGGGCCGGGTGCGTCTACATCACAGCCCCACAGAGTAGGCAGTGTTAGCCCCCCGACAAAGCTTGTGGACACACGGGCTGGGGACGGGAGTCTGGGGAGCTGTCTGGGGCCGCAGGGGACCCAGTTGATGGGGGGCAGACTCACTATCCACTCCAGGACAGTCTGGCCGCTAAGTCCCCTGTGCTGGGTCAGGCTGGGCAGCTGCGGGGGATGGGAGGAGGCGGGGCCTGGCTCTGGAGCCCGTCCCTGAGGAGTGCTGCTGGCCCCAGATGTGGACCTGTCGGAGAACCGGCTGGGAGCGGAGGGAGCCCGGGCCATCTGTGCTGCCCTGGTGGTGAGCCCGGCCGTGCAGAGGGTGCAGCTGGCAGGGAACGGCCTGGAGGAGCAGGCAGCCCAGTACCTGGCTGAACTCCTGCTGGCCCACACGGGCCTGAAATCCCTGGACCTGAGCTATAACCAGCTGAATGACCAAGCAGGTACCATCCGGCCACAGGCCAGGGCTACCACGGTGGTGCTCGTGACTGTCTTCCTGGGGCAGGGTGGGCGGAGGTAGGCAGGACCACTCTGAGCATCCGTGCCCCACTCTTGTTCCCTGCACCCCACCCCCACCCCGGGACTCTCAGTCCACTCCCCAGGTATTTCTCTGCCCAGCCAGTGCCTGTGGGCCCTGACAGCCACTAGGAATCCAGCCATGAATTCAACAAAGCCCAGGGCTTCCCAGATGGTGCTAACGGTAAAGAACCTGCTTGCCAACGCAGGAGATACAAGAGACTCAGGTTTGATCTTTGGGTTGGGGAGATCTCCTGGAGGAGGGCATGGCAATCCACTCCAGTGTTCTTGCCTGGAGAATCCCATGGACAGAAGAGCCTGGCGGGCTACAGTCCATGGGGTTGCACAGTCAGACACGACTGAAGCAGAGCAGCAAGCACGCCCTCACGGGACACATGTTCACAGGATTACCCTCCATAATTATTGGTGCTACAAAAGATAGAAGCAGGGCAGGATTCTAGAGAAGAATGGACTCCCCCCACTGCTTTAGAGAGGTGACCATCGGGGAGGGCTCTGTGAGGAGGTGACGTTTAAGCTGAACTGTTAAGGAGGGAGAAGTCAGTCATGGCAAGACCAGAGGGGGAGCATTTCAAGCAGAGGAACCATTTCCCAGAGAGACAGGCAGACACCAGGGTGGCTGGGCTAGTGAGCCAGGAGAGAGGGGCCCGGCATGGGACGGAGTGGCAGAGGGGCCGCAGGACCACAGCAGGCGGGACGGGAGGACGTTGTTCCAGGTGCTGTGGGCGACGTCAGTGGGACTCCGCCATCTCAGCACCTTCTCTCCTGCCCCAGGGCCTCTGCACGGGCTGGCTGCCTTGCCAGGAACATACGCTTCTACCTGCCTGTCCTCAACCACCCCAGTCAGTTCTGAGAGTCACCTGGGGGCCTTCCCTGGAGGTCCAGGGGCTAAGACTCTGCTTTCCCAATGCAGGGGGGCCTGGGTTTGATCCTTGGTCAGAGAACTAGATGTCATATGCTGCAACTAAGACCTAGAGCAGCCAAATAAAAATTTTAAAAACATTAAAAAAAAAACATGTTTTAAAAATTTAAAAAAAAAAAAAATCCCCCAGGACCTTGGGTTAGGAATACAGATTCCGTGGCCTGGGACCTGCTGGGCCTCTGAATCCTCTTGAGGGGTATGCCTGTGGACCTGCATTGTAACAGCTGCCCCCAGGAAATTTGCCTGATTCAGAAAGGTCGGGAATCACTGCTCTGCCTGCTGAGCGTGACTGAATGGCACTAGCCTCACTGTGGGAGAATCAGTCCTAGAGTTCAACTTTGAGACAGACAGCCTGCCTTCTGAGAAAACTTCTGTGGGAACAGGCACATTAAAAGAGAAGCTCTTTTCAGGCTTTCAACAAAGTGAGCCTAGGGGTCCCTCTGGGCCAGCACCAAACAGGCAGTGAGGTTGGAGAGGCTTGGGACGCGAGGCCCTTCGAAGGCTGCACGGCTCGTGGGGGTCTGTGGGCGGGCCTGCCTCCCTGAGGGGTCTCAGCCTCCCCACCCGACCCGAGGCCAGGGTAGCACCGACCTGGTGAGGTGGCTGCGGGGGTCGTGAAGAACACGCCCTGGGGCCACAGAAGGCCGATTCACGGCCGTAGGTCCCGCTCACCCTCCCGCTGCTCAGCAGAGAAGGGGCTTCCCTCCAAAGCGGGCGCGGCCGCCGCCTGCCTCGCCCAGCCCTGGACGGGTCTGAGACACTGCGGCTGTCAGGCCTGGTGCTGGACGTGGGGTGGGGGCCCGGATCTCAGGGAGGAGCCGGGCGGCCGCGCGGCCTGCAGGGAGCTCTCCAAGGTGCTACCGCGCCTGCGGACCTGGACGCTGAGCCTTCCGCTCTGTGCTGGGTGCCAGCACCATGGAGAGGGGCCAGGCAGGGCGGTCTAACGCTCAGAGCCCGGAAGGATGGACACGGAGCAGACAAGGGGTCCGAGGTGGCCCAGCCCGGCCTGGCTGAGGAGGCAAGGGTGGGATGAGGAGCTGTTCCGCAGGTAAAGAAGGGCGTCAGCAGTTGCACACGGGGGTGGGGGGTGGGGGCGCGGGAGTAGCCGGAGCTGAGGACCAGGAGCAGGTCAGACCCGCCGAGCCCCGACACAGCAGCGGAGTGGGTAGGCGGGGCTTCTGCCCATCTTACATGCAAAATAGCTCTCGGGATTCTCTTTCCTTTTCTTTTTTTCTCTTTTTAATATTTACTTATTTATTTGGAGAAGGGCATGGCAACCCACTCCAGTACTCTTGCCTGGAGAATCCCATGGACAGAGGAGCCTGTTGGGCTACAGTCCATGGGGTTGCAGAGAGTCAGACACAACTGAGTAACTTTCACTTCACTACTTATTTATTTGGCTGCACTAGGTCACAGTTGTGGCACGCAAGGTCTTCAGCTTCAGCATGTGTGATCTAGTTCCCTGACCAGGGGTCTGATCTGGGCCCCCTGCATTGGGAGCTCGGGAGTCTTAGCCGCTGGACCACCAGGGAAGTCCTCTCCTTTTCTACACCGCTGCCTCCTCTCCACCACAGCCGCGCTGAACGTGTCACCTCCTGCGTAGACAGTGGCACAAGCCACCCTGACCTCTGGCTCCCGCCCCCGCCCACCATAACCTTGTCTCTTCTTAAAGTGTCTCTCTAGTGCCCATCACTCCTACCTCTTCTCACAGACTCACCTGCAGGGCCCAGCACCAGGCCTGTGTGCGTTTCCACGAGCCCCGGACTCCCTGTCCCCGCTTCTCCCCTCGACGTTCACTCTCCATGGGTGCATGGGGCGTCCCTTAATCCTCAAGGCTCTTTCTGCTTTCCTGACCCCGCCCCCCAAGGCAGGGTTAGCCCCCACTCTGTCCCCATGCCTCCCTGTTGGTGGTTGGATAGCTCACATCCCACAAATGTGTGTTTATAGCTTCTCTATTAAACCTGAATGCCTTGAAAGCAGGGCAGGCCCACGTGGGGTTGGATGCCCTGACGCTTGTGCACAGCCGAGACCCTGGCCCACAGTGGGCATCACTGTCAGCTCTTGAAAGAATGATATGAGTGAACAAGAAAGTCTGTCGTGGTGTTTCTGAAGGGGAGACGCTTGGACCGGCCCTGGCAGAAAACACAGGACTCACGGAGCTCAATGTGAGGTGGAATTACCTGCGAGGCCCGGGAGCCATAGCCTTCGCCAGGGGACTGGAGGTACGAGGCCCCGCCCAGCAAGCCCCTCCAGCCTGTCCTTCGGGGGCGGGTCTCCCAGGCACCAGCCCCCCATCTCTTGCAGCTCTTCAGAAATGAGCCCTAGGGACTTCCCTGGCAGTCCCTGGCAGTCCAATGGCTCAGACTTCAGGGGGCACAGGTTCAATTCCTGGCTGGGGAACTAAGATCCCCCACGCCTCATGGTGCAGTCAAAAAAAAAAAAAGGAAGAAAGCAGAAGCTGGATCTTTCCAGCATTGCTTAGAGGATGCTTCTCCAGGTGACTTCAGTTTCCCTGGCTCTATTTAATGATGACAGTTTGGTCTCCCTGCACTGACTCTCGGGGTGCTGAGTGAGGGGTCCATAGCTGGAGATGCACGCCTCCAGAGATGTCACGGACACTTGGGTGGGGGGGACACCATGCGGTCCAGTGACGCACACTCACCGCTGGAAGGATGCTTGCCTAAAACGACAGCCCTGGGCCCTGGGAGCCTTGCACACCCTCTCACATGCCCCTCCTGCTCCCTGGTCCTGACGCCTGGGGAGTGGGGGGCACAGGACCCCGTGATGCCCCTGGGGGCAGCTGCCTCCGTGGGATCCTCCTCGGGGAATGGCAACGAGGCCATGCCCTCCCACAAGGCTGACTGGGGTCCCACCCCACAAGCTGGGCACCCATGGGCTCCCCACTTCTCCCCATCACAGCCCTCCGGACACATTTCACCGAACAGACCTTCACTGGCATCCTCTCTGGGCCCTGGGCTGCTCTGTGCCTCAGGGTCCCTGCCTGACAGGGGTCCCCACCATTGTGTCCCTGGCGCCTGCGGCCCGGGGCAGACCGCCCAGTCCAGAGGCTCGCTCACACCCATGCCCACCCTCTGCACTTGCGTCTGGCCTTCCCACTCCACTGGTCGCCACCGTCCAAGCCCAGGGCTCTCCCCTGCAACCTCTGTGGTCTTCTGCTCCCAGTCCACACTCTGCTCCTCAGCCCTCCTGGGCTCGGAGGCTGGGGCCTGGCTTCCTCCACTGGCACGTGTGGTCCCACGGGGTTGCTCCTTTGTGTCCCAGGCAAACATCTTCCTGAGGGTCCTGGACATCTCATACAATGGCTGTGGGGATTCTGGAGCCTCCGCGGTGGGGGAGGCGCTGAAGACCAACAACGTGCTGGAGGAGCTCTACATGAGGTGAGAGCAGGGGGCCCCCGCCCCTGCCTCCAGGCCCCCGGCCACCCAGGGACTGGGGCTCCTCCTGCTGCTGTTCACTCTCAGGGCCGGAATCTGTCACAGTCCCAGGGCATGCCGTTCTGTCCCTCTCACTCAAGTTCATCCTTGCTATGTGAAAGTGTTAGTTGCTGAATCGTGTCCACTCTTTGTGACCCCAGGGACTGTAGCCCACCAGGCTCCTCTGTCCATGGAATTCTCCAGGCAAGAATACTGGAGAGGGTTGCCCTGCCCTCCTCCAGGGGGTCTTCCCAACCCAGGGATCGAACCTGGGTCTCCCAAATTGCAGGTAGATTCTTTACCCTCTGAGCCACTAGGGAAGCTGATCGTTTGTACGTGGGGACTCGTAACTCCTACCACACGGCTGGGTGCTGGGAGGTGCAAACACGTAAACCTCTTTAGCAGAGCTGGTGCAGGCGGTGGCGCTCCACCTGCATGCTCCTCCATTTCAGGAGGGGTTTGTGCTCTGCCCAGCACATGGCTGCTGGGGGCCTGCACGGGTGAGCTGCTCCTCCAAGCCCAGGCAGGGTCCCAGGCCTCCTGGGGAAACCAGAGGGAAGGGAGGAGGCGGAGGCCAGACAGGTCATGGGCTGTCCGCCATCGGCACAGGCATCTGCTCCATCCTACCCATTCTCCCCTCCCGATGGGGGAAAGCTGGGGTCTGAGAAGTTAGAGGGAAGTGGGGCTGGGTTGGAAACAAAGTGGCCAAGAGCAGTGAGGAGGCCTGGAGTTTGGGCCCATCGGGAGCAGAAGGACGTGGGGAGGGAGCTGGGTGGCTGTCGTGGGGACAGAGGCAGGGTGTAGGATGCATGGGAGCCCCCACTGAGCACCGAGGGCCAGGGAACAGCAGCGGGTCTCCACTGGGGCGTGGGGTTGGGGGGCAACAACCCTCTAGGCACATCTGCTGGACCCTGAACACTGGACACTCCACTGAAGCGTCTACACACTGACCTGCCCAGGGCCCCCGGGGAGTGCTTGGAGGCTGGACCTGGGGGTTGCACCAGCAGCCCTGGGGCAGTGTGGCTCTGCATATCTGCCTGCAAGGCAGCGCAAGGCACACGCCTTTCTGTTGCAGCAACAACCGTATCTCCGAGGCGGGAGCCCTGAACCTGGGCCTGGGCCTGCGAGTCAACCAGACACTGAGGATTCTTGCTGTGAGTGCCAGCTTGAAGGGGGAGGCCCCGGCACAGACCCGCCTGTGCCTGTCCACACAGCCCCCTCCCCGCCACATCTCACCCCGGTGCCTGCAGGCACATGGGGGAAGGGGCGCCCGGCTTCCTCCTGCAACCTCGTCATCCACACACCCATCTCTGGCCTGGCCCACAAATTCCTTCGGACTCCCCCCAGGCCCACCGGGCTTCCCCTCACCCCCTCCCCGGCCTTGCTGGAACCCAGGGGCCACGCAGGTGTTCCGTCCCCAGTGGGGAGGATGTGGCCGGCCGTGCGAGCAGAAGGCAGTGAAGGGAGGCCGGAGCGGGCCCTCCAGGACTTCTGTGCCAGCTGCCCGTGCTCCGGGGACATCAGCCCTGCCTGGCCCTCAGGGGGCGCAGGAGCCCCCAGCAGCACCCACTTCCCCAGTCTGAGGCTCACTCTTGCCCCCTAGTAGAACCCAGACCTCCCTCTAAGCGCTGAGTCTCCATTTCCAGCCACCTGCCGGATGGTCCCCGAGATGAGAACAGGTGCACAGGATTCTGGGAGTCGAGCCTGACCTGGTTGTCCCCCTCCAAGGGCTGCCTCTAGGTGGGGGGCTCCTTCCCATCCTGTCAGCTGGGGCCCAGTGCTGACCCCGCCTCATTCCACATCTTGCCTCCGGGGAGGGGGGCCGGGCTGCCCGCTGCCCCTCCTCCCCGCCTGCGATCAGGTGCTAACAGGAGATGGTCCCGGCTTTAAATCTCTCTGGAAGACGCCAAGCTTAGTCATTTGCTCGTTCACAGCACATGGGCTCTGCACTCTGCCAGCCCCACCCTCCTCCCCACCTTGAAGTCCTTCACTCTCAGCCCAGTTCAGTTCAGTTCAGTCACTCAGTCGTGTCCGAATCTTTGCGGCCCCATGGACTGCAGCACGCCAGGCCTCCCTGTCCATCACCAACTCCCAGACTTTGCTCAAACTCATGTCCATCAAGTTAGTGATGCCATCCAACCATCTCATCCTCTGTCGTCCCCTTCTCCTCCCGCTTTCAATCTTTCCCAGGATCATGGTCTTTTCCAATGACTCAGTTCTTCTGATCATGTGGCCAAAGTGTTGGAGTTTCAGCTTCAGCATCAGTCCTTCCAATGAATATTCAGGACTGATTTCTTTTAGGATGGACTGGTTGGATCTCCTTGCAGTCCAAGGGACTCTCAAGAGTCTTCTCCAACACCACAGTTCAAAAGCATCAATTCTTCGGTGTTCAGCTTTCTTTATAGTCCAAAACTCTCACATCCATACATGACTACTGGAAAAACTATAGCTTTGACTAGATGGACCTTTGCTGGAAAAGTAATGTCTCTGCTTTTTAATATGCTGTCTAGGTTGGTCATAGCTTTTCTTCCAAGGAGCAAGCGTCTTTTAATTTCACGACTGCAGTCACCATCTGCAGTGATTTTGGAGCACAAGAAAAGAAAGTCTGTCACTCTTTCCATTGCTTCCCCACCTATTTGCCATGAAGCGATGGGACCGGAGGCCATGATCTTAGTTTTCTGAGTGTTGAGTTTTAAGCCAGCTTTTTCACTCTCCTCTTTCACTCTCATCAAGAGGATCTTCAGTTCCTCTTCACTTTCTGCCATAAGGGTGGTGTCATCTGCATATCTGAGGTTATTGGTATTTCTCCTGGCCATCTTGATTCCAGCATATGCCTCATCCAGGCCAGCATTTCTCATGATGTACTCTGCATATAAGTTAAATAAGCAGGGTGACAACATATAGCCTTGACATACTCCTTTCCCAATTTGGAACCAGTCTGTTGGAAAACAAGGAGAGAACATAGCCCCGCCCATCAATAGAAAATTGGATTGAAGATTTACTGAGCATGGCCCCACCCATCAGAACAAAACAGTTTCCCCCACAGTCAGTTTCTCCCATCAGGAAGCTTCCATGAGCCTCTTATCCTTCTCCATCAGAGGGTAGACAGACTGAAAACAAGTCACAGAAAACTAATCAAACTGATCACATGGACCACAGCCTCGTATAACCCATAATAAAACTATGAGCCATGCCATGTGGGGCCACCTAAGACAGACGGGTCATGGTGGAGAGTTCTGACAAAACGTGGTCCGTTGGAGAAGGGAATGGCAAACCACTTCAGTATTCTTGCCTTGAGAACCCCATGAACAGTATGAAAAGACTCTCAGCCCAAGCTGCTTGCAATTTCCCAGCCATGCTGTACAACCTCTCAGCCCTGCTTTGTTCCTGTGGCTCTTCTTGTTGAAATGCCCAGCTCAACCCACCTGGCCTGGAAAGTTCAGCTCGGGTGTTTCATCCCATCCACCCTTCACTTTCCAGGGAGGGTTGGTGCAGGGGTCTCTCAGCACTCTCCACACTGCATTGTTTTGTTTCTTCTCCTCTCCTCCCTGTAACAGTGAGCTCTTTAAGGGCAGGGCGTGTCTCGTGTATCTCTTTAATTCCTGACACAGAGTGGGCGAAAGGTGGGGGTGCAGCCAGTGTCCACTCCCTTCTGCTATTCTTGGTTCCAGCACCACCAAAGGCATTGTGCTGCAGGGAGGAGCCTTTTGAGCTGAGAGAGTGGGGCCGCCCGGAGCCATATCAGCAAAGATGGGGGATCCCTCCCGCTACCCTGAGCTCGGCGTCCCTCACTGAGGGATGTGTGTGCTTCTCAGGTGTCCAGGAATCCCATGCGAAGTGAAGGCTGCTCTGGTGTGCTCAAGTCTGTCCAGGCTAATCCACAGTCTGCACTGGAGCTTCTGGACTTTTCTGTGAGTTTCTCATAAACCTTGTCTCTGACCCTCCCAACAGCCCTGGGAGATATGACTTTCTCCATTTTAGAAGGAAAGAAGTGGGGATCGGAGAGAGTGCCTGCTCAGGTACACGGTGTGGCCACATCTGAGTTCCAACGTGAGTCACGATGCCACTCTGACTCCGTTCCTGCCTCTGTGTGGGGTGTCATGGTGGTCTCACCTTGGACCCCTGCCTGGGTTCTTCATTGGCAGAGAGGGAACAGGTGGATCAGAGGCACCATGCTCACTGATGTTTGGATTTGCAGGTTCATCTCTTGCAAGACAGCCCCTCCTCCCAGCCAGCAGTGCCTGCGAGTGGATCCTAGTGCTGGAGATTCACTCGGGGGGCTGCACGAGAGATGATAACCCTGTTTCATTCCATTTTGCCTTTAAAAAATTCTTTATTGGCAGTGTGGAGTCTTAGCCACTGGACCACCAGGGAAGTTCCAATTTTGCCTTTTAATGTAGAAAAAATATCACTCTTTTATAAGGTGGTTAAACACAAACGAGAGAATCCCCAAATACAAATCATGAAGAGTCTAGTTACAAATCACTGCTCATTCTCCCTCTGATTTATTTCAACCCAGGCTTGAGTCAAAGCCTGTTCAGAGATGTGTTTACAGTTTCAATCCTTCAAACTTGGGACAAACTGATACCCTATGAGGCTCGAGACCTTGTGTGTGTGTGAGTAAAATGGTCAAGTTCTCAAAAAGTCTTAACATCCTTCCTAGTGATGGGTTTCTCCTCAGGATATCCAGGTGAACAGAGAGTTTGATGATCTTGCCAGTTCAGTGAAGGTCATCCTTCCAGGGCTTTGCATAAAGACGGCTGCCCGAAGAGTGGAGTACAAAAAAGAACTGCTGGCCATCTTCAGGCCATCTGAATGACTATGTGTTGTGTGACTTTCTTCTCTCTCCCATGGGCCACTTCAACTTCAAGGTGCCTTTCAACGCATGAGTCCACTGAGGCCCCATGTCAACCAGGTGGAAGTCCTACAGAGCTGGCCTTCATAGTGACTGAGACATCAGTGTTAACCAGGGCCTTCCATTGTTCTCATTCAGGTCACAGATTTGTACTCCAAGAGAAATGAAAACATGTCCACACAAAAACTTGAACATACATGTTCATGGCAGCATTATCCATGATATACACAAAATGCAAATACCCACCAACTGATGAGCGGATAAATAGAATGTAGTGTACTTATACAATGGAATATTACTTGGCAATAAAAAGGATGAAATTTGGGATGATGGAAATGTTCTAAAATTGATTATGGTAACGGTTGCACAATTTCAGTAACATACTAAAAGTATTTGAATTGTGTACTTCAGATGAATTGTATGATATGTGAACTGTGTTTTATACAGTTAAGAAAAAAAGGAACGAAGTAATGACATGTGTGACAACATGGATGAACCACTACCCTAAGTGAAAGAAGTTTATCATAAAAGACCACTTATTGCACCAATTTAATTGGGTGACTTGTCCAATATGTACATATCTCAGAAAAACTGTTACCTATACACACACACACACACACACACACACACACTGTTTGATCCATATTGTGTGGAAAAAATTATGTATAAATGTGTATACTAGCAGAAAAACAAAAAGACCTAAAACAAAACAACCCTGGCACATTAATAATGCTTATCTCTAGGTTGTGGCTTTATGGCTTTTATTTCCTATTTTCTTGCATTTTCCACTCTTCACACTCAGTATGTGTTACTTTTACTATCAGAAAAATAAGTCGTGCTTAAGACCAGGCCGGCAGCACAGGTCTTGAGTCTGCTGCGTTCTCGGCGCCTGAGGAAGGAGGGCCCCCCCATACCCACGACAACGTCCTAACCTGAGGCGGTGCTCGGGGCCAGGAGGTGACGGAGGGTAACGGTAGCCAGGCCCTGCGGGATGAGCACCAGTGAGGAGCCCCAGGAACCTGCTCTCCCCGCCCCCAAGCGGGGCAGCACTCCTCAGTGACCCTCCACCCTATAGGGCGGGGAGAGGACCTCACAGTCGGAGCGCGGGGCTGGGCCAAGCGCCGCAGGATGCTCCCCCACTTCCCTGTAGAGCCAGCAAATAACCAAGCCAGTCATTACATCAAGGCCCCACACCCTCCCCAATTAACCAGGAGGCTCCTGGCGGAGAACCCCGAGGTGAGGCGGTGTAGACCAGACCACGCCTGCTGCAGGGTGCGTGAGGGGCGGGAGGGGCAGTTTGAGGAGACCGAATAAGGAGACCCGGCGCGCTCCGCCTCCCGCGTGCAGCCTTCCCGCCAAAGCCACGTCCAATCAGAACGCGCCACAAACCGGGAGTCCCGTGTGAGTCAATCAGAAGCGGGATTCTAGACTCCGCCCCACCCCACAGCGCTCTGGACCAATGGGCATCGGCGGCGGCGGCGTGGGGTCCACGACGACGTGGGGGCTTGTCCGAGGAGCGCGAGGCTTGGCGTAGGCAGTTGAGCTGCGGCGTCGGCGAGAGCGGTTGGGGTTTGTGTGGCGGCGGCGGCGGCGGTTGAACTCATCATGGTACGGATGGACGGAGCGGGAGGTCGGGCGGGCGGGCCAGGAGGTCTGGAGGCCGTGTTAGTGGTCGGGGGGTTGAGACCAAGGATGCCGGAGAAGCCCGTGTGGGTTTCTGGTGCGAATCACTCAGCGACCGGAACAGAGGCTGAGAAAGAGAAACTGCGAAGGCAGAGCCGCACTTCCCATGAGTATCGACGTCCGAGGGCCTCAGCGGCCAGCGCGCCTTAGCGTGTGGCCCAGGGCTCAGGGGAGGCAGGTGGCCCCAGGTCCAGCCTCCGGAGCGCGGACAGTGGGCAGTACCGGGCTCCGGAGGTTGGGGCGGGCATGCTCGGGAAGGAGGTCATCTATGGAGAACGGGGGGGGGGGGGGGGGGGCACAGGGTTTGGTCTGCGGGAGCTTTCAGAGAGGACCTGGAGCCAGGGACAGGAATATCATTAACCAAACTTCAGTGATCCAGGCGAGGATGGCAATGCGCTTGCCTTTCTATGAACAGTGAGAAATAATTTCTCCGAGCGATTCCTTTCATTGTTAGTCAGGTGGACATAGCCTGTGCTGATCATGGAGCTCCCCAGCCACACTTTGTAAATGAAGACATTAGGTCACAAAGCTGACCCTGAACACACTGGGGCTGAGCAAGCAAGAGTGACACAGGCATTCTGTGAAATACAGCTGTTCTGGATTCAAAGCAAATACCATGTGTTTGAAAACTGTGTGGCTGGGTGGATTTCAAAGGCCTTCCCAGGGTGCTGTTAGAGTCTCTTCTGGAGGAGTGAGTGCCCTGTCCCCGGAGAAGGTCTTTCCAGAGCCCAGTGCTTCCCTCTGGAATGAGGTGCGGGGTCTGCTGCCTCACGTTGATCTCTGAGATATGGTGCTTGTGGGCCACCAAGCTCCTAGGACTGTAAGTTAGAATTTAGGGTGGGTGGCACACCTCAGATCTCACTTGATCTTCTCTATGTATTTGTTAGGATGATGTGTCTAAATTCAGCCAGACGGTTAGGGAATGTAGAATTCCATTCCAAGCAGGAAACAGAGGGTACATTTAAAATATTTAATAGGTACTGTGAGTACAACCTGTTAGAAGATACTACTTATACAGATACGGGCAGGGTTTAAGGAGACCCCCAAAGGACAGTGCAGAATCCCAGCACGTGACATTTGGGAGCCATTAACTCCTAGGCTCGGGGGGTAGTTTCTGACGACCACTGACTGCCCCCAGTCTGTGCCCTTGAAAAGGAACCCAAGACAGCCTGATGGGGAGGGAGCCAGGAGCAACCACCTTGACCACACCTTCCTCTAACCTCCATCTATTGCTGCTGACTGACACGGGCTGATGTAGCCAGAAGCTAGGGGGAACAGTCCACACTGGTCAGCCTGGAACCAGAGCTGGATGGAGAACAGAGGGTAGACCTAGAGGGGCAGGTGGAACAGACTTAGGTCCCATCCAGTTTTCCTTTTCCATTACCGCTTATCCTTCGGTCAGGACGCAATCAAAATGGCTATTTCTCTAGAGAAGTACTGACACTGGCCATAACATGGAGTTTGTTACTGACATTATATGGCTTGCAAGTATTAAAGTAACTGAATTTACCTATGGTAGCAAACACGTAGACTTTGGGGCTAATTCTGGCGCTATCAGCTCACGTGTTTCGGAGCAAGCCAGTTTTCACAAGGTTAAAAGGGTCACATAAGGCTCCTTGAAAACAAGGTTTGAGAAGCTCTGAGACACTCTAGAGGCACATACAAACATTGAGTTAACATCTGCATGCCACGCAGATGTTTACTCTTGCAAATCCTGCTTTGACCACTTCCAATGTACCTTGATTCATGGACCTAACACTCCAGGTTCCTTGGCCATGTTGTTCTTACAGCATCGGACTTTCCTTTCACCACCAGACACGTCCACAACGGGGCGTTGTTTCTGCTTTGGCTCAGCCTTTTCTTTCCCTCTGGAGCTATTTCTCTGCTCTTCTCCAGTAGCATGTTGGGCTCCTATCGACCTGGGAAGCTTGTGAGAAAAAGTCTGAAAAGACCTTAAAAAAACTAAAAGATATTAGATCTATTAATTTAAGAAGTCAGGTACATCTGCATGCCACGCAGAGACCCCTGCCGTGTTGCTGGGCCTCACTCGTTGCTCTGCTTCCAGCGCGAGTGCATCTCCATCCACGTGGGGCAGGCGGGCGTCCAGATCGGCAACGCCTGCTGGGAGCTGTACTGCCTGGAGCATGGCATTCAGCCCGACGGCCAGATGCCCAGCGACAAGACCATTGGCGGCGGGGATGACTCCTTCAACACGTTCTTCAGCGAGACGGGGGCCGGCAAGCACGTGCCCAGGGCCGTGTTCGTGGACCTGGAGCCCACCGTGGTCGGTAGGTCCCCCCCCACTTGGCAAGGGAAGCCCAGCACCTTCGCCGGGCACACACAGGTCAGAAGCACGAGGTAGTTTCCGAGGGGAGCCGCCACCCAGGAGACGATGGACATTCACCCCAGAGCCCAGGAGACCCAGGCCACAGGGGTGCCCGGGGCAGTCAGGCTGGCATCCGTGCAGGGTGCAGGGCCATCCCAGTGACGTCGGGGTGGAGCAGCGGGTGTGGGCGAGGTGCACACAAAGCCGCCTGGGCGCTCCCGTCCTTCGGGAACCGGCCACACTGGCGCTTGTTCTGGGTTGATGGACCCTCGGGAGCCGTGAATGGCAGATGGGCGCGTCTGTCTCGGAGACTGCCTGGGAGACCTGACCCCCGGCCTGGGAGGAGCGGCGCAGGCCTGCAGATAGGCGGGTCCCGGAGCCGCCGCGGGGGTGAGGTGGCGTCCTCCAAGCCCGGCCGCTGTCCCCCGCAGACGAGGTGCGCACGGGGACCTACAGGCAGCTCTTCCACCCGGAGCAGCTGATCACCGGGAAGGAAGATGCGGCCAACAACTATGCCCGCGGCCACTATACCATCGGCAAGGAGATCGTCGACCTGGTCCTGGACCGCATCCGCAAGCTGGTGAGAAGGGCCCGGGGGGCTCCCGGCCGGGACGGGGGCCCGGATTCTCGGCGGCGCATGCGGTCCGGCTCACGCCTCTCCTTCCCACAGGCGGACCTGTGCACGGGGCTGCAGGGCTTCCTCATCTTCCACAGCTTCGGGGGCGGCACCGGCTCGGGCTTCGCGTCACTGCTCATGGAGCGGCTCTCGGTGGACTACGGCAAGAAGTCCAAGCTGGAGTTCGCCATCTACCCGGCGCCCCAGGTCTCCACGGCCGTGGTGGAGCCCTACAACTCCATCCTGACCACGCACACCACCCTGGAGCACTCGGACTGCGCCTTCATGGTGGACAACGAGGCCATCTACGACATCTGCCGGCGCAACCTGGACATCGAGCGGCCCACCTACACCAACCTCAACCGGCTCATCGGGCAGATCGTGTCCTCCATCACGGCCTCCCTGCGCTTCGACGGCGCCCTCAACGTGGACCTGACCGAGTTCCAGACCAACCTGGTGCCCTACCCCCGCATCCACTTCCCCCTGGCCACATACGCCCCGGTCATCTCGGCCGAGAAGGCCTACCACGAGCAGCTGTCTGTGGCCGAGATCACCAACGCCTGCTTCGAGCCGGCCAACCAGATGGTCAAGTGTGACCCTCGCCACGGCAAGTACATGGCCTGCTGCATGCTGTACCGGGGGGACGTGGTCCCCAAAGACGTCAACGCGGCCATCGCCACCATCAAGACCAAGCGCACCATCCAGTTTGTGGACTGGTGCCCGACCGGCTTCAAGGTAGGCTGGGCGGCAGCACGTGTGCAGCTTTCTGCCCGTGGCCGGCCCCGGGGCGGGGTGCTGACCCGCCGCGGAGGGTCCCCTGTTGCCGGGCGGCTGGGCTGCTGGGACAGCAAGGTCGGTAATCAGTGTGCTGGATGCCTGGATCGTGATCAGTACTTCATGGACCTTTACTTCTTACAACCAGCCCATAGCGCCATGGGCCGATGTTACCAACACCTTACACTTCAGAGACAGACGCTGAGACAGCTTTTAGAACCTCGTAGGCTCAGGGTCAGCGATGGAGGAGGGAGCTTTCAGAGACTTCTGACTGCAGGCCTGTACTCAGGTTTCCCCACTGCGCACCCAAGAACCTTGTCAGAGTCTGGTATCATTCTGTGACTGGGCTTAGATTTCACATTACTTCAGTCACCAGTTGTCACTGAATCTTAGGCAACAGTTATGCTTTTGTAAAGAGGCTCTTGTATTCATTATGTAATATTTTCTGTGGGACCAAGAGTGGTTCACTGCTGTTTCTCCAAGCCAGACTTGGAATGCCGCCTCCCACACAAAACCACACTCAGAAGTGGCTCCTCCAACTGTGTTTAGTGTCACAGTAAAACGTCTGCCCAGAGAAGAGCATCCTGAATTTGGAGCCAAGTCCCAGAAGGTCCCACTTTAGACCCGTGACCAGCAGGCTAAGTGCCTGGCCACGCCTGGGCTTGTTAACCCTGCGCCCTCTTCCTCGTTGAGTCCTTTTTCACAAGTGATCTTCGTTAGATAAAGCGCTGGATCCTGCATCTGAGCCCTGATGCATCCCTTCGGTGTGCTGGGAGTTGCCATCCCCAGGGTCTTTGCAGACTGAAAGTGAGGACAAGTAGCAGCGATGTGTGGGTCATCGTTTTCCTATTTAAATACCGAGCTTGCCTCTGACCAGCCCACGCTGTTGCACCCACCTGGCCTCTGTCAGCCTCACTGCCAGACCCCTTGACACGGACCACCTGAGGGTGTTCGTCTCACACGTGTAAATAACTCACAGGGGTAAAGTGTATATGTAACAGGTTTCACCAATTAGAAATATCCACGAAATTAAACCTTCCGTAGATGTTTGCAGGCCTATGAGGTTAGGTCACAGGTTGGGGTTGGAAGCTTTTCTTTGCCATGCCACACGGCATGGGGGATCTTAGTCCCTGGGCCAGACGTCAGCCCTTGGCCCCTGCAGGAAACCGCAGCGTCTGGACCACCAGGGAAGTCTTTTTCTTCTTCCACTGTTCTTGGTTTCAGGACGTTTCTTTTCAGCCCTTGCTTTTGACCTTTGGAAGGCAATGCTGCCATCCACGGCCGCCTCAGCTGGGCAGCGCTGTGTGGGGTGCCAGGCACTGTGCCCAGGCTTCCCGTCCTGGCCGAGTCTGGAGGGAGGTTAGGAGGTCACACTGCTGTCCCCACGCAAGACAGTTCACCCCCGATGGACGGTGTTGAATCCTCACTTGCCTGAGTGACTTCACGTGTTGACAGGTGTTTGCTCAGGGGTGCACTATTTTCGTGGAACCTTTTTCCATGTTTGTATCAGGTTTTCTCATTATGAAAGTGTGTATGTGGCAAGATTATTTTAGTCATGCAGAAGGCTGAAAAGCTTAAGTCCTCTTCTAAAAGTGAAAATGTAGGATATTAAACACTGGCAAATACTGCCAAAAAATACAGCACCCGTTCCTACATGGCATCATCTAAAGTGGGTCCACGGCCCACATTTTAAAAAACAAGCTCCAAAAAATAAAAAAATTAAAAAAGTAAATAAAAAACAAGCTCCTATTTCTGAGGCCACACTCCTTGTTCACTATGTTCTCCCTTGTCCGGCAGGTGGGCATCAACTACCAGCCCCCCACGGTGGTCCCAGGGGGGGACCTGGCCAAGGTGCAGCGGGCCGTGTGCATGCTGAGCAACACCACGGCCATCGCCGAGGCCTGGGCCCGCCTGGACCACAAGTTCGACCTCATGTACGCCAAGCGCGCCTTCGTGCACTGGTACGTGGGGGAGGGCATGGAGGAGGGGGAGTTCTCGGAGGCCCGGGAGGACCTGGCGGCGCTGGAGAAGGATTACGAGGAGGTGGGCGTGGACTCGGTGGAGGCGGAGGCCGAGGAAGGGGAGGAGTACTGAAGGCGGCGCGGCCGCAGCCCCGCACCCGTTTCCCCGACGGTCCCGTCACAGATGTGTTTCCCTATTAAAGTTTTCGTGTTGAGCATCATCTGCGTGTGTTGCTTTCGGCCCAATCCCCCGCCAGATACCCGCCTTTCCAAGTGAGCCTCGGGAAGAACCGTGTTCCTCCCCGACGGCAGTGTTGCGGCAGGGCCGCACGTCTGACTGGCCATGCAGAGCATCACCTGCTGCGTTAACCCGGAAAGGGGCGGAGGGCGGATGGTGGATGCACGCTCCACCTACAGACGTCGGGTCAGCGCGCTCCTAGGGGGCAGGAAGCGCACCCGAGCGGGTCTAGGAATCGGAACCCGCGCTCCCCGGAGGAGTGGCGCTAGAGCCTCCCGCCCGGCCCAGGGAAAACCCCTTTCCCGGAGGAAGCGTGCATGCCGGCTCTGACGGCACCACCGGGATCTCGGCGGCCTGATCAAGCCCCGCGGCCCCTTTTCGCCGCTTCCGGGACCCGCTCCTCAGCGAGCGCCGAGCGCTTCCGCATCTCTGTGGTACCGACTTCCGCGGAGAGCCAAACCTCGCGAGACCTCGGCGGCGCCGCAATGGCGAGACCGTGAGTGCCGCAGACGAGTCGGAATAGCGGGCTGGGGCGGAACTCGGCGAGGTCGGGCGGGGGAGACTCGCCAGGCCCGGGCCGCCGGAGTAGGGTGACGGCCTGGGCCCCGGCCGTCGCCGAGACCGAGCTCCCGCCTCTGCCCCAGATGCCGCGTCACTGCTCCGCCGCCGGCTGCTGCACACGGGACACGCGCGAGACGCGCAATCGCGGCATCTCTTTCCACAGGTCAGCGCGCGTGCGCGCCGGCGCGAGGAGGGCCCCTTGCGCATGCGCCCGTCCCGCCGCCGCGCACGCGCTTTCGCGCTGGGGGCGGGGCTCGGGTGTGGCCCGGGGCGGGCGGCGGACGGCCCCCGACTTCGGGTTTCGGCGGCGTCTGCGCTGCGCGATGATGCCGAGTGGACCTGTATCTCTCTGGGGGCCTCAGCTTCCTGGTCTGCGCGCGGGCAGGGTTCGCTCGAGGTCCGCGGGCGGTATGAGCCAGGCCGCACCTTCCCATCGCGCTCACGGGCTCGTGGCCCCGCAGGCTTCCCAAGAAAGACAACCCAAGGCGAGGTTTGTGGCTGGCCAACTGCCAGCGACTGGACCCCAGCGGGCAGGGCCTGTGGGACCCAGCGTCCGAGTACATCTACTTCTGCTCCAAGCACTTTGAGGAGAACTGCTTTGAATTGGTGGGAATAAGGTGAGCCTCCTGGCAGCCGGCGGTCGGGACGGCCTGGACACCGACCGGGTGGGTGGGGAGGCCCCCGGAGTAGCAGCCCTGGTGCTTCCCACGTCGGAACCTCACCTTCCGCTCCAGACGGACCTGGGCAGTGAGACCGTAGCCCCACTGCTTCCGCACTGGTTACGGCCGGAGCCTGCTCCCGGAAACCCCAGCCCTCCCAGCAAGGGCACGGAAGAGATCCGTCTTTCTGCCTGGTTCTCCCGCGCTGGTGGGGCCCTTAACTTGGGAAATTCCCTGAATTAATTGTTGGCACGATGCCTTCCACTTCTCGCGGAGCCAGGGTGGCAGCCTGCTCTGCGACCTGCAGGTCACCTGGGGTGGCAGCGCTGTGTTCTGTCTCATCCAGACCACTTTCTCCTCAGTGGGTATCACAGGCTGAAGGAAGGAGCGGTTCCCACCATATTTGAGTCTTTCTCAAAGTTGCGCCGGACCAAGACCAAGGGGCACGGTTACCCGCCCGGCCCCCCAGACGTCAGCCGGCTCCGGCGATGCAGGAAGCGGTATGTGCCGTCCCACTGTGTGCAGCCCCTGAGGGACCAGGCTTCAGGGTGCTGGCCAGCAGCCTTACTGGGCGGGGCTGGGAGCCTGTGGAGTGGGTTCAGGGATGGGGGTTAGGCGAGCTGTGAAGTGGGGTCAGGGGGCCCTGCACCTGGCCTGGCGTGTCAGCCTGTGTGTCTTTTCCCAGCTGCCCTGAGGGCCGCGGGCCCACCACTCCCTTTTCCCCGCCTCCACCTGCCAACGCTGTCTGCTTTCCCGCGGAAGAGGCCTCGGCACCTGCTGCTTTGCCTGCCTCCCCAGCCGGGAGGCTGGAGCCTGGCCTCAGCAGCCCCTTCTCCGACCTTCTGGGGCCCCTGGGCGCCCAGGCAGATGAAGCGGGCTGCAGCGCCCAGCCCTCCCCGGAGCACCAGCCGTCCCCCCTGGGGCCGCGGCCCGTCTCGCCCTCTGCCTACATGCTGCGCCTCCCGCCACCTGCCGGCGCCTACATCCAGAGCGAGCATAGCTACCAGGTGGGCAGCGCCCTGCTCTGGAAGCGGCGGGCCGAGGCCGCGCTCGACGCCCTGGACAAGGCCCAGCGCCAGCTGCAGGCGTGCAAGCGGCGGGAGCAGAGGCTGCGGCTGCGGCTGACCAAGCTGCAGCAGGAGCGGGCGCGGGAGAAGCGGGCCCAGGCCGACGCCCGGCAGACCCTGAAGGAGCACGTGCAGGACTTCGCCATGCAGCTGAGCAGCAGCATGGCCTGAGGGGGCCATCCGGCAGCGCTTGGCCTGAGGATGCACATGGAGAGGGAGCTGCCCTGAGCTGTGTCCACAAGAATAAAGGGGATCCCAGAAAGAAGCCCTGCTCTCTGGCTCAGCTGAGGGCTGGGGCCCGGCCCCCTGGGTACCACATCCATCTCCCCCACCGACTGGTTATAGCCCCCAGAGGGCTCGGCCCTGCAGTCACGGTGATTCCCAAGGCCCGAGGCCGGCCGAGGGCCACCTCACTTGGGCCATTGCCGAACTTGCTGTGCCTCCAGGTGAGCACCACCTCGCCTAAGGCCATCCACCCGCGAACGACAGGTGGGGCTCATCAGTCAGGCCGGAAGAGAGGCAGGCCCTGTGTTTACCCCGGGGGCACAACCCAAGGCAGGAGAAACGTGCTTTAAGGCTCAGAAGAGACTGTTTCTCCCCCCATGTGGCTTCCCGGCAGCCTGGGCACAGGAGCTGTTCCCAGAAGGGAGGCAGAATGGTGCCTTACCCACTGTGATGGACGCAGGACAGAAAACGGCGCGGCCTGGCCCCACCCAGGCATGAGCCTCCAGGCAGCCTAGGAGTAAGGCAGCCAGCAAGGGGCTAGAAGGGGGAGGCCAGAGGCCAGCCTTCATTCCTCCCTGCAGGGTGGGGAGCGGCTGGAGTGAACAGAGAGCCACACGAGGCTGGCGTATTCTGAGCCCTCAGGCCGCCTGGCCTGGCCTCGCCTCAGGAGGACTAGGGCTGGAGCCGCAGCGGGGACTGCGCGGCGAGCTGTGGGTGCAGGTAGCACTGCTGTGGCTTTAATGGAGGCAAGCCTATTGACAATAAATAGTTGGTGGTAACAGGCGGGGACCTGGGACATCTCTGACTTCATTCTGGGACACCCAGGGCCCCGATGTGGGTGCCCGGCCTAGTCTGGAGGTGCTGATCCCTCTGGCTGGGAGCTGAGCTCAGAGCCCTTCACATCTCACAATTCATCTGGAGTTGGACTCCACCTGCCCAAGCTCTGGGTGGCAGGACAGGACCCTTACTTACACCGACCTTGGCGAGGGTCGGGGATTGCTGTGTGGCCCACATCAAGGCGTCTTGGCAACGTGACCCAGTGGTGGAAGGCACAAGCCATGCTGGGTCTCTGCAGGACGGTGGGGGGCTCAAAGCCAGCTCCCTGACAGGCTCCTCTGCCCCTCTGGGCCATGGCCAGGCCCTTCCTCTTGTGGTGTCCGCACCATTGAGGCCTGGCATCCCACCCTGGGAGAGGTTGCAAGCCAGAGACCTGCTTCACTGCTTCCTGGGGGACGTGTGTCCTCAGCAATGAAAGGGGGGTTTGGGACGCCCCCATGTCCGCTCAGCTCCCTTTGGGAGGCTCTAGGCACTGGACCCCTCAGCTGCAGGCCCAAGTGTGACCAGCACAGTCTGCAGCAGGCAGGGCAGGGCAGCACCGCTCAGGCCCTCATATGTCAGCCCCCAGCTCTGCACACTGCTTGTCTGAGATGTGGGAGGCCAGTGAGTCGATGATGTCCAGCAGCAGCTGCTGGCTCAGCGAGCGCAGTGTGGGCAGCTTGGAAACCTGCAGGGGCAACCAGAGGCCAGAGGATGGAACCAGGTGAAGACCACAGTCTTCTGGGGGGCGAGGAGTGGCCAGCGGGTGGACCTCTCTGGTTATCCCCAGCACCCACTGCTGCAGGGGGCCAGTCCCCCACACCCCACCCAGGTCTGGCTACCAACAAGGGGAGTGCACCCTGCAGCCGGGGCGGGGCCCTGACCTTGGTGAACTGGTGCACGATGATGTGCAGGCAATGCCGCTTCATGTCCAGGGCCTGCGTCTTGTCTGCCGCCTCCAGGATCTGCAACAGCGGGCTCCCTGAGGTGCCGCCCCAGCCTGCCTGACCCACCCCCGCCACCGCTCAGACCCAGGGCCGCCACCTGTAGCACATTCTGCACCGTCACGTTCATCTCCAGGTTCTGCTTGCAGTACGCCTGCAGCCGGTTGTTGTAGAAGCCGTAGTAGTAGGGCGCCGAGAACAAGTAGCTGGGGGCTGGTTAAGGAGCTGCTGGCCAAGCGAGCCTGCCTCCCCTCCCCAGGGAAGGCCACCCTGAGCCTGGGCTGCATCCGCCTCAGGACAGGAAGGGCCCGCCCACCACCAGGACGCCAGGCTCCCATCCAGGCAGGGCACACCTGCCCTGCACCTGGGCTCTGAACCACTCAGGGGTCCAGGGCCCATTTCAGGATCCAAAGAACACCCCAGGCTCCTCTCCCAAGGAAAGTCTCCCACGCACCTGCAGAGCCATCCTCGCCCTCCCCTACTCCAACCAGCAGAGGGCAGATGTGGCCGGGAGCCACGCGTCCCCAGAGTCCCCCCTCCCCTCTGAGCTGGACCGACTGCTCAGGAGATGGGGCCACCAGGAATCCTTGGGAAACCGCCCGGCCAGGCAGGGCCAGTGGGGTCCAAAGCTGCCTGGGAATGGCCAGGGGCCCTGAGCCTAGGATGCAGCGAGTCCTCCGGCGGCATGTTGACCTCGCCGTAGTAGATGTAGCGCAGCATGGACTCGAAGGCCTGCCTGCTGGGCACCATCTCCCCGATGGAGATGTTCACCTGGCCGTCCTCAGGCATGAAGGACCGGAACATGGCCTCGAAGTAGCTGCAGACGGCAGGCAGCCTCAGCAAGGCATCCGGCGCCCGACCCCGAGCCCACGTGCCACACCCCACCCACCTGGAGCGGGCGGCCAGGATGGCCTTGTGGGCTGGCCGTGGGTGCCCGTCCAGCAGGAGGGTGATGTCGCAGAACTCCGCGCCCGCGCCCTCCAAGTATGCCTTCATGTCCTGGATCAGAGACGTGCCTGGGGGTGTGGAGGGAGCCTGCTAGAGGGCTGCTCCTGACATAGGGCTTGAGACCCGCCCCCTGCGCATCTGGCACGTTGCCCCCTGAACAAGCCCCTCCCCCGGGTCAGAGGCCCCGACCCCCACCCCGCAGCCCGGCCTCCTCTCCGACTTGGCCCCCGGAGCCCGCCCCGCCCCTATGCCGGAGCCCCCTCGGCTGAGTCACCTGGAGCCGGGGCCAGGGGGTGAAGGAGCCCAAGGTCCCTTCCCAGCTCGGTGGGCACGGGACAGGGAGGCACCGAGCATCTGAGGGCCGCGCCCACCCCTCACCAGGCCCCAGACCTGGGCGCACCTGGAAGAGAAGCTGGCCCACTAAAGACTGACCCTCAGGCCTGGCGCCCCAGTCAAGGCAGCCGCCGCCAGCGAGGGCTCGCGCGCCCCCAGGAGCGCCCCCGGAGGTGCAGCCCCGGGGCCCGGCCCCCTTAGCGGGGCTCCGCCCTGCCCGAGCCTGAGCCGCCTGCGGTTGGACCCTGTGCCAAGGTACCCCCTGCCCTCGAAAGAGGCGGGCTCCCTACCGATGTCCACCGGCTGGTCGGAGGGGGCGCGGGGCGGCGGCTGCTGCTTTCGCCGCACAATCTCCACGATCAGAGGGGAGGAGAGGCGCTCGAATTCCTTCATCATGATCACCTGGTTGAAGTGCGACTCCTTCACCACGAAGTTCAGGCAGTGCTCCTGCACACACAGGCGGTGGGCGCCGGGTCAGGCCCCCCACAGGCTGGGCCGCAGCGGGAGGGGCGGGGCTGGGGGCCGCCAGGGGACCCCCGCCGGCACCTTCAGCTGGCCCAGCTGCAGCCGGGCTGCGCTCTCGCACACGACCAGCACGTTCTGCAGGTCCACCGAAGCCTCGATGTACTGGCGACACAGCTGCTCCAGGCGGCAGAGCTGGAAGCCCAGCGCTAGCTTGTACACGTCCATGATGAGCAGCACGTCCTCCACGTGACCTGCGCCCCCAGAGCCCCCTGAGCCTCGGGCCGCGCGGGGGGCGTGGGGCAGGGGCCTGGGAGCCGCAGGCCGCCCCCCCACCCGGGGCCCGCCCCGCCGCGGCGCGCCAACCTTTCCGCGGGTACTGAATCTTGTCGGTGTAGAGGAACTGCATGAGCACCTCGAACGGCCGCGCCTCCGCTTCGCGGATGGCCACCCGCAACAGGGCTGGCCGGGCCGCTCCCACGGCGGCCGGGGGGCCCTCCCTGGGCGCCGGGGCCGCCTCCTCCTCCAGCTTCTGTGCGGGCAGAGGAAGGGGGGCTTAGGGCGCCACGGAAGCGGCGGGCGGGCCGGGGCAGGGGCGGCGCGGAGCGCGCGCGGCCTCACCCGCGCCTGCGCGATCTTCCTGCGGAGCCAGCGGCTGCGCGCCGTGACGATGGCCACGTGGCCCTGCACGCGCTCCTCCTTCTGCGGGGAGAGGCAGGGCTCGGTGGAGGGCGGGGCCGCGGCGGGAGGGGGCGGGGCCCGCGGGGGGCGGGGGGCGGCACCCACCTCGCCCAACACGAACTCCACGTCGCAGAACTGGCGGCTCTCCCACAGCCGCCCGTAGTCCTCGTGCAGCGTACACTTGGGGTAACAGGAGAACTGCGGGCGGAGACCCCGCTGCTGGGTGGCGCGGCGCAGCCCACCGCCACCCGGGCCCACCCGGCGCCCACAAGCCCCTCGCCCGGCCCCCTGGCCTCGGTTTCCAGGGTCTCCGCGGCAGGCCGCCCCACCTGGAACCTGTACATCTCCCCGCTTCGGATGTTGTTGTCCACTGTGCCCCCGAAGATGTACATGGCGTCCGAGATGACGGCGGCCGCGTGAAAGAGTCTTCCGCTGGGCAGCTGGGTGGGGAGGGGTCAGTCAGTGGAAGGCATGGGGAAGGCCTGGGGTGTCCGGCGGCGGGGCCGCCTGAGGCCCCGAGCCGGCCAGGCTGTAAGCAAGGACGGCACCAGTGGCCTGGAAAAGCAGGGGGATCACAGGACCAGACCCCCCCCCCCCAGAAAAACCACGTGTGCAGGGAGGTGGGGCCTGTGCACGCAAGAGGGAGGGATAGACCTTGTGCCCGCGGAGCAGCGACAGGCACGGGATGCCACATGCTGCACCCCTGCAGGCTGTCCAGGGGTCGTGTGCTCCAGGCCTCCCCTCACGTGCTGGGTGATCCCCGAGCCTCCCCCTCCTAACCACACCACCGGCTCAGGGCCTGAGGCTGGGGTGGGGGGGGGCGGGGAACGGGACGAGGGTGCCGGGCTTCACCTCTGAGGCAGGCAGGGAGGGCTGCCTGGAGGTGGTGCTGCCGAAGTCCAGGCCGAACACATCCCGGGACTTCTTGCAGCCGGCCCGCTCCTCGGAGCCGGGGGCAGGCACCTCCTCGGAAGCGGAAGCTCGCTCTGGCATCTCAGCCCCACCGACCTGGGGGCAATAGGGCACATGCAGGGGCCCTCAGCAAGGGCTGAGAGGGCGGTGGGAGGCTGCTGCTAGCCCTGCCCAGGCTGTGGATGGGTGCTGTGGCCACAGCGTGGGTGTAGGAGGGGCCAGACGGGGACTCCCTCGGCACTGCGGAGACGGGATCCAGGCCTCATTCACGCGCACATCCCGGGAACGTGCCCGGCACGGCGCACGCACAACACTGCAGCGCGTTACCCCGCGGGTGTTAAGTATAGGAGGACAGAGGACAGGGGCCGGCTGTGTCTGAGGCTGAGGGCCCTGGGCATCCCAGCCTCGCTCCTGCTGGCCGTCTGGAGCTCCCGGCTCTGACCCCGGCCACCCGTGGGCCAGCCGCGCTCACCTCGCTATCTGAGCTGGGCTGGATGACCTCCCAGGTCTGAAAGTCCACATCATAGCAGTGCAGCTCGTTGGGGAGGGTGTTGTCAGCTGCGCCCCCGAACACATAGAGGTGGCGGTCAAAGGCCACCATGGTGTGCCCATAGCGCCGCTGCGGAGGCGGCGGGGAGCCCCGGAGCAGGTGCTCGGTGGGGATGCGTGTCCACCTGCGAGGCGGGTTCACACGGCCTGTGAGCATCCACGGGCCGGGGGCTCCCGCTGCCCTGCAGCCTCCGCCTGGGCACGGAGCTCCCCACCCCAGTCCACCCTGGCACCAGCCCCGTCTGGCCCCTCAGGACCACTGTGGGGTCCGTCTCAGCCTCACTCCCTGCCCACAGAACAGGCAGCAGTGGAGGGCCGGGGGGCGGCTGTCTTCACACCAGGACCAGGAGGAGGGCCATCCAGACTGCATTAGGGGACTGCACCAAGGAGGCCAGCTGCATGCGGGCCCGCAGGGGCAGCCCCTGGGCACAGGTGCGGAGTGCTGACGGGGCCCCCGCCCACAGGGCACTCACGTCTGGTCCTTGAACTCGAACTGGAAGAGGTTGTTGGTTATCTTGGCCCCACTCTGGCCCGAGAAGACGAACATCCTGTCCCGGCACACAGCCGCGGGGAAGTTGCAGCAGGAGGGCGGGATCTCGCCGCTCTGGGCCACCTGTGTGGTGGGGAGGCTGTTCAGCCCCGTGCCTGGCCCGGGCTGCTGAGCTGGGGCTACGCTCACCCGAGGGGTCACGGTCCACGTCTGCGCCAACAGCTTAAAGCCCCCACGTGAATGGGCCAAGGGTGAACAGCTGGGGTGAAGCCCTCACGACAAGGGCGGCAGAGCAGCAGGTGGACAGACCGCCCAGGACCCCAGCGGCAGTCGCCCCCATCGTGTTCGAGGAAGGATGCATCGTCCCCAACTACGGCAGTCACGGGCTCGGCTGTGGTCGCTCAGCCCAGAGCAAGGCTGCCTCCCCGCCCTGCGCCCCTCACCTCCTCCCAGCATGTGAGCTCCCGGTCCTGGAGGCCGATGGTCCACATGTCATTCAACCTGCATCAGGACAGAGGGGGCGGGACCCCGCAGCTGGGCTGGCGGTCAGGGTGGGCCTGGGCCCAGCTGGGACAGAAGGCTCCAGGAGGGAATCTGACCAGGGGACTACAGAGTGGCCTCGGGGTGGGGGCTTCGGCTGGGGGCTGCCACAAGTCCCCAGGGGCCACCACAAAGCCTGCGGCACTCGGGGCTTCCGGAACTGGCTGAGGTCCTGGGGACGCAGCGCTTGGTGTTTTTGTAATCAGAACACAGCAACGTCAACACTCCACAACAGGAAGAAGGAGGCTGCGTCCCCCGCCCTGAGCTCCGAGAACACCAGCTGTGGTCCCGAACATCCTTGGCCAGCAGCCCTGACGTGGGGGGCCCAGCATGCCTTCAGTCACCCCAGGGGTTTCAGGGGTGCCAGAGTGCCTGTGCCCGGTGGGGGTCCAGCGGGGGGCTTCCCTCAGGGGCCTTCCCCCAGCCCCACCCACACACCCACCCACCTGAGAAACCCCCAGCTCACGCCCCCTCCTCGGGGCAGGAGGGCCGCTCTGAGCCCCGGTGTGTTTCCGGGCCGCCGCCTACCTGGCGTTGCCGTCGTAGCCCGCGAAGATCCACAGCTTGTCACTGTACACCGTGGCGCCGTGGGCCGACCGGGCGACTGGCAGCCTGGGGCGAGGGGAGGGCAGGGCTGGGGGGCACCCTGGGCAGAGCTGAGCCAAACGGCCCCACACAGCCTGGGGCCCAGCCCTATGAGCCCACCACCCCAGGGCGGCCGTGCCCACGCCCGCTGACGGGCTGCTGGGAATGAGGGGCCTGGCAGAGGCTGAGCCCGCAAGGCCAGGGCACTGGACGAGGAGTCACACGACCAAGGGCACAGAGCCCCCTCCAAGCCCCCGCCTGGTATCGAGGGGTGCCTGTGAAACAGGGCCAGAGACGTGCCACCCACAGAACACCGGCTCCCCCTACCCTCTGAGGGATCCAGGGGAGCTAAGGGCCAGGATGCGCAAACAGGGCCAGCGGGCAGGTGACACGGACTCCCAGCTCGGGCCACTGCGCGCCCTCTCGTTCAGGCTGTGGGCTTCTCACCTAGCTTTTAAAGTCGTCATTGGATTTATCACAACACTGCTTCCGTTTTGTGCTCCTGTCCTCTGGCCGAGGCGAGTGGGCTCGTGGCTCCCTGACCAGTGTTTGAACCCACACCCCCCGCCTTGGAAGGCGGGGTCGTAACCCCTGGGCCGCCCCGGCAGGCCCCTTCATCTGTAACCCTACAGAGGCCAGTCCAGGCCCGCCGCCCCTCAAGACCCAGCATGGCAGCCTATACAACCCCAAAGGTCTCAGCACCGTCTCACCGTCCTTCAATTTTCCACTCTGTCCACTGGCCAGTTGCAAACTTGTATTCAAAGAGGTCGTTTTTGTTCTTCAGGTTGGAGTTGGAGTAAATGTCCCCAGTGTAGCCCCCTGTAAAGAGAGCAAGAAGCCCTCACAGGCCAAGGCGTCAGTTCAGTCTGCAAACCCAGGGGGCGGGGGCGCGATCTGGCCTCAGGCAGCATGTTCCCCAGGACCCCTGCAGCCCATCAGCTCCTGCTCGAAGCCCTGGGGACAGCAGCTGGGCCGCAGAGGCAGATGGTTGCCCCCCGCCCCCGAGATCAGGATGGTCGGGGGAGGGGCCCCCGAGAGGCCCCTGACCCAGCACAGGCGCTGGAGGACTGGGCAGAGAGAGGCTGGCCCAGCACGGCCTGGGGCCTGGCCGGATGGGAGGCGCCGCTCACCGAAGACGAACATGCTGCTCCCGTAGACCACGGCCGAGTGGTGGTAGCGGGGGGCCGGGGGGGTCCCGGTGGTGAAGGCCCTGGGGGGGAGGGGCAGCAGGTGTCAGCAGCGGGCAGCCCCATCACCCCCAAACTGCCCTCTACTTTCTCATTATAGAAGCCTTTTTTAAAAAAAGCCAAATAAGGAAAAAGCAAGGCACTAAAACTTAACGTTTAATCCCTTTGCCAGAAACCACCGTTCACACCTTGAGGGTGCACCTCCCCACTTTTCCCACAATTATGACTCAACAATTTTCTGTAATTTCTCTATGACCAACTCAATGAACGTGAAATTGAGCAAACTCCGAGAGAGAGTGAGCTTCCCCGCTGGCTCAGCGGTAAGTATCCGCCGGCAACGTGGAGCCCCAGGAGCCAGTGGCAGGAGACCCAGGTTCGATCCCGGGGCCACGAAGATGCCCTGGAGGAAGAAATGGCAACCCACTCCAGTATTGTTGCCTGGAGATGCCCATGGACAGAGAAGCCTGGCGGGCTACAGTCCATGGGATCACAAAGAGTCAAACACGACTGAAGCGACATAGCACGAACCCACATCAGGAGATGGTGGAGGACAGGGAGGCCTGGCACGCAGTCTGTGGGACTGCAAACAGTCAGACAGGACTGAGCAAACGGACAACAATTTTCTGTAGTGGGATCACGTAGTAGGCATCCTGGCCACTCCGGAACCATCCACCCCTGTGGCCCCAGGCTGAGGTGAGCTCCGCAGCACAGGTCTCCATGCGACTTAGTCACGGAATCACACACCCATTTATACTGCTTTCCTGGGGCTGCTCCTTTTCAGACTTTTAACTGAAGCAATTTTTAACCAAGAATTCCAAGTCTTGAGAGTGATTTTCCAGTTCATCCATAACTTTTGGACACACGTTATAATCAAGCGTGAGAGAAACAACACAAGGACTGAAGTGGCCCCAGCACCACCCAGGGGTGGCACTGCGAGTCCCAGGCCCGGACATCCTCCTGTCAAAGGCAGGGGCAGTGCGATGCCCCCCGCAGAAGGCAGGGCCCAGAGCTGCTGCTGCCAGCTGCTGTTGCCAAGCCCAACACTTCCCAGCCCCAGGATCTCTCCCCCCCTTCAGCTGGGAGCTGCCCCCAGCAGGGCTGGACTGGAGCAGATAGGCACAAGCATCCAGATCTCAGAGAGGGAAGGAATCTTGCCCAAGGCCACACAGCAGGGGAAGGAGCCAGGACCTGCGGGCTGCCCGCTGCCCGTGTGAGGCCTCCCGGAATGGGATGGGCCCCAGAGGAAGGGAGGGTGGGGGGCAGCTGCTGTCAGCCCCTGGGCGGCCCCCCTGTAGCAGCAGAGACCATCCTAGAAGGACCCATCAGCTCACGGCCCCCCAGTCGGCTCCCATAGCAGCCCCTGGTCTGGGAGATGGACCTGGTGATGGAACAGCTCTCCTGAAGCAGAGCCTAAGGACCCAAAACTGGATCAAACAGATCCCCTAAAATCATGGCATTCAGAAAAACCAATCTCAGCCATAGACCAGGAAAGTCAGGAAGTAGAAAGAAAAGAGGACAGGGGTCACTAGGAGAGGGGCTGGGTGCGGTCATCAACTCCTTGAAGCATCTCTTGCTCTGCACACACGGGACCCGGCTGGGGGGCGCTCCGTGTCTGGGCCAGGGGCACCCACCTGCACCAGGAGCAGTCCTTCACATCGAAACGCAGGAGGTCATTGAGCATCGTCTTCCTGAAAGACAGCGGGAGCCGGGGGTGGGGCAGCTGATTGAGAGGCTCAGCCAGGGCCAGGCAACCAGCTGGTGCTCGAGGGACCAGAGACAGGACCCCAGAGGGAGCTCCCCGTGGATGCGGGACCCGGGGTCGCCATGGAGGCGGGGCCAGCCTGCCCAGGGTCAGGACACACGCCTGGTTCTGGGCACCTCGCGCCTCACCACACCCCCGCCCCCTGTTCCAAAACCCCCACCCACACTCCCGCTCCCAGGCCACAGCGGGTCAGGGAGGCCCCTTGCCTTCTCTTCCTGTCACCTCTTTATCGCAGCGCCAAGGTAATAACCACATTCAAGATACAATAAAGCATGAAGCAAATCCACAAGCCACCCAACAGCACCCACACGTCACCACCCAGCCCTCATCAGTGAGAGGGAGAAGGGCGTCCACCCAACGAGAGCCCAGCACCCCTGCCTGGGGGCCAGGCCTGTGCCTCTGCTCCCCCTCCAGGAAACAGCCTGGGAGACCAAAGGGCCTGAGGCCACGCGGCCCACAGGCGGAGCAGCAGAGACCGTGATCCCGCCCTCTAAGTGGCAGGAGCCACCTTGCACTACATTTACAGAGTTACAACTCGAATGAGACAAATCCTTCTTCTGTTTCTTAGTGTCAAATTGCAGAGAAAATGTTTCTGCTTCCGGCTACACAGCTGTCACTCAAAGGCTATGTCCTGGGCAAAGGATGGGTGACTCACCCCCTGCCCTGCGCTGGCCACCAGGCCTTTTTGGGCTCGGGGGTCTCTTTCAGGCTGCAGTAAACCCCTGGGGATGGATGCTTCTGCTGCATTTCATTCCCGCAAATAACACACATGTATTGAATTGTCAGTGCTGGGACACAGCTCCAGCCCCGGCGGAGGAGACAGAGAGCAAACATCTGGGTGCTCTGGGGGCCAGTGGAACGCATAAGAGGTGCAGAAGTGGAGGAGAGGCCGCCACCTAGTCTGGTTGGTCCGAGCTGTGGGGGGCAGGAAGGCCTCGATCCCCCATTTAGAGGAGGGGCAGGCAGGGTGAGAAGCAGGGAACAGGCAGTGGGAGGGGCTGAGCAGTGGGAGGACCCTCACGTGCAATCAGAACACAGCAAGGCAGAGTGTCCAGTGCCACGCAGACAAGGGCAGGGGAGCTGTGGACACACACGTGCAGGTCTCACGCTGCCAGGAGGGCGTGCGCCTTGCCCCAGAGAGAGGGGACCATGTGGGGTAATGAGCCAGGAAGGAACATGCTCCAGCTGGCTGTGCATGGGCAGAGAGGCTGGAAGCCAGGGGTTGTGCCCAGGAGACCCTGCTCCCCAGCATGCAGGCCCCACGGAGGGATCCTGTGGGACCGCAGCTGCAGCCCGTCAGAGGCCAGGCCTGCCTGGCAAGTCTGTGGTGGAGATGGGTGGACAGGCTCAAGGGCGAGATCAGTCTGTGCCTACGGCACCCCGCTCCACAGGGACACCTGTGTCCTGGGCCCTGACAGCCCGGGGCTCACTGACCCTCAGGAGCACCCTGCAAAAGCAAGGCAGAGGCCCATCACCTTCGACAGAGGAGACCCGGGTGCAGTGGAGGGTTGAAGCCACCTTCTCAGAGCCACCAAGCTGACCTCGACCGAGCCCCGTGTGTCCAGGAGCCCAACTTCAACCCCACACCCAGCTGCTTCCCAAGCCTGAGCCCCGGGGCCATCCCTGGCCTCTCCTGTGTACATCCTGGGTGGACGGGGCAGGGAAGCCCAGCGGACTCCAGGCGGCACAGGTCTGTCACACTGATCCCTCTGCTCCAAACTCTTCTTCGTTGGCCTGGCTCACTTCTTTCCAGGGAGGCCGAGTGGACCGCACACCCCTCTCCTGGTGCAGAACAAGCCTGCCGGCCTGCTGTGCTGCACTTGGCGGGGCCCCGCCCTTGCTAAGACAGCTCCGTCCCTCCGGGGAGATCCAGCTCCCAGAGGAAACAGGCCAGCAGCAGGAAGCGGCCGCACAAACCACAAACCAAGGGCCACCTTGGCCGTTACTTCACGGAAGGAAGCCAGCCACCACTAAGTTGGGAACCGTCTGGGGGGTGGAGATGGGCCACCAGGAAAGGTTGTTTGCAGGCATGTGCAGTGAGACGCAGGGAAACCCTTGTGCAGTGAGAGATGCGGTTTCCCGCAAGCGTGTGGCCCAGAGGGAGGCGCGGGGAAGGAGCAGCGCCTGGCCAGGGTGCCGGCTGGGGCGGACGTGTCTCCTTCAAGGCTGCGTCCACTCAGGTGGAAGGACAGGGCCGGTTCCCTGAGCTGAGTGCGTGCTCCCCATCGCTGAGGGAGCCTCACGGATTCGGAGGCCCAGGCCCAGGGCTTAGCTAACATCTGGGAGGGTGGCAGCGGAGGTGCAGAGACCCAGTCCCCACCACCCCGCTCCTCCTTTGGGACCCCGACTCACCCGTTGTCTCCACCAAACACATAGATGGCATCTTTATAGGCTACCACCGTGTGCTTGCTGCGCCTGGAGACAGAGAGGGGCGGACCGGGTCAGGCCAGGACCCTGCCGGGGGCCACCTAGCAACCATACTCGGCACAGGGGGGCAGCCGCCGAAGTCGGATAACAACCCTCCTCCCCCAAGATCGGTGGAGGCCCCCAAGCTCCCAGCACCCCCAAAGGGCTCCGCGCTTGGGGACCCACTCTCCCACCCCACGGCGGAGCCCCGGGGCTCCAGCTCCACATCTACAAACACAACGTGACCCTAGTCCGGGGGGCACCCTGCTCAGGGACCCCCTCGGGAGCCCCTTCTCCTAACCCTGAACACCACTCCCCCCAAATACTACCGCGTCGGGCTCCGGGACAGCGCGGCCCGGCCTCGCCCCCGAGCCCCGCCGGGGACCTGCTTGGATCCCCCGTCCCCGGGACCCCCCGCCCCGCCGTACCGGGCCCCCACGAACTCGTCGCAGGGCGGGAGGCGTCGCCAACGATGCACGGTCTCAAAGGGCCCGAAGTTGAGCGTCAGGTACTCGACGCTGTCCGAGCAGCTGTGATCAAAGTCCACGTTCGGGGCCACCTTGGACCGCGCGCCTCCGGCCAGCGCCCCAGCCCCGATCGGGCCGCCCGAGCCGCCCGGCCCCGCCATGCCAAGTCCTCGGCCAATGGGCCCCCGGGGCCGCGGGAAGCGCGGCCGCCGCCCCGAATCACCCCCACGGAACTACATTTCCCGGCGAGCCCTGCGCCGGCCGGCGCTCGCACTTCCGGCCCCCGCCGCGCACTTCCGGCCGGACCCGGCCGCACTCCTGGTCGAGCCTCGCATGGACTCTACCGCTGGCCTGCGCGACGAGCTCATGGTGGTCGTCTCAGAAATGTTTTTCGCGGCGCGCGGTACCCCCTCACCCCCCGCTCAAGAGTGCGTGGCCCTGGCAGCAGCCCCGCCCGGCCCGCATGTCCCCGGCGCGGCTCCCGGCACGCCCTGCGCAGGTGGTTCCGTTGCGATTGTCCGCCGCGCCCGGGATCCCGGACGGAAGGGTTCCGGGCTCGCAGCGGCCCCCGCCGCCGTCCCCTTCCTGCTGGGTCCCAGTCTCTGTCCCCTTCCTGCTGGGTCCCAGTCGCCATCCCCTTCCTGCTGGGTCCCCGGCCCGGCCTCCCTCATCTCCACTCCCCTCGGCCTTCCTTCTCGTTGCGAGGCAGCGTGGCGCGGAGGCCCTGGGTTCTCGGTCCTACTCTAGGCAGAGCTTCAGCTGCTTCATCTCCGAAATGGACATTCAGGAAGCTTAGGTTGCCACGAGACCCAGCCCTCGGCCCTAATGTGGTCAGCCAAGCGCGAGCTGCCTCTGCCCTGAAGAAGCACCTCCCGTCTTAAACCCTTGGTACACGTGCTGTCCCCTCTACCTGCAGTGCCCTTCCTTCAAAATCCAGACCCAGGACTTTGGTCTGCCGGGGGCCTTCCCTAATCCCCGGGGGGTGCAGAATCAGCTGCTCCCTCCTCGGGACGCTCCCAGACCAAACTTCCTCCGTGTGACACTTCGGTGGTCTCTGGTTGTGCCTGTGTCCCCCGTGATCTGCTTTCTCCCTCGTGAGAGTTTGCCCAGGTATAGTGGAAGTCACACAGATCTGCAAACGTGTGCGTTTTAATGTTAAGATAATATCTAGTACGTTGCAGGGTCCCACAGGGGACCCGTCCCAGTAGAGGAAGAAGCAAGCCCACCCCGCCTCCCCCACTGCCAGCCATCAGTCGGCACTGCAGGCCTTGGGTGGTGAGCATCTCCTGGAGACCAGAGAGGACTCTCTGCAAGGTGCAGGGTGGTGAGCCAGGGAGCCGAAGGCAAGCACTGGGGGCGCTCAGGGTCTGCCCCCCGGGGGTCCTGGGGAACTGGAGGTTGGCACTTGACCTCTGGGGCTTGGCCTCTGTCCCTGGCGCCCCAGCGAGCCTGTGTTGTGTGCAAACTCAGGAGCCTTTCCCTGTGAGCCAGGACATGTCACCGGTCCTGTAGGAACGAGGGAGGAGGCGTGAGGGCAGCGGGCAGCAGGTGCCCCCTGGGCACCAGGAACAGCGGGCCCTTGAAGACAGCAGGGAGCTGTGCGCGGCCCTGGTGCCCGGCAGGGAAGTGCCCTTGGGCAGAGGGAGAGACCACCGGGCGCAGGCTCCGGGCTGAGGTGGGCAAGGCTCAGAGGAAGGAGAGGACCCACGTACTTGTTGTGCAGGACAAACAGCCTTCTCGAAGGCAAGAGGGAGAGACAGAGAAGGCCAGGGAGACAGCGTGTCATTCCTGGCCCCTCCCTTGGTTCCCCATTTCCAGCGTGAGCCCCTCTATCCAGGCTTTCCTCGGCCCTGGGCAGCGGGGTGGGCGTGGGGTGTGGGGGGCTCTGCAGGTCGGCTGAGCCCACAGGGTGAGGCCCAGTGGTACCATGCCGGGATGAGATTACAGCAGTAATGGCTTCTGTCCCGTGTCCCTCAGACCCCGAGCAACCACCCCAGGACTCTGTCAGGGCGTCCCCAGGAGCAATGCGAATCACGTTTTTCCATGGCTGTGTTCTGGGCAGTGGGGTGTCCTGGGCCCCATAACTGCCCGGGCAGTGGGTCTTGACCCTTCCCTGCAGCACTGGCCCTGCCCTGGACACGGCCTCCTTCCCTTCTATCCACAAGAGCACAAATAAGCAGCCCGCTCCCAAACCACAACCCTTGTCCCACATGACACCGTAACCCTAGGAGCTTCAAGCTGGTTGATGGGGGGACGGGAGCCCCGGGAGACTGTGGGGGCAGCTCACTGCCATGGGCAGCTTGAACCAAGGCCTCCGGGACGTCTGCCCCCTCCCTGGGGCCTCCAGCGCCCACACTCACTCCACCTCCCGCTTCCGGATGGTGCGGCCAGAGGCCAGCACCTCAGCCACCTTAGACACGATGGGGTCGTAGTTCATGCTGGCTACGGAGATCACCTCGTCGCCCCTGCAGGGAGAGGTGGCCGAGCCTGAGGACTGGCCAGCAGCAACCCCTGTCCTTGGAGACCCGGATGCAGCCGGGGCCCAGGGTGGCTCTCACTTGGGACCGGGGGAATGCTCTGACCACCTGGCACCCCCTTGGCCCAGCACAGCTTCTGGTCCCGCAGGACCCCATGACACTCCTGCCCAGTGGGGTTTAAGGCCGAGACCTGTCCTGGGACCCCGCCCTCTACCTGTGTCACTGTCCTCGGTGTAAAAGTAGGCTGTCAACCCCTATCTCCAAGAGCTGACCTGAGATGAAGTGTCCGCCTCCCGCGGAACGGCTGTGCCCCACCTCTGTGCTCCTCTCCTGGCGCCTAGCTGGCCCACCTTGCCCTTCGGCCCACCGCCCGGCGAAGCCGGCTCCTCCGGAGCAGCGCTTCTCCCGGCCAAGTGCCCCCTGCTTCTCATCCCCGCGGCTCTCACTTGGTGTAAAAAGCCACGAACTTGAGCTCGTCCAGATCCCCTTGGATGATGACGTCGTCGAAGCCTTCTCCATAACCTGCGGGACGGGCGGAGGGGACGTGGCTTCACCAGGTCCGCGTGCAGTACCCTTCCCACGATGCCCCCGGCGGACCTGTAAGGGGGATCTAGTACCGCCGCCAGCGAGCTCCTGGCTTCCTCCTGCAGTCGCCGTGGTCCCGCCCCCGGGATGCTCCTAGCCCCGCCCCGGGACGCTCCTGGCCCCGCCCCGGGATGCTCCTAGCACCGCCCCCTGGGATGCTCCTAGCCCCACCCCGGGATGCTCCCGGCCCCGCCCCCAGGATGCTTCTAGCCCCGCCCCGATGCTCCTGGCCCCGCCCCTGGGGTGCTCCGAGCCCCCGCCCCCAGGATGATCCTAACCCCGCCCTCGATGGTCCTAGCCCCGCCCCCGGGATGCTCCTAACCCCGCCCCGATGCTCCTAGCCCCGCCCCCGATGCTCCTAGCCCCGCCCCTGAGGTGCTCCGAGCCCCGCCCCGAGATGCTCCCAGCCCTGCCCCCGCACTCCGCCGCACCTGGGCCCGCCCGCGGCCAGGCCCCTTGGTACCTGCGTAGCGCAGGCTCTTGCCAAACATGGCGGTCCACAGATAGGGCACCGTGCTGATCTCCGCCTCCTGTGCCAGCATGTTCTGGGCCGCCACGCGCCCTGTGGGTCCCGGGGTCGTCAGCGCTCCGCCCCGAGCCCTTGCCACCACTCTACTGCCTGCTCCCCCGCCCCACTCTCCGGGGATCCCTGATATGTGGGGCAGGGACGGGGAGTGCCCACCCCTGCTTGCCAATGACGGGTGCAGAGGTCACGCTGGGCCCAAAGCTGGCCACTGACGTCCAGTGTCTGGACTGGGTCCGGAAGGGGCCGGCTTCCCGGGGCCACCACGTCAGGTGTGACTCAGACACCTCACCAGACTGGTCAGGTCTGAGGAGGGAGGCGGGACAATGGGGCACCAGTGTCCAGGGAAGCAAGGACGACAGGTTGATTCAAGGCCCGAGACAGAAAGGGGGCGTGGCTTCCCTGTTTGATCGAGGCCCCCTCGGACCCCTGCAGTTGGATGTCTGTGACTGTCCCCTGGACCCTCCCGGTTAAACGTTAGTTATATGAGCAGTTCAAAAGACTGACGCTTTTGAAATGTGGTGTTAGAGAAGACTCTTGAGAGTCCCTTGGACTGCAAGGAGATCCAACCAGTCCATCCTAAAGATCAGTCCTGGGTGTTCATTGGAAGGACTGATGCTGAAGCTCCAATACTTTGGCCACCAGGTGGGAAGAACTGACTCATTTGAAAAGACCCTGATGCTGGGAAAGATTGAAGGCGGGAGGAGAAGGGGATAACAAAGGATGAGATGGTTGGATGGCATCACTGACTCAATGGACATGAGTTTGAGCAAGCTCCAGTAGTTGGTGATGGACAGGGAGGCCTGGCGTGCTGCAGTCCATGGGGTCACAGAGAGTCAGAAACGACTGAGCAACTGAACTGAACTGATATGAGCAGTTTGTGTTCCTTCAAACCTAGCACCAACCGCAGACCTTGGACCTGAACAGAGGCTGGCACCAGGAGAGGGGCTTCAGGCTCAGATGACGTGAGGGTGAAGGGAACAGAAGAGGGTGCAGGGGGTCTGGCCGTCCAGCCTCTGAGAAGCTAACTGACTGTACCTGCAGCTGAGGGGCCTGGACCAGGTGTGTGCAGTGACCGCCCAAGGGGAGGGGGAGGAGGGTTTCCAGGCCCAGCCACCCACCTCCCAGGGGCCTGCAGGCAGCAGCCTGGTTCACAGAGTCCATCGGGTGGCCCAAAGGGGATGCAGTGGGGAGCTGGACCGGGTCCTACTAAACCCCGCCCCCCCCCACCCCCCGTGACTGCACGGGTTTGCGAGGACTTCTGTGGAATGTGATGTCCGAGGACAACAGGAAAGGAGAGGCTGGTGCAGGGACAGTGGGGTGGGACACGGTGGCGGGCAGAACCGGGTGCCCAGAGGATGTTGGATGGGGCTAGAGAAGGAGGTGGCAGCGAGCTGGCTCCATCACCTGCATGAGGCTGGTGGGACAGGCCACTGCAGAGCCTTGAATGGCGGACCCAGGGAGCAGGACCCAAGGGCAGCAACTGAGGGGCGGGCCTGGGGGGAGGCCAGGGCCCGGGGACAGCCTCCCACCCCCTGCTGCCTCCGGGCTGACGGTACCCTGGGCGTGAGCCATCTGCCAGTGGGGGATGTTCACTTTGCGGCTGTTTCTCCAGGCCAGAGGGAAAGTGACGGCGTCGCCGGCTGCAAACACGCCGGGAATGTTGGTCTGCATCATCTGTGGGGGGTGCGGGGCTCATGGGTGACAGGCACCCCAAATGGGTCCTCCCCCAGCCCCACTGGCAGCTTGCCCACCTGCCCCAACGGCCCCACCTTGTTGACAGGGATGAAACCTCGGGAGTCCAGACTGATGCCGCTTTGCCTCAGGAAGCCCGTGGCAGGCACCGCGCCTGGCAGGACAGGGCCACTGTGTTCACAGCAGCCCAGCCCAGCCCAGCCCATGCCTTCACAGCCCGTCCCCTCTGCGTGGACCCCCAGAGACCCCGGTGCCTCCCATCAGACCTCACGTACCACCTCTGAGAAGCTCTCTGTGAAGCCCCTGGTGGGGGTGGGCATGCCGCACCTCCCCCCAGCCCATGCCACCTCCTCCCCCGACTGGCATTTCAGCTGGAGCAGGGGCCAGCTAGAGCCTCATCTGTGTCTGCGCAGTTACTGGGCAGGGGTCCCTAGAAGCATGTCCCGTACCAGCCCAGGTCAAGTACCGACTCCCCAAGAGCCCTGACCAGTGGGTATGGTCAGACAGGCTGGGGGAGGGGAAGGGACTGGCCTGAGGTCAGCGTTGAGCAAGAGGGGGTGACCCTGCTCCCTGCCGCCTCCCGCCCCCCACTCACCGATGCCCACCACGCAGACATCGGCCCGCACCACCTTGCTGCTCTTCAGCACGACCTCCTTCAGCTGCGGAGAGCGGCGGGCAGGTGAGCAGCTCCGGGGCACAGGAGAGGGGGCAGAAGGGCCGGGGGTGGGGGTGGAGGAGGGCCCACCTTGCCCTCCTGGGCCCGCAACTCTGACACCTCCGTCTGCATGTAGAACTTGACGCGGTTGTTCTCAAACATCTGCCAGGCGGTGGGGGTGGGGCAGGGGGTGCAGGAGTGAGAGCTGAATGGGAGGGATGGGGCAGGCAGGGGCCCAGCACGGTGGGTCCCCAGGGGGGCTCACCCTCATAAGGGCGCGGCCAACGCGCTCTCCCAGGAACCTCCTGAAGGGTGTCTCCTCAAGCTCCACCACGGACACTGAGTGAGCCTTCTCGGTCAGGTAGGCGGCCACCTCCATCCCTGGGGAGGGGCAGGGGTGGGGTGGGGCGGGCTGGCACCCTGCACCGCCCCTGCCAGCGCCGCCCCGGGCTCCCCCGGCTGCTCACCCAGGAAGCCGGCCCCCACCACGACGGCGTTGCGGCCCCGGGCCAGCCTCACCACGCGGTTGGCATCCTCGGGCGTCCGGATGGTGAACACGTTCTCCACGTCTTTGCCTTTGCAGTTCAGGGTCTTGGGGCTGAGACGGGCCAGAATTGGGGAGAGGGGCGGCTCCTGGGCCACCCCTGCAGCGAGCCCTCCCCCTGCCTGGCGGGGGGCGGGGGGCCCCTCCCACCTGCTCCCAGGCGCCAGCAGCAGCTTGCTGTACTCCAGCTTGAAGCCATCCTTGAACACGGCCTTCTTGTTCCTCACGTCCACCGTGACCACCTAAGACCCCCGCAGGGCAGAGCGCTGTCTCCGGGTCCTCCACCCGCCAGGCCCTCTGGGCAGTTCCACCACCCGCTGAACCTTCCTCCCGCACCGGCAACGCCCTCTCACTTTTCAGCCCCACCTCCTCCTCAAAGCCCTCTTGAAGCCCCAGGCCCCACCCCACCACCCTGGGGCCCTGTGTGTGCTATGATCCCCCCAGGTCTGGGGCACCCCTGGGTGCCTGGGCCCCTGGGCAGGGGGGTGCAGGCCGCACCCACACCTCCAGGGGCCTCAGGCCCGCCCTCCACAGCGCCCAGGAAGCCCTCCCAGGCCTGCTCCCCCGCCTCGTCCGCACCTGGGCCTCCGTGAGCACCTCGATGCCGTGGGCTCGGAAGAACTCCTTGGGCCTCAGGGCCAGCTGCTCCGGCTGTGCGTCCAGCGACTGCCGGGGATGCCGGCTTGAGATGGGGCCAGGCGGCCACCGTGCCCTTGGCAGCTGAGGACCGAGGCCTCGTGGGTGCGGGGCAGCCCGGGCCACACAGAGGCTCCAGGGTGGAACTCCGCCAACCAGACCTCCTGGGCACCACAGACGGGCCTGGCACGAGCAGAGAGGGCAGCCGCCCGGACCCCCGGGGGGTGGCGAGCGGGGTCCCAGGGGCCCTAACTGTGGGCAGAAGGGCGAGGGTCTGGCCCCGCCCTGCACCGTTCACGCCCCACCCAGCCCCATCCACGCCCCGCCCAGACCCAAACACGCCCCGCCCACCTTGCTGAGCTTGGGCCGGTCGTAGGGGAGGTAGCGGTCCAGCGTACACAACACGATCCTGTCCGAGAAGCCCTCCTGCCGCAGCGTCTCCGCGCACACCAGGCCGGCTGCCCCTGAGCGGAGGGGAAGGCGGGGGACAGGTGTCAGGAGCCCCCTCCCTAACCCACCCTGCCCCCGAGGACCCACCACCAACCTGCGCCCACGATCAGCACGTTGGTGCTGCCGCTGTGGCCGGCGCTTGGCGAGATGCACGTGGCCATCACCTTGGTCCTTCGCTGCAGCTGCAAGGCCTGGGGGCGGCCGGCAAGCTGGGGGCAGCTGGGAGTGGGGGTCGCCGCCATCCCCGCTGTGCCCACCCAGCGGGCCAGGCTCTTCTGCCCCAGTGGTGCCTCTGCCGCACCGGGGAAGCCCTTCGCCTGCCCCCCGGCCGGCCCGCCAGGCTCCCTCCCACCCCAGGGACCCAGAGGCCCTCCCGCCGTCTCTCCCTCGGCCTGAGCCCCAGCCCCGCGCCCTCACCTGCTTGCTGGCCCGGACGTACACCTTCTCCTTCTCGATCTTCACCTGCAAGGGCTGTGGAGCTCAGGCCCGGGCTTTGGGGTGCTCCGGCCCCTGCACCCCCAGGGCTCACCCCACTGCACGCCTGGCCCCACCTGGAACTTGTGCAGACTGTCCAGGCCCGGGAAGTCCTCCAGGTCCCCGCTGCTGACGCTGAAGCAGGCGCCGTGCCAGGGGCAGCGGACCCGGCCGCGGGACAGCACCCCTGGAGGGGGCAGGGCTGGGCCACCAGCAGGGGCCCCGCTCCAAGGGCACCACGGGCCTGGCCCCACGGCCCCGGAGCCCCCGCCAGCAGATGGGCCGCCCCGCCCCTGCAGGCACCCACACCTCACCTTTCACCAGGGGCGCGCCATAGTGCGGACACTTGTGGCCCAGGGCGTGGAACTCCCCGTTGTCCTTCAGCAGCAGCACCTTCCCCCAGCCCAGCTCCACCTCCCGCATCCTGGGGGCAGGGGGGCTGCCCTCAGAGGCCAGGGAGCAGCCCCCAGCCCCAGACCAGCAGCAGCCACCGAGGCTGGATGCGGAGCTGGTCGTGGGCCCCTTCCAGGCCGTGCCCCCACCCCCGCCTCCCAGGCCCTCCCAGGCCCAGCACCCACTGGCCGTTCTCCAGGTCCTTGACGTGGCAGACAGCGGCCTCCACACAGTCCTGGGTGCCGGGGTAGGGGTGGGGGGCGGGCAGGCGCTCGTCTGCGTGGAAGTGGCGGGCAGCGCCGTTGCCCTGGTAGGCCCGGGGGCTGCCCTTGCCGCCGGCGGACAGCTCCTCCTTGCCCCGGTCCTTCTCGGGCAGCACCACTTCGATCTTGAGCTCCACTGTGGGCAGGGGGCGGGTTGGGGTGAGCCTCCAGCCGGGCCCATCTCTCACCCACCCCTCCAGCAGGAGGCAGAGCGGAGGTGCTGGGGGGACCCTGGGCAAACTCGATGTGATGTCTCATGAGTTTTCTTTCTCACTAACAAAATGAGCCAGGGGCACCAGCAGTGCGCATTCGCCCCTGAAGCGGCCCCTTCTCCAGGAACCCGCGTGCAGGTCAGAACTTGGGGCTGGAACCCTGCTGACCCCGAGGGCGCGGCCACCACGGAGGACGGGGGCGGCCTGAGAAACTTGGGACGCAGCCTGGGTCACGGTCCCTGAGTGAATCTGGGTAACCGAGGTCTGCAGAGGTTTGAAATTTTTTCAGAATTAAAAGAAAAAAGTGTATATGCTACATAATTTCAACTGGAGATAGCTGCTCTGGCCAGCTGGAGATCCCTTCATTATTTACCAGGTGCTGGGTGCAGGGGGCCTTGGGGATGGACCCCACCCGGGCAGTGCATGCGGAGGGCACAAGGCATACCCCCTTCCCATGGGGCCGACTGGGAGGGGTCACTTAGCGAGATTATCACTTTCTTTATACTTCTCCGCATTTTCCAAATTCCCCACCATAAGCCTCGGGTATTTTTCTAATTAGAAGGGAACAATAAACAGAATTTTCAGCAGTGATAATCCGGTCTCCTGGCCTGTAGCTGCAGGGAGCAGGGCTGAACACAGGGCGCTGAGCCCTGGCACAGCGTGGGCGCCCCTCCCTCCAACCCTGGGCCCCTGAGCCCCCAGGCCCTTCCCCCCCCCCAGACCTGACCTCCAGAAAGAAAGAGCCCAGCTGGCTCCTCGGGGCCTTAGCCTGAACGGCGGCCCCCTTGGCCTGGGCCCTTGTCCGTTCCTGGCACAGCTCACCCCTGCCCGTCCTCCTAGACACAGCCCAGGGGTCGCCTCCACTGGCCACCCCCCTCATGCTGCCCTAACCCCCCAGCCTGGCCTGCCCCTCATCCCTGCATCGCAGCGCCACACCCCACCCCACCCCACCCAAGGTGCAGTCAGGGCTGAACGTGGTCCCCTGACTCCATGGGCGGGAAGGGCCCACCCACACATCGCACTGAAGCTGTTGCGTCAGGTGGGAGCCTCTGGGTGGGCTGGGTTTTTGCCTTCATTTTCCACCCTGGATGTAACGGCGATAGAATGTTTTCAGAAGAATTAAAAAGAAAAATACTCTGGATTCAGCTGACACCAGTTACGTGAGCTGCAGAGACCAGCGCTCACAGGAGCAGCCCGGCGGGGGCCCGGAGCACAGCCAAGCCCCGCTGTTTCCATCCTCTGTCCTCCGACAGAAGACCCAAGGCGCTCGGTGATGCAGCCCAACGGAAAGGCATCAAGGCAGGAGCCCTGGGGGACCCTTAGGCCCTTTCAGCGGATGCCTTCATTGTAAAATGGAAAGAACGGAGCGCGCCTCCTTGGGGGCAGCGCAGCTGAAGGAAATCATAGAGCAAGTGAGAGCAGATGCCCAGTAGGTGAAGCTGGTTAGCAGCTCTGAGCCTCCTGGTGGCCACAGCAAAGAGGGAACGCCTTTAAGTAGCACTGCTGCTGCTGCGAGGTCGCGCCAGTCCCTGATAAAAGGAAGGTGACCAGGGACCTCCCTGGCGGTACAGTGCATAAGAATCTGCCTGCCAGTGCAGGGGATGTGGGTTTGATCCCTGGGAAGATTCCACACACTGCGGAGCAGGTCAGCCCTGCACCGCAGCTCCCGAGCCTGTGTCCCCAAGCCCCTGAAGCCCCCGGGCCTGGAGCCTGTGCTCTGCAAGGAGAAGCGCACGCACCTCAGGGAGGGCGGACCTTGCTGGCTGCAGCTAGAGAAAGCCCGGGCAGAGCAATGAAGACCGGTGTAACAACAGCAACGACAAAGGCGGGCGACCAGATGCCTAGAGACCTGCACTTCCTCCCAAGTTCTGAGCTTAGGGAGGACGGGCTTGGAGCGCTTCCCGAGAAACACGGGCCCCCGGAGCCCGCGATGTGTTGTGACGTGTGCTCTGAGCCACAGGGGCCCCGGAGGTGGAAAGGGAGGACTGCGCACAAGCCTCTTGTGCTCCCTCTGGTCTCCCTGTGGGCCGGGGACCCCCAGAGAACTCTCCTGGCCCGAACGCTCCCACTCCCATGTGCTGAAACTCCCAAGCCTCAACCCCACACCTGCCCCGAGCGGGCGCCGGGGCCCTGAGCTCCTGGCCCCCTGCCACAGCCCACAGGGAGCCCAGCCCCCACAGAGGAGAGGACAGCATTCTGCGAGGGCCTCCTGGATGCCGGCCCCGTGCCAAGCGCCCCACCCAGGGCGGGGGCACAGAGACTGGGCCCGTTTCACGGTGAGAACGCAGAGGCTCGGAGAGGTGACGTCGCCTACCCGAGGCCACGCAGTCGGGGCAGGCTCCGGATGTGAGCGCGAGAGCACGGCCCCTGGTGCGGTGAGAGTGACCTGCCCCTGTCCTGGGGGTCCTGGGGCTGGGGCTCTGCGAGGCCCCCTTTGCCAGGGCGTCCAGCCAGCCCAGCAACCCTACAGGAGCCTGCTACAGGGCCAGCCGGTACCCTGGGGCCCACTGCCGACGGGTGGGAGCCGCGATCGAGACAGTTACGTCTTTCGCCCGAGGGCTGGGTTTCCGCAGCTCGGGAGCAGGGGGCCCTCTGCGGGCCTGGCACCCCCTTGCCTCCAGGTTCCTCCTCAGGCCCAGGGAGAGGAGAAAAGGCTTGCGGGCTTCCAGGTCGTGGAGCCACGGGCTATCAGGTAAGGGCAGCTGGGCGAGCAGGCAGGGGCGGAAGTGCTTGGGCCAGGCAGGGTGGGGACGTCCTCCACCAGAGGGGAGTGTGTCCAGAGAGGCCTAGGAGGCAGCCCAAGGGCACACAGCGGTCAGAAGAGATGGCAGGGCTGGACCTGTCCACTCCACCTCTGAGTGGTCTTGAGAGCTCAGGCTTATTTTTTTGGGGGGTGGGTGAGGCTCAGAGAGGTTGCTCGCATGCCCTGGGCCACACGGTGGCCGGGGTCTCCCCAGAGCCCCCTTCCTCAGCTCTGAGGGGGATAGGTCCCCCTGCCCCCAGCAGCAGGAGGAAGCCTCCCCTCCCCTTTCTGAGAAAGGCACCGCTGTTGTTCCCACCGCCAGCACCCCGAGGCCCAGATAAAGAGGGCTCCAGCCAGCCCCCCTGCCTGCAGCGTTAGCATTCGGCTGCCTCCGGGTCTGACCTACTTCGGAGGCAGAGGGGGAGGGACGGAGGGAGGCGAGAAGGGAATAGGTACCTGGCTTGGGCTTGGAGAAGCAGCCGCCCATGGTGCGGGGCCCACGGGTGGGAGGGCGCGCTGAGTGGCAGCCGTGGGAGGCCTAGGGTGCCCCCTGGGGGGCTGGGCCCCCCGCGGCTCTCAGAGATGCTGGCGCTGCCATCCCAGCAGGAGCTGCCTCCGGGACCTGTGGGGAGAACGGCAGCTTTGGGACCAGGGTTTGGATGAGGCTGTGGGTAGAGACACAGAGAGACGGAGCCAGGAGGCTTCAGAAAGGGGTCGTGCTGGGGCCGGGTCCCCGAGGCATGACGGACCGCGCCTCCCTTCCGGCCTCCCAGGCTCAGCACTCTCACTCCCCTCCCCTCTGGCTTGGCCCCCCCTTAGGGGGCCCTCCCTTAGGTCCAGAAAACCCCCAATTTCTGCGGCCCTCGGAGTGCTACCGCCCGGGAGCCCCGGGGCCCTCCGTTCTCCAGGGCGGCCACTGTGCCTGGGGTCAGACCCAGGTCACCTTGACAGATCAGAGCTTCTCATCCTGGAGGTCCTCCCTCCTCCTCCTAGGTGGGGGGTGCATTTAGCACTCCCTGGCCCTGCCCCAACCTCGGCGGGCAGCCCCGGTACCCACCTCCTCCAAGGGCAGCTGCTGCCTCCCGTCCCGGTGCCAGAGTGGACCGGACCGAGGCCGCCGTCCGGGAAGGCAGGGCCGGGGCAGGGGTCCAGGAGGCGGCCCAGCGTCCACCCCTCCCCCTGCGCGCCGTGGCCAGGAGGGCCGGGGGCGGGGCCGGGGGCAGGCCAGCGGTCCCCAGGGAAACCCAGCTCCATGCGAACAAAAGTGGGCTGCCCGCCCGGGCCCCACAGAGTAGGGGGAACAGAGGCCAGGCACACCGCCCTACTTCCGCCCCCCTCCCCCGCTCTTTGCCAAAGCCTCTGATGTCGGGGTTCTGCCCAAAAGCAGATGGAGACACGGGAGGGGGCCAAGGGCTTGCCAGGGTCCAGCAGCAGGTAGGGGCATCCGGGTGGCCTCCCACCTAGTGACTTCCAAGACAGACAGGAGCCCAGGAAGGCCCCGTGCCGCCCTGCAAGCTGCGGGGCTGGGGAGGGGTCACCCCATCCTCCAGGGAGCTCCCAGGACCGCATGTGGGCCGCCTGGAGCATGCAGCTTACACGCTGGACTGCTCGTCTACACTGGGCTCCCCACTCTTATCCCCCCAGAAGTTCTTCCTGGAGTTTAAAGCAGCTGAGGTCTACCTGGTCTGGTTCAGATCCCAGCGAGGGCCCCGGAGGGCCCCTGAGCGCAGGAGGCCTGGGAACTGCAGGGAGTCTGGGGGGACCGTCTACCGCCTGGCGCCCGTCTCGCCGCCCTGGCGGGCTGTCGCGGGAGAGGTGGCACCTGAAGGCCGCGCAGGCGGACCCTTGCTCTTTCCCCCACTCACTGCCAAGGCAGGTCGGTAAGACGGGGCCTCCACCCGCCCCACCTGCCCCTCCCCGGGCACACGGGTGCCCCTCCCCGGGCCCTGGCTCAGCCCTGCCCACCTCCCTCCTGCCTGACCTCCGGCCTTGCCTGCTGGGCCACAGACACCCCAGAAGAGGGGTGACCTCAACTTGCCACCAGGTGCCTGTCGAGGCTGTCCCCTCCTTCCCAGGTGCCCAGATGTCCAGACTCCCGGGGTCTTGGGCCTGGAGAGAGATTTGCTGGGGACAGAAACCTCCCCAGAGCTACTATGTGCCGGGCTGGCATGGAGCCCCCCCATCCCCGCGGGTCCAGACGCCCCCACCTAGCAAAGGCCCTTGGCAGGACACACCAAGAGGGCACCCCGAATCTTGGCAGAGTGCCGTCCATGTCCACAAACTGCCCAAACTGCAAACGGTTGTAACAGTCCCAGAGGGCTAACCCCCTGCAGACCCGCGTGTGTCCCCAGAACAGCCCCAGAGCCCTGCTCCCCACTCCTCCGGTCGGTTCTTCACTGGGGGGTCCCCTGGGCCCTTCCCACACCCACCCGGAGGCCCGGCCCCCCCACCAGCGGCTGGCTTCGTTTTCTGGGACAGCGTCTGAGCTCCGCCGCCGGCCCTCGAGGTGGGGGGGCGCTGTGGCCGCATCTCCCCCCGACGTGCAGCCCGTCCCCCCCGGGGAAGGCCTTTCCAGCCTCCCTCCGGGACCCCCACCGGCCCAGGAAGGGGATCAGCACACATAGGGGCCACCGCGGCCGCCAGCGGGCGGCCAGTCAGGGGAGCGGAGGCCGAGAGGGGTGCGCCCCGCCCCGCCGCCCCCTCCGCGGCGCCGCCCCCAGCCCCGCGGGCTCACCTGCGCTCCGCGCCGGCCTGCGCTCTGGAGCCTCCCGGGCCGCCGGCAGGCAGGCGGGGCGGGGCCGGCGCTGCGGCGACACTGCGGCCGGAGCCGGGAGCCAGCGCCGGAAGGCGCCGCGCAAGTGGGGCGGCCCGGGGCAGGCCGCGGGGGCCTCGGCCCCGGACGCCGGCGGGGTCTGGGGTCGTGGCATCCTGGCGACCCCCATGGGGCTCCAGGCTGGCGGCGGGCCGGCCCTCTTTCCTTTCCTCTCTTTCCTAAGTCTTGGAACCAGGGGCTTCTGGCAGTGTGGGGGCAGTGGAACCTCCCGCAGAAAGCTCCCGAAGCGAGCCCAACTGACCCGGACACCTGGAAGGCTTCGGGGGTTCAGCGCCGTCCCTCCCCCGCTCTCCCCACACACGCCGCCTTCCACTTTGTATTTTATTTTATGTGTCTCTTTCCACACTGCCATTACACCTGGAGAGCTCCCCGGGTTCCTGTAAATCGTGGTGCACCCTGGTTGCGTGTCGCGTCCCCTCCTCCAGGAAGTCCTCCCTGGGCAGCCTCTCTCCCCTAGCCTGGAGGTGCTGTTCCTGCTCCGGGGCCTTCCCAGAGTTTCCAGGTGCTGGCCGTCCAGCCTGTGCTGTGATCGGGTAAGGCTGGGGCTCAGCAAACCTGTCACTCAGCCCAGCGGGACTCGGCCCAGTGTCTCCTGGGCCCTCTTATTTGCCATCTCCCCCGTTTCTGGGCCTCCCTCCCCGCCGGCAGGGGTGCCAGGCTGACCAGCCTCTGAGGAGGCCCCTCTTTATGTCGCAGGCAGACACCCGGGGGGCAGGCGTATCTTCCCACGTTTTACAGGTGCGGGAGCTGGGGGAGGCACCTGCGGGCAGGGGCAGGGCCTGCGAGGGTCACTTCTGCAGGCAGGTGTGGGGCTGGGAGCTGCAGGGGGGCAGGGGATCCCCTCGTTCCAGCCCTCCCTGCTCCTGCCACAGGAGGGGCCCCGACACGGGCAGATGTTGCTGCTTGGCGGGGTGCCCTGGGCCTCCATCCGGCCTGCCCCGACTGCACCCCGGACTGACCTTGTGGCCCTGCCCCCAGCCCCCGGCCCCCAGCCGGGAAGACACTGAGCCCCATGGGAGGACAGCGGCTGTGGCTTCGCGGCTGTGCTTCGCTCTCCACGGCAGCCCGAGGAGGGAGGTTCTGTCGTCTCCATTTTACAGATGAGAGCCGAGGCTCAGGGGTTTAGGGGCCCCCCAGAGCCAGGCTGCTGGTGAGGGGTGGGCTCTGGCCGGGCTGACAACTTGGAGCAGGAGAATGGGGGCGTCTCCAGTGCAGGGCTCCCATCTTGGTCTGTGATCTCTTTGAGTCAGTGAGCCCTTTGTGCCCCAGGTACCCCAGGAATCTGGGGGTACCTGCGGTGCCCTCCAGCGGGGCTCCTCCAGGACAGCAGACGGGTGCAGCCTGGGAGACAGCGGTGCTCAGGGTGGGGCTGGGGGCTGCAAGGAGGCTGAGGACGGCGGGGGGAGATGCCCTGACATGGGGCAGCAACAATTACATCCTCGTGGAGCAAAAGCGGAGAAGGAAGGCAGGCGGGTGGGCAGCCTCCGTGAGGGCCCCGGCTTAGAGGTGGTGCGCGTAAACGTGGGGGTCCTCGGGCCCCCCGAGGTCCTCACCTTGCCCTGAGGAGATCCGTCCCGGTGGCCTGGACGGCACCCAACGAGGCCCCAGAAGCGAGGGGGGGCCGCCGAACGAGCCACGGGTGAGGGGGAGCCGGGAAGGGCCTGGCCTCACCAAGCCCGCCGCAAAGTGAGGGCGCGGCGCCCCCTGGAGGGCGGCCCGAGTCCTGCAGCGCCCTCCCTGGGCCTTGGGTTCTGACGGCAGAGTGGACTCTTGCCGGGGGCCTAAGGTAGATTTCCAGATGGGGAGACCTCCATGTGCCTACCTGGCCCGCTGGTAACGTGGGGAGGGGGCTGTAACAACACAGCCAACATCCCAGCTGTGGCCGGCTGTGTGAGGGACAAGAAACAGGCGGGCCTGGCGCCCCCAGCTACTTATTCTCATGGAGGCAGAGGCTTGGGGAACCCCGGGCTGGGGGACCTGGGCCGTGCCCACCCCCCACCCCCCACCCCCGGCCTCACTCGGAGCCCCTGGCTTGCTCGGGTTGCTGCAGCCCAGCCTCCCTGCCCGCATCGCCGGTCAGTCCACACAGCCCGAGTCCCAGAGCCCCCAGGGGCCGCAGGGCTCCCCGACCCCGCAGGACCAGCTGCCCCCCCAGCCCCGGCGCCCCACGCTGCGCCCCACACTGCTGCTGCGCCCTGCCGTCTCCAGGCCCAGGGGTGACCAGCTCTGATTCCGTGTCCAGGGAACTTTGTGTTTTTTCATTTTTGTCTTCCAAGATGTTATCTATTTGTAAATTAAAATAATTTCAAAATAGAAAAAAAAAAAACCCTCCAACAAACAAAACAACACTGGCAACAACTTCCACACCTGAGACGTTCAGATAGACTAGTACAAGCTGCTTCAGCTCAGCTCAGGCGCTCAGCCGTGTCCGACTCTGTGGCCCCATGGACTGCAGCATGCCAGGCCTCCCTGTCCATCACCAACTCCCGGAGTTTACTCAAACTCATGTCCATCAAGTCAGTGATGCCATCCAACCATCTCATCCTCTGTCGTCCCCTTCTCCTCCTGCCCTTAATCTTCCTCAGCATTACGGTCTTTTCAAATGAGTCAGCTCTTTGCATCAAGTGGCCAAAGTATTGGAGTTTCAGCTTCAGCATCAGTCCTTTCAATGAATATTCAGGACTGATTTCCTTTAGGATGGACTGGTTGGATCTCCTTGCAGTCCAAGGGACCCTCAAGAGTCTTCTCCAACACCACAGTTCAAAAGCATCAATTCTTCGGTGCTCAGCTTTCTTTATAGTCCAACTCTCACATCCATACATGACCACTGGAAAAACCATAGCCTTGACTAGGCGGCCCTTTGTTGACAAAGTAGTCTCTGCTTTTTAATATGCTGTCTAGGTTGATCATAACTTTCCTTCCAAGGAGTGTCTTTTTAATTTCATGGTTGCAATCACCATCTGCAGTGATTTTGGAGCCCCCCCAAATTAAGTTTGTCACTGTTTCCACTGTTTCCCCATCTATTTGCCATGAAGTGATGGGACCAGATGCCATGATCTTAAGTTTTTTTTTTTATTTTTTGATCTTAGTTTTCGGAATGTATATTTACTGTTCAGCGACAAGGCAGGTGTCTACAGAAGACTTGTAAAATGTGTTTTCGCATACGTCGCTGGAGAAAGTGTAAATTGAGGCAATCCTTATACTCCGCTCAGAGGAGCTGCTTCACTGCGTCTGACAGCTGGAGACGGGGAAGGCCCTGCACGCCCGTGACGGCGGCTCCCCCAGTGCCAACACGCCCACCTCGTGGGCCACGACACAGCGATGGGAGAACAGAGGCGCGCTTCTGACTCACTGCCTCTGATAGGACAGACCGAGGTCTACGCTGTCTCTCTGTAGAGAGAACACGGGGAAGTCCTCACAGAGCTGGTTGCCCGAATGTCCTGTACCTTCGGAGAGATCCGCAGTAAACAGGCAACAGGGAGACGGCGTGTGCGTCCACCAGGGCGGGGCCCCTGCTGACCTCAGCACCAAACCCCAGCTCCACCAGCTCCTCCCGGGCAGACCACCCCCTTCACGGGCCGGTCTCGGGCGCTGGGCAGCTCTGGGCGCCCACCCCTCTCTCGGACCTCTGAGGTTCCCCAGTGGGCCCCCACCCATTTCCGTGCCAGGCGGCAGGGGTACAGCCTGCCTTGGGCTCTGAGCCCGGGAGCCTAGGGCGCTGGTCCGCTGGTGTCCCCGGGGCAGCAGGCATGGGTGAGGATGCCCCCGATTTCTGCAGCCCGTTTGGACACGGGCCTCACTGTCCTGCCAGGAAGCCTCAAGCAGGGCCAGGCTTCAGAGCTGTCGCGGGTTGCCAGGACCTAGGCCCTGACACCTTGCCAGGAGTTCCTGCCACGGGGGAACCCAGCCCTGCGCTGCGGAGTAGTATGTGCCCTCTGATGCTCCAAGGACTTCACAGGCGTCTCCGAGGCCTGCTGCCTTCCAGGACCGGAGCCGTGCCCAGGGGAGGGGTCCTGGAGGCAGAGCGGGATGGCCGGGGTCCACCGCTTGTGGAGACCCCTTTCTGGAGGCTTTACCACGACCCTGGGCCCTCCCGACACACACGTAGGCGCAGGGATGGCACTTGCTGGGGGGCCGCAGGGCCATCAGGAGGCGGCCCCCCAAACCCCAGCTGGAGGCCAGACAGGCAGGCGGGTCCCTGCCCTGCCCTGGGATGCTCTGACGCGCTCAGGCCAGGCTCCCGGGGGTGCCGGGCCTGGAACTGCCACCCCCCTCTCCCCCGACAGGGTCGGGTGCCCAGCGCAAGCAGCAGGTGTTGCCGCAGGTGCGGCCGTGCTGGGGGGCCTCCCAGCAGCGCTGAGGACACACGGACACACAGCTGCTGCCACCACCGGGGGTGCACGTTTATTGAGACAATGTACAGACAGGCCACGCAAACAGGGTCTGAGGCTGGACCAGCAACGCAACGTGGAACACAAGAACAAGGCGCCGATCTGTTAAGAAAAGACACTCCGTGTATTCTAAGAATATAAGTCATTTAATACTGTTAATTTTATAGCACAAAATAAAACAAGCTATGATCCCCAAAAATAATTTTAAAAGCTTACACAGAAAATATTATTGCCTGAAGTTTCTGGTCTTTAAGTTACAGGTCAAAGAGTCTGTGTTGTGTGGCTGTCTCTTTAAAACACACAGTGAAGGCCGGCGAGAAGGGAGGCCACTGTTCCTCCTGCAGAGACCCGGCCTGGCTCTGAGAAAGCCCCTCGGCCGCGGGCGCGCCCAGGCCTGGGGACACGGGCCTCCGCCCCAGCACTGGAGGCCGGGGGGGAACTTGGGGGTGTCTCCGGCTCCGTGTGAGAGCACTCAGGACTCACTCGTTTTAAGAGGTTAATGAACACAATATTAAAAGATTAAATTATAAACCCCTGGCACGACAGCATCCTTTTTCCAAGTGAGATGTTCATGCCCTCTGAGCACAAGGCCCAAGCACGTGGCTGCAGTCTCGGCTGCCGGCATGTAAACGGCTGGAGGAGCAAGTCTGAGGGTCAGGCGCTTGGGGCAGCTGCTGTCCCCCGCAGGCCTGGCCGCGGGGCCCCGTCCTCGGCTGTCTCCGGGCAGAGCAGGTAGGAGTCACGGGGAGACCCCGTCCCCGGGTGAGTTCAGGGTCGCATTGCCAGTGCCTCCAGCACACGCTCTGCTCTCCTCCACGTGAGCGCCTGGAACACGCACACCTCCCAAGGGACACAGAGCGGGCCGAGCAGCGATGCAGAGTGGCCCTGGGGGGCCGGCGCCTCTGAGGACGCCTCTCCTCCTGACGCAGTCTTCCCAGACCCCCGGGACCCGGGCCCAGGCGAGGTGGGCGGCTGTTTCCCGTATACTTAGTGTGAAAAAAACATTTCCCTGATTAAAAATCTAACAAGGTTCGGAGTCACAGAGGCCCTGTTTTGGCACACGTCCAGAGCGCGGCGCTCAAGGCTCAGTCCGGCCTGGGCTCTGAATCTCGGGGCAGCCGCAGACGAGAACCAGGGTGAGGATGCAGCGCACGCCAGCCCCAGGCAGAGGGCAGGGGTCCTGGCACGGCCACGCCACTGGCCACGGGTGAGGAAACGCCTGGGCTCCCAACAGGAGGCGGCAGCGGCGGCGGCAGGCAGCCTGGAGCGGAGGCTCCCAGGGATGAAGAGCAGCCCAACACAGCCTCTCAGAGAGCCAGAGGGACAGGGCCACGTGAGCACACGAGACCCCAAGGCGACGGCCACCTCCGACCGCAGAGCTGCGCAGAAAGCCCGACGCCGGCGACGCTGCGCCCACCCTCACGACCCCTGACCCCGGGGGTCGCACCCCGGCCACAGCAGACACGCGCGGGGTTGGGCAAGACTTCTCAGGCTACGACCCCACCCAGGGCTGCAGGGCGCGTTCTAGCAGAGCCTGTCTTCACCGGGGTCCACAGGGCGGGCGCAGGGGCTGCGCAGAGGCGCCGGCCAGCTGGCCGTGTGCTGCGGGAGATCGTGTGAACAGACCTCAGGTACCCGACGGGGACACCTATCCGCCGGGCGGCGCTGGCTCACCTCCCGCGCCCAGGGCCCGCACGCAGTCGTGTGGGGGGCAGCCGGCATCGGCACCGCCGCCTGAGAGCAGCCGGGCGAGTGTGAGGCCAGGCAGAGCTGGGCTCGGTGAGCGGGCAGCAGACTCGGGAGTGAATCCAACAATGGCTGAGAAAACCGGGGCCCACGCTTTCCGGGGGCGCCGTCACGGAAAGCTCCTCCTCTGCTGGCAGGCAGGGTGGGCCCCGGCTCTGACACCTTTGTGACGGCGTCCAGGAGGCTGTGCGCGCAGCGGGGAAATGCAGGGCCGCTGGGGGGCTGCTCGGTCGGCTCCAGACAGGACGAGCTGGCCCTGGGGCTCCGTCCCCTGCGCTCCCGTGGTGACAGCAGCTCATCCCTGATCTCATCACAGAACCCAACCTGCTACTTAAACACCTCTTCAGAACAAACAGGTCTAATTAATGAAGCCTTCCAAAACCAAACCAAACAGAGGGGAGAAAGAGAAAAACCAGAAGCCAGAGTGGAGAGTCTGGGGCGGCGCCCCCTCCGGAAGGGCCCGCACCCTGCTGTCCCTGGGCCCGGGCCCCGCGCTCCGCGTGTCCGGGCGGGGGCGCCTTCCCTCCACCAGTGTTTCCAGTTTGTGATCCAACGACTCTACGATCAGCTACTCCGTGACAACACGACTATGATACAACGCGGGCGGCCCCGAGCACGCCCAGGCGGGGCCGCCGCTGCAAAGCTGGGCGCGGGCCTGCCCAGAGGGGGCTACCCCAGCGGGAGGAGACAGACGGGAGGGACGAGCAGCAGGCGCGGGGCGGGGCGGTCACTCGCTCTCGTCCGGGTTCTGGGGGTCGATGATCTTGACGTGCGTGAAGGGGAAGAGCCCCTTGCGCCCGTTCACCTCGCCCTCCCACTGGCCGTTGATGTTCATCCTCGTGACCTTCACGATGTCGCCCACCTGCCGGGAGAAGGGGACAGAGTCAGCGTTTCCTCCGAAAATCACAGCCACAGACGGCGCCACTGAAGGGACCCGCTCTGTTCTCAGGACTCATCTCCTGGGCGCCACCGCGGGGCCTGGGAGCGTGTGCGACCCCCAGGACGGGCTCTGACGCAGCTCCTGCCCAGACTGGCCACCGCTGCCAGGAGACAGCCACCAGCTGGCTCTCTGAACAGCTCAGCCCACACAGGAAGTATATGAGAAAAACCGAAGCACTGCGGCAGCCTGTTTCGGGTGAAGGCGAGGCCACCACCAGGACCGCCCCCAGCAGGAGCCCCCTCGGCCAGAGGCCAGGAGCTGCTCTGCCATCAGGGGGGGCAGCAGCTCTGCTGGTGGGGCCCCCTGTCATCTGCAGACCCACAGGCTCCGAGGCAGCGCGGGGGTCAGGCGGGGCCTCAGCCTCGTGGATGCTGTTTATGAAGCTGTCCTCAGAGGTAACCGTGGGCACTCCTGTTTGGCTGGCTGCTCACCGGGTCCCTCGGAATGAAGCTCCATCTGCCCCGGGTCTGACGGAAGGCCCCGGAAGAGCAGGGCCAAGGGCGAAAACACACGGCTCACCACTTGCCCCAAGGACATTCACAACGAGTCAGTTGTGGGGTGAGCACGAGACTGCATCTATTGTTCACGGTGTTTCCAGTGTTTCCTGCCCCCTGTGACAGGGAGCCCCCGCAACTGCCTCTTCATTCTGGCAGTTCCCAGCTTTTTATGAAACCACCTTCTGTTATTTCATTTGGGAAAAGGCACCCTCTGCTCAAGCTACCGGGCGAGCCAGCTCGCTGGTGGCCTCCAGGGACCAAGGGCGCAGGGCTGCCAGGGTGGGGTGAGGAGCCCCTGCTCCACGGCCCCGAGCACAGGGCCCCGGGCGGCAGGCACTGGGCTCTGAGAAAGGCAGCGTGCTCTGAGGCGGACCCACAGTCACCTGCGTTACTGCACATCCAGGGCTCAAGATGCAGCAATCATGTTTAAACAAACACAAGGCGTCTCAGCGCTGCACAGAGAGACCCTAACTGCAGACTGCCCTCCGGGCGGGGTCTGGGAGGAAGCGCCCGAAGGTCACTCCCCTCGTGGGGGGGGTGGGGCGTGGCAGGAAGCAGGCAATGCCTGTGTCTGACCCGTCTGACCCGTCCGGTCGCCCGGGAGTCGTGGTGATCCGGTCCCCAAGTGAGCCCATGAAGGCTCAGAAGGCTTGGGCACAATGTGTTAGGAGAGGAGCGGTGAGAAAGCAGCAGGGCGGAGCAGGGCGCCCGGTCAGGCCCGCCCCGGAGGGAGAAGGTGTCCATGCCACACCCTGGCCTTGCGGGAGCGCTCACACACCAACATGGCCCGGCGGGCCTAACGCATGCTGAACTAGCTGCAAGGCCCGCTCAACAGCCACAACAATCTTGAGAGAGAAGGCCAGAGCTGGAGGCCTCATGCCCCCGACTGAAAACCCATTAAGCCGAAACTGAAAGCGTGGTCTTGGCACACAGACAGACGCATGGATGGACCAGCACAACAGATATGAGAGCTCGTAACAAACTCATACATCTCTGGTCGACTCGTTTTTTTTTTAGTTCCCCACACAGGGATGGAACTCAAGCCCCTGCAATGGAAGCATGCAGTCCTAACCACTGGTCCACCCGGGAAGCCCCCCGCAACTGAGTTCTGAAAAAGTGCCAAGTCCCCTCAATGGGGGAAGAACAATGTCTTCAACAAATGGTCCTAGCACAACTGATCTTCAACCTGCGAAAGAAAGGATTTGGCTGCCTGTGTCAATCCATATCCAAAACTAACTCGAAGTGGATAAGTGACCTAAATGCAAAAGGTAAAACCATAAAACTCTTGGAAGAAAACATGGGGGTAAACAACCCTGAACCTGGCAATGGATTCTTAGGTATGATGTCAGAAGCATGAGCAGCGAAAGACAATATACGTGAGACGGACTTCATCAAAGTCAGCAGTGTGCAGTGAAGTAGGCCAGAGAGTGCAGGGACAACATGGGGAAAATCACACCTCTGATAACAGTTTAATACTCAGAATGTATGAAGAACTCCTAAAACCCAACAACAAAAAGCAAACAAGCCAATTTAAAAATGAGCAAAGGTCTTTACCGTCATTTTCCCAGAGAAGATACAAAAATGGCCAAGAGGCACAGGAAAAGACCCCTCATGTGACTGACAATCAGAGAAGCCTCAGCCTCCAGCCGCCACCTCACAGCCCTCAGGGCAGCTCTGGTAACTCTAAAAAGAAGGAAAACAACAGGTGCTGACGCGGCTACGGACTGTAACCCAGGCCAACTGCCTGTGGGACCGCAGGACGGCACGGCCGCTGTGGAGAACAGTCTGGCTGACCGCAAAAGGTAAACAGAGCAACCCAGCAACTCCTGTTAGGCATGCGCCCTAGAGAACTGCCCGGCCTGCCCTGGGGGCTCAGGTGGTAAAGAATCCACCTGCAATGCCCGAGACCCAGGTTCGATCCCTGGGTTGGGAAGATCCCCTGGGAAGAGGGAACAGCAACTCAACCCAGTACTCTTGCCTGGAGAATCCCATGGACAGAGGAGCCTGGAGGGCTACAGTCCACGGGGTCACAAGGAGTCGGACACGACTGAGCGACTTTCACTGGAGAGCTGGAAACAGGTATTCACACAAAGAAAGCTGCGTGGAAACGTTCCCTCAGGCTGTCCTCAACAAGCAGAAGGCGGGACTGAGGCTCATGACCATGACCCGGTGAACAGGCAAAGCGTCTGCCATCTGCACAGTGAATTTTGTTGGGCCACACACAGAATGAAGATACTCACTACAACACAAACCTCTGTGAAATGAGCCAGATGCAAAGACAGATGTCCCACTTACACGAGGCATCCAGAACTGGCAAATTCACACAACAGAAGGTGGACCAGAGGTCGCCAGGGCAAAGGACACGGGTGGGGAGTTATGCCTAATGGTTACAGTTTCTGTCCAGGGTGATGAAAAGGTCTGGGGAACAGACAGTGGTGAAAGCCGTGTGGCAGTGCACGCAGTTAATGCCGCTGAATTTTACACTTAAAAGCAGCAACTTGTCACGTACAGTGTGTGTGTGCTCAGTCAGGTCCGACTCTTGCGACCCCCATGGACAGGAGCCCACCAGACTCCTCTGTCCATGGGATTTTCTAGGCAAGAATATGGGAGTGGGTTGCCATTTCCTTCTCCAGGGGATCTTCCCAACTCAGTAAAAAGATGAGTAATGTAACATGCCAAAGACCACTGAGCTGTATGCTTGAAGTGAGTAAACTGTATGACCTCAACAAAGCTGCCGAGAGGAACACGTGGGCTGAGTCCCGGGTCTGCCCCGTGCCCACCATGAGACGGCCAGCCTTGAGCTCGGAGCGCATGAACGGGGCGGCGGCGAGCGGCAGCTTCTGTGGCCTATGCAGCCCCTGGCTGGTGCATCTCCCCGCACAACAGCTATGACCACATGTGGAAGACTGAGGTCGGCATGGCGACCAGCCTGTCTGAACTGCAGCAGGGCCCCAATTTCATGGTCCTCTCACCCAGGTTACACATTAAGAACGAACAATCTTCCCTAACTTACAGTCCAGTAAGAAAATAACACGCCAGAAAAGGACTGCTACCTCAGGGACAGAATTCCTAAAGCCAGACGCTGCGAAGGACTGTGACTCGGCATCAGGGACAGAGGCTGCAGGTGGCGCCCGGCAGCCCTGACGCGGCCATAAGAAGGTGGGGGCGCCCAGGGGCACCCTGCCAGGCCCGGGGCGGGGGGGGGGGGGCTGGCTGCTGAGATGCCCAATGGGCCTCCCACCGCAGACCGCGTCACTGGGCACACAGGAGCAGCAGAGGGAGGCAGGGCGGCCCCGGAGTTCAGCAGCTCAGCCCGCGCGGGGGAAACCCAGACTCGCCCTGCGGACAGCTTCCGCCCGGTGACAGAGGCAGCCACGAAGAAACTGCTGACGTGAGCGCATTTCTAACGAACCGAGCAAAAGCAACCGGAGGAAGCAGGAACCTGGGAATCCTAGGCCACTGGCGAAGGAAGTGGCCCCATGGGCCTGGGAACAGGTCAACTCAAAAGATTCTGAGACCAGATGCAATCCAATGTCGAGGGGTCTTCAAATGGCAGGCAGACAACCCAAGAGATGCCAACGTGGCAACCGCAGATGGCCCAAGGGGAGCTTGGGCAGGCTTCCTGGGTGTGCCGGTGGGCTTGCGGAGAAAACGCGCCCGATGAAGGCTGTCCTCCTGCCGACGAGGACGGGCAGCCACGAGCTGACGGAACCCGCTGGCAGGCAGGACAGGCCCATGCCGGACACCTGCCACAGAGGACGACATCGCGGGACACTGGCATCCTGACCAAGGGTCAAGCCTCTTGGTTTTTGCTCCAACAGGGACGATGGAAAATTCTATAAAACATACACAGTGAGCTTGAGACCACTCCTGGACAAAATTCTGGATGCAATTAGCACACAGGTGGTTTATGAGGATTTGGGGGAAATGGGTCTGGAAGGCTGCGTGGGCTCAGTCAGGGCCAAGGTGCACCAGCCCAAGCTCACTGTCCTTTCCTAGAGACGGGCCTGATCAGGAGGGGCGCAGAGGCGTCTGTTGGTCACACGCCTGGGAGACCTGCAGCTGTCTCGAAGCCGCACGACGTCACCAGGACTTGAGGCCAGAAGCAGACGGGGGTGTGTGTGTGTGTGGTGGGGTTAAGACTGAACCAACCAGAGCAGAACCCTCAAGAGGGACGGCTGGAGGGGACTCACTGAGGTCCGAACCCCGGGCGAGGCAGGAGCAGGGCGAGCTGCTCGCCCAGGTGGGCGCCTCCAGCCTGTCCACACAGGCAGAGCCGTGCCCCGAAGCTGTCCCGGGCTCCTCGAGGACCGGCCCATGCCCCCCAAGCACCCCGTGAGCCCGGCTGACGGACGGAGGTCCGGAGGAGTCCACGGAGACGCTGAGGGCCGCTGTAGGGACCGCAGCCCCAGGCAGGCCGGCACGCGCCAAGCCCTCCTGGGGGCCCATCAGCGCCGTGGCCCCGCTCTGTCCGGCGGCCCCCACGGACCGCAGACCCTACGCCTCCTGCCACCACTCCCTGAGGCCCGTCCAGACCCCGGACACGGAGTGTGCCCCGAGCTAAGCACAGCCCTAAAGGGCTAACCCATCACCTCCCTTTTGTTCCAGGTCAGGAAAGCTGGAATACCAAGTGTGAGACTGGCACCTTCATAGGGAGACTCAAGCATCGGCCCCCAATTACTGAAAACCCATCAGTGAAAAGGTGACCTGCCTGCCGGCAGGCTTCACAAACTGTCCTTCCCATCAGCCTGGCCCTGTGATATGGCAGCGGCTGCGTCCCAGCATCTGTCTTTGGCCCAGCACCCAGCACTGCCCCCAACCTGCAGCCACGCAGGTGTGTTCCGTTCCCGCAAGCTCCCGCTCTGCCAGGAAGGTCTCATCCCGCTTCACCCAGGCAGCGTCTAGTCACCCTTCAAAACCCAGCCCAAGGGTCACCTCCTGCAGGAAGCCTTCCCAGGCCACACCCCCCATTCCCAGCTGCTCCCTACCTCTCCCAGGCCTACTCCGCGTCATCAGCTCACTCAGCCACAGCTGGCTTCCGCCTCCAGGCTTCCAAGGGGCAAGCTCCTTGGTGGCAGGACCCTATACTGTAAAGCACCCTCACAGCCTGGGTGCATGACTGGATGAGGAAGCAACAACCGTGTGCCGTTTCGGCTTAGAGGGTGTAAGAAGTGTGCCTGAGACCACACCCAGAGCAGCCGCTGGGTCAGAGGACACTGCAGGTGAGCTTGTAACGGCCCCGGGGCTCTTGTTCCAAACACTCTCTTCTGCCAAGGATGCATCTTCGGAAAGGCCAACTCTGCTCCCCTGGAGTCCCTTCAGCCCTGCTCCACCAGGCATGGGAGGTCCCTCTTCAGACTGAATCCCAAGGGGCAAGAGAACCAAGTGTCTGATCAAAGCCTCTCTTAAGACAGTGTGTTACGGGCAGGAAAGTTCTTTCAAAAGTCAAGTTTCACAGAAAAAACGTGAACGAATTCGGGCAGTGAGGGTCCCCTGCAGCCCCCTGTGACAGCAGCTCAAAGGGAGCAACGCCGCTTCCACTACGGCGCATCTCGTCCTACTTGTCTCACTTTCTTGTTTTAATTTTACACTTTTCCTGGTAACCTAATTGTAAGTGTCCCAAGAGGGCTTAAGACAGGCACCAGCTTTAGAAGATCAGGTAACTCACAAAACGCTTCTTTACGGCCCAACCCAGAGCCCCGTGTGAACACAGAGAGCAGGCTGCACTGTGCAGTGGGGTCTGGCCAAGGCCCCCTCCCCGGTCCACGCCGCCCTCCGGGGGGATCAGCAAAGGCTGCGTCACCGGGAGCCCGGGGCATGCAGGCCTGGCTCTGGGGCCCGAGGCTGGAGGAGTAGCATAGTGGTGAGAACACGGGTGGTCTCACAGTGAGCTTGCTTCACCAGGCTCCGTCGACGCGCCCACTCCCCCAGCTGTGAGCGGTCCCCTCTACAATCTCCCACCTCACCGCACACTCCAAGGAACAGAGGAGATGGGGTTTCTACCACGCACGCCTTAGAGTCAGAGGCCAACAGGCACGCGTCCTTCAAGGGAGGGTGGCTTTAAGCCCTGACTCAGCTAAGAACCCAATTCCTGACTTCCTTTAGGGGCCTGGCACTCTGACCGGGAGCCCGGACCCCCGCTCACCCGTGTGTGCCGACGGCCCGTTGCACAACACAACCCTGAACCTAGCCCCCTGCTCCCTTGGCGGGTGTGGGGGTGCTCCCAGAGCCTGAACCCCCACAGACGCCAACGCGACAGGGGAGGATCACTGAGGATACAGACGTGTCCTGAGGGCAGGCTGCGTGGGTGAGAAGCCAGCAGCCTGTCGGCCAGCCCGGACAGTGAGGGCCTCCCTGCCTCCTGCCCGGCCCTTCCCGGGAGGCGTCAGAGGGCGCGGGGCTCTTCCCTTCGGGCCAGCGTGAGACAGAGAAGTCACCTCGGACTCCGAACCAGGCTTCCAGAACAAGTTCACTGGGTATCACTCTTGGTCCAAAACACCTGAGGATAACCAATGAGAAAACATGGGAAAACCAGCGCTCCCACCGACCCTGAGGGCAGGCTGCGAGGAAGCAGCAGGCCGTCTGCCCCACGGTGACCTCGTGCTGGGCGCACAGCACCGGCAGGAGCTTCGCCTCAGGGTCTCCAACACGCACGTGACCACATGACGATACCCACACTGCAGTGTGGTTCGCGAGTTACCAACAAACGAAGGGGCGAGGAGCCGCAGCCCCAAACCCAGATTCTAGGACAAGGCCCTGCAGGCCCGCCTCACTTCAGGCGCAGGCTCGATCCCTGCTCAGGGGACAACAGACCACCTTCCAGACCCCTGTGTCCGCAGGCCCGCCACACGCGTGTGCTCATGCGCGACTCCCTGGGTGCACCGACGTCTCACCAAACGCCTACCTTCTGCAGTTCACCCCCCCCCAACACACACCTCTTTGTATTTTGACAAGCCACAGTCATACGTTACACCTTGCAGGAGCCTTTGTCCTCTTATGAGGCAATTCACAATGAGTTAGAGGAACATGACTCGGTGATTAAAACGTTCAAGTTCTCTTTCACGCTGCTGTAATTTACAAAATCTCAATTAAGTGAGGCCTGAGACATTGAAACTTCCTTCCCTTGCCCAGCTGAAGAGGAGTCCACATTTATTCCTATTTCTCAACTGCTCACGACGTTAGAAACGTGGAGCTGTGTGTCCACCTGGATGTTGATTTCCTCTCTAGGGCATGCGTCTTTCTTAACCACTGCCTTCCCTTACTGCCTGGAGAAGGAAATGGCAACCCACTCCGGTACTCTTGCCTGGAAAATCCCATGGACGGAGGAGCCTGATAGGCTACAGTCCACGGGGTCACAGAGAGTCAGACACGACTAAACAACTTCACTTCCTTACTGCAAAAAAAAACCAACTGTTCTGAGACCGCATCTGAGGCTCTGGAAGCAGAACACAGCAAGGCAGCTGACGTGGGAGAGACGGGGATAGGAAAGGACACAGAACCACGTGAGACAGTCACCCAGTTCTCATCCCATCAGTTTAACCTTAAACGAGTAGTCCTGGCCTCCTAGAAGCAAGATTAAACTAAAAACAAAAACTGAGGAAATTTCCCGGGGGTCCAGACTCCACGCTGCTGTTGCTGAGGGCCTGGGTTGAATCCCCAGTTGGGGAGCTAACATCCTCCAGAGCCACGGCCAAACCCCAGAAAACCCAAGTGTCAAAGCCCCAAAGACCCAGCCGGGCAGCCTTTACCTCTAAGGCCAGGGCGGTCTTGTCGTAAGCACAGGGCACGCGTTTCTGAATTGCTTTCGCAAAGACAGGTCCGTTCTGCGTGGACGGCAGGGGGCTGACCGTGGCCCCGGGGGCGCCAGCGGCCGGCGGGGGCGCCATGGTCTGCGGCTGCGCGTAGGCGTGGGCGGGCTCGGGGACCCCGTAGCTGTTGGAATTCCTGTTCCCGGGCTTGCCCTGGGCCGAGGCCCGCACGAGCTTCTCCACGTAGGGCACGGGGATCATGCCCACCCGGCCATCCTTGTTGCGGGCGCTCCACCACTGCTCCTCCGGCTTCTCGATGATCACCAGGATCTCGCCCTTCTTGAAGGGCAGGTCCTCGGCGTCGTTTCCAGGGAAGTCGTACAGAGTCCGCACGTACTCCAGGGTCTCCTCCGCTGTGGGCAGGCTGGGCGCGGACACAGAGCCCACCGGCGGGCTGGGGTACCTGCAGGGGCAGAGAGAAGCACGCTGAGAGGAGCCTCGGACCCAGCGTCTGCCAAGCTCTGTAAGGAGCGACTCACTTCCCTCCCCGTGTTCTCACTAGAAGGCGCTGTGCCTGACTGACTTTCTGGAGTCTGTAAGGCAAGAGGAGTTCCGGACGATGCTGACGGTTAACGCAGGGGCACCGCGCCACCGCCCGAGTTTCACAGGACCCTCTCGTTTACACACACAGACGTCTGGCCTTTTTAAAATCCCCACTAAGTCCAGCTGCGCCCTCCTGAGGCCCGCCACGACCACCACACACTCCTCCTCCTGGTCCTCACCTAGGGCTAGCATCCTGCACGTTTCTCCAGGCACCCAGAGAGAAGAAGACAGAGCCCCTCAAAATACAAAAACTGGACAAGGGAGTATGTACTTGCATTACAAAAAAGGATAAAAAGAAAAACGCACCACCATACTGCATCTCGTAGGGGAATCACCATCCGGGCCTCCAGGCGCGAAGCCCCTGGGGTGGATCAGAAAAGCAGCCCCTCGTTCCGCCCCTCCTGGAACGCCCCTTCCTCAGGAGAACCACGGAGGTCTCCCTCCACCTAAGGAGTGTCTGGAAAGTTGCAAATACATGATGCTTGGGGAAAAACTATTTTGCTGTGAGCATTCCCCCCTTAACTTTTCTGAAGCCTGGAAGCTACTTGAGTAACTTGGCTGAGCGTCTCCGCCTCGTGGGGGGTACGGCTTGCACAGCTGTGTCCGAGCGGGACTAGTGCTAGGATGGGACATGCGATGCTGACCCGCTAACTGGGCCGTGAGTCCTCCAGGAGAGTGTGGCCTTTCCCTTTCTCCCCCAGGCAATGACCTGAAAAGCTGTTTCAGAGAACAATATCACAACATGTCCTCCCACACTAAACCATTTTAATTTATAGAAACGTTTCTATAAAAAAAAAAAAAGTGTCAACATGTTACAACAGTCAGCAAAAGAAAAAAAAAGGAAAACAAAAGAGAAAAGAAAGTCCCCAGTCCCTGCTCTAGGGTGGCCAGTCGCCCCCCCTTCTTTCTTCCGCCCGCATCTGCTGGGGCGGTTTTCCTGCAGCGTGGCCCCTCCACGGCGCCTGCCCTCCGGAGCCACTGCCAGCGAGCCCCGCGTTTCTGGAGGGTCCCGTCTGTCACCATCTATGACGCCATCACACACTCCTGCACGGCATCCCCCTGGACTGTGTTCCTGGTAAAGCCCTGGCCCCAGATTAAATACACCAGCACTCTCACAGGCCTCAGGACACACGGCCCTCTGGAGCGCCGCAGCCTGCGCCATTTGGCCAGAGACAGATCTTTCTGATGCAAACGATGAGCTGCACAGCGGTCAGGACACCGCGGTGGGGAGCAGCCTCGGTGAGAAAGGGCTGACACCCAAGGCTGTCGGCGCGGTCTGAGGTCTCCCTCCCAGCGTCTGGCAGGTGGCCCCAGAGCTCTCACTCCAGCCGGCAGGAATGAACACAGGCCCACAGCAGCTCCTGACCTGCCCTGAGCCCCCGGCTAGCTCCTCACTCCCAACCCCCCAATGTACACCCCTGCTCCTATCTCAAGGGCCACAGAGGTTCTGTGAAAGTTCTGGTCAAACCTCAGAGCCTTCACCAAGAGCACTCAGCTCCACGGCAGACCCGCGGAGGGTTTTTACCGTCTGCACAGTTCAAGGTGAGAGGCAGGGAGTCCTACAGCACAGGGTCTGAGGACGCCAGAGCAGCTTCAGCGAGGCCAACACTGAGGACGTCCATCTACCCAGGGACCCGCTGGCTTTACTCAGCGCACAGGGGACAGACAACAGATCGAAACCAAGCTCCTGCTCCCAAGATTGCAAATGTTGTCCTGGCAGACTGGGAGGCAAAGGAGTGCACACATCATCCAGGTGTCTCGGCAGAAGCTGACGGGGCCAAGTTCTGCTAAGGGTCGGGGCCGGCAAGTGGTGCTGCACAAAGAACCAAACACTAGCTCCCCAGGTGGCGCAGCGTAAAGAGCCTGTCTGCATCGCAGGAGATGCATCAGACGTGTGTTTGATTCCTGGGTCAGGAAGATCCCCTGGAGAAGGAAATGGCACCCCACTCCAGTATTCGTGCCTGGGAAATCCCACGGGCAGAGGGGCCTGGCAGGCTGCAGTCCATGAGGTTGCAAAGAGACACGACTGAGCAGGCATGCACGCGTGCACAGACACACAGCCCCCTTTGGAGCAGAAAGGCTTTGTGGAAGATGGGCTTACAGGTGATGGTCCTCCACCAGAAGAAGGCTGGAGGCCAAGGGTCCAAAGGCATCCCTGCGGGCTCCCCACAGCAGCTGGCTGGCTGGTCACAGCTCCTCACACTGCTGCAAAGGGCCGGCGCCCTGTGAGTCCACCAGCTACCTGTGGCCTTGCCGCATCTTTTCACAGAACCCTTAAACAAGCGCACGAAGGCTCTTAGCTCCACTCCACTAAACAAAATCCATCAGAGTCTGGCAGAGGGGTCCGCAAACCACAGCCTGCAGGCCCACGGCCACGGCCGGTCCTGTAAGGTGGGCGTGACGAGCACACAGGCAGGTCTGTGTGGGCGGGCAGTGACGGCTTCGGGGCCCACAAAGCTGACCGGCAGGCCCTTCCCCGAGGAGGCGGCACCGCTCACAGCTTCTCCAGCGCGACGCGGTGGCCTCTCCTGGCTCAGTGTGTGTGGAGACATCCCCACGCGTGACAGGAGACCAAGCTCCCAGCCACACCCTGACGTCAACTCGCCCCTCCACCCCACTCTCTCTAACTCCCGATTTCACCCCAGCCCCCGCAGAGATGAAGCAGGGCGGTGCGGGCTCAGACACAGCGGACACCACAGACGCACTGCCCAGAGAACCAGGAAACACAGTAGCGGAACCAGTCCCTGCATCTCTGTCTTTCGCAACCTGTCCCGTGACCAGGACTGTGGGGCACACAGGGTCCCAGGCGCAGAGCGCAGCTCGCTGCAGTGGCCCGGAGGGCGCTCATCCGACAACCTCGCCGGCTGCCGCCTCCGGTTAAAAGCTGCACTCCTAAACCACGGATAAAGCACCTTCAACTTTAACCATGTCTAACAAAGCGAAACAATCAACTGGCAGGAGAGATTTTCAAAGGGCCTGGGGTAATGGATATGGAAGACTCTCCCGGTTAAATACACGCACGCCCGTACTCCTGTGGCTCTGTGAAAGATTTCACAACAAAAAGGTGGAAAACAGAACAGTGGTACAAGAACCCGTCCCGGGAAGACTGGCGACGCAGCCGTCCAGTTGGAGTGCTCCGGCCAGCTCCCCACACCCCCTCCCGCGCCACGGGCGCCTAACCCTAACCCGCAACTCCTCTGCGGTTCTGCTGCTTCCACCTGGGCTCAGACCCAAATCCATCTATTTAGCCCTAACCACCCCCCAGACGCCGAGCCCCGCCTGGCTCCCAGCTGCAAACCCGCATCCCTCCCCCAGCCCTGCCGCTCATCTCTCACCTGAGGTGCCGTCCAACCAGCCTGAGGCCACACCTCTCGCCTCACCCCCAGGAAACTGCCCAGAGGACGCGCCCCAGCGGCTTCCTCCTGGGACTCCCAACGCAGGAGACCTCAGTCCAGCTTCTCACGTCCCCTTCCCCTGTGATAGCCCTTAATTCATGCCACACTCCAGCCTCTCCCCACCCCGACCCACCCCGGAGCAGGCTCTAAAAGGAAAAGCTGACCATGACACCTCCCTTCTTAAAGACTCTGGAGCCCTCGCACCACTGAACGCAGGTACCAAGTGCAGGAGGCCCGTCACAACTGAGCAGCCTTCCTTCAAGCCTGCAGTCCTCACTAGCAGGAACCACACGGCCTGCCCACCTCACACCAGCCCTCACCCTTCCAGAGCCGGCCCACAGAGCACCTTCTTTCCAGGCCCTGCCTGACCCCCCTGGCCAGCCACAGCATTCTCAGGGAGCTGAGCTTGTCAGTAAGGCCATGGTTTACTTCCAGGACAAGACTGGGGTCCAGTGTTGGGCTCTGGGATAGAGTAGGCCTCAACACACTGAAATTCCTGCTACAACTAAAACGCCACAGACACAGGGAGCCTCTCCCCGAGTCCCAGCTAAGTCTGCTCCACAGACAAGGAAACCCCGCGCGCCACCCAGCTGGTGGCCGGGCCCCTCTGCCTCACCACGGCCATCATCCCAGACTAGCGGCCCCACCGCGCCGGTCAGGGCCTCGGCTCCGACTCTAGGATGATCTGAACTCCCACTGACAAACCACTGCCCCCTTTCACTTATCAGAAGGAAAACGCTTTTGCCCGAGTGAACCTTAGAAATAATCTGGTCCAACTGTTCAGATCAAAAGAATCAATCTTAGATAAAAAGTTCTCCGAGTCTCAAACAAGAGAAAGGTCACAGGTCAAGTGGCCATCAGCACTCAGGTGCCGTGGGAACACAGTTCTTGCTGGGTGAGATTCCCTCCCGGCGTGACGACGGTTATGTTCCCACCTAAACTGAACTTAGGGGATTTAAACTACCGGTAAGAAGAAACTCAAAGATTTACCCATAGTGCCGAATTCTATGTTAATTGAAATCAGTTAATGCTCCTCTCCTATCCGCTACTCCTAATTACAAAATGCTAATTACTCCTGCAACTCCAAATTACAATGCTCCCTTAAACATCCAGGTTGCGGCCTTGGGAGAAGGCGTGGCCTCTGCCAGGCAGGCAGGGGCGTCCCCTCTGGGCCGGCGCTCAGGTGAGGCTGGGCATCCTTTCTGGCCCTCGCACAGCTGCTGACTGTATCAGAGGATGTGGTCTTTAAAGCCAGCACCCAGGAAGCTCCAGAAGAGCCTGACAGGGAGTGCTGAGTCAACGTCAGAGCTGTACTACCAGAGCGTGCTGTGAGCAATGTCTACTGAGTAAAAACGTCAGATTTGCACTACCCGAGTGTGCTGTGAGCAATGTTAGATCTGCTATTACCAGAGCGTGCTGTGAGCAATGTCTACTGGGTAAAAATGTCAGATCTGTACTACCAGAGTGTGCTATGAGCAATATCCATTGAGTTAAAAAAAAAAGGGGCTCCTCTATGGGTCAACTTGCCTCAGTTTTTTTCCATCTTTGCTTCTCATGATTTTTCTTCCAGTCATCATATAGCTACACAAGCTAGAATTGGAAAATTTTATAAGTGAAGTAACCTATGCAAAACACACTTTCAATTTTCTAAACCGTGGGAAAATGTATTTTGTATCTAAACTGAATCTACTCAGAAACCTGAACTTCTGTTGTTAAACTGGAAACAGCCTCTATTAAAACAGAAACAAAAAGCCAGTAGCACTCACCTGAACACTAAATATAACTTAACAGAATCACACATGTTCATACTCAAGTAAGATGGAGGTGAAAACAAGGTTTCTGTTTATCAAGCAGTTTTTAATACAAAAACTGCACCCATGTGTAGAAAAAGAATCCTTTAAAATGTGTCATTGAAAAATCAAAAGACACTGACACACCTTTTGTTTTTAAATGTAAAATCCAAGACAAAAATGAATACTACAACTCAAAAGACAAAATTAACAAGCTAATACAGAGAACAGACAGCTACAAATACACCCAGCCATCTCGGTCTCTTCCTCTCTCTTCCCGGTTGCCCACCTCCCATCAAGCAACCAAACCACAGCTGCCAGTCAGTCAGTCTACCCACTGTCTCTGCAACAGACGGACACACGGACGGACGGACAACTCATCAACCGTCATCATCGTGTCCTGGACTGCAGTAATGGCCCAGGTCACTTCCTGCCTTCACACTCCTTCCCTGGCACCCCGCTTCCTTCCTCTGACCGTCCTAGCCACACCCGACTCTGCCGGCTCTCACCCTGGGCTCCCCCTTTCAGTTTCACCCTGCTCTGACCCGACTGCCTCAGGTCAGCCCCTTCCAGCAGACCCTTCTCAGCCTACACGGACTTTCTTCACAACGCTGACGAACGCTGTCTTCTATTTACGTTTCTACTTGCCAGCCTGTCTCCTTACTAACATCTAAGGTCCATGATAGAGAAAGCATGTCTGTCACCCCTCTTTCCCAGTACGTATCACTGAGATGTAACTCTCCCATAATGTTTGAATAAAAACATAAAATTTAAAGTTAAGGGGGACTTCCCTGTGGTCCAGTGGTTAAGCCTTCAAGCTTCCACTGCCAGGAGCTCGGGTTTGATCCCTGATCAGGGAACTAGGTCCCCACATGCCGCACGGCCAAAAAAAAGTTATTCCCCCAAGAAAAAAAAAGATCAATCCTTAAATTATGAGGAAGTCATAAAGTTGTCACTTTTTACTGAGCAAAATGGACCCCAGAAAAGAACTATTAGCCAAGGCGCAAGAAGCACTGGCTTCAGGAGCTCAGTTCTGAGGCCTAAAAGAACCTAACCACTTGATCCATCCAGTCTGGGGCGTGAAAGCATATTGCCCTGATTTCTGCATTTGGCCTAGGCTGGCCCGGCCTTGTCTTCTATACTAGGTGAGTAATAAATACATCACCCAAATCCGTGGATTTCTGTCTCAGGGAGAGGCAACCCAGATTCAGTGTAACAAAGTAAATCCTGCCAGGATCTAATTCAACCGGCGCAGTGACAGCCCTCAGAGACACCAGGGAAAATGAAAAACTCAACGGCAGCAGGACGCCCGGGGCAGAGGGCACAGGGGAGGAGAAATAAGCAAAGTTGAACTTGAGGCGGGGGCAGTGTCAGGGAAAGGCCTCGGAACGGCAGCAAGGCGCTGTGCAGGTGAGGGGCGGGTGGGGCCCGAGCAAAGGTCCGCAAAGGTCCACGGGTGTGAGTGGGTGTGTCGGGCGGGCTCCGGGAAGCAGCCGGAGAGGGTGAGGACAGGTATCTGGGAAGAGGCAAGAAGGGGAAGCTGGGGGTCGTGTCAGCGGGCACCGGGAAGCCACGGCCACACTCCTTTCTCTCCACCCAGAAGGGGGTCGAGCTGTTCACTCACAGCGGCACTGAGGCACCTGTCACCTTGAGGGCAGCACAGCACCCTCAGAGCGAGGCTCACCAAGTGCCTGAAAGGAAAGATCTAAGCCACCTCACAAGCCAGGAGTCACTGTATGAATGCATTTAAAGTCTCATTACTGCGGGTTCTGAGAGCTCCTCCAACCTCTTACCCTGGAATCACATTGTGCTGAAAGCTGACTCTAGCTACCAGGCTCTTCAGGGACCTGGAGGCTTCGCCAATCAGATTCTCAGTGTCTAGGTCTTTGTTATACAGTATCTGATTTATAGTCCCTTTCTCCCAGCTTTTAAAGTCCATTTAGTTCAGCAGTTAATCTCCTAGTCATTACACCGCCAGGGCTTTATTTCTTCTCTACCTCTAGTACAGTACGTACTCCTTTAATATGACAGCTTCTAACATTCAGAGCTGAGACTACTATCTTGTCACCAAATCTCTAAAGTCAGAAACGTCTCATCCTGAAAAAAATCTGTATTAGCACCCTGTCCTTTTTAAGCAGATGCTTAAAAAAACAAAAAAAACCCTTTTATTTTTAAAATCCTAGGCCATCTCTTTAGCTCAAGTTTTGCATAATTTACACAAAAGAAGCCTTGAGCAAAATATTAAGGCAAATAATGCCTGATGCTCAGTGTCACTGTGGGTTATTTTAAAATAGATACTAAGTCATTCAACTCAATGCAAAAAGTACATCTAAAATTCAACTAGGGTAGAATCTTAAGTGGAGTGTCATTCAAAATTTCCTTAGTAACATTCTAGACTCATTCCACCTTGGAATTTAACCAAATGGATTTCCAGTTCATTAAGGGCCCAACTTGGGGCAAAACTATTAAAAAAAAAAATCCTCGTTCAAGCCTACCGCTTTTACAGTATTTTCAGTTAATGTATTATAAAATAGATGCCTGGCTTATTTCAACCCTGGCACCAGGGTATCAATATATGGCTCTGATATTTCACAGTTAAAGGTATTTTGTTTCTAACTGAAAAGGCATTTTCATCTCTGCAGTCCAGGAGGTCCAACCCTGGAGTTCAGAGACCTTGAAAGGTGTGCAAACTCGGGGAGGGTGGGGTGGGGGAGGGAGGAACTCGCGGGACGGGGAGCCGAGGGCTAGCTTCAGATTCTCAATCCATGGTCCAAAACCAGCTTCAAGACCGGTAACAAAACCCTGCTTCAGTAGGTAATTTACACCGAGGACGTGACGAAAGGCAAAAAGCGTCCCTTTTCTAACTGGGCACCCGCATTTCAACCTGCTTGGTCAGACGCACCGCCCTCATGCACGGCGACCCAAGATCGCGACACCGCGCGCAAAGCTCCCCCGCCCGCCGCCCGCGCCCTCCGCGCACCTGGGCGCCGGCTCGATGAGAGTGGTGGTGTCCAGGTAGTGGATCTTGTAGAACTCCAGCAGGGCCGGCAGGTGGTCGAACTCCTGGTCGCCGATCTTGAAGCGGCGGTTGGGCAGCGAGTTGATGATGTAGTGGGACACCCGCGAGTTCTCGGACACGGACAGCACGTAGTCCCCGGGGCAGGTGGACGAGTCGCGGACGAGGAACACGCCGTGGCGCTGGCCCTGGAGCCGGGTCTGCGCCTCCTGGCGAGACACGGGCCCCATGTACCAGGCCGAGCGGTCCGAGGAGTCGAACCTGGCGGAGGACATGGCGGGCCGGGCGCTGAGGCCGGGCGGGCCGCGGCTGGCTGCTCTCGCCTGCGCTGGAGACGCTCCGCCCGGGGCGGCTGCGGGCCGACCGGGCCTCCGGCTCACCGCGCGCCTACAGGGCCGCGCCCGCGCCTTCCTCGCGGCCGCGGGCCCGCAGCATCCTCCGGGCCGCCGGCTTGCTCCGGGGCCGCCTCACGGGCCGAGCCGGCTCCGAGCGCGGGCCCAAACAGCCGCTCGCCAAGCCTCCGGTCAGTCCTGGCCCGGCGCGCCAGCCCCGCGTCCCCGCCGCTCCGCACCGAGCCCCGCGGCCGCGCCAAGCCCCAGACCCCCCGGGAGCGCCGCGCCGCCGGGGACGCCGTGCCCAACCCCGCTCCCGAGAGCCACAGCAACAAAATGGCGGACGCGGGAGAAGCGGCCGGCCACCTCCCCCCGCCCCTCAGCGCCCTGCGTCTGCGCACGCGCGGGCGCCCGCTCCCGGCGGCCGCCGGGACCTCTCAGTGACGTCACGTGGCGCGGCCAATCGCGAGAGCGGGCGTGCGCGGCTCGTGCGCGCCCCCGCGCTCCCTCCTGGGCCCGCCGGGGGGCGCTGCGGGAAGGCGGCGCTTCTAGAACCCGCTCTGGGAACAAAGCGGGGTGTGCAGGCCAGGTCCGGCCCCGGGGCGCGGCTCGGGGCTGACCGCAGCCGGGCCGGCCAGGTTAAGGCGTGGCGGAGCTGACCGTCGCTGAGTGCTCAGATGGTGTCTGGCGAAGCTCCAGGGTCCCTTCGGAGCCCTGCCGCCTTGGTCCCCCAGGACCCCCTCCGACACCCCAGAACCCCCTGCCCCTGGCCGCACTCCCATCCACACTGGACCGTCCGTTTAATGGGAGCGGAGTTTGGTGTGCCTTGTTCAGCTCTCGGCCTGGCGCTTCTTCGTCCCACCCTAAGCTGATGCTCAGATCTGGGTGGAATGAATGACTGTTGAGGAACACCCCCCCCCCCCGCCCCGCCCCGCCCCGCCCCGCCCGGCAACCGATAGAGAGAGCCTGTCCAGGAAGGCATCGGAGCCCTTGTCTAGACTCCTGGTCAGCCGACTCTCATTGCTGGGTTGAGCCTGTCCTGCATTGTAGGTAGGGCAGGGGTCCCCAACTTCTGGGACCCAATGCCTGATGATCCGAGGTGGAGCTGATGTAATAACAACAGAAATAAAGTGCACCGTAAATGGAATGCGCTTGAATCATCCCGAAACCATCCGCCCCCCGCCCAAGGAAAAATTGTCTTCCACGGAAGGGTCCCTGGCGCCCAGAATGTTGGGGACCACTGTTGCAGGGTGATGGGTGATGTTCCTTCTGGGGTAAACTCAAGGAGAATTGTCACGGTCTAGTGTCTTTTGTGACTCAGCAAAGCAGGTTTTCAGCTTCCCTCCAAGGACTTTCGTGTCCTGTTGCTTTCAGGCACAATTTGAATAAACTCAGAATTTGAAGAGGAAGACTTGGGTTCCAATTCTAACCTGACTTACCAGTTGACTGAATCATTCCTTGTCATATTTTTTTCATTTTCTAATATTTTCTTCCAGTTTTATAGAGATATAATTGACATACAGCACTGTATAAGTTTAAGGTGTACAGCATAATAGTTTGACTTGCTTACATCATGAACTGATTATCACAATAAGTTTACATATAGATACAAAATTAAATACAAAAAAAAATGTTTAGTGAGCATCTCAAAGATACAAAATTATATCTCAGAGAAGTTATCATAAGTTGTATACTTTGCAAGAGGCACTCAGGGAGGTCTTTTGAAGTCCAGGGCTCATTTCACTGTTACACAATTATGGCCTATAAGTTAGTCCATTTTGCTTGCTTTGCTGATGGGAAAACTGAGGCCCTCCGAGGTTGATTCTAGCACCGGAAAGGAATGCCAATCTTGGAATAGGGTGGATCTGTCCCCGAGTTTGGATTTCAGATACCATCACTATTCTACTGCAAAAGTGCCATGTTCCCATCTTTAAAAATTCATCTTACGATAACCCTATATGCAAAACAGAAAAAGAGACACAGAAATACAGAACAGACTTTTGAACTCTGTGGGAGAAGGTGAGGGTGGGATGTTTCAAAAGAACAGCATGTATACTATCTATGGTGAAACAGATCACCAGCCCAGGTGGGATGCATGAGACAAGTGCTCCGGCCTGGTGCACTGGGAAGACCCAGAGGAATCGGGTGGAGAGGGAGATGGGAGGGGGGATCGGGATGGGGAATAAGTGTAAATCTATGGCTGATTCATATCAATGTATGACAAAACCCACTGAAATGTTGTGAAGCAATTAGCCTCCAACTAATAAAAAAATTAAAAAAAAAAAAAAAAGAAAATGCTATAAAAAAATTAAAAAAAAAGAAAAAAAAAATTCATCTTAAAGATGAATCAAAATACCTCTCCTGTTGTTTCAAAATACTCCAGTGGAGAATACTGTCTGGATTGGATAATGGGGAAACAAGCATGGTCTTTCTTTTTTCAGCTGCAGCCTGGGGCATGTGGGATTTGAATTCCCTGACCAGGCATGGAAGCGTGGAGTCTTAACTTCTGGACTGCCAGGGAAGTCCCAAGAATGGCCTTGTTGATAGTTGTTGAAGCTGGAGACATGAAGTATGTGTGTGTGTGGGGGGGGGGGGCGGGGGAAGCTATTAATTGTATTATTCTACTTTTGTATATGTTTGGATTTTTTCACAATAAAAATAAGTAGTTTCTTATTTTTCCTTAGCACAGCTGAAACAAGCTGAAAATTTTTTTCCCCAAAAACAGCCTAGATACTAAGAGGTAATGAAATGGAAATGAATGGACAAGCAACAAGAAGCTTAAAAAATGGGCTGCAACTTAAGATTTGTGATTCTGCTTTAGCTTGCTCTTCCTGAGGTTTTCAGATAGCATTGTACTTAGTCTCCTAAGATAGTTATGGTTTAGACTCAAAGCATTGACAAGCCTCTTTGAGCAGCTTGCCAGGGTTCCTGTCCTTGAGGCCGCCTCTGTACTGAGGACCCACCGCCAACTCTCTATTTTTGGCCTTGCCATGAGGCATGCAGGGTCTTAGTTCCCCAACCGGGAATCAAACCTGCACCTCCTGCGCTGGAAGCACAGTCTTAACCACTGGACCGCCAGTGAAGTCCCCCCACCACTGAATTTTATTTTTTTAATAATTTGTTTTCCTTTTCTGTAGGGAGTCTTCATGGCTGCGCCGGTTTTTCTCTAGTTGCGGCGCACAGGCTTCTCGTTGAGGCAGCCCCTGCTGCACGGAAGGGCTCTAGAGGGCAGGGCTCAATGGTTAATGCCGCTCAGGCCCAGCTGCGCCATGGCTTGTGGGATCTTACCAGATCAGGGATCCAACCCATGTCTCCTCCACTGATAGGCAGGTTCTTTACCCACCGAGTCACAAGGAAAGCCCCCCACCCCACCCCACTGACTTTTGATTCTCCCCTGTCTGGTCCAACACTGCAAGTGATGGTTAAGGCCAGACAGTCTTCCCAGACTGCTGCCTTGCTGAGGACCCAGAAGAACAGTGTCTATCCCTTGTTCCTGCCCTAGATTCTTTGCTGGCAAAGATGCTGAGGGTAGAAGAGGCCTGACTATGTAGGGGGAGATGCAGCAAGCACACTCATCGCGCTGACTTGATCGAGTCGGTGGTTCTCAGGTGTGGTCTCCACAAACAGTGCTTGACCACTGCCTGACCACTGCCTGGATTAGACTTGACCTTGGAGACCCTCCTCTGCCTCTCACCCTGCAGTTCTCCGTCACTACTCCCCCATGCTTCACATATATTTCTAAATTTTTCTCCCTAAAACAAAAGAGGAGCTTATTGGTTATTTTCTTTCCCCCCCTCCTATTAGTTTGCTACTGCAATATTAATAAAATAATGTCCACATCCCCTTTATAATTTCCCATGACGCACTATTTAAAATATCAATGTGCCAATCTCTTCTTTCCCAGGGGGACACCTCTGCAGGAGGCTTGGCTGCTGTATTTGGAAGCTCTACCGACCCCTCTAGAAAACAGTGGCCGACTTTACTTCAGTGTCTTGAAGTCTGGTCATGGTTCCCCCTGGCATTTTCTAACCTAGTGTTAATTGCTCTGACACCTCTTCTATAAAATATCCATTTTCTCGGACTTCCCTGGTGGTCCAGTGGCTAAGACTCTGTGCCCCCAACGCAGGGGCCCAGGATTGATCCCTGGTCAGGGAACTAAGATTCTGTGGACCACAACCAAGTGTTCGCATACCATAATGTAGATCCCGTGAGCTGCAACTTAGACTCGACACAGCCATGTAGGTAAATTATTTTTTTTAAGTCCACTTTCTTGTCACTTGAGCCGAAAGGCAGCTTGTCTTGTTTCTCTTGATTTCAGAGCATTCTGGAGTGCCTTTCGTGAAATGCCCTAGAGGCACACTGATTCCCTCTCTCATTCCTTCTCAGTCACTGCTTTGCAACACTTTAGACCGGGCATCCCCAAATTTTCCTCTCAGGATCCAGAGTGTAAATATCTAAGGCTTTGCAGGACAAAGAGGAAAATCAAGAAACAGTACGTAATCTTGCTCCAGCCTCCTGCTCCCCCTCCCCGGCTCCGGTAGACAATGGAAAATGGGAGCATCTTAACACTTCAGGGGATCTGCACCCCCTGTTTTTATCAATCTGGAACATTGTCTTGCCTAATGAGAAAATTTTTCTGCAATTTTTTAAAAGGAAGTTCAAAATATCATAGTAGTCGAGTGTAGATGTTTCATCATCCAAGTATACTAGGGAGAATAATGGAATTCATTTGGGATAATGTTTCACTTCCTTGGGTTTCAATGTCAGTGTCCCCTAACGTTGACGTGTTGAGCTGCCAGTGCTGAGTTATATGTAATTAGGCTCTGATTCGTCTTTGAAAATGTCTTGCACCCAGATGGTACTGCCGATACTGCATGGTTTTAATTGAGCATGTTCACTGTGGGATGAAAGTGAAAGAATTAGTTGCTCAGTCCTCTCCAACTCTCTGCGACCCCATGGACTGCAGCCTGTCAGGCTCTTCTGGCCATGGGATTCTCCAGGCAAGAATACTGGAGTGAGTAGCCATTCCCTTCTCCAGGGGATCTTCCTGACCAGAGATTGAACCCAGGTCTCCTGCGTTGCTGGCAGATTCTTTACCGTGTGGAGGCACCAGGGAAGCCAGACTGTGGGATGGTATGTATAGAATTCTCTGAGATTCTTCTTTGGACATTTGCCTTTTAGCTTGTTGTTATGAATACATTGCAGATTAATCATCTTCAATTGAAGTTGGGTGGGAACTCCTGAATTGCCCAATTAAATAGATTTTGAAATATGGAAGTTTCCATTGCGCTTGACATCAAGGTCCGAAAAATTCTGCTGGAACTGTAGTTACAGCTCAGAAAATACCTCTGATGCAAATCTGTGTGGGAATGAGATCTTGCTTCTTGTTCTAACTTCGACAGCACAGGAAGTGTATAAACCAGCTTAACATTCCTTTTGATTCAAAACAATATTAGTTATTGTCAGAATGACTTTGTCGAAGTATACATTTCACATACAAGCACTGTTTTGCCCTGTCATTTCATTCTATTTTATCGGCCGAGCTACACAACTCATAGGGCTCTTAGTTCCCTGACCAGGGACTGAACCCAGGCCCTCCGCAGGGCAAGGGCCGAGTGGTAATCCCTGGACCACCAGGGAGGCCTCAGGGAACATCATTTTAATGTCAGTGGTGGACAGAAAATTGCAATCCCGAGTTCCCCTTTCCTCACACAAAATGAAAACCTCAAAAGCCAGTCAGAAAGCGCGAACACTTCCTCCTCAGGACCCTCTGTACACATTTCGGGTTCCTACACGTCATAAAGGCAGTTCCCCATGGGGTCGCAAAGAGCTGGACACGAGTGAAGTGACTTGGCACGCACATGGACCTCCTTGTTCTGAAAATGAAGACTTTAAGAAAATGTAATGTAGTTTCTGGCTGTGCTGGGTCTTCGTCACCGTGCAGGCTTCTTCTCTAGCTGCAGGGCTCCGGCTGCTCATTGCGGTGGCTTCTCTTGTTGAGAAGCCAGAAAATGGCTTGGTGGTGGTTGCTCTAGGGCCCATGGGCTTCAGTCGTTTTGGCTCAGGGCCTCCAGAGCACAGGATCAATACTTGCGGTGCACGGGAGCTTAGCTGCTCCACGACTTGTGGGATCTTCTCAGATCAGGGATTGGTCCATGTCTCCTGCATTGGCAGGAGGATTCTTTACCACTGAGCCACCAGGGAAGGTGGAAGACTGTTTCTGTTTAAACTCAGGGATCGCCCAAGATCCTCTCCACTCTTAGAGCAAAGTCTATTAACTGCAGTGATGATTCAGCCCTCCTGCGATCAGGCAATCGGATCCGCCCATTCCTGCAGCACTAGAGTGACTCAGCGATCTTAGGAGGGTTTACTCACCACGGACTCACGGTGTAACCATCTTTCCTAGGCCAGCTTTCTGCCCCGAGGATTAGAAACCCTGATTCAAAATAGTCGAAGCAGTAAGGGTACCTGTCATTCCCCATAACACGAGGTCTGGAGTCAGGCAGCTCAAGAGCCAGGATGAGGACTTCCCTGGTGGTCCACTGGCTAGGACTCCTGCTCCTGATGTAGGGGGCCCAGGATCGATTCCTGGTCTGGGAACTAGCTCCCACATGCCACAACTAAGACCCAGTGCAGCGAAAAAAAGAGCCAGGGTGTCCAGACACTGGGTTTGCTTCTTTGATTTTCTTGGTCTAAATACCTTCAGCTTTTGACTTCATCCTACAGCTGATAGCTACGTGGCCACAGTCACCCGTCATGGGGTCAAAGGTGAAAACACACAGCCCTGCCTGGCAGTGCTCAGTCTAGAGAACAACAAAGCTTCTGAAAGAGAAGCTTCTGATTTTAACCTGGTTTCTCCAGTAGCCTGCCTTCCTGCAGGGAGAGGATGGGTTTTCAGCGGTGGAAGAATTTTACTCCCCCTGCCCGAGTTTAACCAAGGTATTGTTCAATTGCTCAGTCACTCCCTACTCTGTGTGACCCCTTGGACTGCAGGATGCCAGGAATTCCCTTCCTTCACTGTCTTCGAGAGTTTGCTCACATTCATGTCCACTGAGTCAGTGATGCCTTCCAACCATCTCACCCTCTGCCACCCCGTTCTCCTGCCTTCAATCTTTCCCAGCATCCGGGTCGTTTCCAATGAGTCGGCTCTTCACACCAGGTGGTCAAAGCACTGGAGCTTCAGCTTCAGCATCAGTCCTTTCAATGAACACTCAGGGTTGGTTTCCTTCAGGATTGATGGGTTTGATCTCCCTGCTATCCAGGGGACTCTCAAGTCTTGTCCAATACCACAGTTCAAAAGTTGGACCATAAAGAAGACTGAGTGCTGAAGAACTGATGCTTTCAAACTGAGGTATAGTTGACATATAACCCTGTAAGTTTCAGGCATACAGCATACTGTTTAGATATATGCATATATTGTAAAATAATCACCATGATAAATTTGGTTAACATCCATCACTTCATCCAGTTTTCCTTTAAAAAGAAAGTATTTATTATTTGGCTGCACCTGGTCTTAGCTGCAGCAGGTGAGATCTTTATTTGCAGCATGTGGGATCTAGTTCCCTGTCAGGGATCATTTGATCCCAGGCCCCCTCCATTGGGAGTAGTCTTAGCTATGGGGAAGTCCTTCAATTATTATTATTTTTTTAATCCCTTCTCTCAATTTATCCCCCTCTCCACCCTCCATTTTTTTCTTCTGATGAGAACTTTTACGATTTATACTCTCAGCGACTTCTTTTTCCCCTTATGTTTGGCCACATGGTATGAATCTTAGTTTCCCGACCTGGGATGGAACCTGCGTCCCCTGCACTGGAAGGTGGATTCTTAACCACTGGACCATCAAGAAATCACCCCCCACCCCCCGCCCCCAGTCCCCACCACAGGAGGCAGAGTCTGATTAAAAAAATCACATTTTATTTCAAGGACTATGGTCATTTTTTGAGTTGAAGGCATGAAGCCCGGGAGCTGCTCTGACACAGACTGTGAGCAGGAGCCCCGCTCGGGCGCGCTTTGAATGACTCGCTCGTCATTTGTACTCGAGACATTTCACTCATCAGAGCGGGAGACACTTAACAACACCAGTAACGTCAACTCTGCAGAAAAGGTTCACGGAGGCAAACTATAAGATTTCCACTAAACAGGTGTAGTGTACGCTTAGAATCACGTTATTCACAAAGAGAACTCAGAGAAAGCGAGACAAAGACACACTTTCCCTCTTGCCGTCCACGCTAAGTGCAGTCTCCTGGGCCACAGGACGCAGAAAAGATGCCCAGAAGCCACTACAGACCAGGGTCAGAATGCCGCCCTGGAGGAGACTGCCTCTAAGTCTGGAGCACGCGTGACGTGGAGCCAGCGAGTCAGGAAAGCCGCTCTTCGGAAGGCACGGTGTGTTTCCAGATGGACTGTGGAAATCCACATCTGTCTTTCGGACCCCTTGTGGCAAGGCAGAGGCCCCGGCCCAGCACCCCGTGTCTCCCGACACATGTGTCCAGAGGGCAGACTTGACTTCTTCTCAACCTCCGCGTGTCCCGACACGTGCGGATTCCGGAGGCCCCCGAGGTCCTCCTCTGCTCTTCAGGAACGCGAGCGGCTCTGCCGGCTGGCGGAGCAGCAGCCACTGGCCCTCGGTGGGCACGAGGCTCAGGCCTCAGAATAAGGGACTCGAACCAGAACAGAACCAGACACACGGGCCGTGTGTGTGGGGGGGACGTTTCCAGAAGAGTGAGGCCAACCCTCCCTCCACAGCTTGGGGTAAAAGGCAGGGGCAGGGGAGAGCGGCCTCACAAAGGTGCTACGTTGCCTTGAGTCAGTACAGTTGAGAACCCCATGATGCGAGAGGCAGGCTGAGTGTTTGGCAGTGGCCTCTGCGTGTTTACTGAGCCATCGCAGAAGCTTGGGTCCGGGTGTGCCGACTCACCTCCAAGGGCCCATAGTCGAGAGTGATGAGCGGGAAGTTACCCCAACACCCGCGGGGGAAGGCGCTGGGGAGGAAAACCCAGGGCTGGTGCTGGGTGCTGCAGTCACGCTTCCGAGCAGCCTTTTTGCTTGGAGGCGCCCTGAATGGGTTCAGTGTGGGCTGAGAGGATGTTTAACATTTTTCCTTTTTCCAGTTACCAGGAGAATGACCACGACGCGCTGGAGGTTAGCAGACGTGGATGGGGTCACCATCCACTGCGTCATGGACTTTCCCAGTGATACAGTGATGTGGGTCAGCCTCCCGAGGCGCCTGCAACATGACAGCTTGTCTACTTGCAGAGGTGGTCACCCTCGGAGGTGGCCAGTGTTTTTAGGAAGGGCGGGCGTCAGGGGTGGAACTTTTATATAGAAACTACTACGAAGTGCTGAGGCCTCGCTGCAGCCCCTGGCAGACCTCCAGGTCTGTCTGTGTGCTTTAAGGGGCTTGGTTTATATGTGACTGAACCTAAGCGGTAAGGTCACTGTCAGGCCAGGTTTCAAGATGAAAGGCACTGTTTCTGACCTAACACTGTCTTATCAAAATCAGTCCCTTTCACTGTCTTCAAAACATTTTAAACAATTTGTGTTTAAAAAGACCTTGTGCCTTCCATTATTTTGTTGGAGGTACCAACACAAAATCATTTAAGTTCAGAAATCAATTTTAATTAGTGCTTTTAAATGATTCTTCTTCTTCTTTAATAAAATGAGAAGCGAGAACATGTTAGGCCGGTTAGAATAACCTCTGGGCTTTTAAAAAGCCAATGCTTCTAGGCACAGCCTGTCTTGTGCGGATTCCAGTCCTAAAACTGGGGGGCAGACAACCAAGTGATGAGTCAAGGCGTGTGGCCAGCAGCGCAAGGAGAGAGGGTGGGCATCCTGGACGGGCCGGGGACCCCAGGCACGGAGTCACACTGCTGCGTGGGGGCCTGGTCCAGGGGACCCGAGGGCGGGGAGCTCGGCGGAGCACCTCTGGGGCTGCCCCGTGTGTGCTCGGGGCCGGCCAGCCACGCAGCCTGGGGCCAGGGTCGAAGCGGTTCCTGAGCCCGCTCCCAGGCTCACCTGCTCCCTGTGTGTTTCCAGGCGTCACAGGGAGCAGGGCGGGTCTGAACTCCCTTCTCCTCCTGAAATCAAACACCTGCTGAGTTCAGGGGACAGGAGGGGAGGAGGTGGTGTCTGTCCATGAAACAGCGAGGACGCCCATCCCCTCCACCCCGAACTTGCCGCTGGGCCTCTCCTGGGGCTCAGAGCATCACGATGGGCTCATGGCGGGGGAGCGTCTGCAACCTGGAGTCTCGCGGCCCTTGGCGCTCTGCCGTGGGCGGCCTGGGGGACACACATCACGTGGAGACTCTGGCTGGCCTGCCCGCCGCCCGGCCCATAGCTCTCTGGTCAGGATCCTGAGGGAAGGGGGGGCCCGTGTGCTCTAAACAAAATCTTGCGAAACCCACACTGTTACAACATCTGCAAACACATGTTAAATCACATTTTGAAGTAGTAAGTGAAGTTTCTCGGGAGTTTAAAAGACCTGTGAAATCCCTTCGCTGCAGTGGGCCAGCAGTCCGCCACCGCCTCAGAGCTGCCGCACTCTCCTCTCGGTGCTGGTGATGCTGGCGTCCAGCTTGTCCACCTTGCTCGTGAGGCGGTCAAGGATGTCGTCCTGCTCGTCAATCTCCGTCTGTATTCCCAGCGCGATGTCCTTCAGCCGGCCCAGACCCATGGACAGCTCATCTGTGGGACAGGAGGGTATGCGCAGGCCTGAGCCAAGTCAGGGCGTCGGGACCTGCACCCCAGATGCCCCTCTGTGGTCACCGGCCCCTCTTCCTGGGAGATGGTCAGGTGCCAGGGCAATGGTTACAGGTTCCAACATACACTGGTGCGAGTGAAGAAGCAATAAGTGGTCGCTGGAAAACCCCTGCTCCTGACCCCCACCAGGAGACCCACTGTCCGTACATGGACATGGTGTTTCCTCTAGAAATTCACACAGGGCCACACAACTTCCAGCTGAGTTTAAACCTGACGGCGGGTCAAGCACAGATGCAGAGCCGCACACAGGAGGTCCCCGCCTGGAAGCATGTCTGAGACATACCTCAGGCTTTACTCCTCTTTTTAATAGGTATTTCCTTTCTGTCACAAAAAGTGGTAAAAACCAGTCTCAATTCGTCTTAAGTGGAAAGGTGCCCATCAGGTCACGGTCGGCCTCGAGCACACAAAGGGCTTTGTCAGCAGAGTGGCACAGAGCGCTGACCGTGAGCGGGGCGGGGCCAGAGAGGGCCCTGGGGTCCCCGCGGCTGTGCCAACCGCGGAGGGGCGTCCTGACCCGACTGACTGTCCGGGTGAAGGTAAAGCTCCTTCATGAGTTTTGTGACTGTATGTGCAAGCGTGTGCACGTGTTTGCCTGCAGATATGTGTGCGAGTGTGTGCATTTGTGTGCCTACAGGAGTGCAAGTGTGAGCACGCGTACAGCGAGTGGGGGACACACCCAGAGCTGCTCTCTGCCCTTTCACCAGGAAAGAGCGGGGGAAACAGAAGAGGGTGCTCTGTAGCCTCTTCACTAAGTTACAGATAAAAGGTAACTAAAGCAGGTGGGCGTGGGGCCGGGTGAAGGGGGGCGGGCAGAGCCCAGGCCCTGTCCCTGCTGCTGTCACCGCCCAGAGGTGGGGACGGAGGCAGGCGGGCAGACCCTAGAAGGGGTGAGGGTCTGGGAGCCGTGCAGCCGTGGGGTGGGGTGGGGGGCAGACCCCGGGGGCTCGGCACAGGTGAGTGCGGAGGCGGTGGCACTCTGGGCTCACCGAGGTTGCTGTCGATCCTCTGGTGACAGGCGCGAAGATGCGGGTTCCGTGGGTAGTCCTCGGAGCTCAGAGCTGAACAAGCTCCTCCAGGGACGGAGTCTGGGTTGATAAAGAGACACAGGGAGGATGGTTAACGGACAACCCTTGAAGAGTCGCCTCATAAAACTCATCTTAATATGGACAATCGGTGGAAGGCCTAAGGCGGTCAGGTCTGAGGTCACTGAGAGAGCCGGGTGGGGATGAGGAAGGTGGGGGAAGGTGATGCTTCCTTGGGGCAGCCCTTCTGAGATCACAGACCCCCAGGTAAGGGTGGTCTGGTCAGACCCTGGCCCTCAAGCTCAGCAAAGAGCTTAGTACAGGTAACGATGTACAATGGAGTGCCCACCGTGCAAACCCGAGCAGGCTGTGGGAGAAGAAATATTAATAACACACGTCTGCTCCCAGGAAGCCTTCTCTAAACCTGCTTCTGAGCACACACGGAAAAGCCCTGGCCCTCAGGCTCTGTCTCCGGGGGCCAGCTCTCGCTAGACTCATGGTCTCTCTTTGCTTGGGGGCAGAGTGTTCACCCGCTTCCTCCAAGGCTCTCACCTCCTAGACGCCCTCTGGTCCCTCCTCTGCCAGACCCTGCAGATTGGTTGCGTCTGACACGCCTGGCTCTCTGGGGTGCATAGGAGCCCCCAGGAGGCCTCAGCTCCTCTTGAGACAAGGGACGTTTCTGGGCCTGTCATTTGACATTAATGGGGCGATCTGACACAAAACACCTTCCATCCTGTACTCCTCGCCCAGTGGCTGGGCCTCATGGGCTGCGTTAGCCGCCCCAACAAACGACCACAAGCCGAGCTCGGTTCTGGACGGTGGATGTCCAAGCCAGGCCTCCCTGGGCTCAGACCCAGGTGTCAGCAGGGTCGGTGCTCCTGCAGGCTCTGGAGGGGAAATGACTCCTGGCCCCACCCAGCCCTGGGAAGTCAGTCCTGAGGGCCGTCACTCTCTCCTCTGCCCCCTTCCCACGAGCAAAGAACCTCTATGATTTCACTGCGTCCAGTCGGAAAACCAGGACAACTCCCCTCGACGAGGCCAGCCACTTGGCAACCACACTGCCCCCTTTGCCACATGACCCAGAATATTCCAGGGGCCTGGACATTAGGTCGAGGGCATCCTGGGGGTCACAGCCTACTCAGCAAAGGTGCTTCTCCGCCGGAAAAGCTGGGAGCTGCTCGGGCCAGGCTCCCACTTCCTTATCGCTCTCTCCATGGGGGAAGGGGCCAAACCCTGCAATAATGCCCACTCCCAGCTCCCCGAGAGAGCCGCTGGGCCCTGCCACCCCACCCTGGCCCAAGGTGTCCCTGAAAACCTGAGTCCTGGAGCTTCCTGAGGTTCGGGTGGCTGGCCTGGTACTGTGCCTCCTGCTCTTTACTGGAGCTGATGGCCTCTTTCAACCTTTAGATAAAAGTTAAGAGAAAAAGAAAACTTTCAGAGGAAAGAAGAACCACCTGTGATGATGCAATCAGTCTTCCCAGCAGCGCCCGTGTGAGAAAGGCAAACGCCTCCTCTGACCAAACTACAAATGAGCGGTCTGATTGTCGTTGTCGAGTTGCTCAGTCGCTCCGACTCTTTGCAACCACACTGACTGCAGCCTGCCAGGCTCCTCTGTCCATGGGATTCTCCAGGCAAGAATGCTGGAGTGGGTTGCCATTTCCTCCTCCAGGGGATCTTCCCAATGCTGGAACTGAACCTGCGTCTCTGGCACCACCTGCATTGGCAGGCAGATTCCTTACCACTGAGGAACCAGGGTAGCCTGGATGTCCTGATGCCAACTATGAAAACACTGAGTAAGCAGAGCAACCTAAAAGTTTTGTGTTACAGTAGGCAGGGTGTAGATTTTCTGTATCATGGCGAAATTGTTTTTATGATAAAAGAGCTAATAACCTGACATAGAAACAACAGATCACTTGTTTTAGCAGAAACTCAATTCTTTTATGTTTGAGTACCTGACATTTATATGTCTGCCAACATTGCACATGTGATTTTATCATATCTCTAGCCAAAATTTGAAGCAGATAATCTTTAATTTTAAAGTGATAATCAATGGGCAACTTGGATTAGGCATGGGAAAATTTGACGTGAAGGCTTTTTAAAGCAACAATGCTGGAAAGCAAGTCACCTCGACACTGGTTAGAATGAACATTCTCTTTCAAACCACTGGGAGTAGGAGTTTAGAGGGACCCAATTCATGCACAGTAGGCAGACTGGACGGCGGTCGGGTCCGCACTCTCAGGAGTAGCGCAGAACACTTGTTTCAACGTGCCTCAGGACAAATGCCTCCCGGTGGGTGACTTTCAGGGTCCCTAGGGCCCTTTAAGGCACAAGAAGTGGTCTGAACGCCTTGTCCACTCGCACCAAACCCCCTTCTGCTGCTTCTCGCTGGCTGGCCAGGCGCCTGCTCACCTGCCACTGGGCTGGGGGGCGAGCATGCCATTCTGCGCAGGCAGGGTCTCCGCGGGTTTGGACCTGAAGTAATTGACGAGCCCCCCGAACACACTCTTGATGGAGTTGATGTGCTTCTGGCTGGTCTTCAGGTCCTGCTCCATCTTGTCCACCATCTTCTCCGTGCGCTCCAAGGCCCCTCGCTGGCGCACGAGCTCCTGGGGAGGATGAGATGGCCCAGTGTTGCACCCCCTTTAGCCCCCTGTCACCCGCAGAGGCAGGCCCTCCCTAAACCCTTGGCCAGCATACTGGGGAACACACACAGACTCGGGACTCTGTCCCAGCAGAAGCAGGAGTCAGTCCTCCTAGGTGGCTAAGAATCACCAGGGCATAGGCATCAGGCTGCTGCCCCCTGCTGTGTGCGGGATGCTGGGGCTGATGGGGGGGCAATGGGCGGCTAGTTCAGCAGGCCTGGCTGCCTACACCGCGTGTTCCCCAGGAAGGCCCTGTCTGGCCCTGTGCCCTGGACCACCCTGAAGAGTGACCTGACGTCCCTGAGTCCTCAGGCCAGCCCGACAGTTTGTGCAGGCAACGTGGTTACAGTGGGGCCTTGAGCCACACGGCGCAACATCTGGAGAGGCCAGGTGGGCAGCTGAGCCAGGGGAGGACGCACGTCGCCCCAGGAAGTGCTGGCTGCGCACAGCTCCTCGGGGAGAGCACGGATGGAGCCTGTGCTGGCTCTCCCAGACTCTGCCTACCAGCCTGTCCTCTGGGTGATGCTGACCTGCACCCTTCTGCTGTAACAAACTACAGTGGCAAGGATAACAGCTCAGCCGATTCTATAAGTCCTTCCAGGGGAACATTAAACCTGAGGGTGGTCTTCAGGACACCCAACATGGCCTCTGGAGAGCAGACAGCCCCTCGGCTTCCCAAGTGCATCACCTGCCCAGCAAAGCAAGGTCCCCCTGGATGCCATGGAGGCCACGAGTGGACATTCCAGGAAGGAGGAGCAGACACGGCCGGCTGCTATGGTACTGGCGTGTGATGTACGACCTGCTGGGACAATGACAACCTGGCCACACAAGGGGCCTCCTTATGGCTAGGGAGCCAGCAAGTTTGACCCTGGAACTTTTCTTTCTTTTAGCCGCACCACGCTGCACACGGGATCTTAGTTCCCTCACCAGGGATCAAGCCCGCGCCCCCTGCAGTGGAAGTGAGGAGTCTTAACCACTGGACCGCCAGGGAAGTCCCTCCCTGATCCTAAAACTTTTCAACTCGATCATCAATAGTGTATTAAAAAAAAAAAAAAATCAACAAAGTAATAAATCCAGAAGAGATCTACTTCCTCCAGAGCCACAGGGCTCAGGTCATCCTTTTTCCTGCATCCCTCCCCCCAGAGCTGGGTCACCTGCTCACCTGCCAGCTATTTAGGAAGTACCTATTACATGGAGGGCCACTATGCTGGCAAGTGTGGGAGCAGAAAGCTGAGCACGACACAGTTCCTCCTCCACAGTCAGAAACCAACTGGGAATCACCCAGCTGAGCAGCTGTCTGCCACTCTCCATCAGCTTCTGCTTCAGGACAGGCCTGTGCGAAGAACTCTGGCCACATCAGAACCAGCCCAGGCTCCCTTGGAGGGGAGCCTCTGGTTAGGATCGCCCTCACCTGGAGAGTGGGAGGGTCTGCCCAGAGGATGAGGGAGTCCTCTAAGTCATGGAGCCCCCAAGACAGACAGCAGAGATGGCCTCTGTTCCCAGACTAGAAAGGTGTTCTCCTGGGCCCACCTCTCTGAGTCGAACGCCCAGTGGGGCTTTGGTGACTGTCGAGTGTGGAGAGACACCACCGAGGGGAGGGGCCTGCAGGAGACTGTGTGCAGGTGTGCTGGCTGCGCCAGGATGCTCTCAGCGGGGTGTTGGCCGTGATGCTCTCAGTGGCCCAGCTCCACATCTGCACATGGTCTCCTGCAGGCCTCTCCCCAACTCCCTTTCTGCCGATGCTACCATGCTGGCCACTCAGGCCCTGGTCCAACGTTTGTTGATGGACTCAGACCATCAACGTGAACTGAGACCCGGGCCCCACAAAACGTCAGTGGCCAGAGCGGGGCAGGCAGTCTCCCTGGCCAGGGTGGTGAAAGGGCTCACAAAGACTGTGTCCACATGGGACACAAACAGGCAAAGGCCCGGCATCAGGAGACTGGCTGCAGAGACACAGGTCATCCACTAGAGGGACCACGACACAGCCCAGAGTACAGAGAGTGCGGGAATTCCCTGGCGATTCAGTGGTTAGGACCCTGTGCTTCCACTGTTGGGTCTGGGTTTGATCCCTGGTGGGGAACTAAGATTCTACAGGCGGCAGGGTGGGAAAAGCAGCAGGTCTCACGTTGCTAGGGAAATGCCCTCCACCCTGCTAAACAATGTGCCATCTAGCACATACAGAACACTTCTGCTCAAGTTAAAATTAAAAAAGAAAAAAAAGGGAAATGATGACAAGTGTATCTTCACACATAGAATCCCTCCACAGGGACACAGAAGGGGCAGAAGTAAGTGGCTGGGAGCGGGGAGGCGGGGTGGGAGGAGCCTTTGCAGCCTTCCACATGTCCTCTGCTTTGAAGGCTATGACTGGATTATTGTCACAGAAATTAAAACTCAGGAAAAGAGAAGAAACAAAGCGTGCCTGTGAAGGAGAGAGCCGGGTGGCCCACAAGTCTCTGTGGTTCTGGACGGTGCTCCTCAGGCCGGCCCACTTTGCCTCAGTCCTCTGGGGTCAGGACCCGAGGTGATCGCCTCCCTGAGAGGTGACCCCTGCAGGTTTCTCACGAGAAGGGCAGCTCTCCCTTGAGAGGTGACCTGAGTGACTTTCCCGCTGCTGGCACACTGGGCCTTAATTATGACCTTCCTGACCTAAAAAAGTCAAGTCTCAACCCTTCAAAAATTGTGTCCTGTTGTGACATGTCTCAGTGCTGGGTATGTGGTGGGTTCCCATCTGAGTCGGGAGGTTAGTGGATCAGGTGACTTGGATCAGCTGGGACAGAGCTCACCCCACCTCCCAGGAAAAGAAAAGAGTGATGAGAGAGATTTAGAACACTTGGAGAGTATGGGGTGGGGTGGGGTGGGGTGGGGTGGGGGTGCTGACCAGTCCTGCTTCCGAGAGCTGATGAATGAGAACTGATTCAGCCCTGGGCAGTGTCAGTGTGTGATAACATGATGGCAGAGCCTGGCACCTGCCCAGTCCCCATCACGCTGCACCTCTTGGACAAAACCTGGCTTGGCCAGGTCAAGCCTCACGGCCTGAGGAGCTGCCCTGTCGTTGCTCTCATGGTCCCCATCATTGGAGAGAAGGACCCTGGGGGGTGGCATGGGGCCTGTCCCCACAGTCCCTGTGTTTTTGGCACTCCCGACCTTCCCTCTGACTGCACCAGGTCCCAAGCTCCTCCTCCAGGCCCTTTCCTGGAAGCTTCCTGGGCAGCACTTCCCTGCTCAGGAGCCCTGGAGCTGCAGGGCCTGGCCAGTGTGCAACTTGGCTCCTCTCTCCCTCAGGAACGTCCCTCCTCCTCTCATCTACACCTGAGCCATAGAAGTCAGATTCCAAGGTCTCCTCTGCTTCGGTATTCTTCTTGTTCCTCTGGCTTCCTACTTCACCTGTTCTTAGTTGTCAGAGAGGCCTTTTTAAACAGTTCTCTGTTGACATTCTTGGGCCTGGGCCCTTTAACCATGCGACCCTTCCACCTGGGCCCTAAGACCTCAGGGAATCCTCCCAAATGTAAGTCAACACCTTCTATTTAGATTCCAACATAGGAATCCAACAAACACAAGATAAACTCCCTTAGCGAGGCTAAAGACAGGCAGGATGGGCCATTTAAGGATATGGCAACAGGAAGTGGCAGTGGGAGAATGCTGGGATGGACCTCAAAATCCTAAGAGACTGCAAGTGACCAGCTCTGAGGGAAGTGTGCCAAAAGAGAAAATTATGAAGAGACGCAGTGAGAAAAACAATGAGCTACAAATGCTTAAAGTTAATTATTTTTAGCTGATATAGCAGTAACTTTTCTGTTATTACATTCTTAAGAACATTTAAAAATAAGGCCCAATCTCAGCGTTTCATTAGTGGGCTGGGGCGAGAACTGCAGTGGCTAAGAAACAACAGCTCTCACCCAAGGTCCTAACACCTCTGAAACCACCTATGGATGCGGAGGAGGAGGACAGGTGAGTTGGTGCCGCTGAGAGTCACAGACCGCACCTGTATGGCTAGGACGTCTTGGCTGGGATGGGCAAGGAAACCTAAGGGCCTGGAGACTCGACCCGACTCGGACTCTGGGGCACTCAGCAGCATCCAGGCAGACAAGACCCCTCTGCTCCCCTTCCGGCGAGCTGGAGAGGCGCTCGGTGCCAGAAAGAACCCAAAGACCCATCTCCTCGGATGCTTGACACCATAGGCGCAGGAGGAAGGGCTGAAGCCCTCGGGCCCCGGCCTCTGCCCAGGAGACGTGTAAAAGGAACAGACACTCCACGTCCCTAACCCGGGCTCTGCTGTCCAGAGTCTCTACTTACCTGAACCTGACAGCGTGGACATGCCTCTCGGCAACAAGTAGGAAAAAACAACAACACTCCAGCGGACTAAACTCCAGAGATCGCCGGGAGCAAACTGCCCCTACGGGCGTGAAGACAGCGTCTCTTACCGTCGCTGACAGACTGTTACCGACCGTCCAGTCACCAGAGCTCACGACCCGTCCTGGCTGACCGGGCGAGCTCCCGCACCGCCGGAGACAGCGCACTCACCTCGGCGGAGGCGACCCCGATCTTCTCGGACTCGTACATGAGCGACAGGGACCTGCCGGTGCTGGCGGCCGTGGCCTCGGCCCGGCGCAGAGCCTCCTGCCGCAGGGCCTGCTGCCGGTCGGTGGGCGCGCCGGGCCCGTCCGCGAGGTCGCGGCTGTCCGACCACGGCGCCGGCCGGGCGTCCTCGTCCTCCGCGTCCTCGTCGAACGGGTTGTAGCTCCGTGGGTAGGCTGACATGGCGCCGGCGCTCGGCCCGGGACGGGCGGGAGGAGTCTGGTGCGGTCGAGGCGAGGTGAACGCTTGAGTCGCGGGGAAGAAGACGCCGCCGCCGCCACCTCGCCGAAGGCCTGAGGAAGCGTCCGCCAGCCTGCCTCAAGAGCCTCGCGAGCTGCTTCCGCCTGTGGCGCGCGGAGGCCCCGCCCCCGGAATCGACCATCGTGCCCCGCGGCGGGGAGGTTCACGCCCGTCACGCGCCGCGCAGCAGCCGGCCGCGCGGCTCCTGGCTCCCCCCTCGGTGGTGGATCCGCCCGAGGCCACGCCCCGCCGGCGTCGGCAACCGAGAGGTCACGTGGCGGGGCAGCCGGATGCGGCCGCGCCTGCGCCGTGCGTCCCGGCGCTCGCGGGCTGAGTGCGGGAAGCCGGCGGGCGGCGCCGCTTCGCGATGATGGCGGCGACCGCGGCCCGGGGAGGCGGCGGCGTTGGCGGCAGCGGTGGCGGCGGCGGCTTCGGCTCGGGCTCCGGCGCCGGCGCCTCGCGGGGTTTCTACTTCAACACTGTCCTGTCGCTGGCCCGCTCCCTGGCTGTGCAGAGACCGGCATCTCTGGAGAAGGTAGCTTGGCTGCGGGGCGCGGGCTGACAGGAGGAGGGGCCCGCGGCGCGGGAGGCGGGGCGGAGGTCTGAGGGAGGCCGAGGGGGTCCCGGCGGCCGGAGACGCCGGGGGCTCGTGAGTGAGGAGCCAGCGCGGTGAGGGGCCGCGCGGGCCGGGGCATCGGCTGGAGTGGTCGGGGCGGGGGGTAGTCCGAGGCCTGTGTGGCGGGCGCGGGCGGGGCCCGGAGATCCGGGCGGGCTGAGGCGCGGGGCTGCCTGGTGACCCCGGCGGGCGGCTCCCCGCCTCGCCGCGATGTTCCGTGACCTTGGGGCGGTGCCGCCCGCGGGACAGGGGCGCTTCTCGGCGCGTTGCCCTCGGCGGTGAAGGGCCGGCGGAGCAGCGTCTCTGAGACGTGGACCCGCTGCGCGATGTTTTTCTCTGCGGCAAGAGGGGGCGTTAGACCGGCTGAGAAGAGGGTGTTGGACCGCAGAGCTCAGCCCGGGGGTTCCTTATCTTGGGAGGACTTGAAACGAAGCCCCGAGGGTGCCTGCGATGGTGGCGGAGATGCAACCTTTCGAACGGGAAGGTCCTTGCACCGCGTTACTGGAGGTTTTCTTGGACAGGTGACCTCAACACTCAGAGCCTCTGGTGTCCTCATCTGTGACACGAAGTTCTTGAGCGTTAGATGAGCTCGAGGAGAAGGTGTCTGGCCCACGTAGGTGCTCAGTGAAGGACAGCTTTCCTCCGCCACCGGGTGTGAGGATGAAGGGGATGACATGACTCTTCCCCGGCTTCCTGGCGGGTGGAAAGAACCTTATCCAACAGTAGAAGAGCGGTTGGGGGTGGTTTTGTGGCTCTGGGGACGGGTGAAGCTAAAGAGCTGTTGCAGGCACTTTGACAGAGTGACCTGGGTCTTCCTTGACTCCTGTAGATTCTCAGACTCACAGGGGGAGCGGGTCTTGAGAAACTGATGCCAGCCTGGCTTCTCAGTCAGAGAAGGAGTGTAATCGAACAGAAAGAATATGGGTTGTAGAGATAAGACCACCTGGATTTTAATCCTGTGTCATTCACTTCCGGTAGTGCGACTCTGGGCAGCTCAGTTCACCAGTCTGGTTCTCTGCTTTTTCCTGCAAAATACAAAACACTTGATGAGAGACTTGGGAGGATCCGCAGAATGACTCGCGTAGACCTGGGTGCCTAATGAACGGTCCCTGTTGTCATTTCATGAGCCTGACTGGTGGACCACATCACTGGTTCATGAAGTCAGATCTGTGCCAGCTGGTTAGCGCATTCTCTTCCTAGGAGGAGGACCAAGACTGCTGTCAGAAGTTTGCTCGCTGGACTTGGAGAAGGGGGTGCAGCGAATTGGATGATCTTGAAGGAGGGTGTCCTGGGGCTCTTGCAAAGGCAACACGCTTCCCCACTCAGTAACTGAAAGATGCACTTTCAGCTTAGCTCTCCTGCTTCAGCCTTCTTCGCCCATCATAGGGACCTCCTGTAACTGTGACTTTGTTGTTAATAGCTTTGTCTCTTACCCTAAGGTTGATGTTGTCAAGATTACAGAATGTGTTACAATTAAATAATGTAGCTTTCAGGTTGGTAGGCTCCCTAACCATCTCTTACTCTGCCTTCTGTGTCTCTGCCTCATTTACAAACCACTGCAGGAAAGAGTTAACAGCAAGCCACCGGGACTGCTGTCTTCAGAAGGGTCTGCTCAGGAAGTTGGCCCTTGGCTGGTGTGGGGAGCTTTGTACTTGAACTGTCTGTCCTTTCATTCCCTAGCTGATAAGGATGGTTCACTGTGTCTGACTCCGCATAAGCAGCGTGGTTTCTGTTGAGCACCTACTTTCTAGGCAGGCGTGGTAAGTGCCCAGCCCCCAGGAAAAACCTTGGCACGAACCTTGCTCCTGTGTTACCGCATTGCTTACTGCTGTGAGGGGAGCGTACTTGGGGTGCACCCTCAGACGAGGGAGCGCAGAGGAAGCCCCTGCACGGCTTTCTCCAGACTCTAGCTGTACTTGATGAGACCCTTTCACTGTGTGACATTTAATCGTGAGGACACCTGTGTGTGCGGCCTTTTTCCTACCTCTTTCTCTGGAGAAAGGTCTTGTGGCTGATTCCATTGGATATTGTGAATTCCTTCTGTCCTCTTCTACCATCCTGAGATTCGGTTATACCCCGGATCACTGTTCCTGTTCAGCCCTGCTCACAGGCACGGTGTGCCTGATCGCTCCATTCCCCTACTTGAAATGGTGAATGAGAAGCCCTTCGCATTCCTGAGGGAAGGATTCTCGAGGTTCTTAAGAGTAGAGGAGTTTCTGAATACCCACCTGGGCTAAGAAAGTGGAGACTTACAGGGAGAGGTGAGTGTTGAAACCCTCCCCTCCCATTTCTTTGTCTTCACTTCTCTCTCCTCCTTTTTTCCAGAGAGGGCAGAGGACTGTGTGGGACCTGGTACAGATAGGGTCCGCCCAAGGAAGGCTGCTTTCTGAGCTGGACTCGCCGTCTGGGCTCAGACACGGGTGCTCGGCAGCCTGCCGTGCTTCTCGCGGCCCTGGGACGCGTTGGGGACGCAGCTTCAGCGTGCCCTGTCTTTGTCCCTCGGCGTGCCCCGGGGGGAGGGGTGACGTACTCCACTCACCCACCCTCACACAGGCGGTGAAGCAAGGCCTGTCCTGAGACTGTGTTTTGCTTGTCCTTAATTCCTTAGTTTGCTCTTTCATCCAGAAAACGTGTATTGATCGTCACGTCAGGTGAATGAGAAGCTCCTGACTTGTTGCTCAGGTGACCAGCAACAAGTCAGCTTTGCTCTGTGTCCCCTGGGTGCTCTTGTGTCCCGGGTCTGGTGACCAGACCCAAGGGCTCTTGGCCTCTATTCTCAGATTCTTATCTGAGCTTCGACCTTTTCCTGCTAGGCTGCTTCTAGGACTGTAGTCCCAGCCTGAGGGTTGCAGCCCGCCTCCAAGGGCTCCTGTGAGGCCCACTCAGGCCCCAGCCCTCTGCCTCTGGGAGAGAGAGGAGAGAAGAGAAACGAAGAGAGCAAGTCCTGTCTACAGCGCATCCAGCTCTGGTTTCCATGTGCCCGCCCATCTTTTCGCTCCACTTTCCGGGTTCCTGCCTGTCTCAAGAGGGTTGCCAAGTGCCACCTCCTCCTGCCACCTGTGCCCTGTGTCACACTTATCTGTACCCTGGACGTCAGGGGACCCGCTCCTGTCTCTTCTCACCTGGCCTGTGCCATACTAGCAGACCCCGAGCCCGGAACGTGGGGAGCTCTGGGCAGACCTGCGCAGCCCTCCCGCCCCTCTTCCCGCCCTCAGGGAGCTGGGTTCAGATCCTTCCCTGCGCCTCTTCCTCAGAGTGCCAGAATCTCGGGGTGTTCAGCTAGCTGACCCGGCATTTAAAGGGCCCGGCCTGCAGCGCTCGGGACGGACCAGACCCTCCCTGCTGGCAGGTGTGCTCTGGGTGGCACGCGGCGGGAGGGTGTGGCCAGGAGCTGAGGACGGGGGGCTCTCTGCAGTTCACGGTGGTCCAGGCTGTCCTTTAGAGTGCTCTGCTGTGGAGGGAAGGTCCTGCAGTTGGCATTTCTTCAGCCTCATGAAGCTAAAAGTCTTCCCCTCTTGCTCCCTTTCCTTTGTGAAGCCGCGTTAAGAGAAAACCACTGAGGGAGAGGAGAGAATGGGCTTCGGCAGAGGGTGTTCATGTCGCTGGAGCCCATGTTGGTGAGTCAGCTCTGAAACGTTTTAGCAAGTACTTGGAAGAAGAAAAAAATCTTCACCTGTAATTAGGCCACGTTAACTGTATTAGTTTGCTGGGGCTGCTATAACGAAGTGCCACCCACCGTGGCTTAAACACCCAGAAGTGACTTTTCTCACAGTTTGGAGGCTGGAAGGCCAGATGAAGGTGTCAGCAGGGCTGGTCTCTCTGGAAGCCTCTCTGTCTGGCGCGCAGACCGCCGTCTTCTCATATGTCTTCACGTGGTCTCCCTCTGTTCTCTGTGTCCTAATCCCCCCTGCTTAGAAGGAAGCCAGTCCAATTGGTAGGACTGGCCCTCCCTAATCACCTGATTTTAACTTAATCACCTCTCCCATGACCTGTGTCCAAATGCAATCTCCTTAGGTACCTGGGCATTAGGATGTCGATATATGAATATTTGGGCCCGGCCCAGCCCAGCCCAGCCCATGAAGCCATCAGCACTGTCATGTCCTAAAGCTCTTTTTAGTCTTTAACCATGTGTAGCCATGTGCACTTTATTGTTTGTTTTTGCAAAAGTAGCCGATGGTTATTGTTTTGATGGTGGCACATCCTTTTTTTGCATTGATGAACCATACTTAGGCATTTCTCTGTTTAGACTTTCTGGTTTTTCCTTGTGAAACAGCATGTTTGTACACCTAGCATTTTGTCTTCTTCTGTATTATGTCCTTGTGTTACATCATAGATGAGTCTTGATGTTTACTGCCCACCTGTTTTCAGAAGGTTCTGCGTAGTTGTGATAGCATTGGTAAGACACCTTGTACTGGTTTATCTATAGCTTCACAGGGTTGGGTTTTGTTGCATGTTTCCCTGCCAACTCAGAAAGCATAAAAGTGTAGCTTATCCTTCTGAGCCCAAGATAATATTTGACTGTGGTTGGCTCTGTCATATCGTGAGTTAAGCAAACAGCCCACAAGGCAGAAGTGCTCGGACTGTGTGATGTTGCCGTGTTCTCGTTCTCTGGGCTGTGGGAGCTTGAATCCCGCGTTCTCTGCACGCTGCAGTCCTGCTGCTGGGGTCCTGACTCCTGGCCGGGTGCGCGCATGGTCCTGAGCTCAACTGCCTTTGCGGTTGCAGCCGCCCGAGGTGCCAGGTTGGCCAGTGTCTGTCCAGAGAGGAGTCTGTGGTGAACCCTGTGGCTTTGGAATAAAATCCTCTGGGAAGATACTTGGCTGTTCGGTATTTTGCTGGGCTGTGGGCGGGGAGAGGAGCAGATAACTTCTAATGTGGGCTCTAAACTCTTTCCTCGTGGCTCTTGGTCAGTTTGTGAAGAATGTGATAGGAGGTAATAAAGTGAACCGAGCCCTGAGACAGCAATAAAGTGCTGCAGGCACTTGCTGGGAGTTTACCCTCAGCCGAGGTTTTTCATGGGGACGGCTAGGAAGCCTTGAGGATGATGGGGTTTGCAAGTGCTAAGAGCTCTGGCTGATGAGAGGGGGCATTTCAGATGGCGGAGGCGGAGAACCTGCTGTGGGAACAGGATTTGCCAAAAGAGCAGAGTGGAGACAGACGGAGAGGCGAGCAGGCGACCTCCCTGGGGCTCCCAGACATGGAGGCCGCTTCTGCCTGGGGAGCCGGGGGAGGGCCTGCGTCTGTGCGAGGAAGCGCTTATGGCTGCCTCGTTGGTGCCCTGGGTTCTCTGAGGAGCGGTGTGCGTCACCACCGCCCGCTCCCCCAGAGGGCAGAAATGTTCTATTTCTGACTCCTCACTGCGGATTCTCGCTTCTGCCGGCAGTGTTTGCTGTCTGCACTCGCTGGAAATGGTGCCTCCAGTCCCTTCCACCAGCGGCTGGTCCCATCGTCGAGTTTAGTTGCTGAAATGTTTTTGTGCACTTGTTCTCCTAGTTTCTTATTTACATATTTATTCTTGTTACCTGCTTCTCTCCTGAAAAAGAGCTTGGCCTCTTGTGCACATGACCACACCAGCCAGAGCACAGCTTTCAGTTGCATGAAGCCCTGCTGCATAAATACAGGTTTGAGGCGAAACCACTCCAGGCTCACTTGCATGTATTCACTGAGTCTGAGAGACTCTCTCTGCTGCTGAAGCCCCTCTCTTCTGAGCATCTCTGTTCAGAGCTGGTCCGGAAGCTGGGATTTGGGCCGCCCGAGGGTTCACCATGGTGAAAGCAAAAGACGCTGGCGTCATCCGCCATTCATTCCCACAGGGTCTTGGAGCACCTGTGGAGGGCCAGGCCCTGTGCCAGGCCTAGAGGGGTGCCCTGGAGAGGCAGAGAAATGGGCACAGTCTTGCTGTCATGGGGCTTACCGTGGAGAGAGACAAACCAGCATTAAAAAACTGCAAGTAAACATGTGAAATGCTAACAGGTGCCATGAAGGAAAAGTACATGGTGTAAATGGTATAACTGATTTACGGTGAACACCGGGAACATTCTCTTATTGCAGAGCAGGGGCTCTAGAGCCCACGGCCGTAGTTGCCTTGCAGCCTAACCGGGGATAGAAGCCACATGGCCTGCACTGCGAGGCGGATTCTTCACCATGGAACCAGCAGGGAGCCCCAGCTGTGGGCTCTCAACAGGCTGAGGACGCTCCCTCACCTTCCTAGTTTGTGGAGGGGTTTTATCCAGAACGGTGTTGAATTTCTCAGGTGCTTTCCCTGCATCTGTTGCAGAGCTGGTTTTAAACTTGCTTAGGGCGGATCTGAAATAGCTTTTGCCACAGGGACACTGACTCCCCATCCAAGGAGTGGCCCTGCAGGTTCTCCATGGAACACTTTGCCGGCTTGTTGCTCTGGCTGGAAGGGGCCCAGGCTCCTCCCAGCTCTCCGAGGGCCTGGGAACTGTTCAGTTCCCAGCTCCTTGCCTGATTTTTGTCCCACTTCTCGGGGTATGACCCTATCCTGTGCTGTCTTAGTGCATGCATCAGCGACTCGGATTTGTGGAGCATCTTGCTGTTGAGTGCCCTTTTCTCCGGGCTCCCCAGCTGCTTTTCCCGTTCCTGTCTCTGCAGCCTCGTGAGACCAGTGTGACCTGCTCTGTGGCCTGGGGTGCGTGTTCTGGCAGGAGTCCGGGGCAGCCGCAGGGCTCACCTCGGTGCCTCCCTCCCCAGCCCTCAGTCCAGTGTATGAAACCGTTGGTTTCACGTATCTGCCCATTCTCCTGTTTTATGGCGGGAAGGTATGTCCACATCCTGCCGTGCCCTCAGGGGTGCAGGTGGGAGTTCTCAGCTCACAGGATTTCACTGCAAAAATCTCTCACCTTGTTCTTTTGTACCTGAGAAAGCTGAGGCTTGAGGGAGCTGATTTGTTAACCTGCCAAAATTGTCATAGGCACCTTTGTCTATCAAGGTAGCTCTGAATCTCTTAGAAAATGCTGACTTATGTTCCGTGTTCTCCAAGGGGGCAGGACATAGAGTGACAATTAAAAAGCAGATTTAACAAAACAACAACAAAAACCCACTAATACTTAGAGCTTAATGTTTAGTTCTCAGGGGATTTTGTTCCTCCAGGAGACTTATGCCCAGAGGTTTCAGGTGACAAAAGTTGTGTACTTTGAAAACAGTCTCATTGGCCAGCATGTAACAAACGCTGCGACTGCAGCTCTGCTGTGACCTACATGCCTGATGTCCACCCACTCTCACGCTGACTTGTCCCTGCGGCGCTCGGCCAAGGCGTCCTGACTTGGGGGGGCGTCTAGTTCTGGGTGATGTGGTTGGGCATTTCGTCACTCTGGCAGTAGCTTCACCTTGGGGCACAAGGAGCTCATGGCAGTGAGGCTCCTGCCCACCTCCAGGGATGGGTGTAGGGGGGTGGGAAGGCGGGGTGCCACCCCTCCTCTATGTGTCCATTCCAGAGGATGGCTCCCAGATCCTCAGAAAGATCCCTGGGTCATAAAGCTCACGCAGCGCCAGTCTAGTCTTCAAAAGAATTTGTGTACCTTTCTGTGAGAAAGGAAAACCCTGCCAGTGGCGTTCCACTGTAAGTTCTCAGAGGAGGAGGAGGAGAGGCTCTCCGCTAACTCCCTGCAGGGAGAGGCAGCCTCTTACACGACCTCTCCATCTCCTGGTTTGTCGCCTGCCTGCAGTGAGGGCAGGGCTGGGTCCAGGGTTCACTGCCCGCTGAGCAGAGGGGCAGTGGGTCAGAGGCGCGCTGCCCCCAGCCGCCCTCACGGGGCAGGTGCTGAGCCCGCGACGACTGTGCTTCAGGGCCTGGTCCTGCCGGGTCGCCGCGCAGACGGGAGGCTGAGGCTCCGCACTCGCCGGTGACTCTGGGTCCAACTCCAAAGTCCACATGCGTCCGGCTTCCGCAATCCTTACCCTGCCCCCCAAGGAGCCTGCGAGGACAGAGGACGGGCTGGGAGCACGGGTGTTGAGAAGCTCGGGCTCGGCGGCGTTGGCGTGCGGTCCTCTCCATGTGTGGTCAGGAGGCCTGGCCAGTGGCGCCGCGCTCCTGAGCCCTGCTCTGCCCTGCAGCCCCCGGCCCCCCCGGGCTGTGCTGGGTGGGGCAGGTCCTGGGTCAGCGCGAGGCTCTGTCAGCTCTGGGCCTCCGTGGCTCCCTCCCTTGCTGCCCGTCGCGGGGGCTCTTCTGCCTGAGCGTTTACTCACACAGGGCAGATTCACCTCTTGTGTGTATTTTAATTTTAACCTCCTGGACGTGCTTCCTGATTACACAAGGACTGTTTTCCTTTAGAACATATTTTGGCAACTATATAAAAAAATGAAGAAACGTAACACCTCTAGTTAGCCTGTCTTTCAGAAGTATTGACGCTGATTTTTGTTTCTGACCCCAGCGTGCAGCTTTCAGAATCTTAGTTCCCGGACCAGGGATTGAACCCGGGCCCTAGCAGTGAAAGCGCAGAGTTCTAACCAATGGACTGCCAAGGAATCCCTTGATATATTTTCTTCCCGCACTTTTTCTGTATATAATTCAGATCTTCCCTTCCGTGAGCTTCTAGAACATTTAGAGCATTGTTCCATGCCATTGCGTATTGATAACAAAAATGCCATTGTTAATGTCTGTGGTATTAGGTTAAATTTTACAAAAGCATTGTTTTTGTAGATCAAAGGCGTTTGCGTATCAGCAGTTTTATAGGGTTTAACCTAATATTTGATCAAATGGTTGATCATGATATTCTCATAGTGTTTTAGATTGTTTCAGATCTTCAGTTAGTAAACACAACACTGGGGTGAAAGCATTTTACATAATTTTTGCCAGTGTCCATAAAGCAAGCCGAGCGCCGAAGAATTGGTGCTTCTGAACTGTGGTGTTGGAGAAGACTCTTGAGAGTCCCTTGGACTGCAAGGAGATCCAACCAGTCCATCCTAAAGGAGATCAGTCCTGGGTGTTCATTGGAAGGACTGATGCTGAAGCTGAAACTCCAATACTTTGGCCACCTGATGCGAAGAGCTGACTCATTGGAAAAGACCCTGATGCTGGGAAAGATTGAGGGCAGGAGGAGAAGAGGACGACAGAGGATGAGATGGTTGGATGGCATCACCGACTCGATGGACATGGGTTTGGGTGGACTCTGGGAGTTGGTGATGGACAGGGAGGCCTGGCGTGCTGTGGTTCACGGGGTCACAGAGAGTCAGACACGACTGAGCAACTGAACTGAACTTGCCAGTTTCAATTTGTCCCCTTTTAAAATCTTAAGGAAGCAAAACTACTTTCTATAAAAAGCCGTCAGTGGTAATTGACTGATGCATTTTCAGGGCAAACGCCAAGCACTGGGTTCAGTTTCCTTTGCCCGTAAAATGTCCTGGCAGACCCTGTGAACATCAGTGAGGGCTTCTCATCACATCCATGGGTTGCAACGTTAGGGCCTCCTGGTGCGCCTTCAGAGCTTCCTCTGCAGAGATTTTCAGGATTGGCGTCCCCTATTTTCCTTCTCATACTGAATCCCGATTTTTGGTTCTTTGATGACCCTTCCTGTTGGTCTGTGCTGACAGTCCCCCAGTGTTTTCATCTGCTCCGTTAACTGCTGACTGTGCACCCGCTGCCCTCCACCTGCCACCAGGGCACGTCCAGCAGCGGCGGGTACTGTTTGCTGAGTATCTGCCGTGTGCCCCGTCCCGTCCCAAGCGCTGTACACAGCTTGGAGTTTAAAGCGCCTCGGGTGGAGGTGGGATGCCCGCGGCTCTGTCACCTGCTCACGGGCAGCCCTGGGCAGCAGGGAGCCAGGCTGCCCCGACACCGGGGGCGGACCTCGGCCATCGTGCATCACTGCCGCAGGCACGGCCGCTCAGCGCTCAGCCCAGGTCCTCAGAGGCATGTGCGCCGTCATTTCAGAGGCTGGAGGTGTGCTTGCTGTCATCCTCAGATTGGGGGAAAGTGACCTGTTAGTTGTAGAGACTCACAGGTCTTTTCAGTACTGGTCCATTCTGAAATTGGGTTTATGTATTTTTAATCCATGGTTTTTTGTCTCCTTTTCTAGGTCCAAAAGCTGCTTTGTATGTGCCCAGTAGATTTCCATGGGATCTTCCAGCTGGACGAGAGACGGAGAGACGCGGTGATCGCGTTGGGCATCTTTCTCATTGAATCTGACCTACAGGTGAGCCTTTGCGAAGTGAAGTGTTTTTGAGTGCAGAAGACAGTGCAGTTAGGCTTTAAGTTTGTACCCACTGTATTCAGCTAGATCAGAGCAGGAGGGTGGGGCAGCTGGACGGGTGGGAACGAGACCCCTTCATGGACGCGTCCTCGGGGAGGTGTGGTGTGGTCTCACCGGGGTGAACTGGTGCTCTGGGAGGGGACTTGGGTTTTGCCTCAACAGAACGCTGCCGAGTCAGAAGCAGAGAAGCCATTTTTTTCCCTTTCCAAAGGACAGTGCTCTTTGAGATAATTGTGCTGTCTTTTTCAAAACTATGATGGATATTAATTAAGTCTTAGAGCATGTGTTAATGTGCCTTTTAAAGGTGATTTAAAAACCTGTGGCAGAATTTGCAGCCATGTTTTCAAAAACCACAGTTTTCTCAGCATCTCAGGACGTCTGATGGTGCCCCCTTCTTCGGAATTAGGCTTGTTTGATCCTTCCGCAGGAGACCACCAAGAGAGCCCATGGGGGGAGGTTATGAACTGACTCCCTGCTGATGGGGTATTTTGGAAACTAGGGGAGAGTGAATTTTTCACTGGCTATTGCTGGCTGTCAAGTCTCGTGCCCCGTTTGAGAGGAGCAGAAGGAAGCGTGTGGGAGGACGTTTAGGGGAGGAGGGAGGAGCACGAGGCCGAAAGCAGCCGCGGCAGCCCCGTGTCTGAAAGCGTCTCTCTCCCAGAGGGTCTGGTCCTGAGGCCCGGCTGCGGGGCTGGGGCCTCTGAGCGCCTGTCAGGGAGCCACTCTGGATGTGTGCACACGTGCCTTCTGCTGGGCGCCAGAGCCGGCAGGACCCAGGGCGGCAGGGGGCAGGCGTCGGCCCTCCTGCGGGCTGCCGTGTGCATGCCCCGCTCTGAGACGAGGGTGTGGGCGCACTTGGCTCTGGGCTCAGTCTGTGCTCAGAAGCCGTGTATTTAATCACATGTGAGCTTTTTGTTTTCTCTTCAAGCACAAAGACTCGGTGGTTCCTTACCTCCTCCGACTTCTTAAAGGTCTTCCGAAAGTGTATTGGGTAGAAGAGAGCACGGCTCGGAAGGGCAGAGGTAACTTGGCTTCGTGTTCCCCGGGGCACAGGGAGCGTCTGTGTGCTCCGTGTCTGTGAGATCAGGGGTGTGGTCACTAGCGCAGCAGCCGGATGCCTGCAGCACCGCAGTGCCCCGGAGCCCCACGCAGGGCAGGCCGAGTGGAACCACGGGGACCCTCAGGAATTCTGGTCACATCCCCCTGGCCAGCAGTGGGTCCCTGGCTGTCCCCAAGCCAGCTGTCACCCTGCAGTCAGGTCAGTTTTCCAGAGGCCTGGTGGCTGCTCAGAAGAAAGGACTAGACCACAGTGTCCACTCTCAGTAGCCTCATCGCTTCGTCGATATTTTCCATTGCATTTCCAATGCATTTCCATTGACCCCTGCATCTATAGAAATGGACTAAATTCGTGTGTTTCTGTCTAGCTGGTATTTGATTTTGAAATCTCTTCAAAGACAAAGAGAAAGTGAGATAATCTCCCCTCTTCCCTCCACTGCCCCCTCCTCCCTTCCTCCCTCCTCCCTCCCGTCCCTCCTGAAACCTTTACACAGGCCCACGACATGCCAGGCATTGTGCTAAATGCTTAGAACACTCATGACGTTTCCTCTAAAGTCAGCTTGGGAGATCTCCAGTATTTCAGAGTTCATGACCCGTCAGACTGAAGTTTCCTTGTAGTCTCTGTCTGAGGTCTGAGGCCCCCACCTTCAGATCTCACTGGGGCTTGATGCCTGCAGAAAGGCCCCATCCTCTCTCTCGGTGGCGTGGCCTGAATTTGTTAGGTGGGCACATCTGCTGGAGCCTGTGCTGTCCTCAGGCACCGCCTATGTGTGTCTGCCCGGGCTCCTCCTGCCCTTTGGTTTTTTGGCATCGCTGGTGGCTGGTGTCAGCCTAAAGCTGACAGACTCTAGATCATGCAAATGTCCTAGAATTTGAAAGACTACCTGTGTGCACCATTGTTGTCTAATCTGGGGAGAAGCAGAGCCCTAGAAAATGTTGATCCTACTTTATTTCAAAACAGATATCACTTTTGTACACATGGACTCACATGAAGTTTTGAGCATTATTGAAAGATCGTTGGGGTTGTATAAGTACCCGATTACTGGGTGACACCTCAGCCTCCCAGTTTCTATTCCGGCTGTGTCGCTCAGCTTTGATACGCTCCAGAGCAGCAGCTCCTCCAGGGCCGTCCCTGGACCAGCAGCTTCAGTTCCAGCCCCTGCGTTGGAGCTACCAAGTTAGGACTCTGGGGCCAGGGAGTAGACAGACCACTTCAACAAGCCCTCCCGGGGGTTCCAGCCACACTCATGCTTGAGAAGGACCTAGAGTTGTGTGTCTGGATCACATGTGGAGAGGTAGGCACTTAGCAGGTGGCTGCCGCATGTGTGTGTCTTTGAGTTGGTGCTCAGCATCCAGCGCTGGTTGCATATTCAGTAGGGGCCCGGCCTCCACGGCAGCAGGTCTGGCCCCTCGGTGCCAGTGACAGAACTGCCGCTGGCCTTTCAGTCCTCTGGGTGCAGAGCTTCCTTCCTGACCTGAGGCCCTGCTCCTGAGAAGCTCCCTCCTGGCAGGCTGAGTCGGGGAAGGGCCTGAGCACCTGCAAGGAGCAGAGCGCATTTCTCGATGCCCCTTTTAGCATCGTAGATTTTCTCCATCCATCAGAAGAAGAGAGAAATAAACATTAACTCAGTTTCAAGTGATAGTGATTGGTATTTGAAAATCAGCCTCCATGAGACATGTCCCATACACTCAAGACCGAGTTCCCAGTTTCCTGTAGGTTGGAAATAAAGCATGGAGTCTGTTGTGGTAAAAGGCTCTGTGATCTCAGACTATAAATGGGCTCAGGAAGCATCTAGTTTCTTGAACTGAAACATTTTGTTACAAGGAAGGCAGGGGTGTTTCTCAGGAAACATGCTGGGCCCTACCCCGTTGAGGGCAACCTCCGCAGGGAGCAGGTGCTTGACAGCGTGTGAGGGGGAGCAGCCGGGCGGGGTGATGGCGGGACTCCTGTCTCTCTGCCTCCAGGTACCCTCCCGGTGGCCGAGAGCTTCAGCTTCTGCTTGGTCACTCTGCTGTCTGACGTGGCCTACAGGGACCCTTCCCTGAGGGGTGAGGTAAGTGTCCAGTGACCTGGTGTGCCTCCCTGTATGCGCAGAGCCCCACAGTGAGGACGGGGCGAGAAACAAGGTCGCTGGGTTGTTCATGCTGACTTACGGCACACGATTGATAACACAGCTGAGAAACGTGGAGTTCTGCTTGCAGGGCTGTCCCCCACTGACCTCCTGGGTCTGGTTTGGTCTGCTTTCCCGGCTGCCCTGTGGAGTGAGAGGCCATGTGTCCCGCTGCCTCCACGCTGGGGACCAAAGGGGTTCATACAAGAGAAGCACTTCTTTCTAGGAAGCGGGAGCCGTTTGTTCCTTTAAATGCCCCAGTTCTTTTCCTTTTAGTTTATTTTGTTGGAAATGCTGCTTCAATGTATTTCATACTCTCTCCTTCTAAAGAGGAGGACGGCGGTGACAAGGTTCGTCTTAACCAGATCTGCGACTTACAGAGTCGGTCTCCCGGCGCGACTGACCTCAGGCCCTGCCGGGGAGCCTGGGTCTGCCTGTGCGCCAGCGCTCCCAGCTGGCTGCTGCCTGTCAGTCCCCGTGTCTTTTCAGTTTTAAAATCTCTCTCCTTACTATTGCACTGTGAATGCGCTTGTCCCTATTTCTGCCGTTATGTTGGTCTCCACCCTTCTTTCCTAGTTGAGGTTCTTTATTGTGGATTGGCTAAACAGGTAATGAAATAGGTTAGAATCACGTGTTGTTATTTAAAACGTTAACAGGGCTTTTCTATCAGTAACACCCACTGAAATAGAGAAGCCACCACAGAAGACGGTGACATAACTTTAATACATGAAATGGACAAAGCATTGCTTTTCACATCCTCACGGTTTCCATGTCATTTGATAAAACGTGAGCTACAGCCCAGTTGCCTCAGGCCGGCTTCATCCTCTGCCTGGATTCCCTGCGACGACGGGTAGTGAGGGGGCGAGAGGGGCTCGGCCTGGTGCTCTTCCTCAGGGCCGGGACTGCCCACTGCTGACACCCTGGGTCAGCGGTGTGGCCGAGGGCAGGGCTCGAGGACCGGCAGGACCAGTGGGGGATGGAGACCTGAGCCACACAATGTAGACAGTCCAAGCTGGGAACTGAGGACCCGCCTGACGGACTGAGCCTGCGCCCTGAACTTTCGTGGGGCTCGGTGACGGGCCGAAGAGACTGACCCCTCGGCGGGGGGGACACAGCCTGGGGCAGCAGGTGTGGGAGACGCTGACAGAGTTCACTCTGTGAGCCTTTCGGGCCAGCAGCATGAAGGGGCTGGAGAGCCAGTGTCCCGTCCCTGGACGTCCGGAGTCCAGCTGAGCCTGGCGATGACCCAGGGCGGTCCCGGCTCCCCTGGCGTAGCAGTGAGAGACCATTCCTGACGCTCTGGACTCCAGTGAAGTCAGGCCAGCCATCAGCAAGGCTGCGAATAGTAGGAATGGACCGGAAGAACCAAGGGTGCTGAGCCGTGAGGGGAGCCGGCCGGGAAGAGGGCCGTGTTCCCCAAGGTGCTGCCCTCCTCCGCAGAGCTCCTGTGCGGGGGGCTTGGTCAGGTGCGAGGTGGGACGCGAGGCCGTCCCAAGCTGCCTCTAGTTCTGAGTTAACTGTGACGTTGACCCGATTTTGTGGGCGACTTTGTGTTTCCTGTCTCCTCGCCTCTTCCAGATACTAGAGGCGCTGTTGCAGGTTTTGCACGTGCTTTTGGGAATGTGCCAGGCCCTAGAGATTCAAGAGAAAGGTATGGTTTCTTTAATGGCGTTGTGGTTATCCTTTCCCTGGCATTTCCCAGTCTTCAGAGTTCCTCTTTGAGACCAGTGCACCTGTGGACATTACCTCGGTTGCTTGTGGGCCGAGAGGCGGGGTGTGGGGAGGAGGGGTGCGCTGGGGGCGGATCGTGAGCGCAGCTGTCCTGCCTGAGTGCCAGGCCCCTCCCTCACCCTCGGGGGGCTCAGTTTCCTCCCCGTAGCCTGTTTGAAGGTCCTTTTCCTTCTGGTGGGAAGCTGTCTACCTGCTCCCAGCAGGACTGGCTACACTGGTGCAGGCCTGGGGGCAAAAGCCTGTCGGATGGCATGACTGAGGGCTGACGAGAGCTGAGCGTGCTCAGACACCCCGCCACGGGCCGTGCCTGCCGCTGGGCTGTGGGCGGGTTGAAAAGGTCAGCGCCAGGCTGGGCGCTGTTGCCAGGCTGTTCGGGCCCTTGGATTTGCGGTTGCGGGGTGGGGAGGCGAGGGCCCAGGTGTCCCGGGATGCCGCTACGGTCTCCCTTGTCTTCCAGAGTACCTCTGCAAGCACGCAGTCCCATGCCTGCTGGGAATCGCACGCGCTTTCGGGCGGCACAGCAGCTCAGAGGAGTCGCTCCTGTCCAGGCTCTTCCCCAGAGCGCCCCCGCACGCACCCCGCGTCCCTGAGGAGCTGGAAGGCGTGCGCAGGCGGTCCTTCAACGACTTCCGCTCCATCCTCCCCAGCAGCCTGCTCACCGTGTGTCAGGAGGGCACCCTGAAGAGGAAGGCCAGCAGCGTGTCCAGCATATCGCAGGTGGGCTGCACCCCCGGACGGCTGGGGCCCGGGGCTAGTGAGGGCCCCCGCCATGGTTCGAGGGGACTCAGAGGCTCCCGCTGGAGTTCTCTGCAGGGCCGCGGCTGCCGCATCCTTTCTGAGATACACACGTGAGTCATCTCCGGGCGTGAGGCTCTTGTTCCCTAGCCGTTGGGTACACCTCTGTTCTGAGCAGGAGACAGCTGATGCCCCTAGGAAACATGTAACTGATGCGTGGAGAAAGCCAGGGAATAACAGGAGCCTGGCTCAGTCAGCAGGCACAGAAGGTGTGATGAGACCCAACGCACACAATCACAGCAGCGAGCCGTAGCCCTGGGGCTTCAGGGAGGAGGGGTGCTGAACGAGGCAGCAGATGGAACTTCGTCTGCCCGAGGTCTGACTGCCTTTCTGGTCTGTGTTTCAGGTCAGCCCTGAGCGTGGGGCGCCCCCTCCCGGCTCCCCCGGAGGATCTGCCTTTCACTGCCTCGAAGGTGGGCTTCGCCCTTCTGCGGAGCACGCGGGCCGCGCCGGGCCAGGTCCCAGGCCCTCCCGCGGTGTGCGGGTGGCATGCAGCTCAGCTCCAGGCTTACAGGGCACTCGTTTCTGTTCCTGATTAAGCTTGCTACACTTGAATCTAAAAATATGTCAAACATAGAGACGAGTGCTGAAAGGACCACAGAGCACCCCTGTGCTGGCCATCCGAGTGTCAGCGCGTGCACCTGCGGGGGTGGCGGCTTTCAGGTGAAAGCGGTGGCGGCAGGTTCTCCTCTGGTTTCTTTTCATTTAAAGTCGTTAAGCACCGAGATAATATTAAGGCACATAGTAATGAGACTGGGTGAAACCTTATTTTAGTGAGGAACAGTTTCTGTGGAACTTGCTGTCCACAAAGGACTCTCAGGTAATTTACCAGATGTGGTCATCTGCCAGCCTGCAGCACGTCAGACACGTGTTGGGCAGCCTGCAGCTTCGCCTCCAGGAGACTGAGACAGGGTCGGGTGGGCCGCAGGAGTGCACGCCTTGGAGCCCCACGTTCTACTGTCAGATGATGCTCACCGCTCAGAGAGCCTTCCTCGGGCATCTCGAGACGTGTGGGGGATTTGTTTTAAAAAAGCAGAGGTGTGACTGAACGCAGATAGATGTGGACAGTGTGGGTACAGTATCTCTTGGCTGTGAGAGGATGTAGCATGTTACAGTCCGAGTGTGCACACGTGAAGGCCAGGCTAACCACTCATAACCCGCTGGAGAGAGCCCCCGTCCACACACACCCCTGAGGGCCCTTGGCTTGGGAACCTGAGCTCAGGACCGTCCCCATCATGGCTGGTGCCAGGCCTGAGGGAGACAACCACTCCTGCCCTTGCTCACACACTCCCCGCTCCCTGATTGTCCAGGCCCTCTCCCAGGCACCACAAGAATTTATTTTTAAGAAGCATTTCTTAAAAGTACAAATCTGATCATTTCTTTCCTTGCTTAAAAGCTTTCGGTGACCTTGCTGCATAAATGTCAAATCCTAGCCCCTTGGTCCCTGGAGCTCCCGCCTCCTGTTTCCATGTCTGCCCCCTCGCTGCCCCCGCCACACGGCTTCATCCTCGAATTGTGCCGTGTGTCTGGGAGGCGCCCTCTGTCACAGGTTGCTGGCCTCCCTGTGTGACTGGCATTATTTTTTACAGTGAACTGGCGTGTCCTTCAAGGGAAGGACCTGATGGTTCGCTGCACATGAACATGCTGAGGAGATGACCCTGGTCGGGCTGTGAGCTGTGCGTCTCCGCATGCGGGAGCACAGAGGCCTCAGCAGCACCCAGCGCAGTGGGACTGGGGCCCCCACACTTGGCCCACAGAGCTGTTGCCTCCCCGCCTCCCACCCCGGTCGCCACCACCCTCTGCTCGCACATCTTCACGTTTCTAAAATTCCATGTATAAGTGGTATCCCATGGCATCTTTGACTTAATTGAATCTGAGAATCCCTAGGTCCATGCCTGTTGCTGCCAGTGGCATTATTTCATCCTTTGTATGGCTGAGTAGTGTCCACTCTGCATTCACAGCACATCTCTGTCTAGCATCGGACACTCAGGTTGCTTCTGTGTCCTGGCTGTTGGAAACAGTGTTCATGTGGAGACAGGGGCGTGTGTATCTTTTCAATTCATAATTCGGATATATGCCCAGGAGTGAGATTGCTGGATCGTATCAGCCTTTGTTTCTTAAGGGAAAGATGGAATTGGAGTGTCAGCATAAGCGTGGCCGATGCCTTTGGTGGGTGTTGCGAGCACGACCGGGTCGTGTGCCCTGAGACCCACTGTCTGCCTCTGTCCCGTCAGCCTCTTACTCGCCCGATGGGAGTGCCCCGGAGTCCGACTACTACTTCTCCGCCGTCAGCTCCAGCTTCTCTGTCTCTCCTCTCTTCAACGGCGTCACCTACAAGGAGTTCAGCATTCCCCTCGAGATGCTCCGGGAGCTCCTAAGCCTGGTGAGTGGAGCGAGGGGCGGGCGGCCTGCAGGCAGACACGGGGGCTGTAGCCGGCCGCAGCATGGCTCACCTGTGCCGATTAAAGAGAGGAGGCGCATGGCCTCAGGGTCCGTGTGGCACGTTCCCATCTCGCCCCTGCAGCAGCCACGTGGGGAGACGGCCACGAGGCCCCACACTAGAGGGGCCTTCAGGCAGAAGGTCAGTCTGGCCTAGAGCCTGGGCGCTTTCACCTCTGGACGTGGAAGCCTTGTGTCCGCAGTCCTGAGGGGGCCGCTTCCTTTTCTGTTTGTCTTCCGTCCCGTCTGGGGTAGGAGAGAAGCGCCAGGTGCTGCAGGACTCAGGGCGTCTGTTGGGGGGGGGCGCGTAGGCGCTGGTGACGTGTGTGCTGCTGGGCTCTTGTTCCGCCCCATTTCTCACCGGGAGGCTGTGGCATGGTTTCGTGTCAGCAGGCTCTGCCCCTCCGTCTCCCACTGTGTTTGCGGGGGGCTCACCAGGCCTCACTTCCCTCGCAGGTGAAGAAGATCGTGGAGGAGCCTGTTCTCAAGTCCCTGGATGCCGTGGTCACCTGTGTGATCGAGGTGCGTCCTCTGAGGGCCTCCCGCCCAGGCCCCTGGCCGTGCCCCGGCCTGACCGCTGAGCAGTGGTCAGCGTGCCTGCCGCACAGGTGTGGGTCAGTCCTGGATTCCGACTTGGGCTCGACTCGACTCCATGTGGTCCTTGCCCCAGGTGCCTGCTGGGCCGCTGCTCAAGCTGGTGCACACCCCTCATGGGTGCAGGCACCGCAGGCCTCACCTGTGAGCGTGTGGCCTGTGCCCGGCCGCCCCCTGTGAGCGTGTGGCCTGTGCCTGGCCGCCTCCCATCCTTAGCCTGTGCAGGACCGTAGCCCACAGCCGCTTACACAGTCAGGAGGTGTCACTGCCCAGAACCCTGGCAACGTTGGGTCAGCCTGCTTTTGCATCTCTGGGAGGCATCAGTGAAGGAGGGAGCAGAAGGTGACCCCAGCGACAGGCTGTGTGGGTCACAGCCATGCCCCTGCCCGCAGGCCAACCCCAGCGCCGACCTCTACTACAGCGCCTTCAGCGACCCACTGTACGTGGCCGTGTTCAGGATGCTGCGGGACACCCTGTACTACATGAGAGGTGAGGGCTGTGTCACCGCGTCCCGTCAGGGCGGCTGCTGTGCGTGTGGCCTCGCCGTCCCCTTCAGGCCCCTTTGTGCGCTTGAAACACAGCCTCCTCGGCTCTTCCCGGTGCTGAATGGGCTTCGTGACAACAGTGTTGACGACCACGTGGTGTCCAGTGGGCGTCTCTGCTCTCCTTAGCCACTTCCCCATCTGACCCCCCAGCGCTCCTGGGAGCCGAGCCTCGTCGGGGCCGCAGCAAGGGTCAGGCTGTGGAGGACAGCGGGCACTGGCAGCTGGGCTGATCCCGAGCCCGCAGCCTCCCCGGCCAGGCTGCTGCCGGCCGCCATGGCTGGTCTGCTTGTGTCTGTGCTGCCTCTCAGGCCTCCTTGTCGTCCAGGCCTGGAGGACGCGCGCTGGGTCAGGCTGTGGGCTCCAGGTGCCTGCTGTGCAAGGGTCCGTCCTCGGCCGCGTCCACGTTCCCACGTGTGATAAAGGACCCCTTTTCAGGAAATATCATTGGAGTACTTCCTGTTAATGAGTCGGTTCTGGAGATGGCATGCCCCTTTGTGTCTCGTGTGTTCAGTGTCGACTGTTTTGCCAGCTTGGGACACAGCATGGCTCTCTCTTCTGTGGGAATGACTGATTCTTCAGTGTTGGGTGGCCTCCCTAGAAGCACAGGGGCCCACAGCAGCGCCCTCTCCTAGGGGTCTGTCTGGGGGCAGGCCTGAGTGTGTGCGCCCTCCCACAGACCTGCCCACCTCCTTCGTGAAGGAGGTGCACGACTTCGTGCTGGAGCAGTTCAACAGCAGCCAGGGGGAGCTCCAGAAGATCCTGCATGACGCTGACCGGGCACACAGCGAACTGAGCCCCCTCAAGCTGCGCTGCCAGGCCAGCGCCGCCTGCGTGGACCTCATGGTCTGGGCAGTGAAGGATGAACAGGGTGCGTTCCCAGCCCCTGCTTCCCCTCTGCGGGGGTGGAGGGAGTGGGGCTTGAGTTAGGGGCCAAGGTCTACCCCCAGGAGGGTGGGGCCTGAGTTGGGCGGGGCCTGGCCCAGGAGGTATGGCAGGGCCTGAGTCAGAGGAGGGAGTGGGCACGTGGGATGAAGTGGTCTCCGAGGCAGGACAGGAGCAGGGAGCCACTCAGACTCTGAGGTGGAGCCACACAGAGTCCTGGGTTCGGGTTCTGTCATGGCCTGGGTGCGGTGCTTGGTGAAGGTGCCTGTGTGGCCAGTGGCGTCTGCTGAGGGTCCGCACTCGCCGGTGTTCTGAATTCAGGTGCAGAGAATCTGTGTGTTAAGCTGTCTGAGAAGCTGCAGTCCAAGACGTCTAGCAAGGTTATCATAGCGCACCTGCCGTTGCTCATCTGCTGTCTGCAGGTCCGTTGCTGGCCCTGGGGTGGGGCGGACTTCCGTCCGCAAGACGTTCTCACTGTGTCCAAGCCGAGGCCGGCACCAGCAGCCGGGTCTGAGCCGCTGTGTCTGGGAACTTGAGCTTGAGCTTGCCGGGGACAGGGTCACTGCTCCGAGGCCACTGCTGACAGCTAGCGGGCTTTCTGTGAGCGGGGTCTAGGCACGGCCGGGCCCCACGTTGCGGAGGCTGCCCAGCTTGTGCGTTTCCAAGGTGGCAGATGTGAGCCTGCACCGTCGAGGTTCTGACTTATCCCATTCCCCGTGATTCCCATCTGCCTACGTGGAAGTAACGTTCCCAGTGAGCCCTGTTTCCCCTAAGTAGCTCTGGAGGTGAAGGGGTTAGCAGGGAATCTCACCTTTGGGTGAAGGAGTCCCCACCACCCTGTCCTGTCATTATGCCTGGTGGCACGTGGACATGGGCCGACTCCAGTCATAGGGGTGTCTGAGGCGGTGAGCGCCTCCCCTGTGGCCCCTGACGGTCCCCGTGCGTTGCAGGGCCTGGGCCGCCTGTGCGAGCGGTTCCCGGTGGTGGTGCACTCCGTGACACCTTCCCTGCGCGACTTCCTGGTGGTCCCGTCCCCCGTGCTGGTGAAGCTGTACAAGTGCCACAGCCAGTACCACACAGGTAAGGGCCCCGCCCGGGGGAGGGGGCGGTGCCCCGCCTCCCTCCCGGGCTCATCCCCGCCGGCCCGCCTCCCAGGCATCGCCCTCCCCCGGGCCCCGCCTCCCAGACATCTACCCCGGGCCCCGCCTCCCAGACATCTACCCCGGGCCCCGCCTCCCAGACAGCGCCCTCCCCCGGGCCCCGCCCTCCAAGACGTATCCCTTCCCCGGGCCCCGCCTCCCAGACATCTCCCCCAGGTCCCGCCCTCCCGGGCCCTCCCTCCAGGCCCTCTCTGGCACCTCTTCTCCGGGCAGCCTGCAGTGTGAGTGCCCTGAGAATGTGGGCCCAGACCACATCTGCTGACCTGCAGTGAGTGAGGTTAATTAAGTGCCACTTGGTGGGCGTGTCCTCCTCTCCCTTCAGTCAGACTTCTGAGGGCCTTGCTCTCAGCCTCCCCACCTTCCCGGCACATGGCCCTGCCTCACTCCTTATTTAAGCTGGGATTGTTCTACATATTCATCACCTTGTAACCTAAGTGTGAGTCGTTGTAAACATTCCCATCATCCTTTCTGTTGTCTGACACACTGGGTTCTGAAACGCTGGGAAAAATCTTTTTAGAGTGATTCCCTTTATGACTAAAAACAATCCACATATGATTTCGATTTTGAATTTCAGACAAAAGCATGAAAAGTAACATGCTCAACCAGACACACATTTGATTTTTCAATTTCAGTTGCCGGCAACGACATAAAAATCAGTGTAACCAACGAGCATGCAGAGTCGACCCTGAATGTGGCGTCAGGGAAGAGGAGCCAGCCGTCCATGTACGAACAGCTTCGGGACATTGCCATCGACAATGTCTGCAGGTGGGCGGCGGAGAGCCTGGCCACTCAGACTCTGTGGCCTGGGACCCAGACGTGGGGAGCGAGAGATGCCTGAAGGCCCCACGCTCCTGGGGGCTGCAAGAGTTCCTTCTAGAACACAGCATTTCTCCATGCAGTTCAAAATCCGACATGTAGCTGTAACATCCTTTTAACACTCTCTTGACGGTGACTTTTGTTAAGAAGCAGGAGGCTTGTTTTCTCACCTTTGTTTACTTATTATTTGTCTTCGGCTGTGCTGGTTCTCTGTTGCCGCGCTCTCTCTGGTGGCAGCAAGCACGGGCTCCTTTCTCGTTGCGGTGTGCAGGCTCCTCGTTGCAGTGGCTTCTCTTCCTGCGGAGCACGGCTTCAATAGTTGTGGCTCGTGGGTTTACTTGCCCCACGGCCTGTGGGATCTTCCCAGACCAGGGATCGAACCTGCGGCCCCTCCATTGGCAGTCGGGTTCCTGACCACTAGACCCAGGAAGTCCTCAGGGAGTTTTAGATTGGAGTTGGGATGAGCATGGCATTCTGAAGGAAGCAGTTCAGGGCAGAACAGTGAAGTTATTATTTCCAACTGAGACATTTATCAAGTGGTGCGACATGAAGCCGTTGTTTAAATTCACTGTGTCTCGACATTCATTCACATTTCTGGGGGAAGTGCATTCAGAGCAGTTCTTTAAACCCTGCAAACCTGAGACAGAAAAACGAAACCCAAACCAGACGCAAGCACTCACCTGATTGTTGTGCTGCCTCACACTGCTCAGGTGCCTGAAGGCGGGCCTGACCGTGGACCCGGTGATCGTGGAAGCCTTTCTGGCCAGCCTCTCCAACCGGCTCTACATCTCCCAGGAGAGCGATAAGTATGCCCCGTCCCTGGGGGATTGGGGTGTGGGGTGGGGCACGCAGTCCCGTGAGGCTCGGGGAGGCTGGTGTTCACACTCCTCTGCTGCTTTCTGGTCTAGCGTGGTGTCGGGTGTTGGGTCTGTCCCGCCGTGCCTGCTGAAGCCCACCTTGGAGTGCCCCCGGACGCGGTTCGGGCAGAGAGCTCTGCCTCCCTGCCTGGCGCCGGGGCTGGCGGGCCCCCGGCAGGCACCGTCGGGCGTGCGCTTCCTCTGAGGCCAAGGGCCCTGGGCTCCGGGCTCCCGGCTCCGTCTCCCGCCGCGTGCTGGAGCACCGCTCCCAGGTCACGTGTCCTGCCCTCTGCAGGGACGCGCACCTGATCCCCGACCACACCATCCGAGCCTTGGGGCACATCGCGGTGGCCCTGAGGGACACCCCGAAGGTCATGGAGCCCATTCTGCAGATCCTGCAGCAGAAGTTCTGCCAGCCGCCCTCCCCGCTTGACGTGCTCATCGTCGACCAGCTGGGCTGCCTGGTCATCGCCGGGAACGTAAGGGCCGCGGCCCCGCCTCGGGCTCCCCCACCCGCAGGGGCCTGCGAGCACAGGCCAGACCTGCTCCCCCGGGGTCACGTGCTCCCCAGCTCCCTGGCACCGGCTGCCGAGGTTTTCCCAAGTGAGAGAGCGCAGAGCAGTGGCTCCTAGATGACCAAGTGAAGCGGTTTGAACTGAGTTCTTGCTGACGTGACTAGACTGGAGTGGGAGCGGAAGCTGTGTGCGTGGAGGTCTGTGTGGGAGCGGAAGCTGTGTGCGTGGAGGTCTGTGTGGGAGCGGAAGCTGTGTGCCTGGAGGTCTGTGTGGGAGCGGAAGCTGTGTGCGTGGAGGTCTGTGTGGGAGCGGAAGCTGTGTGCCTGGAGGTCTGTGTGGGAGCGGAAGCTGTGTGCGTGGAGGTCTGTGTGGGAGCGGAAGCTGTGTGCCTGGAGGTCTGTGTGGGAGCGGAAGCTGTGTGCGTGGAGGTCTGTGTGGGAGCGGAAGCTGTGTGCCTGGAGGTCTGTGTGGGAGCGGAAGCTGTGTGCGTGGAGGTCTGTGTGGGAGCGGAAGCTGTGTGCCTGGAGGTCTGTGTGGGAGCGGAAGCTGTGTGCGTGGAGGTCTGTGTGGGAGCGGAAGCTGTGTGCGTGGAGGTCTGTGTGGGAGCGGAAGCTGTGTGCGTGGAGGTCTGTGTGGGAGCGGAAGCTGTGTGCCTGGAGGTCTGTGTGGGAGCGGAAGCTGTGTGCCTGGAGGTTTGTGTGGGAGCGGAAGCTGTGTGCCTGGAGGTTTGTGTGGGAGCGGAAGCTGTGTGCCTGGAGGTTTGTGTAAAGCTGCAGGGGGTGGCCCTGGCGCAGTTGCAGGCCCCACGGCCCTGACTAACGGCGTGTTCCCTCTGGGTATCCGTGGAGGGCGCTCTTGGCGAGATGTGGTCACAGGTCCCTCTCTCTTCCAGCAATACATTTATCAGGAGGTTTGGAACCTCTTCCAGCAGATCAGTGTGAAGGCCAGCTCGGTCGTGTACTCAGCCACCAAGGACTACAAGGACCACGGCTACAGGTAAGCCTTCCCGCCTCATTGTCGCTCTCCATCCTTAGAAAGACACTCTGGGTCTTGTCCCTTAAATTAAAGCTACTTCTCACAAAAGCACCGCGTGCTAGAGATCCACGCATCCCGGCAGGGATGGCCTGCACCCCGCCGCCCTCAGCGAGCACCTCCTTGCTCACACCCAGCCTACCCAATGCCCGGGGGGCACGGCGCCCCGCCTGGCCTGCCCATTGTCAGCCTGCCTATTGGGCAGCGGCCCCACAGTCTGCCCAGCCCAAGCCTGCGTGTCAGGCAGCTCTCACACCTCTCTGTGGTCAGGGCGGCACACCGGCGAGGGCTCCCGTGCCATCCTCGGAGGGGTCCTGAGCATGGGCACCGCAGCCTTGGGTGTGCGACGCCCGAGGACAGATGCTCCTCCTGTGTTTGATGGACCTCCTTTGGCTTGGGCAGGCCCAGGCAGGGTGGAGGGCAGGGCGGAGGTCCTCCTCACCCCTCCTACCCCCGGGAGCGGGCGGCTGGGTGGTGTGATCTCAGCTCACTCAGCAGCTGTGTGTGTGCGCGTGGCACCGCATGTGTCCCCACGACAGCCCTCGGCTCTGGGGCTGCTTGTCCGTGGGCTCGCTGCTGCCTCCACGGGAGCCCGGCCCCTGGGCCCTGGGCTGGCCTAGCTGCACCTGCTCACCGCCTCCTGCTGCTGTCCGTCTGTCCCTTCGCTCACGCAGGCACTGCTCGCTGGCAGTGATCAACGCCCTGGCCAACATCGCGGCCAACATCCAGGACGAGCACCTGGTGGACGAGCTGCTCATGAACCTGCTGGAGCTGTTCGTGCAGCTGGGGCTGGAGGGCAAGCGGGCCAGCGAGCGGGCCAGCGAGAAGGGGCCCGCCCTCAAGGTAGGCACCGCGCCAGCCCCCGTTGGGAGAAGGGGCTGCCTCCTTCCGGGGGGCTGGTCAGGGGGCACCCTCCGGGCTGAGTGGGACAGAGAGGCGGTGGGAACAAAACGGGTGTCAGGTGGCCACAAGGCCTCTGGGGGGTGGCGTCCGAGGTGGGCACCTTCCAGGGGGACCAAGTGCTTTTCAGGCCTCACGTCTGTAACGGTGCAAGGTGTTTGTGCAGAGTTGCCACGGTTTACATGTCCCATCCCCTGTGTGACGTTGACTGTGTCCCTTTTTTGACTGTAAGGTTAAGCATCTATACCTGTTTCCCTGTACGTGTCTTTCACTGTTTTGTTTAGAGGAAGGAGTTTCATTTCTCGCTGTGCTGTTTGGGGTTTTTCTATCTTTCTGTTTAATGAAAGAAATGGTGCTGGTCAGTGACCCGGCTCTGTCCCTCCAGGCCTCCAGCAGTGCGGGGAACCTGGGCGTGCTCATTCCCGTGATCGCCGTGGTGAGTACCTGCCCATCCGTGTCTCTGATGTGGCCGCGGCGCTCCCGCAGGTGCTGCCCAGGGTGCGTGTCCACCGTGGCCACGCAGCCTGGCTTGCTTTCTGCGTGCCCCCTGACCAGCTGAGCGGACCCAACGGCGTGTCCCTGGGTATGGGGTTCTGACCAGCTCTCCCTGTGTCCTGCCCGCCCTGGTGCTCCTGCGGCAAATGGGCCTGTGCCGCCTCCACCCGCCCCGCCCGCCTGCTCCCGTCTGTGGTGGGCCTGGGCCCTCGGGGTTCCTGGGCCTGGGGTGCAGCCCTCGGGGCCCTGCCTGGGAGCGCGAGCCTGTCTGCCGCGTGCTGCGGTGCCGAGGGCCCGGGTCTTGCCCTGTCTTGGGGCTGCCCCACTTCTTCCCAAGTGGCCCTTACGGCAGGCAGTTCCCGGCCAGTGTTCCCGCCACCCGTCCTCAGCTGGGCCCACGTCTGGCTCTGTTTATGCGGGTGGTTCCCGAGCTCTACTCAGCGAGCCCCGGGTTGGAGCCCCTGCTTCCACCTCCCACTCCCTCACCACTCGAATTTGGAGCACGTACGCGTGTCCTCACAGCTGGGGCTCTGGAGTGGCTGACCCCCGGCTGCAGGGCAACCCAGGGGTGTGGAGGCCAGATGGGGTGGAGAGCCCATCTGTGTCTTGGGAAAGGGGTCTCGGGCCCTGCTCTGGGGGCGTTCGTCCTTTGAGTGTGGGGGCCGCTGGGGCTGCAGTGTTTGCTGGCCGAGGCAGACGGGAGCCCACAGCCGACTGGTGTGTGTGTAGTCGTCAGCTGTGACAGTGTGACGTCACGGGCTGTGTTGAGGGAGCGTGCTACCTCCGGCCCAGGTTCAATCCCCGGGTGGGGAAGATCCCCTGGAGGAGGGCGTGGCAACCCACTCCAGTCTTCTTGCCTGGAGAATCCCATGGACAGAGGAGCCTGGCGGGCTACAGTCCACAGGGTCGCAGAGAGTTGGACGGGACTGAAGTGACTTAGCACACATGCACGGCTGTGACTTAGCATACAGGTTTTAGGGTCACCGGGGCAGGGATCCTGGCCCTGCATGTGGGGTCCTAGTGGGTGTCCCAGCCCCCCCATGCCCACTCTGCCAGCAGAGCTTCTCGGAAAAGTGGGATGACCGTCTGCGGGGCCGGTGGTCAGGGTGGGCAGACTTTTAGCAGTGACAGGCCAGCGCTCGCTCACCTGAAACCATCTGCTCTGCTGCCGTGACCTTCACGTGAACGTGTACACAGTGTGGAGTCAACAAGTTAATGATTATGCTGGGGGCTGGGGGACAAATATTGGTTCTGTTGCTTAACGTGGATCCTGGAGACCATGGTTCCGGCCTCTGCTCCCGGGTCAACCCAGATGTGCAGGGAGACGCTGATGTCCTTCGATGTTTGTTTTCTCTAATGTTTTACACTTTTTCCAGCTTTGGGTCTTTCAGTGGCATACTGTCCTGAATTACTCAGTTGAGGGGACAAGCCAGTGGGTCTGGGCAGGAAGCGGGGGTTCCTGCCCTAAGGCAGCTGCTCCCTCCTGGGTGATCTTGGAGCCTGGGGTTGGGGTGCCGGGTCCCCTGTCCTCCTAGGCTCCTTCCTGCCTGAGGGTCGTAGGCTGTGTCCTGCGACTCTGTGAACGCTCCTCAGAATGTCCCAGGTTCCGTAGCTGGAACCTGCAGCTGGAGCCGCAGCCGCGTGACAGGCCGTGGAAAATGTCCATGCAGGCTGCCCGGCCGCTGGCCTCTTGCAGCTGCGGGGCCTTGGGCAGGTTACTTATTGTCTCGGTGTCGTCATATGAGGTTTGTGGACTAACAGCTCAGCTCATGGGCCCTTTTGAAAGCTGTGCCCGTTCTCTCGTGGGAGTGGTGTCTGTCCACAGGCATCTGTTTTTTTTCTGTTTTTTTTTTTTTTTTATGTTTTTCTTTTGTTTTTTTTCTGTTTTTCGTTTTCTTTTTTTTTTTTTTGTCCACAGGCATCTGTACTTCACCTTGGGCCAAGGTGCAGGAGGGGCCCAGCGAGGCCCCCGTTAGGATCCCCAGGCTGGGTGGTTACCCCAGGACTGACGTGAACCCCTTCAGGCAGTGATGCACTTCATCCTCACAGCAGCCCTGTGAGGCGGGGCTGTGTCACCCCCACTTCACAGACGGGAAGCCTGAGGCACGGAGCTCGCCTCAGAGTGCTGGAGGCCGGAGTGGCTCTCAGGCCGCCCCGTCCTCGCACCCCTGGTCCCAGCTGCTCTGCCGTGTCCGAGCCAAGGGCATGCCCTGCCCTGGGTCACTGTGGGGCCCTCAGACCACTGCCAGCCCCCAGCACTCTGGGGTGTCAGGTAGTGTAAACTGGCTTCTCTTAGTTATTTGTGCTCATAAAAGAAGAGTACGCCCAGTAGAAGTGGCACGTTTATTAACCCCTGGGTGGGCGGCGTGACTGCGGGCCATGGTGTCCCCTGAGAGGTCTTGCCCCCGTCAGCGGGCTGGGCCTTGCTCGAGGAGGGGCTGGCTGTCAGCATCTTGGGGGCCGCTCGTGCTCTGTGTTGGGGGGCAGCTTTGGGTGACCAGGGTGCTGCTGGGCCGGGGGGTGAGCTGTGAGGAGGGGGCCATGTGTCTGCACCAGGACCCTTCAGCGCCAGCCGCCCTGCAGTCCTGACAGTGCGAGCATGGCTGCCCCGTCCGCATCTCCCAGAACGGGGGCCAGGCCACAGGGTCCTGGCACCAGCACCTCGTGGTTGTCAGAAGGGAAACGGAATCACGATGCCCCAAAGCACCCGAGACGTCCAGGCCTCTCCACTAAGACCTGGCGGGGTTGGCGACCCGGCCCAGGAAGAGCAGGCAGCTGGTGCGGTGCTCATAGACGAGAAACAGGAAAGGCCGGTCAACGCTGAAGCGGACCTGGGTGGATAGCGGCATGAACCCCACGGCGGTCACGGCTGCGGCCTGCGTGCCCTCCTCGTTCACCGTGATGGTGCCTTGGTGCTTGAACTGCGTCGGGCACAAGGGGCGCCATCAGGGGGCAGCGGTGTCCTCCCAGAAAGGGGTGGGGTGACGGGAGGCCCGGGCTCAGCGGGTTACGACAGCTCTCGGGACTCCGGGCCCCCCTCAGCTAAGCTGGGGTCGTGCTGCGTGAGGGGTGAACAGTGTCACCCTGGCGGTGTGCACTGCAGCTCCCCCGGGAGCTGGGTGAACAGGCCTGGGGTCCGCGGGCAGGGCGGGCGCTCCGGGGGCCCGGCCCAGACTGGACAGGCGAGGGTGGGCCTTACCAGGTCGATGACGATCCTCTGGTCTGTGATCCCCGTGGTGTTGCTGTTCTTGTCGAAGAGTGCCGTGACCCCCAGGGCCCGCAGAGCCTCCACCAGGTTGTAGTCCTTCTCCAGCTTGAACTTGGGCAGGAGCACCTCCCGTGTCCTGGTCGGGAAGAGAGCGCTTTTCCACCCACAGCGCCTCTCAGAGGAGCCCTGTTCCCTGAGACGTCGTTAGCACGCCAGCCCGTGGCCCACGCGCTGCACGTGGGGCCCTGCCTGGGGAGGATGGAGAGGCTGCTCCTGTAACCCCACTGCTCAGAAGCGCTTGCTGCCATGCGCTGGGGTCCTTGGCCCTGTGGGTCCCTGTCCTGCCAGCAGAGCGCTCAGGGCTCAGAGGCGCCTGACACCGTGTGTCCCCGGGCACCTGTCACTTCATCGTGTAAGGGGTGAGGTGCAGCCAGGCGCACTAGAGGGACAGCACCAGCCTTACCACCCGGCCTGCTGCCTTCCGTGCTCCAGGGCACGCGCGCGATCTGGTGCCCGCAGCCCCCACGGCGCCAGGACCCCGCGTGCGAGGCCACAGCACGTGGCGGCTTGTTAGTGTCCGAGGGACAAGACCGTGTCCACTGCTGGGCCATCCCGGAGGACGGGGGACAAGACCCGGGGCCTGAGCGGGGATGCTGGAGGCAGCGACAGGCTCCTCCGGCTGGCGGGGGAGTGGGGCCGTGCGCGGGCCAGGCGGCCGGCCTGCATCGTGTGGGTTGGGCCCACGGAGGGTTTGAGGGGTTGGGGGGATGCTGACTGGCGGTCGGCGCCAGATGGACTGAGCGGGGACAGCAGGGTGATCCTGCCTCGCCTCCAGCTCCGGGCAGAGGTGGTGGGCAGTCAGGTCAGGAAGGAGGCCCATTAGGGACGGTCCCTAAAAGACACGTGGAGGCGTGACGCGGCCTGGCTCTTGGGCAGGCCTGCCTCCCCTGGTTCTGGTTCCGGTCCTGTCGTGTGCGCTGGTCCTGCAGGGAGGCCCAGACCAGGTTCACGTCTTCACACGGGCCCAGGGAGACGGGGAGGTGATGGGTGTGTACCTCCCGCCCTGACCAGCCACGGAGCGTGTCCTGCCAGGGACCCGAAACTAACTGCGCGGCGGACGACCCAGGGGCGGCTTGGAGGGCCTGGGGCCTCTCGGCTCAGGCTGGGGATCGTCTTGGTCCCAGACCCGCAGCGCGCGGCCGCGGGGTCAGGGCAGGTGTGTGGCGGAGCCGCATCATTTCTCACCGGTGCGCTCTGGCCGCGCAGGAGCTCTGGGTTGAATTCACAGCAGCCTGGGGGACAGGACCCCTTCCCCTGAAGCGACCGCGGCCCGGCCCCCCCGCCCCCGAGGCACCTGTTTGTCATACTCCTCTGCCACCTCTCCACCGCCTGGGGCGTCAGCTGGCTCTCCAGGGTCTTCATGCCGGACAGCTTGTGTGGGACCACCACCAGCATGCTGATGCCCCCCACGTACTCCAGCCGCAGCACGGCGCAGTCCAGCTCCTGGTCGCTGGCCGCCAGGAAGGCGCCCTTGGTCTGCATCATGGGGACCTTGACCACCTCCCGCTCGTTCAGCCGGAAGTTGTGGTTGTGTGTCATTTCCACCGGAAACTTGTTCACCCAGGACCCTGTGAGGTCAGCGGAGCAGGGTCGTGGGGTTGCTCAGACAGGCTGGGAGGCCCACCCATGGTCTGACCCGCATGTCTGGTTTGGGCCGGACCCGGGCGGTACTGATGCTGCTGGTGTGGGGACCACACTTGGGAAGCACTGCTCAGAGGTGGACCTGGCCAGCGCTCGCTGGTGCCTGTGGCAGAGGGCACCCTGGGCGCAGGTGCACGCGGCCGCACCACGACCCTGCTGCTCCTGCCTGCCTGCCGGCTCCCCGGCGGTGGAGGGCGCTGAGGTCTCCTGGCTGGGGTGTCCACAGGGCACTGTGAGCAGGGCCTGGGCTTTACAGGCCCGCACGGCCCTATCTCTGGGGCCCCAGGGGCCTGTGTGCACGCGTGTGGGGCTTGGGGGTGCCTCGCCACTGGCCCAGAGCAGTAGCTCTAGATACAGGCCTGACTTCCCTGCCCCGGCTGCCCGGGAACGAGTGGGGTGTGAATGTGAGTGTCTCAAGCCCAGCCTATCTCCAGCCTTTGGTCCGTCCCGAAAGAGAATAAGTGAACTGAGATCCAGGTGGGCCTGATGCGGAGAAAGGCGCTAACTCAGGTCTCACACAGGCTGGAGGGGGCGCCAAGCAACCCTCAGGGCAGCATTGCAGTTCCGTGTCCGTGAGATGGAGACTCGGACAGCAGCGGCCGCTCACGGCCGCAGTGAGGCCTACAGCACAAGCTTTCTCCCTGGGACCTTCCCTGGCCCCGCAAGCCGCCCTGAGCCTGGCTCTGTGGGGGGGGCGGGGGGCATGGAGGCAGAGGCTGCGGGCCCTGCTGCCCTGCCCGCGCGTCCGCCCCGGGGGCGCGCCGTCTCCTGCCCGCTGCACCCCGCACGCGCGTCCACCCCGGGGGCACGCCGTCTCCTGCCCGCTGCCCTGCCCACGCGTCCGCCCTGGGGGCGCGCCGTCTCCTGCCCGCTGCCCTGCCCGCGCGGCCGCCCTGGGGGGCTGTGCCGCCTCCTACCTTTGAAGTAGATGCAGTTGAGGAGCAGCATCTGGGTTGCGGGGTCCACGTCCTGCAGCGCATCTCGTATGAGGCCCTTGGTGAGCCGGGCCACGTGCTGGTTCGTGTGGGCGAGAAAGGCCGGATCGGAGAAGTCGGCTGCCCGGACCTCGGCAAAGTAGTACTCCCGGACCTTGGCCTTGAAGTCGTCCAGGACCGGGAGCTGCTTCTGCACATAGAGGCCGCTGACGGAGCGCAGTGTGTACCCGAAGTCCCTGCGGAAGAGGCGGTGGGTCAGCTTCCGGAACAGGTTGTGGATGGTGCCCAGCTCGTAGGTGGCGCTGGCGTTGACGAACTCGGCGAAGCGCAGGGCCGTGTGCACCTGCTGGTGAGTGTCGCCCGCCAGGCCCAGGGAGAGCATGGCCATGGCCGCGGACACGCCCACAGGCGCCAGGAAGATGTTGTCAGCCGCCCCGGCCCGCGCCGCCAGCTCCCGGTACAGGTCGAAAGCGAACTGCGCGTTGAGGAGGTTGAGCCGCTGCACGCGGCTCTTGCCAGGGAAGAGTGGGAGCACGCTGCCGGTGCCTGCCCCGGGGCGTGTGGGGGGTGCCGCGTCCACGACGTCGCTGTAGTCGTCGTCCTCCCCGAGGATCCTGTCCAGGTCCAGGTAGTCCTCCTCCTCCTCCCCTTCCGCGATCCACTCGTTGGTGACGGTGTTCTCCTCGTGGAAGGCGGCGGGTGGCAGGGGCCTGCTTGCGTTGCCACTCTTCAGCCGCCCCCAGCGGGGCTCCGCGGACTCGGACTCGCCGCCGCCGTCATCACGCCGCCCCCGCTGGCTGAGGGTCCCGCACGCGGATGCCAGGAGGAGGGCCAGCAGGAGCAGGCGCAGTGGGCACCGCATCCCGGGGGAGCTGGAGCTGGGGGAGAGCAGACGTGTGAGGACGCCGGGCCCCACCACACACCAGCGGGGCCCGGCGTCCATCCCCAGATGCTTCCGGATCTGGTTAAGACAGACACGCCTGACATTCTGTGGGGCCTCGTGAGCCTGCCTGGGGGACCCATGGGCGCCGCTCAGAACCCGTGGTGGAAAGAGGGGCAAAACTGTGGGGCCTGGGGATCCAGGGGGTTTCCTTTTCATTCATGTACTGAATTTTGGGTCAGTTTTCCGAGCGACACCCAGGGCCCTGGAGGCACCACAGTGTCCCCCAGTCAGCCGGGGGCCCCCATGCAGTGAGGAGGGCTTGCGAGGATGTTGCTGGCAGGGGGCTGGGGGGCCGCCTCCTGTGCTGGGAGTCTGTGGGGGTCTAACTGCGTGATCTGGGACATGTCTGCAGTACAGGGTCGCCTGGGCTGCTTGCAGCCCGGTGGTGAGGTGTGCGCGTTCTCACATCTGCCAGTCGCTGCCCGCTGCTATGGGAGGGCCCGGTCTCCACTAAGGTGCTCTGGGTTAGAGTGTGGTGGGTGCTGTTAGAAAGCGCCTGCCGGAGGCCTGAGGGGCTCCCTCCACGTGAGTGGGGCGCCCCGGGGGGCCGTCTGCCTACCGCCCCTCCCCTGGCATGCCTGTCTTCCTGGCCGGGCACTGCCTCCCTGGAGGGCATGGCCGTCGACGTGCCCAGGTCCCAGGACAGGGACAGCATGTGCCCTGCTGTTCCGTCGGACAGCACCCAGCATCCCTTCAGTCCCCTGGCGGGGGCGGGGGACGGGCGCGTCTTGTTCGGTGTGCGTGTGTGTGGCCATCTGCTCCTGGGCCTCAGGACCAGGACCACTGTTTCCCACCCAGGCCAGGAGAGCGCCACGGACTCCCGTGAGGTGAAGCTGGGCTGGTTGGGCCTGAGGATGGGCTAAATGCACGATGCCCCCTGGAGCTCAGTGAGTCCCACCCCAGCCTCTGCCTGTGCGCGTGGCCAGGCTGGGAGCTCCGCGCTGGGTGTCAGCGTGCTGGTCCCACTTGCGCGGGGCCAGGGACTCGATGGGACCCAGGGTCGTGGCGCCCCTTCGTGGTATCCAGGGCTCGGCCCTCAGCCCCATGAGAGCAGTCGGCTGCACGCCCGGAGCACCGCGGCCTGGAGCGGGACAGGCACGTGGCTCCCGACTCTGACCCCGCTGTCGTCTTCCCGCCCGGCCCCTCCCCCCAGCCTGTCGCAGAGGCCGCCCCACATGTGCCCACACTCAGGACACAGGCCTGAGGTTTGCGGTGCTGGCGGGATCAGGCCGGGGTCCTGGGTAGAACTGGATGTGGGTACTGATGGCAGGACACTTAAAAAGTGAGGGGAAAAAAAAAAGTGAGGGGAGAGAGGGGAAGCTGTTTGCCGAAGGTCTCCTTCTGAGGCTGCACTTGAAAGTATTCTTCTTAAGTTAGGAAAAAAAAGCTTAAACCACCCCAGCTTGAGCAATCAAAGGTTCAGGAGGAGGAAGTTGACCGGACAGGGAGGCAGAGGTGAAGACGCCGGTGTGGGAGCGTCTCGTGCCCTGCTGTGTGGTCCACACTGACAGGCCTGTCACTTCCATTACGCCCTCGTCGGAGGGATCAGGGTGTACCTTCTGAGACCTCACTTTCTGTGGATAAAAGCTCGGCATCTGGAAGGTACATCTCTTTGTCGTCTTGCCATTCAGCATCCCAGGAATTAAGATGCTTCAGTATTATTGCTCAGTTGTGTTTAAATCTAGGGTACTATATTTGAAGAAAAGCAGTGCTTTCTAAAGGAAAATCATGCAAAAGTTTGCTTTTCTGGGCATTTTCTGTGGCACCACCTCATGCTGGTTACACGGAGCAGGGCCTGGACTTTGTGGTCCTTCTCCCTCCTGGCTGCTGTCCCCTGGCCCAGGAGGAGCGGGGCTGACGGAGCTGAGGACGCTCTTAAAGTGGACGGGACTTCAGACTCGGCACAGAGAACACCCCCAGGCCCGTGTCCGCAGGCTCACCAGCCCCAGGCCCATGTCCCCAGCTCACCAGCGCCGTGTCCCCAGGCTCACCACCCCCAGGCCCGTGTTCCCAGGCTCACCAGGTCTGTCTGCACATGTGTGTGCACACATGTGACACATACACAGACACATTTTTCTGAACCAGTTGCGGCACCCCAGAACCAGGATGCCCACCCCCAGCCCCGTCCCCAGTTCAGGTCCTTAAGCTCGTGCAGACCCTCCTCATAGTCAGGCAGAACAGACAAGAAGACCTTCCCCTTCTGAAAAGAGCAGTAGGGAGCGTTGAAAGGTTTCGCTGGACAGAGAAACAAGCCCGTCACCCACCTCTCACCCCGCAGAAGGGTGGGAGACCTACTCACCTCCGTGCTGCTGGTGGGAAGTGGCTCTGCAGGGGTGGAATCGGCCAAGGTCGGCCGCGCGCTTCCCTGTGACCTTTGGCGCTGGGCTACAGTCGTGGTCTTCCAAAGTACACAGGTCGCAGATGGAACACCGCCCCCCAGCCTCGTCAGCACAAAGCCCCGCTGTGCGCCCGGTCACCGCCCAGCAGCTGTGACTCCGCGTTTGGAGGCCCAACCGGCTCCATTTGACGAGCCGCCAGGACACTGCGGCTGGGGCTGGGGTGTCACAGGGTGGCTCGGACGCCCCCCTGGATGTGGGCCCCCACCACCACTGTGCATCGCGAACTCAGTCCTTGGCCGGGGGGGTGGCCCCAAAGAGACCCTGGCCCAGGCCTGCGTGCTGTCTCTGGTCCCTGCAGGACACCCAGCCCTGCTCCCCTGTGTCGTGGGAGAGCAGGGCCACGCCGAGGTTCTGGGGGGCCTTGGTCGTCTCAGTGTCTAGTTTGTGGGGCTCCGTTTGTCTGGGTCGTGCTGCACAGCTTGCAGGGTCTCTGTCCGCGGCCAGGGCTTGAGCTCGGGCCCCTCGGCAGTGTGAGTCCGGTTGTAACCATGGACTGCCAGGAATCCCTGGGCGTATCTCACTTATGATGCGTGTTGTGAACTCACTTTCCAAGAAGTGTTGTGTTATCATCCTACCCACGGTGGATGAAGGGGCCCATCTTGCCACCCCCAACAGCGGTGGGCATCACCCCTTCCCTGCCCCTGGCCACCACCTGGCACATTCAGTTCAGTTCAGTTCAGTCGCTCAGTCGTGTCCAACTCTGTGACCCTATGAACTGCAGCACGCCAGGCCTCCCTGTCCATCACCAACTCCCGGAGTTTACTCAAACTCATGCCCATCGAGTTGGTGATGCCATCCAGCCATCTCATCCTCTGTCATCCCCTTCTCCTCCTGCCCCCAATCCCTCCCAGCATCAGGGTCTTTTCCAATGAGTCAATTCTTTGCATGATGGGGCCAAAGTATTGGAGTTTCAGCTTCAGCATCAGTCCTTCCAGTGAACACCCAGGACTGATCTCCTTTAGCATGGACTGGGTGGATCTCCTTGCAGGCCAAGGGAGTCTCAAGAGTTTTCTCCATCACCGCAGTTCAAAAGCATCAATTTTCCGGCACATACTCCGTGCTTATAGATCGTAGTACATGCTCAGACCAAGGAGCCCCGCTTGCTGTGGGTTAGTTATCGCCTTGTGGGCTTGACCTCTACCAGAGGCTCTAGAGGGTCTATGCGTCCGCCAGGTGCCGTGCACACTTGTAACCATTTTCCGTACCCAAGCCCCGCGCACACGGGCGTGCACACACACACACACACATAGCAGGACACTGTCAGGCTGGGAGTGCAGGGACTCCAGTCTCAAGAGACTCACTGTGACCCGCCTCACACGCTGGGTTCTGCCCACGGCTCTGCGCCTCCCTGCCCCCACCCCACCGCACCCCGCCTCGGGCCTGCTGCTCCTGCAGCCCCGCGGCTGCCCACCTGTAAATGCCTGGCCGGGGTCCTGGAGCTGCTGCCGCCTGCTTCCTGGTGGTGAGGTGGGACTGGTCCCTCCTGGCGCAAAGCTCGCCTGCACTCCAGGGCACGGGAGGGTTTCCAGGGAGCCTGCCGGGGGCCGCTGGTCCGGCCTTCCCCTCCCGGGCCAAGAGACCGCTCCTCTGAGAGGAGACCTGGAGGGCGGGTCACGGGCTTGCGTCTGTAGGTCTCAGTTTCGTGTGCAGACAGCCCCCTTTTCTGCCTCTGCTCCGCCAGCTCACCCGGCGGCTGCCGCCCATCAAGGAGCCGAAGCCGCGGCTGCAGAAGCTCTTCCGGGACTTCTGGCTATACTCGGTGCTGATGGGGTTCGCCGTGGAGGGCTCAGGTAGGGGCCCCCCGGGGCACAGTGCAGAGTGAGGCCCAAGGTCCTGACAGGGTGTGTGCCCCCACGCAGGACGGCCAGTGGGGCTGCCGCCTCCACAGTGGGGCCGTGGCTTAGGCTTCTGGGAACACCGCGTACCTTCGGGGACCCTGTCCCACTTAGGAAGCAGACTTGCTTCTGTCCCCACCCTGGGATGGTGGCTCAGGCAAGGGGCCCGTGGCTCGAGCCGCTGTCAGCCTGGGCCCCAGCGGGGTGCCTCCTGGGCCAGGTGGCGCCTCAGCCCTCCCTGTCTCGCAGGACTCTGGCCAGAGGAGTGGTACGAGGGGGTCTGTGAGATCGCCACCAAGTCCCCGCTGCTGACCTTTCCCAGCAAAGAGCCCCTGCGGTCCGTCCTCCAGTACAACTCGGCCATGAAGAACGACACGGTCACACCCGTAAGGATGCCTCCCTGCCAAGCACGGTGCTCCGGGCGGGGCTTGGGAAGCCCCCAGGGATGAGAGGGCTGGTCTTGCGTGTCCGTGTCTGTGTAGGCGCATGGCCGCAGGGCCGGTTTCAGGGGTGGGGCCGCCTGCACCAATGCAGCCCCGCCGCCCACAGGCCGAGCTGAGCGAGCTGCGCAGCACCATCGTCAACCTCCTGGACCCGGCCCCTGAGGTATCTGCCCTCATCGGCAAGCTGGACTTCGCCATGTCCACCTACCTGCTGTCCGTCTACCGGCTGGAGTACATGAGGTACGCCGGCTGCCCCCACGCCCTGAGCCCCGCGAGCGCCTCCAGGCTCCAGGCCGTGCTGCTCCTGGTCAGTGCCCTTAGAAATGCCAGCCCAGGCGCCTGCTGTCCATGTGCGCGTCCTTCCTGAGCCCCAGATGCCCCCAGGATCCGGCGCCGCGGCCACCCCCACTTGGGGCCAGGCCGCTGAGCTGTCCCCGGAGCGGCTGCCAGCCCTGTGCACGTGGCCCTCGAGGCCCCGGGAGGGCAGCTGCGCTCACGACCTCACCGTCCCAGCGGCGCTGCAGCTGCTAGGCCCGAGCTGTGCGCTCATCCCAGCCGTCCGCAGGGTCCTGCGCTCCACCGACCCCGACCGCTTCCAGGTGATGTTCTGCTACTTTGAGGACAAAGCTATCCAGAAAGACAAGTCCGGTAAGTTGGCGCTGCAGGCCTCTGAGGTGCGTTGGGGTTTAGTGGTGTGAACGGAGCGTGAGCTCCCTGTGTGCATGGAGGAGGCAGCTCCGCACCGCCGCTGTATGCTGCCTCAGAAACACGAGTATAAGCACACGGCCCCAAAGACCGCGTCCTGGCTCTGCGTGTGGGCCGGGGGCTGGGCCAGGAACATCCCTGCAGACACACTGCAGCCCCGGGGCTCGGGGCCCAGCCAGCCTCTGCCAGAGCAGCCCAGGCCCCTGGGTGTGGGGATGGGCCTGGGCAGCTCTTGGCCGAGGAGCGGTCCTGCTTCTCGACACTGCTGCTGAGAGGACCAAGGCCAGGGTGCAGAACCCGAATGTGGATACATTTCTGTTGTTTTGTGTAAAAGAGGGAAAAATACATTAGGACGTGTGTCTCGGAAAACTTTAGGAGGTGACGTGCACGTGTCCCTCTATGCTTGTATGTATGTATGCAGTGTCTAATTTTACTTGTTCCACTGATGGTGGTTTAGTCACTAAGTTGTTATGGTTTAGTTACAAGTCATTAAGTTACGACCCCATGGACTGTAGCCCACCAGGGTCCTCTGTCCAAGGGGATTTTCCAGGCAAGAGTACTGGAGTGGGTTGCCATTTCCTTATCCAGGAAGGATCTTCTCGACCCAGGGATCAAACCTGAGTCTCCTGCATTGCGGGCAGATTCTTAACCAACTGAGCCACAAGGGAAGCCCATTTCTTCCACCAGGTGTTTGTGAATTAGCGACTGTGGTTGTTCCTTTCATGTGATCAGGAAAGAGCCACGGGGTCCAGGGAGAGGCCGGGCAGCTGTGTAGGGCCACCCCTGGTCTCACTGACCAGGTAGGAAGGGTGCCCCGCAGCTGATGGACAGAGACGTCCCACGAGCAGCAGTTAGAGAGGCTTGTCAGCCAAGAGCAGACAGCTCGCCGTGGGGCACCCGCCCCTCGCTGGGGCACCCTGCGTGCCGCAGCAGGACGTGCATGCTTGCCTGGTTTAAGGCCACGTTCTTCTTTCCTGGGACGCTTTCGGGACACGAGTCCGCGGGACGCGAGGACTCGCACGTCCCAGGATGCCACGCACAGACCCGAGACTCACGTCCTGACAGGGCCACACTCGAGCCTCTGCTCTCTCAGAGCGTGCCTGTCCCCGACGCTCAAGTGACGCGAACGTGACGTAAGAAAAGGGACAGAGCCACGTACAGATGTTAAAGTTGAGGCAGCAGAGAGAAGAAATGTTCGGTCTAGGCAGCGTCTGCCAGCTTTAGTAAGAGAACAGACAGACTCGCGTCCTGTCGCTCATGTGTTGACTTGTGAGGCACCTGTAAGGGGCTGGTGGGGGCACCCAAGAGGAGCCGGGGGCTCGGGGGCAGTGCTGTGTTGGCCACAGATGGGCGGCACTCCCCTGGGGAGCGGGGCCAGCCTGGGCGGGGTCGGGGGCAGCGGGCAGTCTCCCCACTGACGCCCCTGTGTCACAGGGATGATGCAGTGTGTGATCGCCGTCGCCGACAAGGTGTTCGACGCCTTCCTGAACATGATGGCAGAGAAAGTAAGCCTCGGGGGGGTGCCCGCATGCTCGCCAACATGCGTGCGGGGCCTGCAGCCTGTGTCCTCTGAACCCAGGCCAAGACCAAGGAGAACGAGGAGGAGCTGGAGCGCCACGCGCAGTTCTTGCTGGTCAACTTCAACCACGTCCACAAGCGCATCCGCAGGGTGGCCGACAAGTACCTGTCTGGGCTGGTGGACAAGTGAGCTCCGCTCCCTGCTGGGCCACGCACCGTCCCCCAGTCCACATTCCCCCGGAGGTCCCGGGTGTCCCCTGGCCCATAGGAGGACTGGGCCCTCCCTGAGCGCCCTGCACCCTACGCTGTTCCTGCCGTGCCGAGAGCCTCGTGGAATGGCCGCCGGGGGAGGGTGCTAAGGGCGACCCGGGCCTGCCCCACAGCCCCGTAACGGCCTCAGAGAGTGAACGGGCCTGCATGGTCCCCGCAGCAGATGCTGTCCCGGCAGGGCCGGAGGGCGTGTCTGAGCCAGCCTCCGTGCCTGCAGCCTGCTCCGTGGGCCGCTGGCTCCCGGCATCTCCTCCTGTGTACCCCAAGGTGCCACATGTAGACAGCTGTTACTTACCCTCAGACTTCCTGCGCGTGCAGCTGTGCCCCCAGCCCCTGTTGTTCAAGGGTCCCGTCTTGCCTTTTTCAGTGTGAGAGTAGGGGGCCATGGATGGAAACGGAGGACCCCGTAGAGAGCAGGGGACGCCTGGCCGGTGGCCAGGACGGTGGGGTTGGGTGGCCTCGGGAGCACAGCTCCGGGTGGGGGGCTCTGGGCCCTGAGCAGAGGGCTCTGGGTGCAGGTTCCCCCACTTGCTCTGGAGCGGGACGGTGCTGAAGACCATGCTGGACATCCTGCAGACCCTGTCGCTGTCGCTGAGCGCCGTGAGTGCCCCGCCCGCCCCGCCGAGCCTGCCTCCCGCCCCAGACGGAGGGCGGGGTTGCCCGCACAGACGGGTGGAGGCAGGGAGGGAAGCGCCCGTCGGGCCGTGGTGCGAGGTGGGCCCTGTGCTTTCAGGACATCCACAAGGACCAGCCGTACTATGAGATTCCCGACGCGCCCTACCGCATCACCGTCCCGGACACCTACGAGGCCCGAGAGGTAGGTGGGCGGGGCCCAGCCCGGGCCGGGGCTCGGCCCAGCCCTGGGGCACTGAGTGCTGCCTGCCCTCGCCCCCTCTGCCAGAGCATCGTCAAGGACTTTGCCGCGCGCTGCGGGATGATCCTTCAGGAGGCCATGAAGTGGGCACCCACGGCCACCAAGTCCCATCTGCAGGTACTTCCTTGAGGCCAGCAGGACGCTCCCTTGGTGACCCCCTTCCAGCTGTCAGGAGCTTTACCCACAGGGCGTGCCCAGCCCTCACACGGCACTGGTGTGACGGGCCGGGGGCAGCAGGGGTACCGGGGGCTGGTGTGCCCGTCCGGGTGGGGCGTGCGGCGCGCCTGCGGAGGGGCTGAGGGCCGCTGACCGGGCGTGTGGGGGCGTGGCGGGGCGGCGCCAGCTTGGAGGCTCGCCGCCCGCCCGCCTGCCTGCCTGCGCGCAGAGGCGTGGCTCCGCCCCGCGGTGACGTGACGCGGCCGTCGCAGGAGTACCTGAACAAACACCAGAACTGGCTGTCGGGGCTGACGCAGCACACGGGGCTGGCCATGGCCACCGAGGGCGTCCTGCACTACGCCGGCTACAACAGGCAGAACACGAGCCTCGGGGTATGTGCACACGGCCCCTTCTCACGAGCGTGCGTGCCGGCCCCTGTGGGGTCAGACCCACGCAGTAGACGGTGTGGTGCTGCACAGCGTGGCCACTGTGGTGTGTTTGCAGGCGATGCAGCTCACGGAGCGGCCGGCCTGCGTCAAGAAGGACTACTCCAACTTCATGGCTTCACTGAACTTGCGCAACCGCTACGCTGGCGAGGTACCTCCCCGCCTGCCTGCCCGCCTCTTCCCTCCCCCGGGGGTGACGGGAGGTCTGTCTCTGGGGAAGGTCCAGTCTTTGGAAGGGGTGGGAGTTCCTCTCAAGTCTTGAGAAAGAAAAAAATGCCCAACTCAAGAAGCCCCCTGCCCTGGGGGTCCGTCCAGAACCTGGGGAGCAGAAGCAGCAGCTTCTGCAGGAGCTCTGGGGGCAGGGGGTGGGCTGCGGGGACAGCCTGGCACTCGGCGCCCGCAGGGGCCGTGGGCGGGGCAGCCGGGCCACGTGCGCCTACGCCGCCCGCAGGTGTACGGGATGATCCGGTTCTCAGACGCCACAGGCCACACGTCGGACCTGAACAAGATGATGGTCCAGGAGCTGAGGGCCGCGCTGGGCGCTGGCGATGCTCAGCAGTACACGCAGGCCATGTTCAAGCTGACCGCCATGCTCATCAGCAGCAAAGGTACGGCTGCGGCTGCGCCGTGCGCGGGGGTGGGGGTCGCGGGCCCACCCACTGGGGCCTCTGAACGGCGTCCCCCTGGTTGCAGACTGTGACCCGCAGCTCCTCCACCACCTGTGCTGGGGCCCCCTGCAGATGTTCAACGAGCACGGCATGGAGACCGCCCTGGCCTGCTGGGAGTGGCTGCTGGCCGGCAAGAACGGGGTGGAGGTGCCGGTAAGACGCTGGCCATGGGGCCCTAAGGTTGGAGAACCAGCCTTGGCCCCCTGGCTGTGGAGCATGGAGACTCCGGGCAGGCCACTTTGTACCCCCGGGGCCTCGCACAACGAAAGCCCAGGACCGTCTCTGGGTTAGAGGGGACTTGGGCCTGACTGTCGTTCCCCCAGTGCTCGGCAGAGGGCGCCGTTGCTCCGCTGGTGGCTGCTTTGCATCCCCCAGTCTGTGCCCTACGAGGGGTATCTCCTCACGTCCAAGGTAAGGAGCAGCGGCTGCGCTTTGCTGGAGCAGCTGTGAAGAGATACCCCACGTTCAAGGTAAGAGAAAGCTAAGTAGAATGGTAGGTGTTGTGAGAAGGCATCAGACAGCAGACATGCTGAAAGCATAATCGCAGAAAACTAGCCAATCTGATCACAGGACCACAGCCTTGTCTAACTCAGTGAAACTAAGCCGTGCGGGTGGGGCCACCCAAGACAGTCGGGTCATGGTGGAGAGGTCTGGTAGAATGTGGTCCACTGGAGAAGGGAATGGCAAACCACGTCAGTACTCTTGCCTTGAGAACCCCATGAACAGTATGAGTAGGCAAATTGATAGGATACTGAAAGATGAACTCCCCAGGTCGGTAGGTGCCCAATATGCTACTGGAGATCAGTGGAGAAATAACTCCAGAAAGAATGAAGGGATGGAGCCAAAGCAAAAACAACACCCAGTTGTGGATGTGACTGGTGATAGAAGCAAGGTCCAACACTGTAAAGAGCAATATTGCATACGAACCTGGAATTTTAGGTCCACGAATCAAGGCAAATTGGAAGTGGTCAAACAGGAGATGTCAAGAGTGAATGTCGACATTCTAGGAATCAGTGAACTAAAATGAACTGGAATGGGTGAAGTTAACTCAGATGGCCATTATATCTACTACTGTGGGCAGGAATCCCTTAGAAGAAATGGAGTAGCCATCATGGTCAACAAAAGAGTCTGAAATGCAGGACTTGAATGCAATCTCAAAAACGACAGAGTGATCTCTGTTCGTTTCCAAGACAAGCCATTCAATATCACGGTAATCCAAGCCTATGCCTCAACCCGTAACGCTGAAGAGGCTGAAGTTGAACAGTTCTATCAAGACCTACAAGACCTTTTAGAACTAACACCCAAAAAAGATGTCCTTTTCATTATAGGGGACTGGAATGCAAAAGTAGGAAGTCAAGAAACACCTGGAGTAACAGGCAAATTTGGCCTTGGAGTAGAGAGTGAAGCAGGGCAAAGGCTAATAGAGTTTTGCCAAGAGAACGCACTGGTCATAGCAAACACCATCTTCCAACAACACAAGAGAAGACTCTACACATGGACATCACCAGATGGTCAACACCAAAATCAGATTGATTCTATTCTTTGCAGCCAAAGATGGAGAAGCTCTATACAGTCAGCAAAAACAAGACCGGGACCTGACTGTGGCTCAGATCATAAATTCCTTATTGCCAAATTCAGACTTAAATTGAAGAAAGTAGGGAAGACCACTAGACCATTCAGGTATGACCTAAATCAAATCCCTTATGAATATACAGTGGAAGTGAGAAATAGATTTAAGGGACTAGATCTGATAGAGAGCCTGATGAACTATGGACGGAGGTTCATGACATTGTACAGGAGGCAGGGATCAAGACCATTCCCATGGAAAAGAAATGCGAGAAAGCAAAATGGTTGTACAAGGAGACCTTACAAATAGCTGTGAAAAAAAGAGAAGCGAAAAGTGAAGGAGAAAAGGAAAGATATTCCCATTTGAATGCAGAGTTCCAAAGAATAGCAAGGAGAGATAAGAAAGCCTTCCTCAGCAATCAATGCAAAGAAATAGAGGAAAACAACAGAATGGGAAAGACTAGAGATCTCTTCAAGAAAATTAGAGATACCAAGGGAACGTTTCATACAAAGACAGTCACAATAAAGGACAAATGGTATAGACCTAACAGAAGCAGAAGATATTAAGAAGAGGTGGCAAGAATACACAGAAGAACTGTACAAAAAAGATCTTCACGACCCAGATAATCACAATGGTGTGATCACTCACCTAGAGCCAGACATCCTGCCTGGAATGTGAAGTCAAGTGGGTCATAGAAAGCATCACTACGAACAAAGCTAGTGGAGGTGATGGAATTCCAGTTGAGCTATTTCAAGTCCTGAAAGATGATGCTGTGAAAGTGCTGCACTCAATATGCCAGCAAATTTGGAAAACTCAGCAGTGGCCACAGGACTGGAAAAGGTCAGTTTTCATTCCAATCCCAAAGAAGGGGAATGCCAAAGAACACTCAAATTACCGCACTATTGCACTCATCTCACACGCTAGTAAAGTAATGCTCAAAATTCTCCAAGCTAGGCTTCAGCAATACGTGAACCGTGAACTTCCAGATGTTCAAGCTGGTTTTGGAAAAGGCGGAGGAACCAGAGATCAAATTGCCAACATCCACTGGATCATCGAAAAAGCAAGAGAGTTCCAGAGAAACATCTATTTCTGCTTCATTGACTATGCCAAAGCCTTTGACTGTGTGGATCACAATAAACTGTGGGAAATTCTGAAAGAAATGGGAATACCAGACCACCTGACCTGCCTCTTGAGAAACCTGTATGCAGGTCAGGAAGCAAAGGTTAGAATGGGACATGGAACAACAGACTGGGTCCAAATTGGGAAAGGAGTACGTCAAGGCTGTATATTGTCACCCTGCTTATTTAACTTATATGTAGAGTACATCATGAGAAATGCTGGGCTGGAAGAAGCACGGGCTGGAAGAAGCACAAGCTGGAATCAAGATTGCCGGGAGAAATATCAATAACCTCAGATATGCAGAAGACACCACCGTTATGGCAGAAAGTGAAGAGGAACTAAAAAGCCTCTTGATGAAAGTGAAAGAGGAGAGTGAAAAAGTTGGCTTAAAGCTCAACACTCAGAAAACTAAGATCATGGCATCTGGTCCCATCACGTCATGGCAAATAGATGGGGAAACAGTGGAAACAGTGTCAGACTATTTTTTTGGGCTCCAAAATCACTGCATATGGTGACTGCAGCCATGAAATTAAAAGACACTCCTTGGAAGGAAAGTTATGACCGACCTAGATAGCATATTAAAAAGCAAAGACATTACTTTGCCAACAAAGGTCCGTCTAGTCAAGGCTATGGTTTTTCCAATGGTCATGTATGGATGTGAGAGTTGGACTATAAAGAAAGCTTAGCACCGAAGAATTGATGCTTTTGAGATGTGGTGTTGGAGAAGACTCTTGAGAGTCCCTTGGACAGCAAGGAGATCCAACCAGTCCATCCTAGGGGAGATCAGTCCTGGGTGTTCATTGGAAGGACTGATGCTGAAGCTGAAACTCCAATACTTTGGCCACTTCATGCGAGGAGGTGACTCACTGGAAAAGACTCTGATGCTGGGAGGGATTGGGGGCAGCAGGAGAAGGGGACGACAGAGGATTAGATGGCTGGATGGCATCACCAACTCGATGGACTTGAGTTTGAGTAAACTCCGGGAGTTGGCGATGGACAGGGAGCCCTGGCGTGCTGCGATTCATGGGGCCACAAAGAATCGGACACAACTGAGCAACTGAACTGAACTGAGTCGTGTCTGACTCTGCGACCCATGGGACTCCCCAGGCAAGAGCACTGGAGTGGGGTGCCATTTCCTTCTCCAGGGGATCTTTCCGACCCAGGGATCTAACCCGGGTCTCCCACACTGCAAGCAGACTCTTCACTGTCTGAGCCACGAGGGCGCATGTGTTTATCCCCAGCAGCTGGGTCTCAGCTGCCCAGGAGGGCAGCCCCCTATGTCTGTGTTTCTGGACTTCCTGCTGGAGGTGACCCAAGGAGAGGAGGGTCACATAACATCTGAAAACAGATTTGTGTTTCCAAGATTCCCGTTAGTTTCCATGGTAACATGGGATGTGCCTAGTACTTCCTGCGTTTATTTAGCTGAGATGTGTGGTCAGAAGGGGGTTCTGTTTTCCTTGCTCCTGAGGGAGTTAGCTGGGTAACTTCCAAGGATGCAGCTGGGGTGTTCCCGGTCGGGGGCACGGTCCTGGCTGAGGTGAGGGGTCACTGGCCCTGACCCCAGGAGGGAGGTCGGCCGGGGCTGGGCTATCTCTGGCCTGCTGGCTGTGCCATCTTCAGGGCCCACTGCAGGTTCTGACTGCGTGCCCACGGTGACGGCATGGGCCCCGCGCCCTGTGCCCACCTGTCCATCTCACGCGGCTCTTGTCCCTGTGGGGAGGGGGCTCTGCGGTCACGGCTGCATCCCCTGCCATCGGGGCTCGTGCGTGGCTTGTCTCCATCTGTGTCCCTGCTGTGCGGGACACACGCCTTGCAACCGTGCTGTGTGTTGTCAGGCCTTTTCCTAAGCCGGCGGGTCTGTCCAGACCGCATCCGCTCCTCACATGTTCCTGTGAGCCCAGGTCCGCGGTCCTCTCCCGCACTTCCTGGGCTGCGGGCGGCGGGTGGGAACATGCACCTTCATCCCGCGTGGTGGCAGCTTTTGCCAGGTCTGCGGTCCTGAGTTGGCAGCCGTGTTGTTTAGGAGCCCAGATTTTTTAATAACTTGAGTCTTACGTGCCTGGGTGTGATGTCCTGTGTATTTTATGCTGGGACTTCTTGAACTTACTAAATTTAGAGATTTCAGACTTTTAATCACACTGGGAAAATTTCAGGCTGCTGTTTCATGCAGTATATTTTTTACCCCGTTTTGCCCGTCTCCTCACTCGGGCTCTGGGGGTGCTCGCTTCAGGCCTCAGACGGTGGCCGTGCCCACGGACCTCGGCACTCTCGTGGGCCACTGCACTCTCTCACACTCTGGCCCGCTTCAGCTGGGCTCCATCCAGTTTCCCTGGACGTTCTCCTGCCTTACGCATTCTGTCGTTAAACCATTTTTAGTGTTAAGTTTTATTTCAGATATTATAATTCTCAGACCTAGGGTTCCTATTTCTTTTTTATGCTTTGTATTTCTTTGCTGACAAATCTCTGTTTACCTCTTCTATCTTTTCCTGTGCGTCTTTGAACATATTTGTAATGATTACTTGACAGTTCTTGCCTGCTCGGTCAGTTCTAGCGTCAGGGTCGTCTGTGTTCAAGTCTGTGACTGTCGGCCTGGCACTGTTTGTGGGAGAGCAATGGGGGCCACGGGGCCGGGCGGGGGGGTCCATCTTGTGTCCAGTGGCCGAAGCGAAGGCCACACCCCGAGGGTGGAGGCTCGGCAGAGGAGGGTGGGCTCTCCCGGTTTACACCCACACTCACTCTCTTATTTTTCTCCAAAATTAGGAGAGGGCTTAAGGAAGGGTTTCTCTGCCAAGCACTTTGCTTTTCATTTGGGGTCTGTGAGACTCCAGCCTGCCTCCTGCCGTCACCAGTCGCTAGGCTGGCTTGAGGTCTTGGCCTTGGCAGGACGATCCGCCACTTGAGCCAGACCTCATGCTGGCCTCGGGCTTGCCAGGGAAACACCATCTGGGGAGCGGCTCCTGGCGCGCTCTGCCCACCACCCTCGACAGCCCACCGGCCCCACACTGGTTCCTGTCCTCTGGCCCTTGCTGCTGGTTCAGGGCTGAAGGTCGGCTGTCACCCTGGTGCCCGCCTCGCCTCCGCAGGGACCTGCGGGCCAGATCCAGCCACGCCTCCCCAGAGCGGGGCCCATTCCCTTTATTTCTCTGTCTTCAGTTTCTGGACCTTTCTGTTACTGGGCAGCGTGTGCTGTTACATATGGGCATGAAGGAGAACAGACAGATCAGCTGCGGCCCTAACTCAGAGGCGAGTCCTGCCGGCTTCCTGCCATCTTTTTTGGGTTCGTGGGAAGATAAATCGCGAGCAGCCTTGTTGGCCTCATGCGGCACAGGGATCTGGGTCTTAGTGCCACTGAGGTGGGAGGGAATTCTGGCCCCTGGTTCAAGTGCACGGACCCAGCCTGGCCTCACTGTCCCTGTCTGTAAATGCCAAGAAAGAAGCCTCGCTGCATGGCGAGCCTTAGTGGATGCTGTCAGGTCGACCTTTTACCTCTAAGGCATCTTCAGAATCGGACCACCTCCCTGCCCTGAAAGGAGTCACTTCAGTTCACTTGTTCCGTCATGTCCAGTTCTTTGTGAGCCCATGGACTGCAGCACAGCAGGTCTCCCTGTCCATCACCAACTCCCGGGGTTTGTTCAAACTCATTTCCATTGAGTTGGTGATGGTATCCATCTCATCCTCTGTCGTCCCCTTCTCCTGCCCTCAATCTTTCCCAGCATCAGGGTCTTTTCCAATGAGTCAGCTCTTCACATCAGGTGGCCAGAGTATTGGAGCTTTAGCTTCAGCATCAGTCCCTCCAATGAATATTCAGGACTGATTTCCATTAGGATGGACTGGTTGGATCTCCTTGCTGTCCAAGGGACTCTCAAGAGTCTTCTCCAACACCACAGTTCAAAAGCATCAATTCTTCGGCGCTCAGCTTTCTTTATAGTCCAACTCTCACATCCATACATGACCACTGGAAAAACCATAAGCTTTGACTTGGCGGACCTTTGTCGGCAAAGTAATGTCTCTGCTTTTTAATATGCTGTCTAGGTTGGTCATAGATTGTCTTCCACGTAGTAAGCATCTTTTAATTCATGGCTGCTGTCACCATCTGCGGTGATTTGGGAGCCCAAGAAAAGAAAGTCTGTCACTGTTTCCACTGTTTCCCCATCTATTTGCCATGACGTGATGGGACCAGATGCCATGATTTTAGTTTTTTGAATGTTGAATTTTAAGCCAGCTTTTTCACTCTCCTCTTTCACTTTCATCAGGAGGCTCTTTAGTTCCTCTTTACCTTCTGCCATCAGGATGGTGTCATCTGCCCTCTGAGGTCATTGGTATTTCTCCCAGCAGCCTTGATCCCAGCGTGTGCTTCCTCCAGCCTGGCGTTTCCCATGATGCATCTGCACATAAGTAAGCAGGATGCCAGCATGCAGCCCTGACGCACTCCTTCCCAAGTTTGGAACCCTCCATTGCTCCATGTCCGGTTCTAACTGTTGCTTCTTGACCTGCATACAGGTTTCTCAGGAGGCAGGTCAGGTGGTCTGGTATTCCCATCTCTTTAAGAATCTTCCAGTTTGTTGTGATCCACACAAAGGCTTTGGCATTGTCAATGAAGCAGAAGTAGATGTGTTTCTGGAATTCTCTTGCTTTCTTGATGATCCAGCAGATGTTGGCGATTTGATCTCTGGTTCCTCTGCCTTTTCTGAATCCAACTTGAACATCTGGAAGTTTTCGGTTCACATATTGCTGAAGCCTGGCTTTGAGAAATTTGAGCATTACTTTACTAGCGTGTGAGATGAGTGTAATTGTGCGGTAGTTTGAGCATTCTTTGGCATTGCCCTTCTTGGAATTGGAATGAAAACTGACCTTTTCCAGTCCTGTGGCCACTGCTGAGTTTTCCAAATTTGCTGACATATTGAGTGCAGCACTTTCACAGCATCATCTTTCAGGATTTGAAATAGCTCAACTGGAATTCCATCACCTCTACACTAGCTTTGTTCGTAATGATACTTCCTAAGGGCCTCTTGACTTCACATTCCAGGATGTCTGGTTCTAGGTGAGTGATCACACCATCGTGATTATCTGGGTCGTGAAGATCTTTCTTGTACAGTTCTGTGTATTCTTGCCACCTCTTCTTAGAATCTTCTGCTTCTGTTACGTCCGTACCATTTCTGTCCTTTATCGACCCCATCTTTGTTTGAAATGTTCCTTTGGTATCTCTGATTTTCCTGAAGAGATCTCTAGTCTTTCCCATTCTACTGTTTTCGTCTGTCTCTTTGCATTTGGAAGGAGTTGCTGCCCTCCAAACCCCATGCCTTGGTGGTGGGGACTCAGGCTCCACTCGGCCCCCACAGCTCTTCCCAGGCCTGGTTTTGGGCATGAAGACAACAACATGAAGGTGTTGTCGCGGGTCTGTTGGGTGGAAGTGGCACTGGGTTCTGGAGGCCCTGAACAGGTGGTGCGGTCACAGGTGGGCGCAGCAAAGCGGGACATGCGCCCAGCTGTGGTCCTGGAGGGGCGTGTGGTGAAAGAAGTCCAGGGGTGGGGTCATCACAGGACCTTGGTGGTTTTATTTTTCTTCATACTTCCTCAGTTTTCTAAGTTTCCAACGAGCATATGTTCCTTTTATAATTGAAAACCGACGAGAAAACGCAGCCGGCCCCTTTCTGTGCCTCATAGAGGCGCTGATGGCCACGTTCTTTCAGTTCATGCGGGAGATGGCGGGGGCCTGGCAGATGACGGTGGAGCAGAAGTTCGGCCTGTTTTCTGCGGAGATAAAGGAAGCAGACCCGCTGGCTGCATCAGAAGCCAGTCAACCCAAGCCGTGTGCCCCTGAGGTGACCCCTCACTACATCTGGATTGACGTACGTGCCCCCCAGGCTCCCCCCACTCTTCCCCCGGGTTGGGGCTGCCCCGAGGCTCCTGGTTGAAGATGCCCCTCTGGGAGGGGGCGGTACTGGACCCCCTCTCCCCCAGACACCCTCCCCCTGCCTTGCAGACCCCACCTGCCCTCTGGCGGGCCCCACAGGCAGCAGGTCCCCCGCCCCCTACAGTTCCTGGTGCAGCGGTTCGAGATCGCCAAGTACTGCAGCTCCGACCAGGTGGAGATCTTCTGCAGCCTGCTGCAGCGCTCCCTGTCGCTTAGCATCGGGGGCGCTGCGGGCAGCATGAACCGGCACGTGGCGGCCATCGGGCCCCGCTTCAGGTGAGAGCCGGGGGCCCGGGGGGTGGAGGGGGGAGCTGCTGCCTGCAGGCGGGCCCCGAGCTGGGGCAGCTGGAGGTGGAGCACTGAGCCGGCCCCCTCACAGGCTGCTGACCCTCGGCCTGTCCCTGCTGCACGCGGACGTGCTGCCCAACGCCACCATCCGCAACGTGCTCCGCGAGAAGATCTACTCCACCGCCTTCGACTACTTCAGGTGCCCGCCGCCCCTGCCCCGGGCCGGGTCCCCCCGCCGCGCACCTGGCTCTCACCCCGGTCCCCCCCCATCTGCAGCTGCCCCCCAAGGTTCCCGACCCAGGGGGAGAAGCGGCTACGTGAGGACATCAGTGTGATGATCAAGTTCTGGACCGCCATGTTCTCGGACAAGAAGTACCTGACCGCCAGCCAGCTTGTTCCCCCAGGTATGCCGGCCCACTCTCCACTCCCCCACTGTGCTCTGGGCCAGGAGTGGGGGTAGGGCCCCCGGGCCAGGCAGACGCCCTCGGCGTAGGTTCCCAGCGCCAGGCTGTTCACAGGTGTCCCGCACGCCTGTCAGTCCACCCTGGGCTGAGGCTGGTGGGCCAGAAGGGGCGAGGCACGGTCCATCGTCACCCAGCCGGGCAGTCCTTTCGGGAGCGACTCTAACATAAGTGTCGTGGGAGCGTCCCCGCGGTCAGGCCCTTGCCTGCAGCAGCTAGGGCCCCAGGGTCTCTGCAGCAGACCCATGCAGGCGGCCTGTCTGCCAGGACAGGGGACAGCACCCACAGCGAGTGTCCCGGTGGCTCCTGGCTCCCCCGGAGCAGGGCCAGCGGCCCCACGTCTGCCCTGGGCCCCCTGTGCGGGAGCACAACTGGGGGGCAGGTGCCCCATGGCCACTGCGGGTGGCACTCGGGGAGCACCGCCTGCTGTGGGAAGCTTCTGCTGCAGCGGTCTGCCGGAGTTCCCGGGTGCCTGGCTCCCTGTGAAGCCATCTCCCCCGTCTCCTCCCCCGTGGCTGCCTCGTTCTAGAATGCTGTGTCTGCCCGCAGACAACCAGGACACCCGGAGCAACCTGGACATCGCGGTCGGCTCTCGCCAGCAGGCCACGCAGGGCTGGATCAACACGTACCCACTGTCCAGTGGCATGTCCACTATCTCCAAGAAGTCAGGTCGGTGAGGCTTTTCACCTGGGCCCCTCGGGTCCTTGGGGTGGTGGAGCGTCTCTGAGGGACACCCTGTGTCTATCCCCCGCCCCAGGCATGTCCAAGAAAACCAACCGGGGCTCGCAGCTGCACAAGTACTACATGAAGCGCCGGACCCTGCTGCTGTCACTGCTGGTGAGGCCGCCCGCTAGGCCCGAGCGGGGGTGGGGGGCTGCTGGGGACACACACGGGCACAGCCGTGTCCCTGTCTGTCCCCCAGGCCACCGAGATCGAGCGCCTCATCACCTGGTATAACCCGCTGTCGGCCCCGGAACTGGAGCTGGACCAGGCAGGGGAGAGCAGCGTGGCCAACTGGAGGTCCAAGTACATCAGCCTGAGCGAGAAGCAGTGGAAGGACAACGTGAACCTCGCCTGGAGCATCTCGCCCCACCTGGCCGTGCAGCTGCCAGCCAGGTGCGCTCCAGGCCGCGCCCACGGCCACTGCAGCGGCGGGGCAGGGCGGGGGCGTCACCACCTGGGCCGTCGGGGGTGTCTCCTACGCGCCGTGCAGGGTGGGTTCTGTCCCGCTGGGGCCCAGCACCCCGCATCCCGAGGTGGTAATGGGGCCCCCAGGCCCATCTTGGTTGACGAGGAAAGGGAGCAGCTGGTAACTCCCGGGGGCGTCCGCGGGCTGCAGCGCCTGGGTTGTGAGCTCTCCCGGCGGCTCTGACCGGCAGGAGCGGAGGGGGCCGAGTCCCTGCAGACCCCTGCCACCCCGTGAGCCCACACTGCCTGCTCGGTGCTTCCTCCACAGGCGCCAGGTCCACGCGGGGCAGGACCGCGGCCTGGCCACTCGCCCCCTCCTCCCACCCGCCGCGGTGCCCTCTGGCCCACGGGCTGCTTGGGGCCTCGCCAAGGGAGGTGTGGTCCTTGAAAGGGGAAGGGCAGAGCCTTCCTGCTCCAGGCCCTCTGTCCGGGTCACCGCTGGTCGCAGTGAACCCGCCAGAAGCCAGGGTGCTCAGACGCTGCTGGGCGCCGGGCCTGGCCCTCAGTCCCAGGCTCCCCGGCGCTGTCCTCCGTCTGTGCCACCCACACTCCCTGCGCCTGCAGGTTCAAAAACACGGAAGCCATTGGCAACGAGGTGACGCGTCTGGTGCGCTTGGACCCGGGAGCCGTTAGTGACATCCCAGAAGCCATCAAGGTAGGGGGGCGGCGGGGGGCGGCCAGGGCAGGAAGGCACGGACTCTGAGCCACCTCCGGGGCCGCCTGGAGGAACGCGGCCAGCACCCTGAGCTCAGCGGGGTGAATGTGCTTCGCCCTGGCTGAGGTGTGCGGGTGGCAGCACGCGTCGGCTTTGCTGGAATGCTGCTCAGCACACCCTGTGACCGCCCCCCCCCTCCCCCCCCCAGTTCCTGGTCACCTGGCACACGATCGACGCCGACGCGCCCGAGCTCAGCCACGTGCTGTGCTGGGCGCCCGCGGACCCGCCCACGGGCCTGTCCTACTTCTCCAGCATGTACCCGCCGCACCCCCTCACCGCGCAGTACGGCGTCAAGGTCCTGCGGTCCTTCCCGCCGGTGAGCCCGTCTTTTGGGTGGGCCTCGGGGCCGCCCGGCCGCGGGGTGGGGGGCACTCAGGGCACGCCGCGGGGCAGCCTGGTTTATGATGAGGCTGGTGCGGGCTGGGTGGGCTCCTGGGACCACCGCCCTGGAGTCACGGCTGTACCCCCCCACAGGACGCCATCCTGTTCTACATCCCCCAGATTGTGCAGGCGCTCAGGTATGACAAGGTGAGTCTGCGCCCGCGCGTGCTCCCCAGCCCCGAGGGCCGGGCGGGCGGGGCACGGAGCCAGGACCTGGGCCCCAACTCTCACCCCACCACGCGGCCGTCCAGCGCCTGAGGCCCAGTCCCGCTGTGCAGGGTGAGCGGCTTCTGGAAGCATCACTGCCACTTCCTCAGGGTGGGTAGCCCAGCCCGGGACCTATCTTCTGGAAGGAGGTCTCGGCAGGCCCTGATTCCCACGCCCAGCTCTCTGTCTCCTGGGAAGAGAGGCCAGGTGCGCTAGTGAGCTGGGGCCAGCCTGGAGGAGTTCACGGGTTCAGAACCTGAACACGCCTGGAAGCTGGATGTCCGGTGTCCAGGTGGGGGGACTGGCTCCCCCGAGGCCCCTCTCCTCGCCAGGAGACGGAGTCACTGCCCTGTGTCCTCACGTGGTCATCCCACTTCTCTGCCCCGATCTCTTCTGAGGACACGAGTCAGCTCAGATGAGGCCCCACTGATCTCCTGTAATGTCACCAGCTCTTCAAAGGCCCATCTCCAGCCATCTTCACACACAGTGAGGGCCTTCAGCAAGAGCAGGGCTTCAGCATGTGGGTGGGGGACAGGGCAATTCAGCCATGAACATAGGCGTGCCCCGAAGGGGCCTGGACAGACAGCACCCATGGGGTGACCACGGCCGGGAGCCCTCACTGCCCCCGCCGGGCCCCGTGCCTCCCCGAGCCTGCAGCTGCAGGCAGCAGTGAGTGCCCCGGCCCCGCCCCACACGGCCCCCCGCCCCGGGCCGGGCCCCCAGACCACCCTGTCCCTGCCGAGCCCCAGGCCCTGCACTGGAGATCGCATGTTCATGGGTCAGCCTCCGCTCTGTTTGCTGGGTTAGGGTTGGGTTTTTTGAAGTCTGACCTATTTGGGAAGCCCACCACCAAGTCAAGGACATCTGTCCAGGGAATACTTCACCAGATAGTGGGGGGAGCGGTAGATGGGGGCAGAGATGTCTGCGGGAAAGGAGAGGCCGCCCCCAGGAGTCTTCCAGAAAGGCGAGCACCTTCGTAACCTAGAGTGGGGACTCGCCCTGAGCTGGGCCTGACGCGGGAGGAGGAGAGGTCACAGGTGGGCGGGGGCCACGACACTCAACCACCAGCCTGTAGGGTTTTCTGGGACCCGCCTGCCCACACCTCACGCTGACAGCAGCAGAGGTGGTCTAGAGTCCAGGGGAGCGCGGATGAGGCTGCCCGTGCCTGCGTGAGTGCAGACCCCGTGGTCGGCCAGCAGGCTGACTGCCGGCCCCACGGCCCCGGACAGCTGCTCACACCCGGCTCGCGGCTGCTCGGGTGCACGGGGCCTCGCCGGGGGCCGGGCCGGGCTGACCGCAGCCTCACCGCTGTAGATGGGCTACGTGCGGGAGTACATCCTGTGGGCCGCCTCCCAGTCCCAGCTGCTGGCGCATCAGTTCATCTGGAACATGAAGACCAACATCTACGTGGACGAAGAGGGCCACCAGAAGGACCGTGAGTGCCGGCCCCCGTGGGGCCCTGCCCTTCCCCCTGCCCGGGTCGTCCCCTCCGCCCCCGCCTCGGCCCCCAGCCCCGCGGCTCCGTCCTCCAGCTCCCCGGGCGGCCGCCCCACACGTCTTCGGGGCAGGGTCCACAGAGAGGGCCCGGGGCCTGGGCTCAGCCGCAGCATCTCCACAGCCGACATCGGCGAGCTCCTGGAGCAGCTGGTGGAGGAGATCACGGGCTCCCTCTCCGGCCCAGCCAAGGACTTCTACCAGCGGGAGTTCGACTTCTTCAACAAGATCACCAACGTTTCAGCCATCATCAAGTAAGCGCACCTTCTCCAGGCCCCACACGGGCAAGCTGCCCCGGAGGCAGTGTGCACATGGCCCCCGCCAAGGAGCAGCCGGATGGGAGTCTGCCTGCCTGTCCGGGGCTCCCGCGGGCCCCCAGGTGCACCGAAAGCATGTGTTAGTTTCGCTTCAGGTCTGAGGCCACTGCTCTGGAGGCTCCGAGGGGCCCAGCAGTGTTAGGGAGCCAGACCCCTGTCTCGACTCACCTCCGTGGTCCATGTTCACACGGAGCGGACACCGACCTCGGACGCCCTGGCCCCGCGTTTGCGCAGGATGGGCCCTGGGGTCATGGACACTGGCTGAGCCCGGGGGAGGAGCCTGGCCCCCTCTGTCCCCAGCGCTCCGGCTCCTGCCCGGTCACCCTGTCCTTGCCTAGCTGTCAGGGTGGGCTCCCTGGGCTGCCCTCTGCACTGAGGGCGCAATTCCACCTCAGCCCCTCATCTTGGGGCACAGAGGTCTGGGGGCTGCCAGAGGCCACCCAGGGCAGGGGCCCTCAGAGAGGCGGGCCTGCCCCAGAAGCGTGAAAGCCAGCGTCTGTGTCCTGGTCCCCAGGCCCTACCCCAAAGGTGACGAGAGGAAGAAGGCCTGCCTGTCGGCTCTCTCTGAAGTGAAGGTGCAGCCTGGTGAGCGGAGGGGGAGCCTGGTGGGAAGGGGACGTGCGGGCCCTGGGTGCCTGGCACCCCTCTCCAGAACCTGCCCCGGCCAACGGTCACTCGTGGGCCTCCTGGCTCCAGCTGTTTTCTGAAGGCCAAGCCCTGTCCCAGGCAGCTGTGGTTCTAGAAGGTTCCCGAGCTCCAGTGTAGCAGAGGCAGTGGGCGTGGGAAAGGGGCGTCCCCAGTGTGCCGGGCCCGTGGGATGAGGGCCGTGCCCCTCTCCGGTGCTCCGGGTTGGGCAGGACAGAGCCCGGACGTCACTGCACAGCTCTCGGTTCTTCACTGCCGCACACGCTCACTCTTCACACTCTGGCCCTGCCCACGTGCCCAGGCCTGCTCTGCAGTGGGCACCAGCCCCAGGGGGGCCTCTCCCGACCGTGCTGAGCCCCGCCCAGCCTCTGAGAGGACTCCTGCTGCTGGGCCACATCCCCGAGGCCCTGGGGAGCCAGCCAGCTGCAGACCAGAGCAGAGCTGGGCCTTGTGAGCGAGGCTGGGCTGGTGAGGGAGGAGGCAGGGGGCCATGTGCTCCCGGGGCCAGCGCCTCCATCGGGACCCCACCTGGGGGCTCTGGAACTGCAGCCCCGGACCCTGATCCACGCAGACAGGCTGAGCTGGGGGTCAGGCAGGCGGGGCCAGGGCTCCTGTGTGTCCTGTGGGGGGGCACCCAGGAAGCTGAGGGTTCAGGAGTCCCCTTGGAGACGTGTCTGTGAGGGTGGTGGGGGCCGTGTGGGCATCAGGACAGACCCAGAGAAACAGCCAGGGAGGGCGGGCCTCCAGACCTCAGTGCCAGCCTGTCTGTCTGGGGATGGGCCTGCGTGCTGGACGGCAGCGTGTCTTCCTGCGTCACGCCCAGGCCCCTGACGTCCTTCCATCCCTTGCAGGCTGCTACCTGCCCAGCAACCCCGAGGCCATCGTGCTGGACATCGACTACAAGTCTGGAACGCCCATGCAGAGGTGCACCCCCGGCTGCCCCTCGCAGGACCCCTCCTCTTGACTCATGCCCCCTCCCGGTCACTCACGCCCATCTCTGTTGTCTTCTAGCGCCGCCAAGGCCCCATATCTGGCCAAGTTCAAGGTGAAACGTTGCGGGGTTAGTGAGCTTGAGAAGGAAGGTCAGTGCCACGTCCCGTGTAGTCTGGGGTCCCCGTGAACGGTCGGTGACGGCTCAGTGTGGCCCCTCGTCTGGGGAGCGGGCACATGTGCAGTGACAAGGTTCCTGGGAGGGCGGGCCTGCTTGGCCACCGTGCGAGCGCCCACGGGCAGGCCGGCTTCTGCGGCAGGAGTCGGCTCTCCTGGTGCTGAGCTCAGGGTGTCGGGAGGCCCCGCTCCCTCCGGGCAGGATCCTGCGCCTCCTCCCAGCACAGGGCCTGGCTGGTCCTCGGCCGTGGACGCATCAGCGCGGCCTCTACCTCAGCCGGAGTCCCCCCTCCTCGTCTCTGGGAAGGCACGACCACTGGTCAGGGCCACGCTGACTCCACCAGTCACCACGTGTGGTTACATGCCACAGTTCTGGCGGTGTGGGTTTGGGGGGACACCAGCCAGGTGGCCCCGGCTCCTGCTGGGCACCCCTTCGGGCCCAACCCTAACAGTGCCCCCCTGGTCCTCGCTCCAGTGAGACGGGCTCTGTCTTCAGCTGTTATCAGGAAACAAGCCGGCCTGACCCCGGTGTCTGCCAGGCCCTCATCAGCCCCCCTCAGGCTTTGCAGGCATGATCCCTAAGGTTCTCGGGGTTCCTTCAGGCATGTGAGCAAGACGTCCCCAGACCCTCACAGGGCCTCTGCCCCCACTGACAGGCAGCCTCTCCCCTTCAGGCCTGCGGTGCCGCTCAGATTCCGAGGAGGAGGGCAGCGCGCAGGAGGCCGACGGCCAGAAGATCTCCTGGCAGGCGGCCATCTTCAAAGTGGGGGACGACTGCCGGCAGGTAGCACCCCCCCCCAGGCAGGGGGGTGGCGCGGGCCCACCGGGGTGCTCTCTACCGGTCCCGGCATGCTTCCCAGCCTTGCACAGAAACGGGGACCTTTGCTTCCCTGTGGCTGCCCACCACCACCCTGTGTCTCTGCCTCCCAGGACATGCTGGCCCTGCAGATCATTGACCTCTTCAAAAACATCTTCCAGCTAGTAGGCCTGGACCTCTTCGTCTTCCCGTACCGGGTGGTGGCTACCGCCCCCGGGGTAAGTGTCCAGAGCAGAAGCCCGGCCGCCCCTCGGCCTGCCCCTCAGCCCGCCGCGTGCCTGCAGCCTGGCCCTTCCTCCCTAGTGTGGGGTCATCGAGTGCATCCCCGACTGCACCTCCCGGGACCAGCTGGGCCGCCAGACCGACTTCGGCATGTATGACTACTTCACACGCCAGTACGGAGACGAGTCCACGCTGGCCTTCCAGCAGGTGGGCGCCCAGCGTCCTGAGTCCTCCCGTCTGGGTCCGCCCCGGGTGGCCATGACCTTCCTTGTGACCGCAGAATCCTTGGGTGGGCCTCAAGAAGGCCGACTCCTGGGGTGGGAGGGGACCACTCTGCGCCCCCCCCCCCCGGCTGCTGAGCAGGCCCTGAGCCCATCTCCCCCGCAGGCACGCTACAACTTCATCCGCAGCATGGCTGCCTACAGCCTCCTGCTGTTCCTGCTGCAGATCAAGGACCGGCACAACGGCAACATCATGCTGGACAAGAAGGGCCACCTCATCCACATCGGTGGGCGGGGTGGGGTAGGGGCGGGGCTCTCCCTCAAGTCATCCACATGGGTAGGGGGCAGCAGGGGGCGGGACTTTCCCTCATGTCATCCACATTGGGGGCGGGGCTCTCCTCCTCCACCCCAGCCTGCAGCTGACTGTGGCTTTTCGGGGTTTTGCAGATTTTGGCTTCATGTTCGAAAGCTCCCCGGGCGGCAACCTCGGCTGGGAGCCGGACATCAAGCTGACAGACGAGATGGTGATGATCATGGGGGGCAAGATGGAGGCCACGCCCTTCAAGTGGTTCATGGAGATGTGTGTGCGTGGCTACCTGGCCGTGCGGTGAGCCTCGCGGTCCAAATGAGGGAGGGTGGGGCCCCGGTGGGCCCACACATCCAGGCTCCCCTCCCCTCGGGCCATCTCAGGTCTTGGCGGGGGTTGGGGGGCAGGTTTGGGGTTTGGAGGGGCGTGTGCAGGAGGCCCCTGAGGCCTGGCTCCTGTCACATCTGCCATCTCTGCTGGAGCACCTCACTCTGGGCATTGGTGCCCCCACGTCTGCACCTCCCAGGCTTGGCCTTGCCTCTGGTCCCTCCAAGTGGCAAGTCCTTTCTTCCCAAGCCAGAGCCCGTGGTTTCCGACGCCACATGGCTAAGCCGCAGAGCAGTGTGGTGGCACCCAGAGTGTGCAGCCACGCGGGCAGGGGCCACGCCCAGGCTGGACTCTGCTCACCTCCCTCCTTGCCTCTCCCCAGGCCCTACATGGACGCTGTCGTCTCTCTGGTCACCCTCATGCTGGACACGGGCCTGCCCTGCTTCCGTGGCCAGACAATCAAGCTCCTCAAGTAGGTCCTGGGCAGACAGCGGGGTGGCGGTCCCCTGAGACAGGGCCTGTCACCCAGGCCAGGTGATCCCCTGGGACGCCCAGACTGGATGGGCTCCTGGGTGAGGCGCTGTCCCCAGGCCTGCCGTGTACGAGGTGCCCCGTCTTCTGTGGCCATGGAGGGGATGTGCCTGTCACCCCTTGTTTCTCAGGGCACATCCAGGCCAAGCCCCCTGCCCATCCTACCCCAGCTGCCAGTCCCACAGTTGGGAGCTGCTGGCAAGGGGCCCAAACCCTTGAGGCCAGCTGGGAACCACGGCCCCACAGGAGACCAGGCCACATCCACGCGTGGAGAGTGGCAGCCCTAACGTGGCCCTTCCCCCACAGGCACAGGTTCAGCCCCAACATGACGGAGCGAGAGGCGGCGAACTTCATCCTGAAGGTCATTCAGAGCTGCTTCCTTAGCAACAGGCAAGCCCCCAGTCCTGCACTCCCCTCGCGTGTCCCCCCGCTGGTGTTCAGGGGGCCCTGGGTGGGGCCTCGCCTGGGCCAGGTGACCAGATGCACTGCCCTGAGATGCCCGGCCTGGCGGGGTGGGTGAGGGGCTTCAGGTGCTGTGGGGGCTGTGACCGGAGGGGCTTGGCCTCAGTGACATTCTGGGGGACAGATTCCCGGGGCTGTGACAGTCGGAGGTGGCCTGGAGGTTTCCAGGTTGAACAACGGGGTGACCCACGGGAGGCCAGGCTGCAGGAGGTGCAGAGCCCCCAGGCCCACACCCTGGGGACAGAGGACTGGCCCCACTGGGCCCCCCAAGGTCCAGGGGGAGTGCGGCCTGGGGGTGCCACGTGCTTTTGGTGACCAGGGTGCAGAGAGAGGGAGGGGCTCGGCCCGGTGGGAGGGGTCTGGCGGGCAGCATGGGGCTGTGATGGCTCTGCTGTGTGCTAGGCGGACCCCCGGCCTGGACTCAGCTCCTAGGACAGGAGGCAGCCAGCTGAGGAAAGACATCCGCCCGAGCCCTCGTTAGGCGCCCACGAGCGAGGAGACGGGGCAGAACTGGGGGGCTGCCAGGAAGGGAGCACAGGTCCCAGCGGGCAAGGCGCTGGCGGGGCAGAGGTCCGCGGTTGGGCCCTGAGCCTCTGGGGCAGCTCAGAGGGGTCAGCCCCTCACAGCGCCCCTTGCCCTCTGCCTGCAGGAGCCGGACCTATGACATGATCCAGTACTATCAGAACGACATCCCCTACTGAGAGCGGGGCGGCCGCAATCAATCTCCACAGGCGCGCCGGCCGCCGCTTCATCCCGCAGACAAATGGGCCAGAGGTGCCCCTGCCAAGCCGGAGACTCACTGTCCCGGGCGCCGCCTGCATGGCCAGAAGGACAATCAGAGCCGGTCTCTGCACGGGCACGGGCTCTTCTTGCACTGGACGCATTCCCCACCCGTCTTTTCTCAGAGGCACAGGAAGTATGTTCTTAGGCATAAAAATCAGAAAAGCTGTATTTAACCAATGTGAACAAAATAAAAGCACGCGGCTGCGCGGGGCCCTGATTCACTCTCGGACCCCAAGTGCACGTTTAGCCGGGCTGGGGCAGCAGGGGCCCAGGGCCGCCCCGGCCCTGATTCACTCTCGGACCCCAAGTGCACGTTTAGCCGGGGTGGGGCAGCAGGGGCCCAGGGCCGCCCCGGCACCCCGACTGTGAGCCTCACAGAGACGAGCCAGCACGGCGCCGTGGAGCGACAGCACCTGTGTGCTCCGGCCGGCTCAGGGCCGCCGGACGTCCCTTCCTGGCCTCGCCTCCGCGGGCATCGCTCCGCCTCCTTCCCGTGTCTGTCTCCAGCATCTTCAGGTCGCTCTGCTCCGCGGCCACACCGTCCTCCCGCACTGACCCCCACCCCCACAGCGTCCATCCCACCCAGACGACCCTACTAAAGAAACGACAGAACATCTAGAAATGAGTCACCCGAAAGGTTGGTACACAGTATAAGACAGAGGTGAAGAGAAAACCTGTTGATGAAAGAACAGGCACCGAGAAGGGGCATAAAGAAACGGTAAGTGGGGGTGGGACACTCCAGTCCCCCGCAGGACCCCAGAGCTGGCGCAGGACGCACTCAGCTGCAGGAAGTGCAGCACCAAGACGTGGAGACGCGGCCGCTGGGAAGGGAAGCGCGTCGTCAGACGCGGAGCTCGTCCAGGAAGGGAGGCCGTCACGGGGGAGCAGCCACATGGCTGAGAGTTGGTCCCCCCGTGCCAGTCATTCTGCGCCTCCCACTAGGAGGCAGGAGTTCTAACTGGCGATGAAACGTGAGGCCCGGTTGCTCCTGACAATAAAGATAGTCACAGACCTGACGCGAAAGGAGGGGGCAGAGATTCCCCATCAGCAGGCGCACGTGTGCTTCTGAAGCAAAGCTTGACAGAATTCAGGGGAGAAATAGACTCACACACCTGGAGATTCGCAACACCCTTCTCTGCACAAGTGATGGGGCTGGCAGAAAGCCAGCGGGCGGAGGACCGCGGCCCGCACGCGCCCGGCAGCACGCAGCGCGCTCCATCGACGGCGACGGCGCCCGTCCGCCCCTGCGCAGCACCTCAGGCTGGTTCCGTGCAATTGTGAGGGATCAACGGGGGAGCTGGGAGAGCCCCACGCTGTGTAAGCTGCAGCGGTGGGGCTGGAACACCAGGCCAAACGGTGAAAGCTGAGAGGGTGACCTGAGGGGGAGGCTTTCAGGCCGTGTCTGGGCAGGTGGGTGGAGAGGAGTCCATTCAAATGAGCAAACCAGAATATCGGGTGTAACTTCCAGAAACCAGCAAACAGACTGGGTGCGGTGGGCAGGGGGAGACAGGAAATACAGGATGAATGCTCTCTAAAACAGAAATTCACTCACAGTAGAACTGATGGCCACATCACGTGGAAAGGAAGCCTGTCGCATTGGCTTTAAAATGAAAGTCAACTGAATGCCATGAACAAGATGGTGGCAATATGGCAAACTGTATATTTTTAAAAGTTAGAAATAAACGCTTTTAACAATGCTGGGTAGAAAGTCTAAACCCAGGAGCTGACAAGCAAATAGGTCTCTTTAGAGACTGAAAACGAAATTTAAAGTGTTAAGGGCAATCAAGTTCCTCTTCCAATAACACAGTTAACAAAAGACCAACCCAAGAGCCCGACGCCTCAGGGAACCCAGAGCAGGGCTTGCCTGACGTGAGTGCAAAACAGCCATCGTCTTTAAAGACGCCACACTGACAGCCGCCCTCCCGGACCACACTTGTCACCACCTCTGCTCAGCGCTGGGCCCTGGGGGCCCTCGCCAGTCTAGTCAGAGAAGGAAACAGTGAGAATCGGAAAGGAGAAGCGACTCAGAAGTGGCCTGTGTACACAAAAATCCAAAATAACCTGGGTCTGTTCTACGGTCGAGGTTCAGGATACAGGTTAATATACAAAAGTCAACTGTGTGTGTACTCACAGCAACAAAACAAATGAGGATAGCTCCGTTTATAGTTGCATCCCAGGGTACAGCCGAGAAAAGAAAAAGCAAATGACAGGAATAGTTTGCAGGAAAAAAATGCCCCTGGCCCTTGATTATAAGGTAAATGCAAATTAAAACCACCCTGAAGTGCCCTTGCTCACCCATCAGACACACTGCATGAGGCGGTGAGGGGGGCCTACCCAGAAAGGGGCCGTATCCCGTGCGGGGGGGCCATAACAGCCATCCAGCCCCCAGCCCCCGGTGCTAGTGACCCAGGTATCTCAAAACAGCATGCGTGTGGTCAGCCCTGGCTCACAACCCCGCTCTGAGGAACTGATCTCACAGACTCTCTGGCAAAATACAAAAAGACGTTCGCAGAAGGCTGCCCACCGCGGAGGACACATGGGGACCCACCCCCGTCACCACGGTGACTGCGGCCAAGTGACACGCCCACCTGCGGGGCCTCAAGGCAGCCAGAGAGGTCGTGTGCCCCGCTGTCCTCACCGGGGCGGGGGGATGGCACGCAGTCCACTTACTATGGGGGAAGAGAAGTCCATTTTAAAAATCAAGAGTCTCTTCCAGAGAAGTGGGGGAGACAAGGTGGAGGGCAGGGGGGTAAAAGCTCGAGTTCCGTTGTTTTACAGATGAGATGTCTTGTGTTAAGGGTGTGACTTTGTGATTATAGAAAGTAGAGAATGCAATGCCTGAAAAATGAAAGCAGAAAAATCACCCCCATTAGGATGGCTGTTATTATAAAAGAAGCAAAAACCCCAGCAAACTAAAGTAGAGGACGTGGGGAAGCCGGCCCCCGCATGCACTGCTGACGGGACACTGTCCAGCAGTTCCTCAAACAAACAGAAGCACCCTTTGACCCACAAGTCCACTCCTTGGTAAATACCCAAAAGAAGTGAGAGCGCAGACTGAAGCCGGCCCCAGCAGTGAAATCGCAGAGTCGCAACCACTGGGCACCATTGAGGAAGTCCCTCGTTGCAGAATTACTCACTGTGACCCAAGAGCGGGACGGTCCAGACGGCCATCTGGGGTGACGGGACACGACACAGCCACAGAGGAGCAGAAGTTAAAGTAGAACAGCATGACTTCCAGACGAGGGAGGAATTTTCAGGACACAACGCGCACTTCTTAAATTGCGCACAGAAGTACAAAAATTTAACCCCAAAACGCTAAAGTACATGTGCAATTAGATCAGCAAAAGATTGTTTAAAGGCCAGAGCAAAAACACACGTATGTGTGCACAGGACATACAAAAATGTCACCACCAAAAAAACTGATAAAATAGCGCAACTGTTCGCATCAGACAAAGTGAAACTCGAGTTCCCCCTCCATTAAGCAGGGTATCTCACAGAAATAAAGAGACGACGCTAGCCGATGCTAGCCAAGACCGCAGTGATGAATGCGCATGGCCCCCGCCGCCCGGATGCTGGAGAGGCCGCGGACCAGGGGGAGGACGCCCGCGCCCCCAACAACGGACCCACCGGGGACGAGGGTCGCCGCGGGACTGAGTAACCAGCGCGCGTACGCGGGACACGGAGCTCCACGGGGACCCGCCGGCCAGCGCCGCCGGCTGGCTTTGCCGGCGGCGAGAGCGGATTGAGTCATGAGTCCAATCCCTCCGGAGTGGGCAGACGGGCTGGGGGAACCGAGGGGTCGGATGGAACCGAGGGCCGGGCGGACCGAGAGCCCGCAGCCTCTCGGGACCAAGGTCCACCCGGGGGCGGGGGGTGGGGCGGCGCCTGCTGGGCCGGAGGACACAAGACACCCCTGCCCCGCGTCCCCGGTTTCTCTCCGCCACCCCCAAGCCCCCTCCCCTCCCCTTTCCCTCCTCTATTACCCCCCCCCGTCTACCCCCGCCCCACACCCCCCCAGTCCGGCGCCCAGAAACCACTCGGGAGACTAGGGTGCGGGCGGCCGCGGCCGGCGTGATGCGCTAGGCGGGCAGCAGTCCGCGCGCGCGCAGCTGCAGCAGTGGGGCCAGCGTGTAGCGCAGGCGGCGCAGGGCGGCGTCCGAGCCCCGGCGCGCGAGGCCGCGGCGCAGGGCCGAGGGGTTCACCAGCGCCAGGTAGAGCAGCGGCAGCGCCACGACGCCCAGCGGCAGCAGCAACAGCGTCTGCAGCGCGCCCAGCGCCCACAGCCTGCGGACCGACCACGCACCGGCAGATGGGCGCTGGCGGCGCGGGGCGCGCCCAGGCCCCAGCCCCGAGCCCGCTCCCGCCGCCCGCTCACCTGAAGCCCGCCGCACCCGCGCCGAACAGCTGCTTCTCCTGCGGAGACAAGAGAACACCTTCCTGCCGGACGCCGCGGACGGGGCGGGACCCTGGGCCGCGAGGCTCGTGGCGGCGTGGCACCACGGGGGGGGTGCTCCCAAGCGGGCGCGGTTCTTGAGTGGGCGGCCCCGTGATGCTCGTGGTCCCCAGTGGGGTTGGTATGGTGAGGGGGGTCCCTGATGGGGTGGCCCCCCCGTGTGCGGGAGGCGGCCCCGCGGGGCAGGTCTCGGCTGTAGCCCGCCCCCGCCAGGGCTCACACAGTCCGCCTTGGCCACCTCCTCCATGAGCGAGCCCGCGCAGTCCTGCCCCCGGCGGGGCTGTGAGTCGCACCTGCCGGGAAAGACACGAGGATGGGCCCTTCGCCTGGCCAGCAGTCGCGCCCCCCTCAACTCCTGACACCCGACAGTCTTGACCCCCTTACGGCTCCGGGCCGCCCCGCGAGCTGTCGAGCGCAGCCGCCGCCTCCATCACCTTCCCCTGCAACTCCTGGAGTGGGTGGTGGGAGTGAGGCCTCACACGCGGGAAGACCTGGGTAGGGCGTGGGCAGGCCGCCGCGGCTCCGGGGAACGGCGGAGCGGAGGCCGCGGCGGGGTCGGAGGCGGAGGGGGAGGGGGGCGGCACCTGCAAGACTCCGCTCTGCTCCTGGAAGCTGGCCCAGGCCTCTTGCATCCGCCGTGCGCTCTGACACGAGGGGAGCCCTGGTTAGACGCGGTAGGGGGGATTCGATCCTCCCCACCGTCCTTCACCTGCCCAGCCTTACGCACACCCCAAGCCTGCCCTCCCGAGACCCCGATTCCGCCGCACCTGCCGCAGGGCCTCCGCCTGCATGGTGTGCTTGGCCTCCACCAGCTCCAGTTGTTTCTTCCGGAGAATCCAGGGAGAGTCAGGCGCCCGGCACTCCGCGAACGCGCCGCGCCTGACCCCGCCCTGCCGCCCCGCCCCCGAGCCCCGCCCCCGAGCCCCGCCCGAGCACCTGCAGGGCCGCCAGTTGGGTCCCGAGCTGCTGCTCCGCCCGCTGCTGGCTCAGTTGCTCGCCTCCGTAGTAGAAAAGCTAGGGGTGGGGCTTGTGAGGGCGGGGCGGTCGGGGCTGCTAGGGGCGGGGACTATCCTGGGAGGCGGGGCGCGGGCGGGGACTGGGGCGAGGCAGCCTCGGGGGAAGCGGGAGACAGAGACCGTCTCCGGAAGGTACCTGGCTTGACAGCTCCTCCCACTGCTCCTGCAGCTGTCGGTTCTGCTGCTCCTGGACGGGGTCGGGGGGAAGATCCAGGCCTCTCCGAGGTCCCCCGCTCAGCGCGGGCCCCGCCCCATCTCAGGCCCCTCCTTCTCCACTGCCCCCGCCCACCGAGGTCCCGCCGCAGCCTACCCTCTCGCAGGCCCCGCCCCGCCATAGGCCCCGCCCCACCAGGGCTCCGCCCCATCCTGAGTCCCTCCCCTCCACTGCCCCGCCCATCCAGAGGTCTCGCCTCAGCCTAGGTCCCGCCCTCTCGCGGCCCCGCCCCGCAAAGGCCCCTCCCTCTCCCCTGCCCCGCCCAGAGATCCCGCCTCAGCCTAAGTCCCACCCTTTCGCAGGCCCCGCCCCGCCATGGGCCCCTCCCTCTCTACTGCCCCGTCCATCTAGAGGTCCCGCCCCTCGTGGCCCCGCCCCGCCAGGGCCCCGCCCCACCAGGTCCCGCTGGCGCTCCTCCGCCGCCTCCAGCAGCCCGCGCGCCCGGTCCGCGCGCTCCCGCGCCGCCTCGCGCGCCTCCCCACGCAGGGCCCGCGCCGCCTGGCTCCGCCGACGCTGCAGGCTGCGGAGGGGAAACTGAGGCTCCGCGGCCAAGGCCGCGTCTGCACACCGCCTACCCCCTCGCGGTGCCCGCACGCCGGGTGGGGGGAGGAGCCGCCCGCACCCGCGCTGGCGCTCGCTCAGGTCCCGCAGGCGCGCGGTGAGGCTCTCGCTCTCGGCCTCCAGCCCGCGCACCAGCTCCTCCAGCTCCTGCTTCCGCAGCCTCCCGTCGCGGTTGTCCTTCTGCAGCTGCAGCAGCAGCTCCTGCGCCTCGGCCATGGTCTGGCTCTGCCCGCGGCCGCCGCCGGGCCCCGCGTCACAATGGGCCGAGCGCGGAGCGCTTTGGAACCGCACGCACCGCCGGGTGCTCGCGCCTGAAGCGGAGGGCGAGGCCGGTTCGTTCCCGCCCGCTGCCGGGGGCACTGCGGCCCGGGCAGCCTCGGGTGGGAAAGATCGGGTTCCGTAAACAAGTTTCCTGTCTCTGGACCCAGTGATCCCCTCCTGGGAAAGCCAGAGAAAGACAAATGCCATATGCTGTCACTTACAGGTGGAATCTAGGAAGTGACAATGAACCTCTCTATGAAACAGATTCACGGAACAGACCTGTAGTTGCCAAGGGGGACGGGTGGGGGAGGGAGGGATTGGGGGTTTGAGGTTAGCAGAGGTAAGCTGTTACAGGATGGATAAACAAGGAGGTCCTACCATATAGCACAGGGACCTATATTCACTATCCTCATAAACCATCATGGAAAAGAATATGAGAAAGATTGTATATACATGTATAACAGAGTCACTTTGCCGAACAGCAGAGATAAACACAACAGGGTATATCAGCTATACTTCAGTAACATTTCTCTAAAAATTTCCTCCTCCTGCTCCTCCTTGCCTGCACAAGCCCATCCGTGGGCTCCTTTCCCAGGGTCTTGTTTTTCAGGGCTCCAGGCTGTCCTTCCCCTGCCCCAGACGGAAAGCGGGACTGGTCTAAACCCACGGTGGCTTTTAGCTTCCTTGTAGGATTCTGCCAGTGAGATTCAGGGGCGGATGTCAGCTGGATGTGGGTTCCTGGTGGGAGGTCTGCCCCACTGTTAAGGCAGAGAGGCCCCGCGGTGGGTGTTGAGATGGGGAGGAACTGGGCACCACTGATGCGCCCCGCCCAAGGTCCTGCCCCCACCGCTCCGCTGGTCCGCTGAGTTGGAGCCCTGTCAGTAAGTGCAGGTGGAGGTGTTGGCGTGAGCGCCCCCCCCCCCCCAACCAGCTCTGCGCCTCAGGTTCTGCACCTGTCAGGTGGGGCTGGCTCCCCCCACCCGGCCCCAGTTTGCTTTTCTGCAACTTCTGAGGGTAGCTGAAGGGCACCTTGACCCCTCCCTGCCCCTGGTCTTTAGGAGGAGAGCCTCTGTGGGGAAAGACTGGAGCGGACAAAGCCTCCGGGGAAACGCAAGCCACTGGCTGGGCGGTGGGGCCCGGGGGCTGCAGGAGCCATGGCCACAGACCCCCAGCCAGCGCTCCTGCCCTTTGCTCCCACCAAACCCATGACAGAAGCACCTGCCCGCCTTCCCACCCAGCCCGCTGGCCTGGCTCTGCCCCTCCCCCAAAGACTCAGGTTCAAGGTCCTCCTCTGGGGCCTCCCTGCCCACCCAGGGGCCCCCACGGAGGGGCACAGCCCAGGAAGGGGGCGGTGCCGGGCTCGCCACCCTGTCTTCAGGACTGAACCCAGCAGCTGCACACTCCGCACCGTCAGCTGAGGGCCGTGTGGGATGCCAGGAGCTCAGTGAGTGTCTGATCGGAGAAAGAATTAGTGAACAAGCGTAAAACCCACGCCTGTGGGGTTTTGTTTTTGTTTCCACATGTGAAACAGTTTTTGCCTGATAAGAGAGAAAAGGGGAATTCCCTGTGGTTAGGACTCCACACTATCATTGCCAGGGCCCGGGTTTGACTTCTGGTCGGGAACTAAGATCCTGCAAACCTAAATGAAGTGAAGTGAAAGTCGCTCAGTCGAGTCTGCCTCTGCAACCCCATGGGCTTCTCCAGGCTAGAATACTGGAGTGGTAGCCTTTCCCTTCTTCAGAGGATCTTCCCAACACAGGGATCAAATCCAAGTCTCCCATACTGCAGGCAGATTCTTTACCAGCTGAGCCACAAGGGAAGCCCCTGTGTAAACCTAGCGGCACAGCAAAAGAAAAGAGAGAGAGGATTTATACAAACCCTGATGTATCAAACAATGAATGACAGAGTCCCCCCGATGTGGGCGCACTGGCCAGGACCCGGCGCGTCTCCCACTCCAGCCACGGGGAAGCCACCTCAGTCCCGTAAACAGACCACGTGCTCTGAGGCCTCCGCTCTTGGCACAGGCTGTTCCCCACATGGGGACGGCCCTGCCCGAGCGTGCGGTCTGACCAGCTCCTCACAGCCCTTCACCCACCCGTTTACCGGGGAGTTGTTGACTTACTGTGACTATGATGACGTCTGTGTCCCCATCAGGAAGGAGCCTTCAGAGCACACGCAGACAGACACTGGCCTGATCTCTGCCCAAGTCCTGGGAGTCGCCCCCAGGGCCCGGAGAAGCTGCCTGTAGCATCGCAAAGATGGAAGGTTCTGGGGGCCCCATCACCAAACGAGTCCTGGTGTCTCGGGCTCCCAGTGGCCACAACCCAGCCCGCACCACACGCTTCTGCCAGGGCCTGTGGCCAAGACAGCAGCACAGAGTGGACGGTGGTGAGAGACCTTCTGGAAGGACGGGGGGGACGTGGGAGGAGCCTCGCCAGCCCCTCGGGGGTGGGGAGCACACCGTGGGGGGTGACACGACCCTATCCGTGCATGCTGAGGGCAGCGGGGGCCTGCGCCCTGAGGCAGGAGAGAGGGCCCTGCCCCTGTGGGCCGGCCCGCACTGTGGGTGATGCCAACACAGACCGAGGGCTGCTTGGACCCCTGCAGACTCACGTGGTCTGTGTGCCCCGTGGGGCTGAAGCATGCCCCCCCAGCACCTCAGAATGTGACTGTGTCTAGAGATGGGTCTCTAGGGTGGGCTGTAACCTGGTCTGACCAGGGTCCTCCTTCAAAACTCCCCAGGAAAATGATGTCCAACCGAACGGTAGTCATAAATTCCATGTCATCTAAACATTAACATTTTAAGTCTCAAAACCTACTTCCCACGTGTGGTCAGGAAGGTCCTGGAGGAAATACACGTCACCCAAGGGAAGAACACCCGGGAGCCAGAAGACAGGACCGCGGATGCAGGACAGGAAGGCGGGGCCTCAGACCAACCTGTGCGGAACAGCAGGCTCGGGAATCGTGTCCGATTCTGTGGAAAACTGGCCCGGGAGGCATTTCAGGGCGAAAAGGTGGAGAATTGAAAAATACGATCATTATTAAGCCTCCAGAAAAATAGAAACGGCCGATATACTCGCTGGCCCAGGAATAAACAAATGTGCGCCGTGATGGCCATCACGCACGCGCACTGCGCCGCGGTTGGCAAATGACCGCAAGCACCGCCACGCCCGCTTTGGCTGCCTCCGCTCTGCGACTCAGAGATGAGTCGCCACGGAGACCGCGTGGCCCACCACTTACTATCTGGCGCCTTTCCGGGGAGAGTTTGCCAAGCCCCAGATCACACTGACTGCCTAGTAACTTACTCAGGGCTGTGAGGGGAGAAGAGGGTAGACATGACCCGCAGTGATCACCTACTCTGCGGCCAGCATGTGGCGGTGGGCTTGGAAGGACCAGAAACCATGTTTAGTTTTAAGCCTTTTTAAGAGCCATTTGATTATTCAAACTATCTTTGAGTACCGCTTTTGATAAACCAAAAAAATTAAAACCCTTTTTAAAACAGCTGAACAGAATTTACCAAGGGGCACAGCAGCAATGGCCATGCTGTTCTGGGGACTGGCCCACCGTGGGCCTGTGGCCACCTGCGGTTCCTGAAGCCCGGGGGCCGAGCTGGACGGACATCCTCCCAGCCCCAGGCCGTCCCTCCTCCTGGGTCTGTCTCTGCCTGGGACCCCCACCTGGGTTCAAGAGGGACAGTCCTCCAGGAAATGGGACCTACTGCACCGACCCTGGAGACTAAGCTCACCCCCTCTCCCACTCCCCTACCAAGTGACCAAGGAGGAGTGGCCAGGAAGGAGCAGGCCCCTGCCGCAGCCCAACCCCGCTGCCCCTAAGGTGGTGCTGGGCACCGGCCAGACCTCCTCGCATCCTGGCCACCAGGTCCATGGCCCGTCTACACACCCCCTGCTTCTCAAACTGCCTCAGCCGGCTTCAGCCAACAGTGTGGACCCCACTGCCCAGCTCACCTGCCACCAAATGAGGACCCAGGCCCCTCTAAAACTCACTCTTAGGACTGAGGTGGGCAGATGCCCCCACACACACCCTGCAACCCAACCACCACCTCCCAGGTCCTGAAACCACTGGACAGAGAAAGGAAAGCAGTCGGTCATTTAGCGAAAACACAGCCAGAGAACAGAGACCTCACACGAGTTTTGAATCAAGCTTTTAATGAAAAGATCATAAAATAACAGTATCTCGTCACTGTACATTAAGACTGCACGCTCTGAATGGAGACATCAGTGACCAGCTTTATTACACTGGAGGGCTGCGCACCCGCAGCTCTGACCTGAATTATCCAGACTCTGGAGGGAGGTGAGGGCAGTGTGGTGCCTGACAGCGGCGGTGGCCAGCACAGGAGTGCGATCGTGCGCCCCCTTCCTGGGAAGGGCGCCTAGCGGGACGTGAGTCCGCCTCCAGTTCCCGGTCAAGAAACGGCGAAACCCCATCCCCTCTCTCCGACGAGGTATTTGTGAATGGGCCAGTGCCCAACCTGGGGTCCCCCGGGCGGGGGGAGAGGGAAGCAAGTGGTGGGTGGGGGCAGAGGGCTCCCCTCAGCACCTGGCCCCATGGGGCCCCGCCGAGTGGCGGGGAGGAGCCCCGGGGACCCTTCCTGCCCCGAGTGAGGTCTGTTATGCAGCATATTTGAGGTCAATAAATTACAGCAATAAATAGCAAGGTGAGGTAGGGGGAGGGGCTCCCGGTAGAAAGTCGCAGTGGGGTGACAAGCCGGGGGTCCCGGGCAGCCTCGACTCCCACGACGCACCCCCACCCCCTGACGTGGAATGTCACACCGGGCTCTGGGCGGGCCTGCCCCACCCCTCCAGGCATCAGATTCGCGGGCTCTGTGACCACCGCTGCCCAGGGGAGCGGGGGCCTTGGTCCCTGCACAGGGCACCGCCAAAGGCCCGTCGCCTCTGCTTTCGTCCCCAAGCCGCGGGGGAAGGGCGAGCGGCCCTGCCCTCCTGGTTGCCCAGGCCTCGCCCCGGCCCAGGAAGGCTGCCGGGAGAGAGGCTGGGGTCCGCCCGCCCCATGAGCGATCGCACTCCTGTTAGCGGCCAGTCCAGTGAATACTGACGGGTGGGGCTGGCGGACAGCCGGCGCCCCCGGGTGGCGGCCGCCGGGAACACACCCGGCTGCGTGAGGTTCTGGGTCCAGAGTGTCCGTTTCACAGGCTGAGGTGTATGGCTATGCTGCGCGTCTCTGAGATTCAGATCTGCTTAAAGGTCCGTCTTTTTTTTTTTTTTTTGCAATCCTGGAGGAGCCTCGGCGGCGGGCTCGGTCTCGCGGGGGGAGCGTGTGTGGCATGGCGGAGCCCAGCCTGCCGCTCGCCCCTGAGTCTGAGAAATAAATACATTCATCACTGCACAAACATACTGATACAAAAACAACACTGTTCCGAGTGTTCGCACCGTCTGTGTAGGTAAGGACCGGCCCAGTGAGCCCTCCCACAGCTGGACCCGCTGGAGTCTCCGCGGAGGCGTGCGAAGGTCCTGGTTTTTTGGCTTGAGAGGGACCCTCACATCAACCCAGCGGGGGTCTCGCGGGCAGAGCAGCGGGACAGGGTGCACCTCCATCCCGGGGCCCAAGCCCAGACTCGGTTCCTGCGGCCACAGCCAAGGCCGCCCTGCTGCGCCAGCTGGCCGGGACCGCTCCGCCTGGCCAGGAGGCCCAGGGGCCGGTGGGCGCAGGCCCCCGCTCTTTGGTGCCAGCTGGGCTGGGAGGAGGGCTCCGCGAGGGCGGGGCCTCCACGCTGCCCGACCAGGGCGGCCCCCCTGCCCGTGAGCCCTCCGGGCCGACTCAGGGCCTCGGACGGAAGGTGGGGGCTCACTGGACTGGCCTTACAGCTGCTGAGGTCTGAAACTGTAAAAGTTTATGTAAACAATGAGATAAATATATTAGTATCTTTCTTTTCTGAGCCCATTGAGGTTCCATATGCATTCAAAATGTGCTTTGGTTTAAAAAATAGCTTTTGTGAATTTGGGTGTGAGCTTTTTTTTTTTTTTTTGCTTTTTTTTTTTTTTTAAATCCTTTCCTACATGACATCTGCTATTTTGTTTCCTGTTTCTCCGAAACATTCAGGAATTAAGTGACTAAAGCAGAGAACTGTAAGCCGCCCTGGGCCTCCAATGGCCTAATCTCCTGGTGAGGCTCTGACACACACATCCACACACACTGACGAGCACGCACTCCACGTGAAACCAAGGGAAAAGGAGAACAAACCCAAGTGTCCTGTGAACCCCGCCCCGCCCCACAAACCCTTCACGTCTTAAATAAGAAACTAGTGTTTTGCTTGTTAAAATACAGAGAAGGCTTGACACAGTACTCGGGGTGGGTACAATACTACGTCGCACGAAGGTCGCCTGAGGGCCTGTACGCCCGTCCCTGAAGCTCTGCCCTGAACCACCGGCTTCGCCGGGCCGCGCCCACGGGCGTGTGCGCAGCTCCGCTACAGACTTCTGTCGTGTGGCTTAAGTGCTGATGGGGGGGGGTTGGACGAGCAGAGGGGCTGGGGGGGGTCCTGCCTGACTTGCTGGAACAGGCGTCCCCAGAGGGAATGGCAGCGGGCTCAGCAGGGCCCCGCGCAGCCCAAGCCCCCTCACTCCCCATGCCCTCCACCCGGGTCCCTGGTTTCAGCTGGAGGGTCTCTGGAGGGGGGAAGGGATGACTCCGGAATTTTTGGTCTGAAATTAAAGTAGAAAGAAAAGAGAAGAAATAAGAGCAGTAAGCAAAATGAAGGATATAAAGCCGCTGGTCCAGCCCTGTGACTGCAGCTGGCTGAGGACAGCTGCCGACCTCGTGACCTTGGCCCGGCCTTGCGAGCGAGCCTCTAGAGCCCTGCAGGTGTCTGAGGCTGACGGAGCCCAGGGTGGGGGTGGGGCTCAGGGTGAGCCCATGGGGGCCTGGCCAGCCCGCCCAGAGGTGCCAAGCTGAAGGGGGCCGGGCACCGGCCAGGCTGGCGCTCCTGCTCTCCAGAGGGCAAGCCCTCGGGGTCCAGGGGCCAGGGCGGGGAGGGGCTCACTTCCTCCCCTGCTCCCCGGGCAGGGCAGCGGAGCGCCCACGCCCACCAGGCTGGGTCAGGGCGGCAGGCTGGCCAGACGCGCACGAGACACACAGGCGCCCTGCTGACGGGGCCCAAAAGAAAACACAAGTGTCGTGGCCACAGCTGCCATCACCAACCACGTCCTGTTCAAGTCAAGAGGTAGCAAAGGTCAGAAGTCTCTTCACCTTGATGGGGGGAGGGGGGTGACATGATCCCCACGCACGCTGCACGCACGCGCACAAACACACACACACACACACACGGAGAAAATGGAAACGTACCGACCCCGCACCGCGGCCAGCCCCCCGCCCCCCTCACCTTCCAGTTCCCACACTCACATACACGTTACACGGGGTTTTCTCATAATCAAAACAAGTACCTCTAAACAAAGATTCCTGGGCAACTATGGGAAAGCACTCTCTCCTGAGGCGGCCGGGGGGCTCGGGCCCAGGGGAGCCTTTGGCCGAGAGGAGCTCCTGGGCCCGGAGGGTGGGCCCTGGCCGCAGCCGGGCGGGGTGGGGCGGCGCCCCGTACATTCAGTCTGCAGACCCAGGCTCAGCCCCAAAGGGCCGGGAGGAAAAAAAACTCTTGTTGGTTTTGGTTTAAAAAACAAAATTCAAAACGAAGAAAAGAACAGATCAGTAGGAATAACAGCCACACCGGCCCGGAGGGCTCTTTAGCTGTGGAGAGGTAGGCGGTGGGGGCCCGCTGTCCCAGCGCCACTGAGCGGTGACCCCTGGCTCGGGGAGGGAGGGCGCGGACCCCTCCCTCCGGCACCGCCCCCCGCAGAGCCAGGCCGGCCCCGCAGCCCCGCCCCGCCCGGCACGCGGACCCCTGGGAGCCACCCTGTAGACCCCGTGGCGGAGGCTCCACGAAGGGCCGCGGATTAAAGCTGTGGGGGGCGGAGGCCCGCCGGGTCTTTGGCTTCTAGGAGGGGGAGGTGTGCATGCGCAGGTGGCTGATGAGGTTGCGCTGCTGCGTGAACTTGCCCCCGCAGAGCTGGCACTCGTAGGGCTTCTCGCCAGAGTGCACGCGCATGTGCTCCGTGAGGCGGTACTGGCGAGTGAAGCGCATGCCGCACTCGCCGCACGCGAAGGGCTTGAGGCCCAGGTGGCTGCGCATGTGGCGCGTCATCGTGCCGCGCTGCGTGAACATCTTCCCGCAGATGCCGCAGGGGAAGGGCCGCGCCAGCCAGTGCGTCTTCTCGTGCTGCCGCAGCGTGGCCGCGTCCTTGTAGGTCTTCTCGCAGGCCGAGCACTTGAAGGGCCGCGGCCCAGCCGCCAGGGCCGCGCTGGGCGCTGACAGGTCCTCCGCCTCCTCGTCGGCGCCCGCGCTGCCCGTCTCGTAGGCGCCGCCCTCCTCCTTGAGGAGCAGCTCCTCCTCCGCGTGCGTCTCCACGTGCGCGTTGAGCTGCTCCGAGCTGGGGAAGCCCTTGGCGCAGGGGATGCACACGTACAGGTTGTCGCCGTAGGGCACCGGCTCGTAGCCCTCCTGCCGGTACACGTAGGGCGCGCCGGCCGGGCCGCCCTCGCTCCCGCTCTGCGCGCTGTCCTCGCTGCCGTCCTTGCCGTTCTCCTCCTCCTCCTTGCAGGGGTACGGGGGCTCCCCGAAGGGTCTGCCCGCCGCCGCGCTGCCAGCCAGAATGCCATTGGGGACCCTGTCGCCCAGCCCTTCGGCCTCCTCCCCCGGGCACGGGCCCTTGGGCGCCACGTCCCTCCGCTCAAACGGGGAGGCGGCTACAGGCTCCTTCTTGGCCCACTCCTTCTTGCGGGCCGAGTGCCGGAGGCTCTTGCGGGGGGGTGGCCCACCCGGCCCCTCCAGCAGGCACAGCGGGTTGTCCTCTGCCCCCTCCAGATCCATGGGCTCACTGAGGGCGCCCCCCAGCTCGCTGTAAGAGGCACTGTTGGCGACCGGAGGGGCGGAGGTCGAGAGGGGTGAGCCCTCCTGGCTGTCGCTCAGCTGGGCTGGGTCGTCGGGGGTGAGGGAGGGCCCGGGGGTGGCGGGGGGCAGCGGGGGGCTCTTCTTGGACAAGTCCAGGCCCAGCTCCTGCTCGCAGCTGCCGCCACCCCCGTTGGTGCTGCAGCCGCCCAGGCCGGCCTCCCCACTGCCGGGACAGACCGGCCGGCCCAGGCCGTGTGCGCCCTCCTGGCTCAAGCCACCCAAAAAGAGCTCGTCGTCGGAGCCTTTGGCCTGGGAGAGCTCCTGGGGGGCGTGGGCCCCTTTGCGCCCATCCACGAGGCCTGGGTAGCGGGTCTGGATGACCGAGGCCGTGGACAGCCGCTGGCTGCGGGGGGGCCGCCCCAGGCCGGCGCCGCCCCGCCCAGAGCCAAAGGGCTTGCCAGCTCTCTTGAGCTTGCGCCGGCAGAGGGCCGCCAGCTCGGGCAGCTGGAGGTAGCTGGCAGCGGTGAGCAGCGTGCTGAAGTTGGGCTCGGCCGGCGGCTCGCCTGGCAGCAGGCGGCCGGTGTAGATGAAGTCCAGGATCTGCTGGAACACCGCGGAGCTGACCATGTCCGTGTCCAGGCTGATGAGGTTGTCGTGCAGCACCAGGGACTTGAAGTAGACGCTGCTGGCGGCCAGCACGTTCTTGTGGGCGCGGAAAACGGCGTTCTCCACCATGACGATGACGTCACACAGGAAGCCCTGCGTGCGCTGCTGGTTCAGCTGCAGCAGGAGCTGCTTCGAGTGGCTGGGCAGCTCCATGTCGGGCCCCATGTCCCCGCGCCCTGCCCACACGCACCACCTGCGGGCACGAGCAGACACGCACACGTCAGTGGGGCCTCCTGGGGCCTCCCCCAGGCCGCCCGCCTGCCGCCAGCCCACCTGTACACCTGAAAAAGCTCGGACAACGGGGGCACACGTGCGGGGCAGACAAACCGGAGCGCCGTCCCCTAGAGGAAGGTGACCCCGCGCCCAGACGGACCCGCAGGTGAGCAGCAGGGATCACGAGGGGACAGAAGCCCCTGGGGGACACATCGCCCGCCTGGGCGCGCAGCGGTCAGGCTTTCCGTTCAGGTCGGAAATCGGATCTGCATGCAGAGTCGCCCAGAGCGCACTGAAGCCGCCTTCTCCTCAAATACCACGTGGGCAGGTCGGACCTGCAGCCTCCAGCAACGTCACGTGACGCTGCAGCCTGGCCATTCCCCGCGCCCCCCCGGCCTGTGCCTCAGAGAGGCAGCCTGGCCAAGCCGGGTACCGCAGGGTCTGAGCCTGGTAAACCCTGCAGGCTGGCCAAGACGCGCTGGGAGGAATTTCACTGGGAACGACCGCGCAGAGAGCCCCAAGGTGGCTGCGTCAGGCCGCGGCCCCGCCCCTCCGGCTGCTCTGGCGGGCGCGCGTGCCCACCTACAGGGGCCTTCCTGTCCCTGCGCTCAGGGCCCGACCCCGGAGAGAAGCGCACTGCCCCGGCCATTCTCCAGCCGGGATCCCGGGTCCCCGCCCTGCCCCCTCGGGAGGGGTCGCACCCGCCCATCTGCTGTCCCTCCCTGGCCTGCACCTGCCCTTGTCTGCAAAGACAGAGAAGCCCCCGCGTCCCTGTCCACCCAGGAAGGCTCTGTGCAGTGCCCACGTGTGCCGGCACTCGGGCCACAGGAGCCAGCCCCCCTCCCCGCCCTGGCCAGCCGGGGGGGACAAAGAGCCCAAGGCGCACAACACCTGGCTGGGAACGCCAGGGCAGGAGGGCCCGCGAGCCCACAGCCCCTCCTCCCCCTCGCTGCCAGCGCTGCCCGCACACAAAGGCCGGCGGCCAGCACGCAGGCCGGGCGCTCGGCTGCCCGAGTCCCCAGGAGGAGGAGCAGATCCCGCCCCTTGCCGCACCCCCAGCCCCCCCAGCCTACCGGAGTGCCAGGGGCCCAGAGACCATGTGAGCAGCAGCCAGGGGGGGTGGCCTCCTCGAGTGCGCGGCCTCCCTGGGGGTGCATCAATGCCTGGTCACCTGCGGAGAAGGTGGACACGGTTAGCACGCAGGCCTCGCAAGGGGGGAGGAGCAGCTCGGGGGCCAGGGCCAGGCTCCCGTCTGCGGCAGGGCCAGGCCGTCCGGACAGCTGGGCAGCAGGCAGCGCCACAGTGCCTGCAGCCAGGCCGGGGGCAGGAAGGAGGCAGGTGTGGGGCGCTCGGCCGCACCCCCACAGGAAACAGGGTGCTCCGGGGGCCGCCTCGGTCGGGGGAGTGGGGGGACAGGCACGCAGCTCTCGGCGGGCGGGCGGGGTGGCAGGAGGCCTGGGCAAGGCCCTTCCAGGCTGGCCACATTTACATAACAAAAGGTCAGAAATGGAGGCGCTGGTGCAGCGGGCTATTTATAAGATCCAGTCTCAACCGCCTCTGGCTCCCCAGCCCCCTGCCCTGCCCTCTGGGTCTGCGCTCTCCCCCTCCCTGCCCAGAGCCCAGCCCCCTCCTGCCCAGCCTGGCCTGACCACATGGCCCTCGCAGGCTCGCCCTTTCAATACCAGCCCGCCAAGGCTGCTGGCAGCTGCCGCCAGATGCGGGCAGGCTTCCCGGCCCCCCCAGAGCTTCAGGTCCTGGGAGAGGGGTCCCGAGGTCCTGGCTGCTTGCCCCCCACTGCAGCAGGCCTGGGCGCCCTGGGCGCGGGGCCAGGCAGGAGGTGGCGGCAGGGCCCGGAGCCCCTCCCTGTGCGCCCCTCCCCCGCCCAGGGCCAGGGCGGCCCAGCAGGTCCTCAGGAATGTGCCCAGACCCGGGGTGCGGGGTGGCCGGGAGGCCTCGCTCCAGCCTGCCAGCTGTCTCCTGCCCCCAGCACGGCTCCCCGCTGGCAGGGGTGGCCAGGGAAGGGGCCAGCCCAGCTTGCCAGCAGCTCAAGGCCCGCTGGTGTGGGGCCTGGCAAAAGCCACCAGGGTCTGGAAAGGCCCCGGCAGCCGGCCCAGCCGCCCCACCCCACGATGCCCGGGGCCCGGGCAGACGGACGGGTCAGAGAAGTGGGCTGGGGGCTGTCCCCGCTAGGCTGACCCTGACACCCCCCAAGGAAGGGGTCTCTTGTGAACAGAGGTCCTGGGTGACTCTCCCAGCCCTCTGCTCCCAGGACTGCTCCCACAGGGCCACTGCTGGGTGAGCTGACAGGTCCTGGCTGAGGTCCTGAGTGCCTTCCCCCACCCCCCAGCTCAGGCCTCAAAAAGCCAAGGTGGCCGGCCCACCCTGCCCCCCAGAAGGCCAGGCCCTACAGCTAAGCAGGGACCCCGGCCTCGTGGGGGGGGGGCCTCTCCTGGCAGCCGGGAGGGCAGGAGGCGGTGAGAGAAGCCCTCAGGTGCTCAGGTCCACCTCGGCCTGGACCACCACGGAGCCCGGAGCCGGGGAGGCTGAGCCCAGCCCTCAGGCTGCCCCGTCCTTCAGCCTCCAGGTGGAAACACCCAGGGAACACCGGGCAGCCCTGTCTCGCCGGGGCCTGGCAACAGGCGCCCCTCCCTTCAAGCAGAGACGGAGGCATCCCAGCCCACCTCCGGCCCACCAGGGGGCCATGGGCCCCTCATGATGCCCACTACCTGGCCGCCATGCCCTAGGGCCTGAAGCACAGCGGGTGCGCCACTGAGACCGCAGACTCATGCTGGCCACTGCCCCTCAAGCCTGGGTCCAACCGACCTGGCAGGACCACCTGGCGCTCCAGGTGTGGCCCCGACAGGTGTGAGCCGGGCCCTCCCAGGCTGCAGGAGGGGCACCTGGAGGCAGAGCGAGGCAGCCCCAGCCCCCGCCGCCCCACACCAGCCTGACAAGGATCCTGCCCACAGGGAAGCCTCCAGGGCATGCCCTCCGCCTCCAGTGAAGATGAGACCGGGATTCTGGGGGTTAAGCAACCTGCCCAAGGTCACCGGAGCAAGCCAGGAGCAGAGCCCCGCTCCGGACTTCGCCACCCAGGACGACCCCCGTGTCTCCTCCCTCCAGGGGCAGGACGGGGTGCCAGACGGCCCTCTTCTCCCCCAGTCCGATGGCCCGCTGACCACCTCACCGTGGGGCCTGGGCCACTCCCGCCGCTCCCTGGCCTCCGCAGCCTCTCTGGCTGCCCTGCAGGTGAGGCTGCTGGTGAGTAGGCCCCACAGCCCTGGTAAGCCCAGGCCTGGATGCCCGCCAGCCACTCCTGGCTGGTCTCCCAGACTGTCCTCCTGGAAAGCAACGGGCCCTGTGAATGCCAGGAGCCCTGCCCTCCTCTTGACGGGACGCCCAGGAAACAAACGCTGGGGCTCGGTCAGCGTGCTGGAGACACGTTGGGCAGGACCCGGGTCGGGCCTCCCAGCCTGAGCAGCGTGGGAGGAGGTGCCTACCCCACCCACTGCCCAGAGCCTGCTCCCGATGCCCACAGCCCCTCTGTCCCACACAGGCAGCCCACCCGGGGGGCTCACGGTGCCACCCAATGCCTGGCAGGAGGCCACGCCCGCTCTCCGCGGGAACCCTGCACGCGTGCCCCTCACCCTCCTCCGGCCGCCCGTCACCCGCCTGCACAACACGGGGCCTGCGGCCGGCTCCCCCTGCTGGCCCTGGCGCAGCTGACCAGTGGGCACCGGGCAGGCGTGAAGCAGGGCCCTGCAGGGAGGCTCCGACCAGGAGCACTCAGATGGGGAGGAGCAGGGGAGCGCTGCCCGGGGTGAGATCACTGTTACGAAAACATCCAGATGAAGTGCCCACCCTGCCTCCCCCTGCCCAGAGGGGCCTGAGCACTTGGGAAGGGGGTAGCGGGCAGCAAAAGAGCAGGAGCCTGGAGGCAGGGCGCCCACGGCAGGCTGGGGGTGCCACTGGGGAGTGTCCCCACGTGGCCAGGATCCAGGGCCCAGAGGAGCCCCCACACCCACTTCCTACTCGCCCTGCAGGGTGTCAGGCCCGGTCTGGGGAGCAGATTCAGGGGACGCAGACAGTCCAGCCTCACTCTGACCCCAGGCCCAGAACCTGCACACACTGGACTGTGGGAGACCAGCTTCCTACTCCCCAGAAGGCCCGGAAAGCAGGAAACCCCCAGCGACAGGGACAAGAGGAAGGAGGCGGCCCCCAAAGGGAAGACACCTTCCCCACATAAATACGCCCGGTGTGACTAGGAAACGGGGCTCGGCCCCCAGGGCCGTCCTGGAGGTGGGACAGGGCCGCAGGTACGCGAGGGGTCGGGCCGCCTGCTGGGAGGGACCGGCACCATTGCCCACCCGCCCGAGGCACCTCCCAGGGGTCAGCGAGGCAGCTGCCTGGCCCAGGGCCCCTCCAGGACGCAGACTCTGACACCCTAAGTATGAAACAACCCGAGAAGGTAGAAACCTCTCTCGTGCTAACCAACGACTCTCAAAAGATCTAAAAGACAAAATAAACTATCACCTTCTATCACCACTTCTCTGTACTAGACGAGGCGATGCTTCCCCACAGAACAACAGGAATAAACCCCTCAGGGTGGAGGTCCTTCCCGGGAAAGGGCAGCCAACCCCTGCACCCGCGTGGTGGCAGAGACACCCCAGCGACTGGCACCCGCCCCACACCCTGCCCACAACAGAATCATAGAAACAAAACCCAAACTGGATGGCAGACAGCAAGGACAGGGTTCAACCGGCTGACCAAAGACTGAAAGCGGACTTCCGGGCAGAAAAGAGAATGGTCAGACTTTAGAAAGACCAAGATGAGAGGCACGCAAGCCCTGGGAGCCAAACAGGTACAGAGCCCCGCGGCAGCGCGTGGGGCAAACCTGGGTCAGAAGAGCTGACCACGGGCACATCCCGCAGCCGCCAGCAAATGGGGGAGCAGGGCAGCCAGACCCTAAAGGGGCACAGGGGGCCCTGGGCAAGGTCAGAAGCAGGCGCGGACAGGAGGGGGGACCAGGGAGCGGACAGGACTCAAGGACACACGAGGGGCTTCTGTTCTAGACACGGGACGTGTGCCCATCTGGGAAGAGCCTGGGGTGCGGTCGCTCACAGTTGGCACATTTCTTAGGCAGGGTCAGTGCAGGCCCGGTCCCAGGGCTGACGAGCAAGACCACCCAATCCCAGACTAACCACAAGAACCCGAGGGGACAAACAGCCCTGACGGGAAGGAAGGAACCCCCAAGCCCAGCCAGGAACCTGCAGGACACCGAGGGACCACCCTCAAACCTCTCAGAGGGGACTTCGCCCTCCAACACAGGAGCTGTCGGGAACTAAGACCCCCTCACGCCTCATGGCAAAGGAGCAAAAAGCCGAAGCGATACTGGAACAGAGTCAGCCAAGGCTTTAAAAATGGTCCAGGTCAGAAAAACCTCTACAGACGGAAACCACCAGGAACCACTCATCAGGGCGGGCAGGGGTCGGCCAGCCGCAGGCAGCAACCACCGAGACACTAACCGTCCTGGTGTCCAGCTGACACCTGCGGGGGGCGGGGAGGGGCTCTGCAAACCCCGGCAGGCATGCCCAGGAGGCACTGGATGAGGCCCAGGATTGGGGTCAAAGGAGGCCACAAGCAGAAGGGTCTGCCTGGCCTGGAGGGCCTCCCACCACAGCCCAGGGGCACGCCAAAGTAACCACCAGGTTGCTCCAGTCCACGACTGTAAACGCACGAGCAGACACATCTCAGGCACCCACCAGTTTTTAAAAAATCATTTTTAAGGATAAAACTAGGGAACTGCTGAGGAACACACTACAGGCCGTGCCCTGGGCCTGTGCCCCCAGAGGAGGCCCCACCTGTGCTGCAGGCCCTGTGGCCCACCGAACAGGAGCGGCTGAGCTCAGGAAGGCAGCGAGACAGGAGGGTCCCGGGACTCGGCGGGAACGGCTCAGAGCTTCTTCAGAAGGGACTGGTTAAGGGATCGCGTCCAGTGACAAGATGTGAACAGACAGCCCTCCGCGCAGGAAGCAAAGCGGCCCTTGCGGGTGACCGTGCACTGCTGAGGTGGGGCAGAAAGCGGGACTGCGGGGACCCGCGGGACGGGGCGCAGCGACTCCCAGCGCCCGGCTGAGTCTCAGAGGCACGACCAGCACCCCGCCCCATGGGCAGGACAAGCCCGCCGTCCGAGGGCCCGGACAAGCGTGGGGAAGTGGCACGCGCCCACGCTCAGAGGTGGGGACCCCAGGACAGGTCGCTTCTCACAGGGGCGACGTGTGCGTGCGGCTCGCGCCACCGCCTCAGGCTACGAGAGCCAGCGTGCTGGCCACGGGGGAGAGAGTTTCCGGATCCAGGAAAGGGCCCCCCAGCCACGTGGCCGGGGACGCGGGAGGCCCGCACAAACCCGCAAACCGGGGCTTCGGGGGCCAGGCCCACAGGACGCATCCAGGAGCGCCTCCCCCAGGAGGAAGGTGGGATCCATGAGGAAGGAAGCTGCAAGTCCAACACAGGTGCCCCCTCGACCTGGGGCCGTCAGGCCCGAGTTATCTCCCCAAACCCGGGTCCATCCAGTCACGCCCCGGCTTACGGCTCTCAATGGACTCCCGGGCCTGAATAAAGTTCACGTCGGGGCTGGTCCATGGAGGGCTTCCAGAGGGCCAGGCCGCCCCGCCGTGGCCCCCAGGCAAGACCGAGGGCCTCCTCCTCCGAGACACACCTATCTCCCTCACCCGCCGCCAACACGAGCTGCCACCCAAGGGGCTCCCAAGGTCAGGGACCCTGGGTCCCCCCCAGCTGGCAGGCAGGCCAGAGAGGACAGGCCGGGCTGAGGGAAGGAGGCCCCTCAGACGACGGCCAGCCTTCCTGATCCGACACTTAAAACTCAACGAGCAGCAGCCTCTGACGCTGCACCTGGGACCAACTCACACCTGGTGGCACAGGACTCCAGCAGCCCGCCCTGCACTCACACCCAGCCCAGGCCTGCACCACCAGGCACTGGTCATTCGGAAAGCAGCCGCTCACGGAGCTGAGCAGATCTTCCCGATGTGGTCGGACGTGGTTAAAGGACACGAGTTCTTCCCGTCGCCGCAGCCACGTCACAGGAGACGCAGAGGCCTTTCTCAAGACCCTCCCCGGCCTCCCAGGCCAGAGCACTGAGCGCGGTCTCCCTCCGGTGGGAGACCCCCGTTCACCCCAGAAAAGGTCCCCAGGTCTGAACCACCACCTCACCCATCAGCCCCTCTTTCACGAGCAGCGGCGGGCAGACGCGGTGCTGTCGCAGACACGGCCTGCCCTGCTCGCCCCAGAGAACATGCGACACTGTGTCCCCTGGAGTCGAGGCTCACCGCTGGGCCTCCCGCACGGCTCCCCGACCGGCGGCCTGGCCCAGGCACCCAGAAACGCGCCATGGCCAGCACCGAGGTGTCACTGAGCAGACGGAGGCCGGTGGGGAACGTCTGAGTATCCTGAGTGTCCAGGGGACCCCAGGGCTCTGCAGGCCACACTAACAACAGCTGTCGGACACCACCTCAGACACTCCTGCCGCCCCCCGCGGGCACTGCACGGCACCTAGAGGAAATAGGCCTGACGGCAGGGCCCGCACCCCTAGCCCACGGCTGCTCACCTGGAAGCCCAGGTGAGGGCCCGCACCTGAGAAGAGCGGTTTTCAAAGACAAGAAACGAAACGCCACTTTAGGTGGCCTCCAAGAACAGCCTCAGAAGCAGGACTCGCCACCTGCAGAGCGGGCAGCCCCAGGGGCTGGGCGTAGAGGCGGCAGAGGAGCAGGGTGGGCTCCGGGGGCACGGGTACCACCTGCCCAAGGCGCTTATCAGTGTCAACATGCATGGAATGCAGGCTGTGGAGAGCGCCCCCACCCTGCCCACAGCCTCGGGGCGCAGGCTCACCCACCGCAGCTCCAGGGCACCCGGGCCCAGCCCCCACCGGCAGCCTGGTGGCGACGAGGAGGACACCCGCTGGGGGGCCCAGGGCTCCTCCCACAGCAGCCAGGATTGCCCCGGCCCCCCGCCCAGACATGTCCCCGTGCGCCCCCACACTGCCAGCACCTCGAGGAGGACCCACCAGCTCTGGCCCACCCTCCTAGAGGAGGCACAGGTCCAGACCCTGGGGCAGAGGAGAAGGACCATTTCAGGAAGGGTCCTCCTGGCCCTGCGGCCCAGGGAAGCGCTGCCAGGTCCACACCCGGTCCCCGGCAGTAGCCACCCCCACCCGGCAGAACCCCGACGGCCTTTCAGAGAAGGGGCTCCCCGCCCATCGCCCTTGAGCCCGAGCCTGTCCCATGGGCTCACTCCACCCCCGAGGCCCCACCAGCGGACTCCCCACCACGTGTGGAGCCTGCCAGGGACACTCTGACAGCGGGGCTTGCCCAGGGGCGCCCGCACAGGCCAGGAGCCCCAGAGGGAGGCCCCGCCCTCTCGTCCCGCCACCCCCACCACCTCGTCCGGAGCTGTGGGCACCTTCTTCCTCCCAGTGTCCAAGCAGACCTGCTAGGAAAAAACCGCCAGCCCCTCTCCACCGAAGGGAAGGGCCTCGGGCCCCGAGAAGGCGGGTGAGGGAGACACACAGCCCAGGACCGCTCCCTCCCACGGCAGAGCCCACGGGCCCCTCTGCCAGACACGCGGGCTGCGAAGAGCAGACGAGGGGCGCCCCGACTGCGCTTCCTGCTCCGAAGGACACCCAGCGGCTGCTGCCGCCCTCGCCACACCCAGCGGCCTGGCCGCTCACCCTCCGCCGGCAGCCGCCCAGAGCAGGCGGGGGCTGAGTGCCGGCTGCCCTCGGACAGAAGGAGCCGGGGTCGGAGGGGCTGGCTGGCCAGGCCTCACCTGAGGTTCTGGCCCCAGCGCCCCTCCCAGCCCTCACCCCACCTCCAGGCCATGGTCAGGGGCTCCCTCACACACCATCCTAGGTAACAACCTCAGGGACCCTCTCTCCCAGGCACCATGAGATCAAGGCGAGAAAGAGGGGGCAGGACCCAGTTCCAGGGGCCCCAGCAGCAGCCCCAGGGGGCTTGTTTGGGAAGCAGGAAGAGCTCCCAGGCCCCCACACCTGGGGAGAGAGGCCAAGCAAGGCCTCAGAAGGCAACCCGGAGACCAGAGCAGACCGCCTGAGAGCCAAGCAGGGCCAAGAGCGGCAAGGGGTTCCCGGGACCCCCTAGAAGGTGCTCCCCAGCACACGCCAGCCTGGCGACCCTCCCACAGCCACCTGGGGAAGAGGGGCCATGAGAAGCATGAGCCCGCTGCACCCAATGCTCCTCCAGGACCCTGGAGCCTACAGGGGGATCGGCCGGTTGGGCTCGCTCTGTAAGCGGGACCCCACGGGGCAGCCTGGGACCACCCCTGCTCATCTAAGGGGACTCACCGCTCCCTTGACCCTGTTATCTACAAAGATTCACCTCCTGGGAAAGCAGTTGTGGGATCCACTTCAAAGGCTTCAGGGAATGTGGATCCATTGGGCTCCAGGTGATCCCTGCGGAGCGGAGCACCAGGGCCCCCACCGAGCAGCAGGCACTCGGGGCCGGGTGCAGCCCCTGCCAGTCACAGGGCAAGTTCCCCAGGAGCCGGGGGTGCCGCCTCAGCGTCCTGGCCACCACCTCTGCGCCCCCTTCTCATCCATTCTGCAACTACTCACCAGAGCTCACTGCTAGCTTCCGAGCAGCACAGGCAGAAGAGCCCCAAGGCCTGGAAGCAGGCTGAGGAGAAGGCCAAAGAGCTGCGAACGGAGCCTGGGCGAGGGAGACCTCCAACCACCTGTGTGTACGTGGGGGGCGTTCCCAGGGCACTGGGGCAGCCCCCCTCACTCTCGCCAGAGAACCCACTTCGAGGTGCTACTGGGGAAGAAGCCCAAGGCCACGGGGGCAGCGCAGGCCACGGGAGGCCAGTGCGCACAGCGACCACTCCAGGGCCGCAAGAGGCCAGCTCCCCACCTGGAGGCCCCCTCCCCACCAAGCCCGGCCCCGCCTTCCCTTGCGAGCCTTGGAATTCCCACGAGCGGGAGCGCCCCGGGCGCCCCCAGAGGCCGGCCACCTGCCCTTCCGGACTCCTCCCTCCTCGCCCGCACCCACGTGCTCGCGGAGGCGGCCCCTCACAGGAAACAGGCACGCACCGACCGCACTGGCGGCGCCCGGGCGGAAGGGCCCGCTCGAGCCCCCAGGCCCCGCCCCCACCCCACCCGCCGGGCAGGCGTCTCCAGGGGTCTCTGTTCGCTCGCGGCCAGGCCGCACCCTCCCGGGCCGCGCGCCCCAGGCCCTCCCCTCGTGGACGGCGCTGGGGCCTGGAAGCGGCTCCCTCCAGGTTTGACCCCCTCCCCGACCGAGCGCGGGGGGCGGGGGGTGCACACTCGCAACCCCACCCGCCCCCACCTGCTTTTCTGGCTCGGCCGCTCCCAGGAGCCCTCCCCCAGCCCAGGTCCCTAACCCTCGGGCGAGGCCCCTCCCAGCAGGAAGCGCAGCCCCGCCGCCGGGCCGAGTCAAACTGGCCCCGCTGGCTGGCAGCCCCTAACCCAGGGGGAGCCAGGCTGGGATCCCGAAGGCCCCCAGCCCCAGACTGTGAGTGAACCCCGGGTCCGCAAGGGCGCTGCATGCGCAGCACAGCCCGGGAAACTCACAGAGCCTCCACCTCCCGGCCGAAGGCGCACCGCAGGGAGGCAAAGCTGAGCGCCAGAGGGCAGAGACCCAGGCCAGCCCCACGCTCTCGGCATGGGCACCGCATCTATTCTCAAAACACTTCCTGAGCGGATAAAGGGCCCCTGCACGGACTCGCGGGTGCCCGACGGCAGCGGGGGCGCCGACTTCCCGGAAGCAGGCACCTACAGGGCCACGCTCCTGTCTCCCTCCTCCTGACTGAACCCCGCCTCGCGTTCCCAGACCGCAGGGCTCCCTGTGAACACCCTCCTGCAGCCGGTCGGCCCTCAGCACCTCCTGAGGTGCCCAGGGCACTCCCCCGTGTCACCTTGGGTTCCCAAGCCAGTGTGCCCAGCGGCTTCCCCAGGCTGAGCTCTGGAGGGCCGCGATACACGCTGGTGAACTCCAGCTCTGCTCCCACTTTGGAAACACGTTAGACACCGAGGTCCAGAGGAGCCCATCCCGGTCCAAGGCCGCTGGGGAGTAAACAGCGCTGAGGCCAGTGCCCCTCACTGCTCCCAGAGGCCCTCCTCAGTCAGGCGCTCAGGCCGGGGCCAGAGGAAGCTGACCTGTGGTCTCCTCTCTGCAGGTGCAGCTGGGAACAAGAACCCTCCCCACCCCAGTGATCAGTCCCTGGCGGGGGGGCACACTGGCCCTCAGCCCCGGTGGGCAAGGCAGGCCAGCCGTGGGTGGGGCTGACTGCTGGAGGCCAACAGGCCGAGCAAAAGCAGGGCGGCGGGTCCCCTGGGTAAACTGGACTTTATTCCTTCCTCGCTCCTCGACTCTCCAGAACTGCCCTGCCAGCCCTTGCACGGGGGCGAGCTCCGGCTCACAGACACTGCCCCCACCCCGCCGCCACCTCCGGGCAGACAATGAGGACTCGGGGAAGACAGCAGGCCTGTCAGCTCAATAATGCAAAACCCTGTTGCTGAGTCCACGACAGCTGACTTCAAGTGGATCGGAGGCTGTGCTTATTAACAAAACGAGAAACCTGATCCATGGAAAGAAAACACTACGCGGGGACTAATCCAGGGCTGCAGCTTGTGGAGAAGGCCGGGCTGCTGGCCAAGACTAGGCAGGGAGCACGGGACGCGGCCTACCTGTCCCTGGCAGGTACCTGGCTGCAGGACAGGGCACATCACCTTCGCCCCCCTCCTTCCAGCAACTGCAGCAGTCATTTCAGTTCTGCTTTAATTAAAGGCCTGGCTCCCTCAGGCTGCTGCTTCCTCTCCCCAGAGCCAGCAACCAGAGGGAGATTTTTCTTTTCAGGAATTGCTTGTAAAAGCCGAATGACTAATCTGCAAGTCCCAACAACTGGCAGGAAAACACTGCAGAGAGAAACCCTGGGCGCAGCCCCAGCACTCGAGCCAAATGGCCAGAGGAGCTGGGCAACGGGCGCTCAGCAACACCCCACAACCGGCCCGCAGCCGGCTGGGAGCCCAAGGGAAACAGATCAACTTGGGAGCGCTGCTGCCAAGGCAGGTGGGAAGCTCCCTGCCAGCCTTCCCAGGCCACCGCCTGCCCACAGGACCTCACAGGACTGACTTCCCTGGCAGGCAGGGCCACTTACTCCAGACCTCAAGTATCAGCCTCTCACCCCCCACTCCATGGTGCTAAGAGCCAGCTAAACCAGCGATCTTACCGCACAGCTTTGTCTCTGGAGGCCAGCCGGTGGCCAGCCCATCTGCCTTTTTTTTTTTTTAAGACTACTGCAGCGACCCTGCTCTCTGCTGAGCGGAAGCCCACTCCCAGAGCCAGGGCTCAGAGACCAGCCACATGGCCTGTGCTCTTGAAAATGTCTGCTGAAAGGCCCAGGGAGCCCAGATGCTGGCAGATGGGAACGCAGGAGAAGAGTAAAGCCAGGAGCCAGGAAGCAATAAACGCTAGCTCCAGAAAGGGCCTGGTATGGGTGACCCGGCTCCATCCCTACGGCCAGGGGTGGGGGGCCTGGAGAACACCCCCAGCAGCTCTGGAAGGCCCCTCCGCTACCTGCCCGGCCCCCCCCCCCGCCCCCCTCGCACAGCCCTGCATCCATCAGTCAACAATCTTCACCCACAGGATTCCTACGGGAAGGCTCGGCCCCTCCCCCCGCCACAGATGTCAGAGAGAGGGGCGGCCTCCCCGGGTGACAACTCCTCCTGCCGGGGTGGGGGAGCCCGGGACCCTCGCTTATCCAGATGTGCTTGGCAACTCCTACGGGCGAAACACACCGGAGGTGGAGGGGACCCGAGAAACGCGGTAAATAACTTCGAAACCGTCCCGGCCCGGGCGGATCCGCAGCGGGCTCCCTTCCCCGGGGCCGACTCTCCGCTGTTCTGGGTGGGGCCGCTGTGGAGCATTTTATCTGGGCCGCGTCCCCTCCTCCCCGTAAGTCACTAACCCCCACCCCCCACCCCCAGGGACAGGCATCGCCGCCTCTCCCCCCCCAAACACCCCACCCCAGCTTCGCCTGCGTGAGTATGAACCATGCTGGCAGATAAACAGTGACACGCCGGGCCCTGTGGCCCCCTCCCCCTGCCGGCCGCCCCCTCCCCCAGCCCATCTCTCTTCCTGCCGAGCGGCCGCCTGCACCAGAGGTCTGGGGGCAGGGCCGCGCGCCCACCCGCCGCAGGGCCCGGCCCGGGGGAGAGGCCCCTCCAGGCCGCCCCTGCCCCCGGCCCTGGCCCTGCCCGCGCGCAGCCGTGCCCTGCGGGCAGCGGGCCGGGCACAGCAAGAAGCCCCGCGAGGGGCGGCGGCGGCGGCGGCATAAAGGTGGCCCGCCTGTCAGGCAGCGCGGCTCCCCGAACCGCTTGGACCGGAGCGCGGAGGAGCAGGCACAAAGAGCCGGCGCCCGCCGCCCGCAAGCCCCGCGCGCCGGGGGCTTTGTGCCGGGCCCCGCCGCCTGCCCCCCTCACACACACACACACACACACCCCGCGGCGGGCGGGCCGGCGGCCGGGGGTCCCGTCCCCCCTCACACGCACACACACAAACACACACACACACACCCCCCGCGCGCGGCTACCCCTCGGCGCGCGCCCGCCCACGCCCCTCTCCCGGGGGCGCGCCCCGCGCCCCTCACCTCACCTCGTGTGCGTCGGCGGCGGCGCTCGCCCGCCGGCCGGCCGGCCCTCCCGCGGCCTCTTCTTCGGCGCCGCCCGCGCCCGCCCGCGCCGCCCGTCCGCCCGCCCGCCCCGCCGCCGGCTCGGCTCGGCTCGGCTCCCCGCCCCGCGCGCCGAGCGCCTCTCACAGCCGCCCGCCCGGCGCCATCTTGGAAGCTTGTGACGTCGCGCCGCCCGCTCACCCCTGACCCACATCTGAATGGGCGAGCGCCGCGGCGGGGGCGGGGCCTGCTGGCGGGGCGGGGCCTGTGGGGCGGGGCCTGTCGGCCGCTCGGCGACGGCGTGGGGGAGGGGCGCGCGGGTGGAGCCCGGGGACCTGGTCTCCCCCTGCCCACGGGTGCAGGGACGGCGCCGCGACCTCAGCCCCAGAACGCCCGGACCGCACCCCCTAGAAGGGGGCTCGGTCCCCCCACACGGAGCCGACCCTCCCCCCGCCTTGAGCCTGACCCTGACCCCTGGCACGCCAGGTCCGTGCCCCCTCCGCGGGCGGCCAGCGTGGTTCGCAGACGGCCTTGATCTGCAGAAGGAAGCCCCCGCAGCCCGCCGGCCCTACCTGCCCCGAGGGCATGGGGGTACCCCTCGCCTAGCCTAGCCGGCCCCTTCCGGTGGTTGCAGCCCCTCGCGGGCCCCTGGGGTCAAGCGACGCGCCCAGGTTGGCAGGCGGGACCCAGACGGTTCGGAGGGGCTGGAGCGGGCCAGGGACTGCGACGTGCTCTAGGGGGTCGCTTGCTGGACCGCTGCTTACTTTGAACACCAGGTAAATACAGGACATCGCACCTGAAGTCTGGGAGGGACCCAAGTTTGCCGGCAAGACTAGAAGCGCGTTCTTCCAAATAAACTTGTACGTTTAATGAAACCCTAGTTGGACGGTTATCAGACTTAACAAAATTCTAACTTGACCTGGGAGAGTAAACAGCCCCAAACAGCTATCATTTCCCGCCTTGGGAACGAAAACAGGAACGAGGGTGGACTTGCCCTAACATATGAAAGCAAACAGTGAATGCAGATACTGCACTCAACTCAGAGCGCCCTAACCCAGAACAGAAAACCTACAGACAGGTCCCGCAGACGGCAAGAACGTGATGAAGAAGGAAGTATGGGACATCAGTGGCGAATCTAAGACACAGCCCAGGAATAAGCTCAGGGAAGGACTTGCTGAAGAAACTACTGAAAAGCTGTCACTGCCCTGCTAAACCAAAGACATGCAAATTAAAACTTGTTTGTTTGCTTTTTTAACAAATCGGAAATCAGTATCAAATAATAACCCTCACACATAGTCAGAGGTCTGGTGGGTAATCATTCTCCTATACTACTGGAAGCATATAAATTGCCTCAACATTCCTGAACATGAATTTGCCAGTGGAAGCCAAAAATAAAAATGTTTTAAAATGACCATTACTTTGACAGTAATTCTTTTTCTGGAATTTTGTGCTAAGGCAATTAATGGCGTTTGTAGACTGCATGTTTGACTGTCCTCTTTATCCAGACTGGATCTGGAACCCTGGTGCCAGGGAGCACACCTGAGACTTATAGGCACTCCCTGGTCGTTCATTTAATTTGCATTTGAAAATTATTATATGGGGAACAATCCTCAGTGTCTTTAATAACATGTAGCAGAAGAGAATGTGTATATGTTTAATTGAATCACTTTGCTGTACACTTGAAGCTAAAACAACTTTATATATAAATCAGCTGTATTTCAATAAAATATTTTTAAATTAATGTGTGATTATGTTTTTCAAATGCCCTTTGAAAAATCATACACAAAGTAAGTGACAGAAGGGAATAGGTTAAGCTGTCCACAAGAGAGAATGGTGACAGGCACTATGAATGGTATTTATAAGGACATTTTACAATCTAGATGCATGCAAATGATATGAAGCGAAAAATAAAGACAAAAACAAACTACAAAATCATATTTACGTGTTGCATGCAAAGTATTGATTCATGGAAAAGCAAGTGAAGAAAATACATCAAAATGTTTACAGAGGTTCTTCCTAGAGTTTGGGTTTTTGGTTTTTTTTTTTTAACACAGATAAATTTTAGTGTTGTTTTATTATAAAAATAATATTTCTATTTGGAACAATTCTAGCTATACTGTGTTTTAAAAGTTACTGAGTCTCACCCTCCCATCTGTGCTCTGAAGTAACGTTACCAGCTGTGCATCCATGCTTCCTTGTCTGATGTCAACATGTATCTATTCATGTGTCATGAAAAAAGACCTCACTTTTTGAAACTAGAAGACAATACACTATATAAGCAGTAAGTCACTATAAAACCTATGTTTGTCCTTTGCCCCCTAAGACTCATCTCAGACATCTTTCCAGTGTGTGCCCAGGTTCACTCTCTAATAGCTGAGAACATTGCAGTGTATAAAGTTTCCATAAACACTTCTCTTAAGCATGGCTATGCAGGTTATTTACAGTTTGGAATTTTAAAAAAGAATTTTTTTTAAGTCCTTAGATATATATCTTACATATTCCTGCCTTTACATGTGTGGAATAGTTTTCTAGAAGCAAAACCTGTGGGTAAGGGATATGTGTGTGTTTTCAGTTTGAGTAGTTCCTGCCAGATTTACTTGCCCAAAACGGTGTAGCAATTCAGATCCTACAGATGAGATTTAATTTTTCCTACTTCTTTAACTTTCCAAAACATTCCAAATTTTCCATACTTAGTACCTGTTCCTTTTCAAGTCGGGGGGAAAAAAAATCTGGGGTGAGGGTACGATTTCTAAATCACCACGAGCAAGGCTCTCACCTTGCCCCTCCTAGTTGCTGGGCAGTCTCCCATGGTATTCCCACCTCTGCGGTCCACTGCCAAGCCCATTTCCTGCCCAGCACTTTATAACATCCAAGTGTGATTATTCTCCCGCAGTATTATTACATAGCTACTTAAAAACCTGGTGGAAAGTATTGATGTACAGTGAAAACAGCAGATTTCAAAATTTTATTTTCACTGACAGCAACCTTGTAAGGCTACATTTGTGTGGAAAGGATCGCGGAACTAGAAAAAGCACTCAATAGCAGGATGGGAGAGCCAGTGGGAGCCAGATATATTCTTCTTGTCTCAGCTCTCTTGACTGTGTGTGTCTGTGCAGAACCTAACCTCTCCGATCAACGTTCCCATCAGTCACTTGGGAATAGTCATGGCACCTGCCTGGGGGCTATCCCGGGAAGATCCAGTGACAGGAGGCTGGCTGGGTAGAGCAGAGTCAGGCTCCGGCAAGTCGTGGGCAAAGGAACTGCTTGCTGCGTCATGGAAGGTGGCTCAGCAGTGAAGGAGAACTGATCGGCTACGTCTTTAAAAAATTGAACTATCGTTGATTTACATTGTTGTGTTAGTTTAGATGTACAGTACCGTGATTCATTGTGTATGTACACACACAGGGCTTTCCAGATGGCTCAGTGGTAAAGAAGCTGCCTATCAAGCAGCAGACTCGGGTTCGATCCCTGGGTCGGGAAGATCCCCTGGAGAAGGAAATGGCTATCCACTCCTGTATTCTTGTCTGGAAAATCCCATGGACAGAAGAGCCTGGGGGGCTACAGTTCACGGGATTGAGAAGAGTCAGACACAACTTAGCAACTAAACCACCACCATATATACACAAACACATATATAGTTATTTTTCAAATTCTTTCCCCACGTACGTAGTTACGAGCAACCGAGGATAGCTCCCTGTGCTATAGTCGGTCCTGGTTGTTTATCTCTTTTCTATATAGTAGCGTGTATATGTTACTTCCAAATATCTGGGTTATCCCTGCCCCCCCCCCCACCATCTGCTACTTCTACCATCATCTCTTCTGATATTGAAAAAAAATGAAAAAATAAAACACAAAATATCCCCAAAGGGTAAATCACTGCTTCTTCACATGACAGCAAGATTTTAAAAATACAGATGCCCAATTAAAACTGATAAACAACCAATAATATTTTAATGTAAGTATGTCCCATACAATACCACATCTCACCTCCCTCCCGCCCCCCGACGCCCCGTCCTGCCACCCTGCCCCAAGCCACAGCAGAAAACTCCATTTCTTGTACATGCCATGACTTCTTCTCCCACCCCCGGGCACGGGCGCCCTGGGCTCCTGCCGCCTGGGCCACCCTTCTTCCTCCCCCCTCCGCCTCTGCCTGGAGAGCTCCCACCCAGCTCAGGCATCACCCCCTTCAGGAAGGGCCCCCACTGCAATTCCCGGCTGTCTGCCCCGACCCAGCGCGACTGCTGGACAGGTGCCTTAAGGGCAGGAAGACTGTCTTATTTGTTCTTGTAGACCCAGTACCCAGCTCATGCCTGACCTCAAACAGGCGCGCGATGAAAAGTCAAAGCGGTGAATGAGTCTCTCCAACCCCCTTCCCTCCGCAGCAATGCACCCCATCTGTTGCTTCTCCCAAGCCACGAGGGCCTCATTCATTCCCGTCATGAGGGGCAGCGTGGCAGGCGGTTACACACAGTGGACACACAGCAAACAGAGTGGCGCCGGGTCGTCCAGCAAGGAAGTTGAATTTCCCTTGGAAGGGCAGCGATTCCACCTGAATCTGAGCGGCTGGTACTGGCGGCCAAGACTCTAGGGACTGGCAAAGCATGTCACACGCTTGGGCTTGCTGCTCTTCAACATCATAGGAGAGGCATGTGTTACTGCCCCACTTTACAGGTGAGGCTCAGAAACGTTGAGATCACCCTCCCCAGGTTCCACAGCAGAGTGCAGCCCCAACTCTGACAGGCAGCCTCTCGAAACATCTGAAGAAAGGCTGCTCCCACACACCTTCTGTCCAGTGAAAGCCCTGCCTGGGGACAGGGTCTCCCCCTCCCCAGCCCCCTCCCCTCACTTTGCAGTCCTGCAGCCCCGGGCAGAGCCAGGCACCCTGAACCCCAGAGAGGCCACAACCCCTGAGTGTCATTCAAGCAGACACCCTGCCCAGGACCGTGATCACAAACAATCTGGGGCATGTGGGAATGAATGAATAGGTGCGACCCAAACGCCAGACTCTGGGTAGGAGGCAGGGTGAGGCCAGGCAGGGGAGCAGAGGGTACAAACTCCTGATGGGAAAGAAAGCTTTGCGGGGCACCCAGAGGAGGAGCCAGGCAGGGTAGGTGTCAGATGCAGAGACTCACGGGGTGTGTGATGAGAGCTGGGAGGTGGGCAAAGTTGTCAGCCTGGGCCAGCATCTGGGGTCTTGAAAAAAATATGTGCAGGAGGCGTGCGGGGGAGCATGGTCAACCGGTAACCCAGAGGAGGCAAGACAGCCCTGGAGCCCAGCCGAAGACGAGGCCACCGTCCCTAGACAGGTCAGGAGGGGTGGAAGGTTTGTACTGTTAAGTCGGCAGAAAAACAGTCCGCCAAGTAGGAGAAGCAAGATCCAGAACAATGTCATCACCTTTACGGGTTTTAGAAATTATAAATGTGTTTCCATTCCTATTGTTCAGTCGCTAAGTCGTGTCTGAATCTTTTGTGACCCCACGGACTGTAGCCCTCCAGGCTCCTCAGTCCATGGAATTCTCCAGGCAAGAACACTGGAGTGGGTTGCCATTTCCTTCTCCAGGGGATCTTCCTGACCCAGGGATGGAACCAGCATCTCCTGCTTGGCAGGCGGATTCTTCACCGCTGAGCCACCAGGAAAGCCTGCTTCCATTCCTATGTATGGTTGTAAATTCCTAAAGAAAGCCTGGGCAGGAGACCCATGGGAGTAGTGGGTGTGGGGGAGGGGTGGGGAGCACGTCTTCACCTTTAACTCAGGGTGCTCCTGTGTTGTTGGATCGTCACCATCATGTCTATGTACTGTTTCTGTTATTTCTTTATTTAGAAAAACAGGGAATTCCTAGGTGGTCCAGTGGTTAAGACTCTGCACTTCCACTGCAGGGGGTGTGGGTTCCTTCCCTGCTTGGGGAACTACTGACATCCCACACGTGGGACAGCACAACCAAAAAAGAAAGAAAGAAAGAAAGGGAATGAACCAGGAAGTAAAGCCAAAAATCTCAGTGAAGCCTCCCCTTCTTGGAAAGCCCTGCTGGCCCCCTACTTGCTTGCAAACTCCCGCAGGCCTGCGCCCCGCACTCCTGGTCCCCCTGCACCTCGCTCCCCAGGTTCCTGGTAGCCTCCACTGTCAGACTGCCAGGGTCTGTTGTGAGATCTGTCTGAAGGAGACTGCAGCCCGGGCGCCTGGCCCCGGGGAGTGGATGGATGAAGGTGGGGCCCGATCCCTGCTCTGAGCCGGGAAGGCTGGCAGGCCTGTGTCTGGAGAAGCCCATGGAGTGGCAATAGGAACAGGATCCAGATCCTGGCCGAGCCACTGACCAGCCGGCTGCCCTTGAGCTGACCTCTACCAGCCTTGATTTCCGTTCCTGTGAAATGGGGTTGCGAGCGGTCTCTACTCATATGGCTCGGGCGGGCCAGCAGGGCCTGTCGATGAGGAGTGGGGCGAGGCGGGCAGAAGCGGGGCAGGAAGAGAGAAGGCAGACCCTTCCTGAATCCTGGCTGGCGGGGCAGGGTCTGGGGGGCTCTGCCCGGTTGGCTGCCAACGGGATGGGGTGGACCAAGGCTGCACAGAATGGGGAGCTTCCAAATTCTAGCTCCCCCGTTTGCTTTGCTTCGGGGAGTGGGGGGGTGAGGCTGGGGCTGAGGGGGCTCCCTGCATGGTGGGGGAGGGGCCAGCTCCCTCGCGGTTGGACACCAGGAAGCCCCTGGGCTGGGGCAGCAGCCTCTGGTCGCAGTCACGAGGGAGGCTGGGCCCAGTGGCCCTTATCTTGCCTGACCTTGTGGGGCTGACCACTCCCTCCTCTGAAAAGGGTGGCCCCCTGCCCTCTGGGAGGCCTCTTTTCTCCTTAAATCCCGATGACCCCGGGCTGGGGCCCCAGCACCCAGTTCTGCCCCTTGGCCCACCACCCTGGGTGCTCCACCCGCCCCAGCCCGCACTACCTGCCTGACGCCTCCCCCCAGAGCCCCTGGGGCGTCTCTGACTCAGCAGAGTCTTGCCCGTCCGCTGCCCCCTCCCCTGGAGCCCTGCACACAGAGGGCCCGGTTGCCCAAGCCCTCACTGCGGGCCACTCCCAGGCACTCCAGCCCTCCCCCACCAGCTCTACCAATTTGAATTCCTGACCATCCCGGCCTCCGGTCTCCTCCCTAGACCCAGGCCCTGCCCCCAGGCTGGGGGAAGGAACCGTCCCTGTAGATAAGGGCAGGGGGCAAAGGGACACACCGGGGCTCAGACCCCCTGCTCGGCCTCCAGCTCACGGAACGACCTTGATGAATGACCTCCCCTCTCTGAGCCCGAGTTTCTCCATCTGTGAAAAGGGGAAATAATTACACCCCTGGGAGGGTGGCCTCCAGCGTACATGGGCTGGGGCACTGGCTGAGGGCTCCCTGAAGGTCAGTTCTCACCGGGAAGTGTGGCCACCGAGAGCCCCGGGCCAAGCCTTTCTTAAGGCGGCCTCTGGTTTGATGTCTGCTCCACGCCAGGTCGCCAGGTCAAGATGCCTGCATGCAGGGTACGAGGAAGAGGGAAGACCCAGTCTGATAGGGGAAGCAGCAGAGTTACTGAGTAACTCCAGGCCAGGGGACGGTGCCTGCAGGCTGTCGCTGCTCCCGGAAGGGGCAGCTGAAGGCAGTGGGGGCGGGTGGGGTGGAATGGGAAGCCTGGGGGCGGCTGCCTGGAGACGCGGTGGAGGGCACTGTGGAAGGACACCTGTGGTGGGCGGCTGGAAGGCCATGATAGGAGAAAGGGTCTGAGCCAGAGGGTCCAGGCCTCCAGGTGGACGCCCTCTGACCAGCGCACCCTGACCGAGGGGATGTGGCCCAGGGGGTCCCGCAGGCTGAGGTTGATGTCCTGGAGGCCCAGCCAGGTGGGCAGTCTGTCAGGTGGTCAGGCCCAGAGGACCCCAAGAGAAATGCCCAGACGGCTCAGAGCACAAGGGGGCACCCGAGCCCAGAGCCAGGTGTCCAAGACCAGGGCTCCTGACGGCGGTTGCTGTTCAGTCATCAAGTCATCTCAGGCTCTCTGCGACCTTATGGACGGCAGCACGCCGGGCCTCCCTGTCCATCACCATCTCCTGGAGTTTGTTCAAACTCATGTCCATTGAGTTGGCGATGCCATCCAACCATCTCATCCTCTGTCACCCCCTTCTCCTCCCGCCTTCAATCTTGCCCAGGATTGGGGTCTTTTCCAACGAGTTGGCTCTTTGCACTGGGTGGCCAAAGTATTGGAGTTTCATCTTCATCAGACCTTCCAATGTATATTCAGGGTTGATTTCCTTTAGGATGGACTGGTTGGAGCTCCTTGCAGTCCAAGGAATGCTCAAGAGTCTTCTCCAGCACCACAGTTCAAAAGCATCAATCCTTGGGAACTTCCAAATACAGGGCGTTTCGTCCCAGAGCAGACCCACGGCCAGCCACACCAGCCACTGGGAATTTGGCAGGCTGACTGGCCCAGTGGGATGGACTGGGGCGCCCCTGGCGTCAGCATGGCCCCAGAAACCCTCCGTGCCTGGGGTCTGGGCCCGGCCTCAGCTGGCACTGTGCTCAGCTTTACAGGAGCTGAGTTGGGCTGTGGGGCTCTACCTTCCATGGACCCCCTGACCTCACAAGCAGCCCCAACCCCACCTCCAAACCTGACCTCCAGGAGCTGAGACAGGGAGACCAGGCGCCACTGAAAGGTGCTGGAAAGAGCTTCAAATGGGCTCCAGGGGCATTTCCGAGCTTTTTACATCGTGACCTCCATGCTGTGAACATGGATTTCATATAAGGATTCTGAAAGCGATCAGTTAGCAAACATCGTGTTCTGAGAGGGCACGCTGGCAGAGGGTGAAAGGGGGCCAGGCGCTGAGAGGCAGAGAGGGACGGAGGGGCTGTCCCTGGGGGCCGCCGTGTGATGGGAACCTGAAGGAGGGCTAGAGGAGCCTCGCGGTCACCTTCAGGCAGGCAGGCGGTACCGCTCTTGCCTCCTTGATGGTGATGGGGGGAACCTGAGCCCACCCCGTCGTGGGACAGCAGGCCCAGGCTGGCGAGGGGCCAAGCACAGGCCAGAGGGCCCCGGGCAGAAGTGGCCGGCGCCCGGACAGGTTGGGTGACCCTGGCTCCAGAGCCCTCCTGACCCGGCCCGCCTGCCCACTGCAAAGCTTCCTCTGCCCTCTGGCCAGGGGGCCCTCCACCCCTTTTCCCTCCCGGGGCAGGTCTGGACAGGCCTCGGGCCTCCTGGTGGCCTGGTCAGTCGGGGGGGTGGGGCCTGTCTCCAGCGGCTCACCTGCTCACCCCTGCACCGCCTGTCCCTGCAGCCCCCTCAAAGGCTTCAGGGCCCCGGGGGAGAGAGCTGGGCCCACGTCCACCCTGCCGTGGACCCCTGCCCCCATCCCCTGCACCCACTTCCTCCGTCCTCTCATGAGTCCTGAACCTGGACCGCACACTCCTGCCCCAGCCCGGCCCCAGATGAAGAAACAGAGGCTCCCCAGCGTCCACGGGACGGCTGCTTGGTGGTCCTGCATCCCCCCAGCCTGCTGGGCTGGGACACTGATGCCTCCTGGGACCTCGGGGAGGCTGGGGTTTGCTGGACGGCAGGAAGTGTGTTGGAGAAGGCTTGGGTGTGCTTTCAAGCTGCTCCCGAAGCCCCTGGAAGGATGGCCTCTGTGGTACTTGGCGGGGAGCTCTCCAGGGCACCCTGCGGAGAGGGCGGGCAGAAAGCAGGGCTGGGCGGGGCCCGGGGGGTCTGGGAGCCGGTTCCTGGCGGCCCTAACCCAGGTGCGCAGCCGGGCGGCAGCCGTCTGTGCTGCCATCTGGTGGCGGCGTCAGGGAGCTCCCGGCGGCCGGCTGGAAGCCCTGGGGAGAGGGGTCCTCCTCGGCAGGGGGTGGGTGGGCACCTGTCCCAGCCCCGCCCCCGCCCCGCCTGGGCCGCGACTCCGTGTCCCCGGACGTGCGATCCCTGACTCGTCTCAGGGGCCGGGGCCTTCGCGGCTCCCACTGCCCAGGACACCCCCCGCCGAGATAAGAAACAGAGCCTTCCTCTGCCGACAAGGGCCCCTGCCTGGCTATTCCAGGGGGCGGGGAGGCCCGGTGCCGGGTGTGAACCCCCCCGGAGCCCTGCATACGAGCGACAAACAGGGATGGTCGAGCCCTGCTAGCTCCTGCCTTCCGCAGGCCTTTACTGAGGCCCTACTAGGCGCCGGGCAATGAAGGAGCCGAAACCGTCCTTGCCTTGGCGGGGCTTCCATTCCAGTGCGGGGGGAGGGGGGGCGGGCGGGGGTGGGACGTGACCGGAGAAAACCCACGGGTGACAGCAGACTTGGGTGAGGGTGGTGCAGAAAAGCAAAGCAGGGTGGGCGGCTGGAGGCGGGGGGTGGGGGGGGGCACTGGAGGGAGGGGCCAGGGGCCACTTTCTGGCCAGGACAGGGACTCTTCCGCAGCTCTGGAGAGCGGTGAGAGGCCCTGGGCGATGGTCAGGGGAGGAGATTAAAAAAGAGTTGATGGGACAATGGGGCTGGTATCATTCTCCCTAGGTTACCTGTGCGGTTTCCATGGAATGACAGCTCAAAATGTTAGTCACTCACTCCTGGCTGACTCTCTGTGACCCCCGTGGACTGCAGCCCGCCAGGCTCCTCGTCCATGGGATTCTCCAGGCCAGGATACTGGAGTGGGTTGCCGTTCCCTTCTCCAGGGGATTTTCCCGACCCAGGGATCGAACCCGGGTCTCCTGCATTGCAGGCAGATTCTTTACCATCTGAGCCACCAGGGAAGCCCGGATTCACAGCTACTGTGTTTAACTTTGAAGGTGCTGGATTAAGTTCCTGTCCTCTGGCTAAACTGTTGTTGCTCTCACAGCAACTGGGTCCATACCTGTGCCCCCTCAGATTGCGGGCAGCCCACCAAGCCCCCCAGCCTGAGCCCAGGAGCCGGGAGGGGCCGGGCCGTCCTCTCGTGCACAAGCAGCCCTCCTGTTCTGGCGGGCCTCAGGTTCTGTTCTGGGTTGTGAGCTCACAAAGATATGATAACGTGGAAGACTGTGAAAGCCGAGAGATGTCTGCACACCCATGTTCACACCCACGTGATTTACAAAACAGGGGGAGCAACCCTGATGGATGAACGGATGCACAAAATGTGGTCCACACAGTGGACGATAATTCAGCCTTGAGGAGGAATGGAACCGTGACACCTGCTACCACTCGGATGAAACCCAAGGACGTTGTGCCCAGGGAGGTAAGCCAGACAGCAAAGCCCGGATTTCTGGTCCAAGTCCACTGACACGGTGTCCCTAGAGGAGTCAAAGTCGTCCAGTCAGAAAGATTAGAGGTCATCAAGGGCTGAGGGAGGGGACAGGGGGATGTTGTGTAACGGGGGGTAGAGTTTCAGTTTGGCAAGAAGGAGAGATGTCCTGGAGACTGGTTGCTCAACACCGTGAACGTACTTAGCATGGCTAACTGTACACTCGAAAATGGCTGAGATGGTAAAGTGTATGGTATGGGTATTTCACCAGCCAAGGAGCCTCTGAGCTGGCCTTCTCACCGGAAAGTTGGTGTCTGTGTGGGCGGCAGGCAGGGGGCATAGCCCTCAGCAGACCGTTTCCTCCCTGGCTGAGACTCGGAGCTTCCGTTCATGAGGGGTGAGTGTGTGTGTGCACCGCAAGGCCCCCAGGCTGCTTCCCACATTCTCTGAGGATACGGTGGGTCACCTCGAGGCCTCTCCTAGACCTGTCCCTCCCTGTTCCCGTCTCAGCCCCAGAGACGGCGTGACAGCACCCTCTGGACCTGAGTCACCGGCTCCCCCGAGAACCTGCCCGTGGCTCCTACCCTCCTTAACGAGCTGCGTCCAGCTGCTCCCTTCTGCCCCCACGGAAGTGGTGCCCTTCTGACTGCGGTGGGGACCTGGGCTGAGCTGACCCCCCTCAAAGGGTCTTCTCCCCCACCCTCTGCCCGGGGGAAATGTCTGCAGTCCTCCAGGACCCCGGGATAGGCAGGGAGGGAGCGGGACTGGGCTGGCCTCTGTGGTTGTGCCTTCATTCCTAAAATTCTCTTTTCTTTGTTTCTATGCACTTTTAATAAGGATTTGAACAGAAGATAGAAAAGTAACATTCTGGTCACTTTTTTCTTTTTTAAAGAGGCAGGCTTTTCTTTAGACTTTCATACAAGGCAACAGCTAAGAGAAGCTAAACTCCCAAAGGAAACGGGTCCTGAGGATGGAGCTGAGAAAGGGCCAGACATGGATGGACCAGACCGGATGGCCCAGACGCCTGCGATCACCAGCCTGCCAGCCTCTCGGAAGCAGCTTGTTCTTTCTAGAAACGGCTCCATCCAGACTTAGGCCTCGCTGCCTTTGAGGCCTGGGGTGGCAGAGGGTTCGGAGCATCAGCGTGTGGAGCAGGTGCCTCACGCGAAGCGAGGAGGGCCTGGCGGTGGGTGCCCACGTGGGGCACAGGCGGCCGGAGCCACCACCTCGGCGGGGTGCTGCACTCACTCCTGGAGGGACATGTGGTCCAGCAGGTGGGCGGGGACCAGGCCTCCGTTGCCGCCCAACTCCACGTAGTAGAAGCCCTTGTCGTCCACAGGCCCGTGGACAGTGACCACATCCCCTGCCCTCAGTGACAGCTGGCCCTTCACCGGGCCCCCCGCCAGCCAGTCCCTGGGGTCATAGTCCAGAGCTGCCATCATGGTCTTTGGAGTCCAGAGTGAGGAGGAGGGCCTTCCGGGGCTCCCCTGGGGCAGAGGAGAGGAGCCCTGAGGGCCGGCGAGCCCCCCGAAGTCATCCAGGTGCCCCGGCAAATGCCACCTGCCACGGCCATCAGTCCACTCCCTGCCCGCGTCCACCTCGGCCACCAGGTGACCGGCGATGCTGCCCACCGGCCCACTGCATTCACCGAGACAGAAGCCGTGGGGGTCCTGAGAGCCCCCTGCTCTCCCCGGCTGCCCTTTTCGGAGGGCCAGCTCGCCCCCTGCAGCCTCGGGGGTGGTGGACACAGCCAGGGGCTTGTAATCAGGGAGGGCCACAAAGATCCCGGCCGGAGGGCCCACGCTTGTCCCCGGTGGTGGGGCGGCACCCCTGGGTGTCCCGAGGGCCTTGCTGGACCGGGCAGGACAGGGCGCCGAGCCGGGCCCCCGGAGCCAGCCCCCGGCCGCGGCCCCCAGAGCCTGACCGCGTGCGCTTAGGCCTCGGAGTGCCCATCTTCGCTCTCGCCCCTCTGCGCCCCGTGCGTCCTCCTGCCGATCGCCACTGAAGTCAGACGCGGATCGCTGGCTGCTGCCCGGCCTGGGAGGGATGGACGTGACGGCGTCTGCCTTTTGTCTGAGGACTTTCCCAAAGGCGACCTTCTCCTGGCACGGCTCATCGCCGGGCGCAGGCTCAGGGGACAGACGGAGGACTCCCGGAGCAGGGCTTGGGCTGGTGAGCGCCCACCGGTCCTGGGTCCCTTCTCCGCCAGGCTGGCCCCGGGGCAGAGGTGGCCTGTGGTTCCGGGGACACTTCTCAAAGAGCTGGTCCTTTCTGGAGGGCTTCCCGGCCTCCGCGGGCCCCTGGGATTGGCTGCCTGAGCCTGCACTGGGACCTTCTCCTTCTGAAATCAGCCTGGTCTCCGGGGACCACCTCCTTGGGAGTTCTTCAGGGAATGCTTTGCGACACTTGGCCCGGGTCTCCCCGCAGCTTCGGGGGGCATGAGGGCGGGCCTTGGCACTCAGGGGTGCCGGACCCAGCCTCCAAGGGCAGATGGGGAAGCTCCCGCTGACAGCAGACGGGTGTTCCCAGGTGTAGCTGAAGGGCGACCTCTCTGGCCAGTGGAGACACGTGAAGCAATCGTGAGGGATCTGGGCAGGCACGGAATCCAGGGACTCGCCGCAGAGCGACATGGTTCTCACTGAGATCTTCTGGCATGTCATGGGCCGTGGGAGCTGGGAGAGTTCCAGTAGCGTGCTCCCCGCGGTGGCCTCGGCCACTTCCGCCACCTTGAGCCCGTCAGCGTATACGGCGTACCCGGTGACCGGGACTCCGTTGGAGGACCCAGCTGAGTCGATGGTCACGGGGAGCCAGCTGACCACCAGGAGGCCCGGCGAGGCGTGGCACTCCACCAGCACGTCCAGCGGAGGGTGGGGGGGCCCCGCCAAGGGTGTCTCGAAGGTGACGGTGGAGGACACCTCCTCTTGGCAGGCCTGCAGCGAGTCGCAGGGGGGGCGCACCTCTACCCGGGCCTGGTACCTCGTGCCAGGCTGCAAGTGGTGGAAGGTGTAGCCATTCACGCCCATGGGGGTCAGGGCATGCTCCCGGTCGTCCAGGTACACTGTGTGAGGGTGGCTGCCACCCACCCAGGCGACCTCAGCCGACGTGGCTGCGACACTCAGCAGGTGGAGGTGCACGGAGGCCGTATGAGGGATCCCGATGGTCCCCGGAGGAGAGTTGGAGGACCCCCGCCTGTCCCTGCTCTCCTGGGAGCCCAACCGGCTGGCTTCCGTCTTGGTGTCTGAGACCTCTGTTGCCACTTCCATCCTAGAGCCCACCCTCGCCACTGGGCATGGCTCTCTGTTCACCGCCGTCTGGGCTTGCCCAGGTAAGAAGCCGGGACTGGGGTCATCCTTCCAAGCTTGGCCCTGCCCAGCCGCCGGGAGCCGAGTGGGGCCTCGGTCCGGGGACTCACTGGGCAGGCAGCCCTGAATGTCGCCGTCGGGGATCTGCTCCACCAGGTTGGAAGGCACCAGCCCCCGCCGGCCGTCCTCAAGCTCCCCTTCATAGAAGCCGTCCTCGTCCATGTCGCCGAAGATGTACACATGGGCCCCAGGTGTGAGCGGCAGCTCACTCTCAGGGTGCTCGTTGGGCCCCTCAAATGGGTTGTAGCCGTACCGAGCCAGGAAGATTTTGAGCTTGGGGGTGGCCACTGAGACCTCCAAGCCCCCCGCCTCCAGGGTCGAGGGCAGGCTGTCTGGCTCCAGGTCCTCAGCCTCGCTGGCTGTGTCGGCATCCGGAGTAGGGCAGGAGGGCACTGTGGCCCAGGCGGACTCCACCTCCGAGGAGGAATTCGACAGGGAGCCGGTTCTCTGGGGCTGGGGCCTGGAGTCCAGAGGCTGGCCGCTGGAGTCTGGAGCCTGGGGGGCCCGGGCTGGCTCCCCAGGGGCAGCCGGGTTTTCCAGCAGGAGGTCTTCCTTCCTCCCCGGTTTGTCTCTGCGGGGCGGAGGGGACGCCGGGTTCGCAGGCGCCCCTGGGTCGTGCTGGGGTGGGTGGCCAGGCTGACGCTGCAGCGTCCACATCTCGTCCCGGGCAGCCTGGAGGTCACGCAGGACCTTCTGCAGGTCGAGCTGCAGCTGCTGCTGCCAGTCCTGCCTCTGCGCCACCTGCTGCAGCAGCTGCTCGGCCAGCAAGCCAGCCGCGTCGCGCTGCTGGCACGCGCGGCCCAGCTGCCCGCGCACGTCCTCGTTCTCCGCCGCGACCTTCCGCGTCCAGTCTGCCTGGGCCTGCAGCCGCGCGTTCTCCTTGGCCAGCCAGGCGCCCTCGCGGAGCGCCACCTGCAGTTGCGCCTCGGCCTCCTGGCCCCGCCGCTGCGCCGCCGCCGCCTGCGCGCCCAGCTCCTCGCACTCCTGCCGCCGCGCGCTCAGCTCGCGCTCCAGCGCCCGCACTTGGCGCCTCGCCGCCTCGCCGGGTGCGCTCCGGCCTCCCGCCTCCGCGCGGGCGCCGCCGGCGGCCTGCTGCAGCGTCAACTGCCATTGCAGGCGCAGCACCTCCCGCTGGGACTCGCGCTGCAGCCGGTCCAGATCGCCGATGCTGAGCCACTGGGCGCTGGCGGCGCCCTCTCCGGGTAGCGGGCCGAGGCCCGAGGCAACGCGCGCCTGCAGCAGGTGGCACTCTTGCCTCAGTTCTTCGATCTGCTTGTCCTTGGCCAGAAGCGCGCTCGCCTGCTCGGACAGGTCCCGCGCGCGCTGGCGGGCCAAGGCCTGGCAAAGCTCCAGGCCCGCGCGGCTCTCTCCGGGCACCGGCGCGCTCACGGCCCGCAGGTTGGCCTCCTGCAGCTTGCGGGCCCGGTCCTCCAGGCGCCGCGCGAGACCGGTCAGCTCGGCGCGCTTCCCCTTGAGCCGCTTTGCCTTCTCGTCCGCCTCGTCGGGGAGGCCCAAGCGCCGCAGCCGTAGGTTCTCCTCGCGGAGGCTGGAGCAGCGGCGCGCCAGCTCCTGCAGCTCCTCGGACAGCTCCGAGTTCCGCCTCAGCAGCTCGCGATGGTCCGGGCCCGGCGGTGGGGGGCTCGGGGCTTCGCGGGGCCGGCTCCTCGCCTCTTCCCCCTCGCGCAGGTCGCTAGGTGTCTGGCACTCCGATGGTGGCGGCGGCGGCGGCAGGGGGCTCAGGGAGCCCGAGAGGGAAGCGTCTGGCAAGGACGTCTCGGGGGCCCTGGGGTGACTCGGGCAGCCGTCAAGCGAGGGGCGGGGACCCGCAGGCGCCAGGGAGTCGAGCGAGCTGGCGCGCGCCGGGAGCAGGCTGTCGGGGGAGCGGGCGCGCGCCGCGGGAACCCGATCGAGGGAGCGGGAGCGCGCGCGGACGCCCGCGCTCAGGCTGTCCGGGGCTCCGAGTCCACGTGCGGCCTTGGTGACGGCCTCGCGGGGCGGCTCTCCCAATGGAAGAGGGCCGTCGGGGGCGCTGGGCAGGGCGGGGTGCCAGTGAAAGTGCTCCAGGATGTACTTGAGAAACAGCCGGCGCTCCACGTCGAGCGCGGCCTGCAGGTGGCGGATGCGCGAGGCCTGCTCGCCGTGCGTCTCCCACCGCAGCTGCGCCAGGACCTCCTGCAGGCGGCACCGGCACCGCGCGCCCGCGTCCTCGGGCGGCCCCGCGCGGCCGCCGCCGTAGCCGCGGCTAAGCAGCTCCTCGGCCAGCTGGCGCTGCAGCTCCCGGGCCTGGCGCGCCACGCCGTCGCGCTCCCGGCGCAGCACCTGCTGCAGCTGCCGCATCTCGGCCTCCTTCCAGCGAAGCAGCTGCCGGATCTCGGCCTCGCGCTCCCGCAGCACGTCCTCCCGCAGCTGCCGCAGCTCCCGGCTTCGCTGCGCCTCCCACTGGGAGCGCAGGTGGTCCGCCAGCTGCTGCCGCTCTCGCTCCGCCTCCTCTCGCAGCTGCCGCGCCCCGGCCGAGAAGCGCCGCCGCTCCGCCCGCCCGCGCGCCCGCTCCGCCTCCAGCTCCGCCCGCAGCTTCTCCAGCTCCCGCCGCTGCTCCTCCAGCGCCGCCGCCGCCGCCGGGCCCGGAGTCGCCGGCTTCTGGGAGGCTGCGCGGCCGCCGTCCGCAGGGTTGGGCGAGTCCTTGGTCATGGTGGCCGCGGCCGGGCCAGACACCGGACCTCGTCTGGCCCGGGCCGCCTCTCGCCAACGGCCGCCGCCGCCCCAGGCCGCGGCCAACCGCCCTGCGCGCCCCTTCCGGTGCCCAAGGGTCCTCGCGCGCCCCTTCCGCCCCTGGGCGCGCTCTCCCACCTCCTGCGGTGGGCGCACTGCCCGCGCTCCTCTCTCCGCTGCCTATGCGCGCTCTGGGCTCCGGACCCCCGGGGCTGAACGCCGCCCATGTCCATCTGGCGATGCCCAGGCGTCTGTCTGGCCCCAGGCCTCCGCCTGGTCTTGGCACCACGTCCCTTACCATCCTCTTCCTGGATGATACCTTTCAGGCCAAGGAACCCCGGCCAAATCCCGAGCCGCTTGTCTGGGCCTGGAGAAAGGGGGCTTGCTATGGCATGAAAATCACTAGTGGGTGTGAGCCGACTCTGCCTGGCCCTGCCAAGGATTTGGGTGGTGTGGGTACTGGAAGGACTTCCCAGGTGGCCCTGGTGGTAAAGAACCCGGCTGCCAATGCAGGAGATGCAAGAGACGCATGTTCAATCCCTGGGTTGGGAAGATCTGCTGTAGGAGGGCATGGTGACCCACTCCAGTATTCTTGCCTAGAGAATCCCATGGACAGAGGAGCCTGGCAGGCTACGGTCCATCGGGTCACAAAGAACTGGACACAACTGAAGTAATTTAGCGTGCACACACACAGACACACACAGGGACTGGGAATCACAACAGAATATGCTTGAACTTGGGGGTGTGCCCTGGGCTCAGCTAGGGGAGGGTGTGTCTGGCTCCTGCACCCCCACTGGTCCTACCCTTCCAAGGACCACTCCCAGGACTTGCGTGCATTATCTGTTTAAACCTCCTAAGCCCATTTTACAGAGAAGCCTCGAGCCCATGGCCTGGGCATGGTGCCAGACGAGACAGAGCAGAAGGGTTGGTTCCTTTGAGGACCAGAGCCCTGAACTGTAATTTCCTGGTTCATTTTCACAACCACCCCTGGAGACCGCTCTGTGAGAGAGGGACCTCCTGACAGTCACAAGGTCCAGAAGTAACTGAAAGTGAAAGTGTTAGTCACTTGTGTCTGACTCTTTGTGAACCCACGGACTGTAGCTCGTTGGGCTCCTCTGTCCATGGGATTCTCCAGGCAAGAACACTGGAGTGGGTAGCCTTACCCTTCTCCAGGGGATCTTCCCAACCCAGGGATCGAACCCAGGTCTCCTGCATTGCAGGTGGGTTCTTTATCGTCTGAGCCACCAGGGAAGCCCAGAGAAGTAACTGAGTGGGGATTCAAACCTGCAAAATTCTGCCTCCAGTTTCCACGGGCACTCTGATGCCATCTGACTGACCTCAAGGTCGCAGCTGGGAGGACCCCTTCCCAGGACTCGTCCCCAGGCCTCCTCTCCGGAAGCCTCACATTTCACATCCACAGAAGGAGAGAGTCAAGTGGAACCCGGAGGCGGTGGAGGGGCAGGGGAGGAGGTGAAGAATGCAGCTACCATGAGGGCCAGGCCTGCCCTTGGGTCTGGCTCAGGAGTGCCCAGCTTTTCCAAAAAAGCTGCCAGCTTTTCCAAAAAGAAAAACCAAGGGCTCTTGTGGGCCCTGCTGCTCCCCACACCGCCTCCCTGGAGACAACACGGCCGGAGAACTCTCCATGGCTCTCCGTGGGGCAGGGCATCAGATGCTTAGGGCTGTGGGCCTTTGGAGTCAAATGTTTTGACCTGCTCCTGTGTTCTCATCTGTAAAATGGGTGCATTATGCAGCTCGCTGCCACGCTGTGTGACCGCCCAGAGTTCTTGACCTCTCTGAGCACTCATTTCCTCTGTTTGTAAGGTTTCAAGGAAGTGACACTACACAGTGCCCAGAGCAAGCTCCCTGGCAGTTCACTCATTTCAGTCCTAGATTGGGAAACAGGCCTGCAAGGCAGGTATTTGGCTGAGGCTGGCAGGGTGCCAGGGTGGAGCCAGCCCAGGGGCCTTCTGAGCTTCCTGGGGCTCAACCAGATGCCTCGGGGCAGATGGACAGATGCCTCAGAGACCTGGGCATCCATCCAGGCTCCGCCACCTCTTGGCTGAGGGAGCATGACTGGTCCTCTTCCAGGGTGTATTGCTAGCATCGGCCTCGCAGGGTCGGGCCCCTGTCGGCCCAAGACCCAGGGCTGGGTGTGTAGTAGGAGGCACACCGAGGTCTGTGTACACTCCAGTCTCCCCATCCAGGCTTGGCTGGGACTTTCACAGGCTTCTTCCCGGGGTCTGAAGAGGTGGCCTGGCTCAGAGGCCTCCGGGCTGCAGCGTGTTGGGGACAACACAGAAACGACATGTGCTGTGCGAGGCGCTGGTGCTTGCCATGTGTTATTTTCTGTTTCTGCTGCTTGTTTCTTTTTGGCCACCCCACGCAGCTCATGGAATCTTAGTTTCCCCACCAGGGATTGGACCCGCGCCCTTGGCAGTGAGAGCTCCAAGTCCTAACCGCTGGTCCACCGGGGTTATTTAAACTAGGCATTCGATATTTGAGTGGTCTCAGTCCCACTGGATTCAGAGTTCTGCTCAAGGCAGTAGGCTGGTTAGTGGGCCCCACACAACCCCTGGTTTTGTCCACTCACTACTAACCTTGTCTTATCCTTTGGCCTCTGCTGAGCAGTTCCTCCTCCAGGAAACCCTCCCTGACTCTCCAGGCTGGGCTTGGGCAACCCGGGACTCTGCACCTCTGATCATACCACCCAGGGCCTCTCCTTTTGGAGCAGATATGTGTCTGGTACACCTGTCCCTGCCCAGAGTGGGCTGAGAGGAGGGGTAAGTGAAAGTCCCTCCGCAGAAAGGAGGGAGAGGGACCCAGGGCCAGGCAGGCAGGGGACAAAGGGCACGGCCTCCCCAGGCCACCTGGCCAGCCTGGCCCCCCATTCAGGTACCACCTGGCAGCAAGGGCAACGACCCCAGGCTCCAGGCTGCCCGCTGGGCCCTGGGCGGGGGCCTCAGGCTGGGCCAGGAGTGAGGCTCAGGCCACTACAGAGGTGCTGGTGGAATCCTGAGCTGTGGAACACACACACCCTGCACACACATGCACAGACATACACACATGCACGTGCACACACATACCCCGCACACGCATGCACTTGTACTCACACATACACACTCAGGCACACGCATGTACACGTATGCACATGCAGGCACACGCAGGCACACGCATACACTTGGCTGCTTCTAGCCCTGCCGACTGTGTGGCTGGAAGCTCAGGAACTTTACTTCCATCCGGCTCTTCCCTGCCCTGCTGGCCCTGGCACCACATGACTCCTGGGGGACTCAGCTGGACCTCTGGTCCCAGCCGTTTGCATCCAGTCTTTAATGTCGTGACCCCATTACTGACCCCGCTGCTCCTCAGGGTGTGGCACAGGCCTGGCCTGGGCAGCACCCGGGGCCTTCACAGCTCAGGCTCTGCTGCTTGGAGCATGGCTATCTAGCCATGAGCCCCCCACAGGGCCCTCGGAGTGAAGTTCCCCTTCCCCCCACCGGCCTCTCTTGGGTGACTGACCTTCCTGGGTTGCTCCTGGTGCAGGACAAATAGACAGGCAGCCCTCTCACTCACACAGGCTTTCCCCAGGTAGGTGGGCAGACAACCTTGGCCCCCTCTTGCAGGTGGGCAAGCTGAGGCTCAGAGAAGCCTCCACCCTTTCTGCTGCACTCATGTTTTTCTTTCTCTTTTCCCCTGGTATGTGCTTGTTTTTTGTTTTCTGGGCTGTGCTGTGAGACATGTGGAATCTTAGTCCCCCAACCAGGGATCAAGCCCAGGCTGTCAGCAGTGAAAGCCTGGAATCTCAACCACTGGACCTCCAGGGAATTCCTGATACTCTAGTTTTTTATCCTGGGTTCCCGTGAATGCTAATGTACCATGGGAGATGTCACTGGGCAGGGGCGAGTACCCAGAACACAGGGACTTTTGGCTCCAGGGGTCCTGTGAGAGGAGAGGTAGATGGGGGGAAGGGGGAGGTGAGACATGGGAACGGTCCCGGTGGTCCTGGAGCCGCAGGGAACGAGTCTTCATGGGACCCCCCAGCACAGCTCTGTTGGACAGAGGCTGAGGCTCAGCGGAAGCGGGTGGCTTGCCTGGGCACGTGGGCAGCTGCGGCAAAGCCGGACAGTCAGCTCAGGGCTCTGGGAGGGGCTCGGCAGCCTGGCTGTCCTGTCGCAGCCCCCAGGAGGGTGGTCAACAGTCAGGGCAGGAAGGCAGGCGGCTGCCAAGGAGCAGGACCCCAGCTCGAGTCCCTGGGAGCCCCACGGCACCATCCTGTCACTGCCTGTGCTGGTACCACCCGAGGAGCATCGGAGGAACACGGTGGAGGGGCTGAGCAAACAGGGGGCTCATCTATCCCCTCCGTTCGAGCTGTCCAGCGACCTGCAGACACCCCGCCGACTCTGAGCTTGGGCGCCTGATGGCTTTCCTTGGGTGTGGCTTTCTTGCCTAAAACATAAAGGGATGGATTATATAGGTAGTTTTCAAAGGCAGTTCCCTCAGGCTTTGGGGGTCCTGGAAAATACTGTAGGGTGGGAAGGATACGCCGGAGCTGACCAGACGGTCAGTCGTGTCATTTGTCAGGGTGTAAGGAGGACTCCCCCCTGTGGCTCAACCGGTAAAGAGTCTGCCTGCAATGAAGGAGATCAGGGTTCGATCCCTGGGTTGGGAAGATCCTCTGGAGAAGGGAGTGGCAGCCCACTCCAGTGTTCTTGCCTGGAGAATCCCATGGACAGAGAAGCCTGGTGGGCTGCAGTCCCTGGGGTCACAAAGAGTCGGACACGACTGAGCGACTAACACAGTGCAAGGAGGACGTTGGTTTACAAGTGTTTTAAAGAGGCAAGCTGGGAATTCCCTGATGGTCCAGTGGTTGGGACTCTGGTGTGCTTCCACCGCAGGGGGCACAGGTTGAGTCCCGGGTCAGGAGAGCTAAGATCCCACAAGCCTCGTCGTGTGGCCAAAGGAAAAAAAAAAGGTGTGCTGCTGGTAAGAGAACCTCTGGGTTACAGAGCCTTCTGACTATCACGGGCCCCACTGCCCCAACGCCCCCCGATCTGGAGAGGGGGCCCGTGCCCCTTGTGTCTGGCTCTGCCCCACACCCGCAGCCCCACACTCTGTGTCTGTGACCGCTGGGCTGGGTGGTCATGGGGTCTGGGGTCCTGGGCAGCTTTTGCTCCTCTGCCCTCCGCCACCCACGCCCTGAGCTGCTCGGAGCACTCGACCTTGCTGAGGGTCCCGGGCTGCGTCCTGAGAGCCCACCAGGGGCTTTAGGCTTCTGATCTCTGTGGCTGCAGTCGCCCCAGCTTTCCAGCCTGCTTCTCTTATTTGTGGGTCATCAGTGTGTTTTCTGCCCGCTCTCCGAAGTCTTCTCAGCACCTGAAACAGCGCCCAGGACTGAGTCCGGGCCGGGTGAAGGCGCGGCTAGAGAACACGAGGCCAGTCGGCCAGTGTGGCTGGCGTCCTGGTGCAGTCCACGGTCTATGGTCAGCAGGTGTGCGCGCTCAGTCATGCTAAGTCATGTCCGACTCTGCTCAACCCCCTGAACTAGGGCAGACATAGGCGTTAAACACAGATACGGCAAAGGAACATGATAGCGAGCTCCCAGCGTGGCCTTGGGCTGGGAGCCCAGGGGTGCAGTGCTAACCGGGAGAGGAGCCCACCCCAGCTGGGCAGGAGAGCCTGGGCTGCTCAGAGCAGGGACCGGACTCCAGATGGAAGGACCTGCCGCACCCTTGACCCCTTCCCTGAGGGTTTCCTGCTGCAGGTCACGGAACTGCACCCAGCACCACCCCATCCTGGGGCGGTGTACACCTTCTCCAGGTCGACTCTTGGGCCCACCGGTCCACACCTCCCCAGCGGGCAGGGGCAGCGGGTGCCAGCCTCCAGCTGCGGCCCCCTGGCCATGCGGGGCTGGTCTCTGTCTCGGCGGTCCTGGCCCCGCTGCCCCCCACCCCTTGTGCCCCCTCGAGGGTGACCGGCCCATCCCCACCAGCATAGAACAGGCCTCATTCCTGAATCCTCACCACAGTCGGGAGGCTGGTACTGTCCTCTCCGGAGGGGGAAACTGCCCAGGTTCCATGAGGCCCCAGGCGAACCGAGCCTGGTGCTTCCAGAGCCGGCCCGTGGGCTCTGACCGCCTGGGCGTCACTGGGGTGCCCGAGCCGCTGTCTCCCGAGGACCTGGCAGCCACCAGCAGCAGCGTCTTGACTCTCAGCTCCTGCTGTTGCCGGGACAGACCCATCCTCCTTCTCCGGCATCTGCATCGCTCTCTGCTCTGCGCCTCTCCCAGCCATCATCCTGTACCGCCGGGAGCCCGAGGAGGCCTGGTCCATCCCCCATGCACACCCGGCAGTACCTGCGGTCCAGGCATCCGGCCCTCGCCCTCATCAAATGTTGGCTGAGCACCCCGCCTGGTCCGGGCAGAGGATGCGGGGCAGGCGCCAGAGTTAGTCTCCTTGTTCGCTAAGCGCAGAGATCCTGCAGTGGGGTTTGCGAAGGAAGGATGGTGGATGGAGGGGGGGAGTGGGGGGGGAGGGAAGGGGGGCCCTTTGGCTTGGCCGTGCATCCCAGACCTCACTTCACCCCTAGCAGTCCGGCAGCAGACTTGGACAGGACCCCTTTGGTGACTGGGGGGCTGAGGAAAGCTTGATTGACCCCTTGAGCCTCAGTTTTTCCCTCAGTCAGTGGGGCCACAAGAATTGTGACCTCAGAAGGTGTTTGCGGGCGTCAAAGGCAGGCTCGTGCATGGGCACTGGCAGGAGCCCGCCTACTGCAGACGGTCAGGCTCCGCAAGCAGGGCGGCATGGCTTGTGCTGCGGGCTCACCCACACTTGCCCAGCGGACGAGGGGGCGCTGGGCCAGGGAAGGAGCGAGGCAGAGACCGGGCCCAGACCGCAGGCACCTCCCCTGTCCTCCGTCTGAGCCTGCACACCTCACCAAACCCCCCAATGCCTCTGTCATTTTCCTGGCTGCCTCCCCAGGGTGTGGCAAGCAGGGACAGGAGAAAGGGGTCACTCCTTTTAAGAAATATTTCTGCGTTTGACTGCCCTGGGTCTTAGTCGCAGCCCACCACGACATCTTCCATTTTCCTTTTGGCATACAAACTCTTAGTCGCTGAACGTGGGATCTTGGTTCTCCAACCAGAGATCCAACCCATCCAACCTGCAGTGGAGTGCAGAGTCTTAACCACTGGACCACAGGGAAGTCCCATGCTGGCCAAATGTGCAGGAGCACCCACTGTGCGCCAGCCCTGGGGGGAGGCAAAGGACCTGCTTTCTTTTTTTTTTTTCTCTTTTATTTTCACTTTACACAATTTAATTCATTGATTTTAATTGGAGTATAATTACAAAAATACTGTGATGATTTTGTCATACATCAATATGAATCAGCCACAAGTATACTTGATAAGTGAAAGTAAAGTCGCTCAGTCGTGTCCAACTCTTTGCGACCCCATGGACTGTAGCCTAAGAGGTTCCTCCATCCACGGAATTTTCCAAGCAAGAATACTGGAGTGGGCTGCCATTTCCTTCTCCAGGACCTGCTTTCTCCCGTCTCCCTCCTGGTGTGAAGCCGGGGCTCTCGCGACCCTGGGCAAGATCGGCTCTACTCCAGCTGTCCACCTCCAGGGCCCTTTTCCTCTGCTCGTGGGACACCCACCGCTCTTAGTGTGGAGAAGAGCTCCTTCCCAGGGCTCCGTGATCCCCGGCGCACCCTGGGCGTGGCCTGCACTGCCGCTGGGGTCCCAACTGCCATCACCTCTGCCTGGATGACTTCCCTCCTTCCCGGTCCCTACCGCATCCTCCGTCCTCCAGCCAGAAAACTCTGGTTACACCCAGGCATCTGATCTGACCCTGGGGTCCCCCTTCCGACCTCAGAGTCGCTCCTTTCCACCCTTCGGTCCCTGCGTTGCTTGGGGCGGGGGGGGAGGGGGTAAACGCTTGGCCTCCACCCTCTTTCTGTTTCCTAAGAGTGTTACTTAACGCTGTTAGCTCAGCGAGGCTCCCGCCCCACCGGCCCCCGTGGGAAATAGGTCCTGCACAACCCCTTCCCCATCGCAGAGGCACTGAGCGGTGTCTGAAAGTATCCCGGTCCTTCTGCACACCTCCTGCGGCCAGTACCGCTGTGCACCTACTGTGTGCCAGGGCCCGATTCCACCCTGTCTGCTAGCGCCGCCGCCCCCGGCACCCGCGGGGTGGGTGGGGGGAGGGACGGCAGGGCCCCCCGCGCGCGCCCCGCGCGCGCGCGCCCGCGCCGTGCCCGCGCACAGTAGGCGCCGCGGCTGCGCGCGCGCGCCGCGGCCCCTCCCCCGCTCCAGGAAGTGCGGGGGCTCCGGCGCCGGCCGCCGCGATGCATTCTGGGCCAGCAGCAGCACCAGAGCCAAGATGGCGGCCAGCAGGAGGCTGATGAAGGTAAAAGCTATTCTCCGGCGCCGGCCGGCCGGCGGGCGGGCGAGCAGCGGCGGCGGCCGGGCCTCCCGCGGCCGTCCGGGCCCCTCGGGGCGCCGCCCGCCGCCCCCCGCCCTGCGTGGGGCCGCCGCCCCGGGCCGCGAGCCGAGGGGGCTAACGGGGCCGCTAGGCCTCAGCCCCGGGCGGGAGCGCCAGGCCGCGCCGCCCCGCCCGGCTCCGCGAGCTCTCTCTCTCCGCGCGGCGGCCGCGGCGGCTCCCGGGCTGAGGCGGCGGCTCCCAGGGGGCCCGAGCGGCGAGCCCGCGGGGCCGCCCCGCCCTGGGCCGCGGCGCGCCGGGCTCGGGGCGGGGGGCGAAAGTTAGGCCGGGGCGGCGCGGGCGCCCGGCGGGCCTGTCTCTGCGGCCGGGTCTCCCCGCGCCCCCCGGTCCTCGCCTTCCGCGCCCCGGGCCCTGCTGGAGCCAAGTATGCCGTCCTGGGGGCGGGGATGGCGGTGGGAGTCGGACCCGGCCAAAGTTTACAAAAATAACCCGCTACTCTATCTCGAGGGCGGCGGGGCGCCCTCTCGCTCGCTGGCCGCCCGGGTGCGGAACCACCGGCCGTGCCCCGCCGGGCGGGCCTAGGCCTCTCTGGAGCGCGCCTACCGGCCGTTCCCCTCTCGCCCCCCCGCCCCGGAGCCCGAGCTCGCCTCGGGTAGCCCTGCCGGTGGAGGTGCTGCACCGGGCCGGAAACGAGCAGGACCCGGGAGCCGGCTTCCTGAGCGACCGTGGAGGGCTGGGGCTCCTCCCGGGCAGAGTCGTGCTGCGGAGAGCCAGACGCGGAGCTTGGGAGTCCCGGCACCCCGCCCCGGGCCCTGGCTACTCGGGAGCGTTTCCTTCTTTTTGTCCACTAAGGGCTAGAGACGACGTTGAACTTCCTAAGACTCGATTGGAAGTGGGCTCAAAAGGACGGTCAGCGGAGTCCAGCCTTGTTCTCTCTTCTCTTGTCCACGACCCAGCCATCCACACAGTCATCCGGATGGGAGGACGGATACTGGGTTATTTCCCTGCATTCCTCCCCGCCAAGGCTAGCGCTCCTTGATGCCTTTCGGATGTTACTTTTCTGGAAAGGCGTCTTGATGTTCGTGCCTCCATCTCTGCTCTTACTGAGATGACTTTGAATCAGGCCTCACCTCTCAGGGTGCCCCCCTGAGTTCTCGCCTTCTCTGACTTGCCTTCTGGGCCACCGCAGTTCTTTTTCTTTCTGAAGCACATAGTTAATCCTTTCACTCCAACCCCTTCCAGTCCTAATGCCTGTGACTTTATTGTCCTGGGACGTTAATCCCGGCTTCCCCACATGCCAAACCCTGTGGCTTCTGGAAAAGCAGTCCATTTGGCCACACCTCCTGCTTCTTGGTTCCCCACCACTTTTTTTTTTTTTTTTTATATCAGGGTATCCTCTTGCCAATGCAGGAGACGCAGGTTTGATCCCTGGGTGGGGAAGATCCCCTGGAGGGCGAAATGGCAACTTGCTCCAGCCCTCTTGCCTGGAAAATTCCTTGGACAGAGGAGTCTGGTAGGCTACAGTGCGTGGAGTTAGGAGAGTTGGCACGACTGAGTGAGCACACACACGGAGGTGATTGACAGTGTTGGGGTCGTTTTAGGTGGACAGCTCAGAGGCTCCGTCGTGTTGTGGGCACCTTTTCTTCCCCAGACTCTCTCCCGTGCAGCCTGCCAGGTTACGTGGCGCAGGGCTCCCTGTGTGCCGCTGCAGGCCCTGGGTTTCCCCACCACTCTTGCGCCTCATCACCGTAGCTGCCTGTCTGCTTAGCTTTGACTTTGAGCTGCTCTGTGCTTCATTTTCACGCTTGTGTGTAATCCTCCCTGTTATTCCCGTTGGTAGGTGAGAGAATGGGATGCAGGGAGTCTCTGGCTTGCTCCAGTTTCCTAGCTAGGGAGGGAGTGAGCTGTGATTTTCCCAGTCTGACTCCACAGCCCCCGGCCCTTAGGCGTCCTTTGCACGTGCCGTTTGCTCTCCCCGAGAAAGGCAGCCTTCCCCTTGCCCGGCCTTCCTTCCAGGGAAGTCCTGGGTTCAGCCCTGCAGCCTTGCCCCCGTCCCCTCACAGGGAGTAGTTTCTTCCTTTGTGTGACCACAGCATTTTGTGCATGTCTCTGAGTGCTTGTCACTCTGAGTGCTTGTCACAGTTGGAGTTGTGTTGGACTTGGCCTTTCCTCCTGCGTTCTGAGTTCCTCAAGGGCAGGGATCTTGACCTAATTCATCCTGGTATCCCTTAGTCTAGGTTAGTTGACCCAGTTTGGGGCTCCCAGGGGTCTGAGAAGGGAATTAAATGGCTTTTCAGTTACTTTTGTATTGTAAAAACTAGCGCTTAGGAAAGACGAAACACTAACATTTACGAAGCACTCACTGAGTACTAGATCATTTGTGTAATTTTTTTTAATCTTCTCAATAACTTGTGAAGTTAGCGTGTCATCGTCTTCACTTTAGCAGTGAGGTAGTTGTGAAGCTTAGCAGGCTGTCCAGGGAGAGATGCTCCATCTCCCTGGCTCCGAATCCCAGGTTCCATGCCCCTCCCCACACGGTCTCCCTTCTTACTCCAAGGAGTGCAGAGGAGCATGTTGGATTCTTGACTAGTGGCTGGAGATTCTTTCAGTTCAGTAGCGGATGCTCCTTACAAGACGCTAATCATTGACTGAGAGTCAGTGTTTCGGCTTAGTTTTTAAAAAAAAAGTACCGAATCAGGTCAATCAATACACAGGTTGGATAATAAAAGGGATTTCCGGTGGTGAAAAGTAAACTGGTGTTGAATAGTCAAATGGATTACGTCTTAAAGAGCTTCACGTTTCCTCAGAGACCATTTTCTGAGACACTTGGAGTCAGAGATTTTCTTTGTAACAGCGGACTGTCTGCAGATAATGTAAAATGCATTATTAAAAGTAGAGCGATTTGCATATGTCAGGCCAAGAAGTTATTTTAGGCAAAGTGAATGTGATAAAGTCTTTAGTTTAAAAAGCAATTGCCGAAAGGATTGGCCTTTTTTTCAGGACCGTTTTTAGGAATTACAGTGTCAATAAAACATTAAATACATTTTAATTTGCAAGCGGCTAATTCCGTATCGATGGCAACTGCCAGATTGTAACCATTGCTTCAGTCAGGAGGGGAAATGGCTACAAAACTGAAACCTGTAGGTGTGGCTGAGGGAAACTGGTGGCAGTCTGCCTTTCTTTTTAGCCTCTCAAGTGCAGCGCGCGTCTCCCCCACGGCCCTCCAGCTGGGTGTCTTCCCAGAAGGGCGTTTCTCAGTAGGGGAAATGTGTAGATGTGAGAGGGGTGACGTTCCACTAGTTACTATTACGCCGTAACTTGTCGGGAGGGATTCAGAGGGATGGCAGCATGTCAGTGCTGTTTGACTCCTGCTCACCCCCATCTACACGCTGGTGTGCCTTCTGCCCGTAACCACGTGGGAGCGAGTGGGGGGCTGCTGACTGACAGCGCAGGCCCTGGAGTGGTGCTGAGCAGGGAACTCACGTGCTCTTGAGGGCAGGCGTAGGGCTCACCGAGGTTAGTGCGTCTGGGGGTGCGGGGGGGTGTGGGAGGGGAGTTTTCCCGGTGGTGTCGTGCCGGTTCGTGTTCCGAATCCCCGGGTTCTGGGGACTCAGGGAAGAAGCTGCGTTTTTTACCCTAAATTCGTGCCTCGCAGTGAGTCGGGACCGTTTTAGCCTCCCTTAATGACATTCTCTGTAAACGCTCCTCCACGGAGAGGTAGGTGGGACGGGCCCCGCCCAGAGAGAGTGTGCTGTTGCTGCAGCACTGGGACCTTTTCTTGGGGTGCACACGAGAACAGAGACACTTGTCTCGAGGTGCTCGTATCTCTTCTCATCTTGTTACAACTCTAAATTAAGAGGCTGTTGATTTCCGTTTTAATATGCTAGGTCACTGGAGTGTCCTCACTCTTGGAAAGGATCACTAAATGTTCAAGAGGTACTTCTCTTTTCTTTGACACAACAGTAACTTGGGAATTAAAGCTTGGAGAACCACGGCGCCATCCCCCCTGGCCTGGACTCTATGTCTGTCATCCCGCCACCTCGAGAGGGAGGTCTCCTTGCAGTGGTTTGTGGACCACCTCCCTCCTGCTCTGCACCCCTGTGCCGGGTCCATCTGCCCTTAGTTAATGGGCCGCTTGTCTGCCCTGGCACCAAGGAGGGACCTGAGGCCCCCGCCTCGCCCCTTCCTCCTGCGAGGAGCCCCTTGCCAGCTGCTGCTGAAGCAGGCCTTTATGTCCCTTCCCTGCCAGGCTTCTCTGTGGCCCGCGCTGTGCCCCACGTGCGAGCGACCCCTGGTCGTGGCGCACGCCTGCTTGGGATCGCTCAGTGGGTCCTCTGTGCTCCCCCCCACCGCCGCCTCGGCCCCACGCCGGCCCTGAGTGGCAGCACGCAGAGAGCCGCGCCCATGCTGCTCCCAGGAGCTGCACCGTTCCTGGCGTCTTCCTTCCAGGGTGGGCTCCGCAGCCCATCATCCCTGCCCACCCGTCCTGGACTCCCCGGGGCCTGTGAGTGCAAGGCCAGCATAGCTGATTCCTGGTTCTCAGAGGCTCAGCTCCATGGGACAGGGTGGGGGGTCCCCCTCTAGGCTGTGCTCTCAGGAGCTGGAGGAGGGGGATGGCCCAGCCTAGAGCAGAGATCCGGGACGCCCACCCGCTGAGGAGTGGGGAGCAGGGCGGGACCCCTCTGGCAGGAGGCGGCCCGAGCTTGCTCTGGCCGTTGGCGGTGAGGAGCTTCCATCCTTCAGAGCAGACAGAGGGGCCCAGCCTCGTGCCGCCGACCTCCCTGGGCGGAAGGGACGACGCCTATGCAGCGCTTCCTGGGATGCTGGGCACGGGCCGGGGTTACCCGTGGTCGGAGGCACACCCCCCCCACCCCCCACCCCGCCCCGGCTGGGCTGCTGGTGGAACCAGCTCCTGTCACAGCGCTGTGAGGGTGGGCCTCAGGAAGGGTGGCAGAGACACTGTGCCTTTCAGCTGAGGGCCTGCCAGCCCCGGTGCCGCGTCCAGAAGCGGGCACCTGCTGGCAGGGGCCTTGCCTGCTTGTGTGTCCTGCCCAGCCTGGTCGTCCCAGGGCTCAGGTGAGCCTGGCCCTCGGCCCCGAGAGGGGAGCGGCGGGGCTCGTTCAGGGCCAAGCTGCTCGGCGGAGGACACTGGGGGGCGGTCCCGAGCTCGGTTTCGGAGCGTGTCCTGGGCTGCTGCGTGTCAGCTCAGGGAGCCCAGGTGAGTTGCTGGACCCGTCTGGGCGCGGGTGACGTCACCTGTGTGAAGACCCAGTGAGTTACTGAATAGCAAGATCGCAGAGGTGCGCCCAGCACATTTTCGGTGTGGGTGTCAGCGCGGGTGTGAAGACAGCGGCCTGTGGGGGGCTGTGGAGGGGGTGCTGCCTGTGGGGTCGTGGGTTGGGGCCCAGAAGACAGGATGACCCCCTCCCCGCACACCCGCCCTCCTGTCTGTTGAGGTCACCTGTCCATTAGGGCTAGGTTAATGAGAGGTTTCCTGAGATAGTCATGCGATCATCTTTGTTTAAAGATGTTTACTTTTTGCAGCAGAATTATGCAGCTCTCGAGTTCAAAATGGGTCTCTCAGACTCCCCTGGGTGTTTCCTCTTCCTGCCCTGAGTGCGAGGGCCAGTGAGGCCGCTGAGCTGGGCGGGCGGTCCTGGCAAGGACCCTGAGCGTCTGGTCTCCCTCCATTCCTGGCCACCATCTCCAGCCTCCAGAGCTGCGGGGCCCCAGCAGGTGGGAGGCCAAGGCGGGCTGGTGCCCATGGGCGGGCACCCGTGGGTGGAGCCAGCCGGGCCCGCACTGCTCACGCTGAGCGTGGACTCCTGAGGAGGGATGGAACGGAGAGGAGGCTTCCTCTGGGTCGGGGGCGGGGGGTCGTGCTGTTTGAACCGCTCCTGGCCTGTGTCTGGTTGGAGTCTTCTGTGCTCCACCGTCTTGCCGGGCCTTGTTGCCGCTTCTCACCGGCGAGCTCGGCAGAGGACTGAGATGCTGTGGGATGGCCCAGCCCGGTGGGCGCGCGCGGCTGGCGCCGTGACTGGCGTCAGAACCGGTGCTCGTGCCGCGGCCCTGTCGCGCGGGGGCACCCACACTCTTCGGCTGGCGTCCGACGGCCTCTGGGCCTATCCTGAGATGGCTGGTAGACGTCCACACACGCCCACCCGGCCGTGGCAGTTGCTGGGAAGCTCCGCACAGGAGAGCACCCGCCAGATGACCCGCTGCGTGGTTCACACCCCGCCCGTCTTGGGCTGCCAGGCCCGCTGCCGCGCAGGTGAGACAGGCGGACGCGCGTCCTGGGGCTGCCTTAGCTTTCCCCCAGCGCCCCCGCCGCGTCTGCTCCTCGGTCAGTGCGTGGTGGTCTGGCGCTGGACCTGGTTCAGCTCTCTGTCTGCCTCCGGCTCATCCGTGTCCCGCCTGAGCTCTGGGGTCCTGATTTCTCCAAAGGGTTGGCAGAACCAGCTCCCAGAGTCTGGACTGGCGCTGAGCGTGGTGTTCGCAGCAGTAACTGAGTGTGACGCGCTGGCACGGTGCCATCTGCTTGCTGGGGGTGGTCCTGCCCCCGTGGCGAGCAGTCCCTGAGACTGGAGACGCGCGTCCTGGGGCTCTGAAGCCTGGTGCTGGAGTTTCCAGTGCACTGAGTTAGGGTACCGTCACCGTGGGGGGGGCGTTTCCCCGTCGGGGTGCGGGCTGGGAAAGCGCCTTTTTGTCCCAATCGGCCCCTTTGACCCCATCCGGCAGTGGCAGGGAGCCCTTCCGGGTGGTGGCCGTCCCACGGGGCGCTGATACTGGACAGGCCTCCTGCGCCTTCCCTTCGAACACCAGGCTCCGCCTGCCAGTTTCCTTCGGCCTGGACGGGAGGGTTCTTGGAACGTTGCTGGCACGAGAGACCCTCGCTGGGTGCCCTGCCGCATAGGGACGGCTCTGGTGCAGGCCCTCTGTGTCCCTGCTTCTGTCGTCTTGGAACCCGAGTGAGTCTCTTGTGAGTCCTGGAAGGTGCCGTTCCCGGGCTGCTAGCCCCTTGCTGTCCTGACCGGAGCAGGGGGGCCCCTGCTGCCCCCGCCCACAGCCCTGTGACAGGCTGTCCCCAGGCCGGCGGCCCCAGCGCGGGCTCTCGTCCCGGCCTTGTCCCGCATGAGGTCTGTCTGTGGCCGGCCTCTCCAGCCTCTGCGTCAGCAAGCCCACCCACCTGCCTGCCTCCACGGGGGTCGAGAGGCTGCAGACGGCGGCTCTTCTTGGGCGGGTGGGCATGAGCCCCCGCAGAGGCCCGCATCCTACCTGGCGTCCCGCCTGCTCTGCCCGCGTTGGGGCGCCCGGGAGGGGAGTGCGACGCGCTGAGGGCAGGCCCCATCCTGTGTCGTATTTTGAATCGGATCGGGTCACTTGTGAAAGCTTCGCGTAACAACCCTAAATGCCTGCATCTCTCATTGAAGGCCTCCTGAGCGCTGGTTGAAGGCTCACCAGAGCTCTCGACACCAACGCACATCACGTCCTCGTCGTTACATGCAACAGATTGTGTGTGTTGGTGTCTGGACACGCTTCGAACTTGCGGAGGGGAGTGGAACCCCAGTGTCTCCTGTAGCTCTCCGTCTCCAGACCCGACGGCGCGTGCTGCGGTCCTCTGCTCCGCCTGCTGCTCGGATGGCCTGTGGAAGTCACGGTGCTGTTCTGCGTACAGCAGTGTTGGGGGTGGCTGGGGGCCGGCACGCCTGTCTGTCGGGAGGGCCAGGGTGGAGACTGCGGATCAGCGGGGTGCGTCCCGGCCGGCACCGCCCTCCGCAGGCGCTCGGAACCCTGGCGGGCCCTGTGGTGCCGCGTGCTGCCCGCGGGCGAGGCCTCTGCCCGGGGAGCTCGCTTCCAGCACTGGGAGGGCCTGCAGTGGTCCGGGCCTCAGGCCCTTCCCTGTGGGAAGGTGGGGTGGTCCTCAGGCAGGCTGTCCTGTGTGAGGGTGAGCAGGGAGGTGGTGAGCTGTGCGCCTGGCCGGGTAGAGGCTGTCAGCACAGAGAGTCTGCTGGGCAGCGGTCCCCTCGGGGCCCCGTGGGGTGCAGCCCTCTGCCCCGCTGCCAGGGAAGCCCCTGTCCCTGCCCCGGGGGCCTCTCGGCAGCTGGCCCTGGTCGCTCCTCGCCCAGCAGGGCCGAGGCAGACCTCGGCGGACCCTGCGCTCTGCTCTCCTGACTCCGCTCAGAGTCAGGCCCCCGGCTTTCCTTCGTGGGCGGCGTCCTGCTCAGCTCTGAACGGTGTGGTCTCCTGTGGTCACTCCCTACCCGTTCCCTGTCCTCGGTCACGGGGCGCGGCTGCTCTGGCGGGGCTGCCAGGCCTTGAGGCGACCCCGTCTCCTCTCTGGCGCCTTGAGCCGGCGTCCTTGGCTCGTCCTGGGTGGAGGTGTGACTGGCCTTCCGGCTGTGCTGTGGTCTTGTGCAACTCGGGACTTTCTGCGAGTGCGCTGGCACGAGCGTGTCCGTGGCTCTCAGCGGCGGGGGCCGGGCGGGCGGTGTCGCGGGCTGGCCTCTGGTGGACAGGGTGTGGCCGCCACCCTGTTGAGAAACCCCAGGCTGGCCGCATTCCCTGGAGGTGCCGGGCAGGCCGGCCGGCTGGTTTGTCTCGTTATCTCTCGCTTCTGCCTCATGCCCCCTTCTCATTGGTTAGAATGATGCAAAGGGGCTTGCCTCCTCATCTTTGCTGAGCTTGACTTGACAGCGGGGTGACTGGGCTTCACCCGGAAGCGAGCTCCGCTTTCCCGAGGCTGGACCTTGCAGGCCACGGCCTCGCCGTCTCCTCCCGGGGGGTGGGGGGGGGTGCCTGTCCCACGCCCGTGTCTCTCGATGCCGGAGCTGGGTGCCCGCCCGGTGCCCGCTTCTCCTCCTGCTCGAGCAGGGCTGGTTCACGGCCGTGCGACGATGGCGTCCCACCCTCACCTGCTTGTGTTTCTTTCCCGTACCTCACGTGGTGAGTGCGTGGGTTTCTGAAGCTGTGAGGCACGCGCACGGATTATTTTAAAACTCCCTGAATCCACCCCCGTCGTTGGTCTCATCGTTTTCTGTTTCTCGGCTGTGTGGTTAGTGGGGTCTTTGCTTTCTGACCAGGGATTGAACCTAGGCCCTTGGCAGTGAAAGTGCAGCGTCTTAACCACTTGCTGCCAGGGAAGTCCCTCATTTGGTTTAAAACTTTTGCTTAGCTTGGTAGGATGCAGCCTTAAGGGACGTGGCGTTTCCTGTCCCTCGCTGAGACCGCAGTGTCTCGAGCAGAAGCTGAGCGCCCGGAAAGAGCCTCCCTGGCCCCTGCTTCCCTCCGTCACGAGCCCTGTGGCTGAGCAGGTGTGCGTGACGTGGGCTCCTGGCTGCCGGCGTTTGCACTGCTCTGCGGGAGCTTCGTGTGGGGAGCGGGCCAGAGCGGGCTGCAGGGGAGAGTCCCTTCCCCCCCGAGTCTCCCCAGGCCCTGGGCTCCAGGGAGCCTTTCCTGTGACTGGAGGGCCAGATGGCAGGGCGTGTGGTCCGTCAGGGTCCCTGTTGCCTCCTCTGCGTGTTCATGTGTCACGCCGTCCTGACCACGCCAGCTCCTCCCCCTGTCCTGCCGCGGATCCCCAGGGTGCCTGGTGCACCGGCCTGCGATGGGCGTGTGGGGTGCTGAGGAGGGGGGCTGGCTCGGAGGGGCTGCCAGGGCCGCGGGCGCCGTCCCACGGGCCCTGCGGAGGAGGCAGGCCTGGCTGTGGCCTTGCAGAGGAGGCTGCTCTGTGGTGGATGCGAGCTGGGTCGGGGCTGGTGGGGACGTGGGCGGGGGCTGCCTCGGGCAGTGACGCCTGTCGGGTGGTCGCTCGAGTCGCCTGGGGGCGACGGGGGCTGTCAGGCCAGTGCCCAGGGCAGAACCAAGTGCCAGACGGTTCGGTTCTCGGCCAGAGTTGGGACAGGGCCCTGTGATCGATCACCAGGATGGAGTGGCGTTTGCACGACCGCGTCCCCACCAGCCCTGACCCGGCTCGCGCCTGGGCCCTGCCCTTGCGGGCCGCCGAGGAGGCTGGGCTCGGGGAGCTCCCCCCGCCGTGCCTGGGCCTGGCGCCCCAGCTGCGTGCCATGTGGAGGGAGAAGCCGCAGCCCTGGGCTTGTTGGCGCCTCATCCTGCCCCCTCCCCCGAGCATGCAGGCAGTGCTGCCTGGGTCCGCGCTGGCCCTGTGCCCTGCCGCTCAGGCACAGCCCGCAGGGAGGGGGTCCCCCGGGGCTGGGCTTCACCGAGGTGGGGCGTTTGGGGCTGGGGAGTGGGTTGGGGCCGCCGCTCCGGGTGTCCCTCCCAGGCCAGGGCGGTGCAGCCGCGCTGTGAAATGCCTCGTGGTGGCGTCGGCGCCCGGCCTAGTTTGAGGGAGTCCGGAGGGGTAACCCGTGGTGCCTTCCCCCATGTGACACCCCCCTGTGCTTTGTCAACCAACAGGAGCTTGAAGAGATCCGCAAGTGTGGGATGAAAAACTTCCGTAACATCCAGGTCGATGAAGCTAATTTGCTGACTTGGCAAGGGCTCATTGTTCCCGTGAGTACTGGACACCTCCCCTCCAGCAGCCCCGGACGGGGCTGGGCGCAGGGCCAACAGGCACCCCCCGGCCCTGGTCTCCTGGCGTTCGGGGTCCCCGCCTCCCAGGCCCGGAAAGGCCGTGTGTCCAGACCACACACCCAGTGCAGACCAGCCGCCGCCTCCTCGTCTTGGGCCTGGGATCCCGCCGCGTCCTCTGCGCTCCCGCCTGGCTGCCTGTGTCTCTGGTTGTCATGCGCCTGCGTCCCAGCCTCCTCCCGGGCCCCCTCCCGCTCTCTCCCGGTGTCCCTGGGCTCCCGCCCCGGCTCTGCCCCACGTCCAGCTGCCTGCCGCCCAGACCTCCTCTGGTGGGGTGCCCGCCAGGAAGCGCACCGCAGCTTCCTGCAGCCTCCCTGCCCTCTGGGTTCCGCGTTCCCTTTCTGCGGCCCTTCCTTGCTCCCCCCTTCAGAGGCACATCCCACGGGGCCTCCAGCGGGGACCCTGGCTCCCCGCAGCGCCCACCGGAGCGGTCCGGCCACGGCCCCGAGGCCCCCAGTCCCGTCCTGCGCGTGCCCTCAGCTCGTCCAGCCTCCCGCCTTCCTTTTGCTCTGTCCTTTGTCCCGGGGACCCTGCTTCTGTTCCCCAGGGGCTTAGCAGTGAAGTACCTGCTTGGCAGTGCAGGAGACGCAGGTGTGATCCCTGGGTCTGGAAGATCCCCTGGGGAAGGGAATGGCAACCCACTCCAGTGTTCTTGCCTGGGAAGTTCCACGGACAGAGGAGCCTGGCAGGCTGCAGTCCGTGGGGTTGCAAGAGTCGGACAAGACGGAGCCACCGAGCACGCACGCGCGCGGGCCCTGCCTCTTCCAGCGTCGCCCCGCGTCCTTGCTGGGTGTGGGGGTGGAGTCTCAGCCTCTGTTCGGCCTCCTTGCTGGAGGCGGCCTCGCTGGGACGCAGTGTGCCTTCCGTGTCCCCGTGGGCTCTGAACCAGGACCCTCGGACGAGTGCCGCCTGCCTCCTTGTTCTTCCTGCCTCCCACCCCCACCCCTGCGCATGAAATCTCTCCTTGCGGTCAGAGGGGCCGCTGTGCCTGAGCCAGCCGGGGAGCACGCTGACCGGAGATGCCGCCCTCTTGGCCCTGATTGTGGGCCATGCTTCTGCACAGATCCCTGGAGCTTGACAGCACCCTGGACTTGCAGTTCAGTTTTGTGATTGTTTGGAAACCTCAGCAGAGAGACGCCGTGTAGTGTCAGCACACGCTGAAGACAGCAGATGGCGGTGTCCAGCCTGGCTGTGCCCAGCCCGCCCACTCTGGGGACCCGTCAGGTGCCAAGCAGAAGGGGGCCGTCACCGTCGCTCGCGGGGTTTGTCTTCTGCTGATGGGGTCAGGCAACAGCTCAGGTGTGGGCCCTGTGAAAAGTGCTGGGAACGGACAGGGAGGGTTTGAGTGGTTGGGCCGGGCCATCTACCCCAGGAGCTCAGCGGTGGCTCCGAGCATCGGTGGCGGTCCAGCAGGCGTTTCTGGGGCCGTGCTGGCAGAGCCGGGGCTGGGGGTGGGGGGGTTTGATGCCTCGTTGAGCGCTGGGTGGGGTCCCGGTGGTCCGGCCTTCCCCCTGGGGCAGTGGGGCCTGGAGACCGAGGCCACGGCCGGAGCTGCTCCCACCGCCTTGCTGCTCATCCTGGGCTCGGATGCTGGGGCGGTTCGCCGTTGCCGCCTCCAGGAATCTTCCCAGCCCCAGGGTCGAACCCACGTCTCCTGCACTGGCAGGCAGAGTCTTAACCACTGGATCACCAGGGAAGTGCTTAAAGTTTCTCTTTTAAAAAATTAGTAGATTTTGCTTCATCAGTTTTTTTATTGTGATAAAATTTATGTGACATAGTCTGTCAGTTTAGTCTTTTTTTAACTGTACGATTCAGTGGCATTAGTTACAGCCAGGTGGTTTTGCAGCCGTCATCGCTGTTTCCAGAGTCCACGCGGAAATAAGTTCTGCAGCCGTGAGCTAGTAATGCTGCGCCCTCCAGCCCCGAGCCCTGATGCTCTATGAGCTGCTCTCTGTGTCTGTGAGTTTATAGTGTGTGTGATAGTTTATATAAATGAGTTGTATAAAATCTGTTGGTTTTTTATCTGGCTTATTTCAGTTAGCAGAGTTTTTTGAAGGTTCAGCTGCTTTGTACCCTGTGTAAGAACATCCGTTTTATGGATAAGCTTATTATAAGACTCTTATGGAGTCAGCCTCTGCCACACGTGTACCGGGCCTTGTGTCCGCCCGTCCTCCGCTGGTGGGCAGGGGGGTCGCTGGCCTCTCTGGCCGTGTGGTGCTGCTGCTGTGAGCGCTGGCATGCAGCTGTCTGCTTGAGTCCCGTCTGCAGGGCTTTGGGGGAACATGCGGAGTGGCTGGGCCACGTGGCAGCTCTGGGTCCAGCCCTTTGAGGGGCTGCCATGCTGATTCCCACAGTGGCTGAACCTCTCACAGCCCCACGGCCAGAGGACAGGAACTTCTGCATCCTCCCCCTACCCACGGTGATCCCCCCCACCCACGGTGATCCCCCTTACAGTGATCCCCCTTACCACAGTGATCCCCCCTACCCACGGTGATCCCCCCTACCCACGGTGATCCCCCCCACCCATTTTTCTATGTTATCACCGTTCTGTTAGATGTCAGCTAGCATCTCACGGCCATTCTAGTAGATGTCAGCTAGCTTCTCACAGCAGTTTTGTTATACCATTCTGGTAGAAGTCAGCTAGTGTCTCACAGCCGTACCCGAGGCTCGCATGTCGGCACGCCCTGATCACCTGGAGGGCGTCGTGTGCAAGGGTCCCGCTCAGCGCTCTGCATTCTGTGCGTGTGCGCGGCGTGTGCTGCCGCCCGTCGGCCGTGGGGCATCGCACGCACAGAGCCGTCTCCCTGCCTCAGCCCTCCCCCCGACCCCCGGCTCCTGGCCGCTGGTGGCGCTTTTCTCTAAGCGGTCTTCCTAGTCTGCCCGTTCTGAGCGTGTCCTACAGTTGGACTACAACAGCTGCTGAGGTTGTCTTCCTTCACTGAGTAACGTGCAGTTAAGATTTCTCCATGTATTTGGATAGTTGTTTCTTTTTAGTACCAGATAATATTCCATTGTCTGAGTGCACACAGTTTATTTATCCATTCATCCCTGAAGGACATTTTGATTGCTTCCAGATTTTGGCAATTCTGAATAAAGCTGTTACACACGTTTTGAGTTGGGTTGTTTGTCTCTTTGTCTTTCAGTTGTAGGAGTTCTTTATATTAAACTCTCATCAGACATATCATTTGCAAATATTTTCTCCCATTCAGTCTCTTGATTATGTCCTTTGGTGCACAAAATGTTTAATGTTCATGAAGTCCACTTTTCTTTTGCTGCTTGTGTCATATTCAAGAAACTATTGCCAAACCCAGGGTCATGCAGGTTTGACTTTTGTTCTCGTCTGAGAATTCTTACAATCTTAACTCTCAAACTTAGGTCATTGATCCTTTTTTTTTTTATTGGTGTAGGAATAAAGGTCCGACTTCATCCCTTTTGCATGTGGATATCTAGGTTTTTTAGGGCTATTTGTCAGAAAGACTGCTCTTTCCCAGTGAATGATCTTGGCATCCTTGTCAAAAATTTATAGAGCTAGATTACTGATGAGGGCCTTCCGGTACAGTGCAGGGGATACTCAGTCCTGTGTAACGACCTGTGTGGGGAAAGAACTGTGAACACAGTGGTGTCGTGTGTGCTCACTGACTCACTTTACTGCCCAGGACACCAGCACCGCCTCGTGAGGGAGCGCCCGTCCTGCGCGTGAAGCAGCGGCGGAGCGTGTTTGTGAGGGCTCACGGCTGGGCTCAGTCTGTTGGCCTGGGTCGGTCCTTGTGCCAGGACGACACTGCTGTGCTTAGTGTAGCTTTGTAGTGAGTTTTTGAAATCAGGAAACGTGAGCGCTCCGGTTTTGATCTTTCTCAAGCTGGTTTTGACGGTTGGAGGCGCCCGTGTACCTGAGCAGGAGGACCCTGTGGGCCTTGCCGACAGACCCCTGAGGCCCCTCGCTCCGAGTGTCTGATGCATGCTTCCTCAGTTGTTTTTCAGATCCTAAAACCCCCAGTGGAAGAAACGAACTACTTGGAGGGGGTGAGCAGGTAGCCTCCAGGCCTGCTGGCACCTAAGGATCGATAACCTTAACCCTTGTGACTGCACCCTGTCACCTCACCTTCACCAAGCAGAGGACCCACCCGAGCCGCCTGCGTGGCCCGGGCCCCGGGTTTAGGCGCTCTCCCTCCCGAGCCGCCTGCGTGGCCCGGGCCCCGGGTTTAGGCGCTCTCTCTCTCCCGAGCCGCCTGCGTGGCCCGGGCCCCGGGTTTAGGCGCTCTCTCTCTCCCGAGCCGCCTGCGTGGCCCGGGCCCCGGGTTTAGGCGCTCTCTCTCTCCCGAGCCGCCTGCGTGGCCCGGGCCCCGGGTTTAGGCGCTCTCTCTCTCCCGAGCCGCCTGCGTGGCCCGGGCCCCGGGTTTAGGCGCTCTCTCTCTCCCGAGCCGCCTGCGTGGCCCGGGCCCCGGGTTTAGGCGCTCTCTCTCTCCCGAGCCGCCTGCGTGGCCCGGGCCCCGGGTTTAGGCGCTCTCTCTCTCCCGAGCCGCCTGCGTGGCCCGGGCCCCGGGTTTAGGCGCTCTCTCTCTCCCGAGCCGCCTGCGTGGCCCGGGCCCCGGGTTTAGGCGCTCTCTCTCTCCCGAGCCGCCTGCGTGGCCCGGGCCCCGGGTTTAGGCGCTCTCTCTCTCCCGAGCCGCCTGCGTGGCCCGGGCCGCGGGTTTAGGCGCTCTCTCTCTCTCCTGAGCCGAGAGCTGGCGCTGTCCCGACTGCTCGCGTGGCTCCTGGGCGTCCCTTCTCATGACCCTGTGTCAGCAGGCCGGCTGTGCCGAGCACCAGCACGTGGACCAGGTTTGGGTCAGTAACGCACTTTGAGGTCCCCTTTGAATTTCAAGAAGGATTCTTCCATTTAGGAAAAAAAAAAATCGGTTTTGATAGGGATCACATTGAGTTTTCAGATCGCTTTACTGTTACCGTGTATTACTGTAGATGACAGTACTGTCATCTGTAGTAAGCCTTGCGGTCTGTGAACCCAGGACGTTTTTCCGTTTAATTAGCTTTTCTCTTGTTTCGGCATGCTTTGTAGACTCCAGTGTACAAGCTGTACAAGCTTCACACGTCTGCGTTTTTCAGCTCAGGATATAGAAACAAAAACAAAACCATAGGCTGGGCCACACAGAACCCCAGAATTCAGTTTTCTCACAGCTGCGGAGGCCAGAAGTCCCAGGGAAAGGGCCGGCAGGGCCCCTGTGTCCTCAGGCTCCTTGTCTCGGCGCTTGGGGGGAGAGCAAGGGTGCGATGCGCTCGCCCGCTCTTTTTTTGACCTTGCTGCCTGCAGGATCTTTTTCCTGCCCAGCGACTGAACCTGCGCCCTCAGCAGTGTGTCCTAGCCTCTGGGCCTCCAGGGCAGCCTCAGGAGCTCTCCTCATTTAGGACATGGATGCTGTCAGCTCAGGGCTCCACTCCGTGACACTGTTGAACCTTAATTACCTCTTTACTCTCGGCACGCTGTGGGGGCATCCATGTGTGGATCTGGGCGGGGCGGGGGGACACCAGCATTGAGTCTGTAACGGCCACCTTGCTTAAACATACCCTGGACATTTTCATCTTCTCAGTGGTAACTATAAATGGGATTGTTTGCTTCATTTCCTTTTTGGGCTCCCTGTTGATCATTGTTAGTGTGCAGAAACGCAGGTGACATTGGTGAGTTGCTTTTGCTTCTCACGGTGTGTGTGTGAGTCATCTTAGAGTTTTCCGTGGGTACGATCAGGCCAGGTCCAGATCGAGGTGGTTTCATTTCTCCCTCTCTAGTAGGGGTGCATTATTTCCTTTTCTCACTTGAGTGCCCTGGCCAGAGCTACCAAATATTGAATTGTGGTGGTCTCCAACCTTTTTGGCGCCAGGGACAGGTTTGGTGGAAGAGAAGTTTTCTGGGTGGGGGTGGTTTGGGGATGATTGAAGCACCTTACTAGGATCTGATTTGACGGGAGGCGGAGCTCAGGCGGCGATGCAGGCAGTGCCCAGTGGCTGTGAATCTTCTCCGTAGAGGCGGTGTGCCTAATTGTCAGTGGAATAGCTTGCGTTCTTGTTTTGCACAGTCTCTGCATCCCGGGTGGTATCACCTCCCTTCGGGTACACAGTGGGTTTGGCCTGGTGGCCACATGTTGGACGGAACGTGTGGACTCAGGCCTGGTTCACAGTGAGGGAGCTGGGTGGACGCCAGCCTGGAGACGGGGCGGCCTTGACTAGACAGCCCTCTGCCCTCTGTGGGGCTCCTCCCGGGGTGACTTCTGCTCTGTGGCGGGGGCGGGGGTGCTGTCTCAGCGAGTTCTGGCTCAGGCAGAGTCCTTTATCTGTCCCCGCGTTTCCTGTCCTTGGCCTGCGCGTTACACAAGCAGTCTGTGGACTGTCAAGTCTCTGGTTCTCACAGTGCACTGCAGACTGCGTTTTGGCGTGTGCAGGCGGGCTGTCTGCGTAGCGTGGCCTGTTTGTCTTGTTGACTACATGCCAGCAGCCACCTTTGTCCATGGGACGACCTTGGGCACTCTGAGCCTCTCCAGGAGGGACAGCCTTGCCCTCCGTCGGAGCCCTGCTCCTGAGTCAGCCTGCTTCCTCTCCGTGGTTTCACTGGGAGGCAGAGACCACGTGTCTCACCCATTAAAGAGTGCAGTTCAGTGGCCTTCGCTGTGCCTACCCTGTCACAAGGGTAGAAGGGTCTGTTATCCTCAGAGAACGCTCCGGTTAAGGTCGCCCAGCCCCCAGGCACTGCGCTGCCCGGTGTGTTTCACTCCTGTTTCGTGAATGTGCACCCGCACGCTTGGTCTGCCGCGCAGCCTCCCTTGTCTGGCCTCGTCCCTGCTGTGGTGCGTCCAGACACCGCCCTGTCGTCTGCCAGTGGCCCTGCGATGGCTCTCCAGGGTTGACTGGTCCGTCCACCGCTTGAGAGTCGCTTGGTCGTCTCCACGGTTCGGCTGTCATGAGTAGCTCGCTGCGGACATTCGCGAGTGGGGTTTCCCCTGGAGGTGTCTTCACTGCTCAGGGTGCCGGCCTGGGGTGGGGCTGCAGAGCCCTGTGCCGGCTCTGTGTCTGGGGCTTTGACGGGTGCAGGCTGTTTCCACAGTGGCCGTACCGTGCCACCCCACCGCTGCGCGGGAGCGTCCGGCTTCTCCACCTCCTGACTCCGGCTCGCTGGCGTCTGTCTGTCTGCTGTGCAGCGCTCCTCGCAGGTGTGAAGTGGTGTCGCATTGTGGGTTTTGGTTTTGTTTTGTTTTCTGGTCTTGCCACCCAGAATGTGGGATCTCAGTTCCCCGACCAGGGATCAGACCGCCTGCATTGGAAGCCCGTTGGCAAGTGCTGGACCTCCAGGGAAGCCCTTCTTGTGGTTTTCATGGGCTTTTTCCTGAGGGGATGATGAGTCTCTCTCCCATGTGCTTGTTGACCATTTATGTTTCCGTTTTGGAGAATTATCTGTCCATGTACCTCACCCACTATAAAACTGGGTTACTATTCGGTTGTAGTTTCGTTTTTGAAAGCTGTGTGATCAGTTTTTCTCTCCAAACGAGGACCTGTTTTATTTCCACGTGAATGATCGTGCGTTGATCCTGCCTGTTACTCGCCGTGGGGTCCTCAGGCGTCCGCTCGCTTCGCCCCCGGATGCTGTGGCTGGTGGTGGGCGCTCTTTTCTGTGGAACAGACTCCAGCCTGGTTCTGGAATCCTTGTGTTCCAGGTACATTAAACTGTTGTTTGAGGGAGGACATCCTTGGCCATGTTGAAGAGAACAACGTGAACACTGGTGGTGACGACCTCAGGGTCAAGAGGAGAAATGGATAGGTTAGCCGTTCCGTTAGCAAACGGTTCTGGGGATGCCTTGGGTCCCTGCACTCAGGTATCACCCGGAATAACAGAGAAGGAAGGCTGCTTCTGCCTTGAGAATACAATCGGTGACCTTGACCTCGACCTCATGGCTTCCCAGAGTGGGTGCTGCTCCCGGAGCAGCAGTGCCCGCCGGTCAGTCCAGACACTCCTCACAGGTTTAACACGTTCCCGCCGGCAGTGGGGAGGGCTGAGGCGTCGGGCTGCGTCTGCCAGGGGCACACGCTACTGCCCCAGCGAGGGCCGGGTGCCACAGCGGGGGGGGCGACGGCAGCAGCAGAGTGGTGCACGCAGGAAGCCTGAGCCCGCCCACACCCCACGTTCTCTCCCGAAGACATGCATTTCTCTGACGTTAGTAGCTCTGGAGGCTGGGTCCTAGAGAGCAAGTGTGACTCTCCATTTGAGCGGGCACAGGCTTGCGGTCCCTTGACCACGAGCATGATGGAATAACTGTCGTTGTTGTTCAGTCGCTAAGTTGTGTCTGACTCTTTGCGACTCCGTGGACTGCAGCACACAGGCTCCTCTCCTCTGCTGTCTCCCAGTTTGGTCAAACCCATGTCCATTGAGCCAGTGATGCCATCCAACCATCTCATCCTCTGCCGTCCCCTTCTCCTCCTGCCTTCAATCCCTCCCAGCATCAGGGTCTTTTCCAGTGAGTCATCTCTTTGCATCAGGTGGCCAAAGCATGGGAGTTTCAGCTTCAGCATCAGTCCTTCCAATGACTATTCATGGTTGATTTCCTTTAGGATGGACTGGTTGGATCTCCTTGCAGCCCAAGGGACTCTCAAGAGTCTCCTTCTGAGTATCTCTTGAGTTCCTACTTTTGCATTCCAATCCCCTGTGATGAAAAGGACATGTTTTTTTGGTGTTAGTTCTAGAAGGTCTTGTAGGTCTTGATAGAACTGTTTGATTTCAGTTTCTTCAGCCTCAGTGGTTGGGACATAGACTTGGATTACTGTGATAATGAATGGTTTGCCTCAGAAACAAACCAGGATCATTCTGTCATTTTCGAGATCGCACCCAAGTACTGCGTTTCGGACTCGTGTTGACTAGGAGGGCTGTCCATTTCTTCTATGGGATTCTTACCCACAGTAGTAAATATAATGGTCATCTGAATTAAGCCCATTCCATCCATTTTAGTTCACTGATTCCTGAGATGTTAACATTAGGTAATATTCAGTTAATTGCCATCTCCTGCTCTACCACATCCAGTTTACCTCGATTCACGGACCTAACATCCCAAGTTCTTATGCGGTATTTGTTCTTTACAGCATCCGAGTTTACTTTCACCACCAGACACGTCCACAGCTGAGCACCGTTCCTGCTTTGGCCCCAGCGCTTCCTTCTTTCTGGAGCTATTAGTCACTGCCCCCTGCAGGAGCATATTGGACACCTTCTGACCTGAGGGGCTCATCTTCCAGTGTCATGTCTTTCTGCCTTTTCATACTGTCCATGGTGTTCTCCAGACAGGAATACTGGAGTACTTTGCTGTTCCCTTCTCCAGTGGACCACCTTTTGTCAGAACTCCTCACTGTGACCCGTCTGTCTCGTGTGGCCCTGCGCGGCATGGCTCAGCTTTATGAGTTACTCAAGCCCTTTCTCCACAACAAGGCTGTGATCCATGATGGAGAATGGAATAAACCTGGGCGCCAAAAGAAGCGCTCTGACAAGCCACAGAGGACCCTTAAACGCTTTCTGAGTGAAAGAAGCCAGTCTGAAAGGCTCCGCGCTGTGCGATTTCAGGCAGAGGGTGCAAGGCGGCCCACAGCATCCAGCACCGTGACAGGCTGTCTGCAGGATGTGGCCTGTGGGTGACGATGTGTCGGCCCCTCACTCGTTACGTGGCAGTGTTGGTGCTTGGGGAGGCTGTGTGTGTGTGTGTAAGAATTCTGTATCTTCCTCTCGGTTTTGCGGTAAAGCTACAGCTAATAAAAGAAAATAAAGTCTATTTTTTAGAAAACAGAGAGAGGCCAGGGTGTCCATCTCAGGCGCCCTGCTCTAAGAATACTGATTATCATTCCCCTGGTGGTGATGAGGCTTCAGCTGATGTAACCTGTTGAATCAGATGCAGTGTGTTCGAGGTAAAACCCTTGGAGCCATCTTGTCTCAGCTGCAGGCTCACGCTGGCCTCCTCCTCCCCTGCAGGACAACCCTCCCTATGATAAAGGGGCCTTCAGAATTGAAATCAACTTTCCAGCAGAGTACCCCTTCAAACCACCGAAGATCACATTCAAAACAAAGATCTACCACCCGAACATCGACGAGAAGGGGCAGGTGTGTCTGCCGGTAATTAGCGCTGAAAACTGGAAGCCAGCAACCAAAACCGACCAAGGTAAGGCGCACGTCCCCTCGATGCCAGCAGGCCTGGAGCCCAGACGGGCCTGAGGCGCCGGCCCCGCGTACCCGGAGGCAGCCGCTTCCCGCTGTCCCACGGGCGTGACGCGTCGCCCCTCAGCTCCAGCCCGCGAGGAGGCTGCAGGGTGCGGCCCTGTCGCCGGGAGTGTTCGTGAAGGACCGCGGGCTGCATAGAGGGGAGCGGCCTCCCAGCGGGTCACACGTGGGCTCAGGAGGAAGGTGGGAGGGAAGGTGCTGGGGCTCGGGGACTAAGGGGAGGGCGAGCCGGAGGGCGAGGCAGGCCGCAGGGTGCCCGGGGCTCGAGGGGCGTCGTGGGAGGGCCTGGCCGGGCTTGAGGCGTGTGCCCACGTGGAAGCAGGCCCGGAGCTGTGTGCGCCTCTGGGCCAGTGCCCGTGCGCGCTCAGGTTTCTGGGAAGGGTCCTTGGGTCAGTACTGTGGTCACCCCCCTTTGTCCCCTGTGAGTGACGCCACTTTGTTCTGGCCCGTGTTCAGCTTCCTTCTGTCTCCTCTGTGCGGCGTCTGCGCTGCTGCCTGCGGGCTTCGTCCAGCTGGGGCGGCCTCCCCTCTGCAGGGCTCAGGCCCTGGCGCGTGGGCTCCGGAGCGGAGGCGCACGGGCTTCGCGGCCCCGAGGCACGTGCCGTCTTCTTGGACCAGCGATCGAACCTGTGTCCCCTGCGCGGCAGGCAGGGTCTTAGCCCCTGGAGTACCGGGGAAGTCCCTGGGTTTTGTTCTCAGTTCTGTAACTGTGTTTTGCGGTCCTCACCTGATATTTTTGGTGGCTTTCTTAAAAGTGATTCCCTGAACCACTTACATGGTCTTTTTAGATTAGAGCGAATGGATGAGTCTGGAATTTGACAGGCTGCAGGTATGTTTATTTTTTCTGGTGGCGTTTATAATCATTTTCCAGTGGAACCGATGGAAGATGGGTTTAAAAGCCTTTCCCACAGCAGAGCTCCGTGGATGAGGTCCCCATGAAAGGCGTCCACCGGCTCCCACAGCTGAGCGCCGAGGGGAGTCAAGGGAGGCGTCCCCAGGGGACTCGGCACTTGGTCTGCGCGCGCCGACCTCCGTCCAGCCGAGGTCCGTGTCCTCGTGTGAGGACAGGCCTGGCCTTCCCCGCACAGACTCGGCTCTGTGAGGACGCCGGCAGCTGCGTTTGCTCAGGCGGCCGGACCAGCTTCCGGTCTCCTCTCTCACCTGGCACCCAGGGCGGGGGCCCTGCTGGGCGCCCCGGTCGGCCATGGCAGCTAGGGGCCTGTTTTCAGCGGAGGTCTTGGTGCGCAGACGGCACGCCCCGCTTGTCCAGGTTGCGAGTGCTTATTTCAAACAGCCACGTGACCGAAGAGACGTTGCGTTCTTTTGTGCTTGCTGCCTCAGGGTGTGAAGAGGAAGCTGCCCTCTTACGCAGGGTGCTGTCTGCGCAGTGACAGGCAGGTCGCTGCTCCATGGGGGGAGGTCCTGGCGAGGCCTGGCCCTCCTCCTCGCCGCCTCAGCCGTGTTTCCCCACGTCTCTGTTCCCTGTGACTGTCCTGTTACACAGCGTCTCCGAACCTCGTGGCTCAGGGCGACTGCACTTTATCACTCCCGTGCCGTGGGCTGTCTGCTCAGCTGGCCACTCGGGGTCACTGTACCCCGCGTTCCCAGCAGCTCTGTAGCAGATAGCTGACGGCTGCAGGCGATGAGACGCGGCAGAGGGAGGGGAGCCGGAAAGGAGATCGATCCATCGGGGGTGCTGCTGGGGGGCCAGGACGGGATCACTGCTGATGGGGCTGCGCTTGTGGGCGCAACAGAGGTACACAGTGGTGTCACACGGTTTTGTGAATATGCTGAAAGCAACTGAATTGTCTGGTTTTTAGAGAGTTTAGTTCTTGGTCTGGTGAATTATATCTCAGTTTTTAAAAAGAAAGTAAAGAAGCATCAAAAATGGGAGAAAAATCCAGAAGCAAGGCAAACCTGAATCATACAGAAAGGCTGTAGTGGTTGGCAGTAACGGTGCCAGATGAAGGAATAGAAAAGCAGTTTTTTCCACAGTCTGGTTCTGGCACGTACCTGGCGGCAGAGCGCGGGCTGCGCTGGGTGGTGAGTGAAGTTGATGCCGTCAGGAGCGAGGCCGGTGTCCCCCTGGCCTCTGTGGGAGCGTATCGCAGCGTAGCAGCGGACGCCGGGGACGGGAGTCAGGTTCCCCCGTGCCCCCGTGAGGTCCCGTCAAGGTCCTGGCTGCCCTCGGGGGAGCATTGTGGAGGCCAGCCTGAGCCGTGCGAGGGCCTCTACCTCTGGAGTGGACGTCCAGTGCTGCTGGGGGCCGAAGCCTCCCGGCGGTCAGACAGGTGGTCAGAGGACCCATTCTCAGCCACTCAGGGGCTCCTAGGGCTCTTCCGGGGGGCTTACCGTTCACACGGGCATCCTGAACCAGGTCGAGTGCCGGGCACACTGCCTGGCCCCTGCCCTGGGGAGGCTTCACCTGTGTGAGAGGGGAGTGGGAGTGGCTGGGGGCTGGGCTCCCCAGGGTGTCAGCACAGGAAGGCTTCCTGGAGGAGGAGAGGAGGACGCGGTGTCCTGCTGTGCGGCGTGGGCGGTCCTCGTCAGGGGAGCGGTGGGCTGAGTGCTGCTGGCTGGCGTTCTGGCCGAGCGGGGGCCGCGGGGTCTGGGGGCGCTGGTGCCGAGTGGGGGCCTCTAACCTGCGGTGCCCTGTCCTTCTCTTCGCAGTCATCCAGTCCCTCATAGCACTGGTGAACGACCCCCAGCCCGAGCACCCGCTCCGGGCTGACCTAGCTGAAGAGTACTCTAAGGACCGTAAAAAATTCTGTAAGAACGCTGAAGAATTTACAAAGAAATATGGGGAAAAGCGACCTGTGGACTAAACTCTGCCGCGATGGATTCCAGCAAGCGTGAGCAGAGACCCCGAGCAGTGCATTGAGATCCCGCAAAGCAGGACTCTGTGGAAAATCGACGCGTGCCACCGCCTGGCGTCTGCTTGTGGCAGTTACTAACTTTCTACAGTTTTCTTAATCAGAAGTGGTCTAGGTAACCTGTAAAGAAAGGATTAAAAATTTAAGATGTTCTAGTTCTGCTTTCTTTGTTTTAAAAATCATTGCTTCAACCTACTTTTAAAAAATGGTGTTTCTTTTCCTGTCCAAATTTCTCCAAAATCAATTTACATTTAGGCCATAAGGTTTAAAAAAGTGGGGGGAGGCTATGGTTCCTCTCTGCCCTTGCAGCTGCCAGTTTCTTGCATTTTGTTTGATTCTCACACCCCCACTCCCCCAGGCCCGGCCCCACCTCTGCCGGGAGGGGCGGCCCCGCCTCCAGGCCCCTCTGCTCCGCCCTGGCTGGCCTGGTGTGGGAGTCAGTGCAGACTCCTGACTGATTTATAGCCTCCTTTTGAAAACACCAAGAAACAAGCAAACCTCCACTCCAACCCCCAACCTAAAACAAACAAACAAACCCCGTGGAAAGGGGAGGTCTATCTCTTCTGTAAAACCCTGGCTAACGTTGGCCGGCCAGGATGAACCTCCAACCGCCGGCCCGTGGAGGTTGGCCCCGGCCCGTCGGCCGGAGGACAGCGCACCTGTGGGAGGAAGTCCTCGCCAGGGAGGTGGTCCTCCCTGCATCCCCTCCAGAAGACGTCAGGTCTCCCTGCGGACAAGTGCTGGCGTGTCCACGCGCAGGTCGGCGCTTGCCTGTCGCCGCCGAGTCCACCGACGTGGCTTGGAGCTCCTCCTCCGCCTCCTGAGTGCAGCCGCCCTTCCTCAGCTCGTCTGACCCTCCGCTAACGCCAGTGACGCCGCGCCAGCCCGGGGCCGCCGGCGACCCCAGCCGGGAACAGGACGGTCCCCCTCCATCGGACTCTCCACCTTCTTGGAGTCAGGCTCCACGTGAAGCTCGCTCAGTAATCTCCTTGACATGTTTTATATTGTTTTGACCGCCTTCTTTTGTAGAAATAAAAATTGACCTTAGAATTTATCGTCAGATGGACTTGTAAGGATCTGAATGTTCATGTCTTTTCCAAGCAAGCGGGACTGCCCCTGAGGTAGTAGAGTCCTGGTCACTGACACCCAGAGGAGGCCAGGGATCCGAGCACCGGGGGTCTTCCCTCCACTCCTGCCGTCTGGGCCTTCCTCCCCCGGCACTCCGCGGGCGAGATCCAGTGGAGACGATGACTTAACCTTGGCTTCCTATCTTAATTTTAGCTTTGTGACTTGAGGTCTTCGGGGCTCGCGGCCCATGAAGCAGCTTGGCTTTACCCAGCAGAGGTGGGGTGGGGGGGGGGGCGGCCCGCGGCGTGACCACAGCTCCTGTAGCCCCAGGTACGCGTGAGACAGGCCTTGGGGCCCCGTGCACCCTGGCCGGCACGGCCACGCCTGTCTCTTCATTAGCAGAAAGGCAATGAGGGACTTGATTTCACTCATGCAGATTTGTTAATAAAATGCCAAATTCTGTCAGAAGCACTTCAGATCAGCCGCCGTTTGTTCTGCTCGCCGCTCTGAGCCCAGAATTATTGCTGTTCCTGGAAACCCGCCCACTGCTTCATGCTTCCACCAGCGCAGTTCTGCCGCCTGTCTCCCCTGCCCCCTGGTCTGCTCGCCACGGGAGGACGCCCACCGGGAGGATGCCCGCTCTGCTCCACCCGGCGGCCCCTCCCCTCGGGGGTTCACACTCTGCTTCGCTGCGCCCCTCCAAGAGCAGGCTGGCGGGCGGCCCCTCCTGCCAGGGCCGGCTCCACCGGCGGAGGTGCGCTGAGCCTTCCGGCAGGCGTGGAGCAGCCCACCAGCAGCCTTGCTCCTCCAGACCTGACAGTCGGTCCCCTGAGCAGGGGGAGAGCTGCCAGGCCCGCCTACAAGCGCACGCCCTGGCCCCCCAGCCCTCCCCACGGCGGGCATGAGCCTCCCGAGATGCCGCGATCTGCTCTGCTGCCCTGAATAAAAGTGCTCTGGGACACGGTCTGCTCGTGTGGGTTTGTCTGTTCCTTCCTGGGGGTGGGGCTGCACGGGCCTCCAGGAGAGGGGTGCAGACATCTTCTGGCCAGGCCCCGGGCAGCAGAAGGGACTGAGGGACCCCTGGGGCATCAGGGGAGGGGACACTGGCCTCTGGATGTGCGTCCCCGAGTAGGGTGCCTCCTGGCAGGAGGTTGGGGAGCTGGTGAGGGTGTGCGCAGGGAGGGGCCAGGCCAATTCCTTGAATTCCAGCCCAAACCCGCCCCCCAAGCCCCAGGACTGTGGCCCTCGGGCTGGCTCAGCAGCAGGCCCGCCGGGGCCCTGACGGAGTTCTCCCCTGGGGCCCCTGCCTGGGGGTCTGACACCCGCTGAGGCCCCAACAGCTCGGCTGCAAGTGGCAGTGGGAACTTCCTGGGGCGTCATTTCAGCAGGAGGTGAGGCGGCTGGCACCTTCCCTTGATCGTCAGCAGGGACCCCCACCTCGGGGCCACCCCTGGGCCCCATCACCCTGCTTTCAAAGAGGGGACCGGCCAGGGGCCCCCACCACCAGCCACAGCCCCTCCCCAAAGCCTGAGATCCCCTCTGCTCCCTACCCGCACTGGCCCCCAATCTCTGGTCTTCCTCACTCGCAAAACGCTCCACCTGCGTCCGCTCGGCCTGGCGTCCGGCCCCTCCTGCTCCCTGGCCTCCTCCGCCCAGGGCCCTGGCCTTGGCGGGGTCCTGTCTGCACGGGGAGGCCGGCGTCCTGCTCCCGCTGCACTCCCCGACAGCCCTGAGCTGCAATGCTCCCACCATCTGCATGGGCTTCTCCCCGCCCGCTTCCCACCCCGCCAGGAATGGAGCCGAGTGAAGCCCAGTCCTCCAACAGCGCAGTGCCGGCTGGGCCCCGCGTAGGAAACGCCGTCTTCCTGGTGCCTGGCCGGCGGGTGCTGGGAGCCACACCGCAGAGGCTTCGTCCTCACGCTCAGGTGTGTGTCCCACGCCTGTCCCCGTGTGTAGAGACCGCAGGCTCCTGGCAGGCTGCGTCGCAGCCGCCCCATGCCTGATGGACCGTGGGTAATGGTGAACCCCTCGTCTGGGCCGTCCCGGGCACAGCAGGTTGGACAGCAGAAATGCCCCCCTGTGGGATCAGGGACCAGCCCTCCGCCTCCTCGTCCCGGTCACCGGGGCCTCTGCTCCTCCCTCCCTGGCTCCCTGGTGACAGTAGCCTCTCCCGCAGACCCTCCGGCTCCCCCGTCACCCACACTCTCGTGGGCCAAGGGCTGCAGCCAGCTCCTCTCAGAGCAGCAGACACCCCCCCAGGGAGCACGGCTAGACCCCCTCCAGGGAGCACATGTAGACCCCTGTGGGCAGGGCAGGATGAGAGGGAGGAAAGGACCCACAGCTGGTGAAGTCAAGGTCCAAGGAAGGACAGGGAGGAGCCTGGAACCGGAAAGAGGGACTGAAGCCGCCAGTTGGGACGGGCCCTACCCTCACGAGGTCAGTAAGTGCATCGGGCTCTTCTGGCCCCAGTGGCCGCCTGACCCAGACTCAGGCCCAGTGCGTGTCGAGTCAGTGAGCAGGCAGCCTCACAGCTGTGACCCCCTTCTCGGGTCTGCAAAATGGGGACACCAGCGCTGTGACGTGAACTCCATGAGGCGAGAAGGACCACGCGGGGCTCCATCTGCTCTGGCACCGCCCTCGACCCAGGCCCCAGGAGACCCACCCACAGGGCATCCACGCATCCCGAGGGACCCCACTTGCACACAAGACCATCTCTCCTGGGCAAACATAAAACACTCCTGCAGGCTTGCAGGACCTTCTCAGGTCCCCCCCGGGATGGCAAAGGATCGCTGACTTAGGCCTCCCCAAGATTGTAGCCTGGGAGAGATTCTTCCAACCCCTCACTACCTCCCCGCAAAGAAAAGGATGAAGAGAGCTGAGGCACGGGCAGAGCCAAGGCGGACCACGCTGCTGACGGCTCCTGGGAGAGTGACCCCAGGGGCCCGGAGTGGTGTGCTCGTGTGTGTGGGAAGGTTCCGGGGCCCGGTTCACAGGATACATGCCGCTTTATTAACACAGCCACCTCTGCTCCGAGCGCCCACACGAGGATGATGCCAGTGGTGTGATGGCCCAGGCCCAGAGGTCATGGCTGCCCCCCACAGCCAGAGCGCTTGCAGAAGCTTGCCCGCCACCCCACGCCATGAGGACCTGGGCCCAGAGGTGACAGCGTCCAGGCCCAGAAACGCGGGCTCTGGGGCCCGGGTTTCCTTCCTGTGCACCGAGGACGTGAACACTCAGCTGTCGGCCAGGGTCACGGTGGCGAGGGCTCCAGAAAGGTTTCCTGAGTGGCTTTGCTGGTGGACCCCTCTCCGGGCCTCTTGCAGTCTAGCTCTTCTAGGGTGCAGAGCTGCACGCCGTCCCGGGCAAGCTGAGCCCGCAGCACAGGTGCCGTGAGGACACGCAGCTCGTGCAGGCGATCCGAAGAGCAGGAGAAGGCGTCAGGGCCCTCCCCACAGCCCCCAACCGGAGGCACACTCGGGTAGCCGGGGTGCACCATCAGCTCGGCCGTCACCGCCTGGCCAGCGGGCGTGCCGTCCAGGGCCCGAGTCAGCGCCTCCGTCACACGGTGAGCGGACAGGTGCCGGCCGCACGTGCTGAGACCCACGAAGACGTCAGTCCACCTGTGGGTGCCAGGGCATCAGCAGCAGGACCAAAGGGCCTCAGTGGGCAGGGCTAGGCCCGGACCCGCGGCAACGGGTGGGGGCAACGCCGGAGGAGGCCTGACCCCCGTGGAGGCGAAGAAATGGGGAGGGGGTCACAGCTGGGCAAGGCACAGTCAGCCAGACGCACAGGGGTGGAGGGGGTTGCGCCAGGGGGCTGGGGGCCTTACCGAAGGCCATGGTGAACGAAGGGACCGATGGCGGCGCTGGCGTCTTGCTCCAGGGCACCGGCAAAGTCCCGCGCTGGGGCCTCCAGCCAGGCGCAGCCGTCCACCCCGCGCTCCAGCGGCAGCCTAGTGAAGCGCACTCCACAGGCCTGCAGGGCCTCGGCGAACACCCAGCACACGCCTGCGGGCAGGCCGGGCAGAGTCAGGGCGAGGCACGTGCCGCACACCCCCACCCCGGCGTGGGAGCCCCGTCCCGCGCACCTGGGAGCACGTGCACGTGCTGGTGGCCGTCGACGTGAGTAGGGTCCCTGCCCAGTAATTCCCGGAAGCGGCTCAGCTGGGCCTCCAGCTCTTCCCGCACCTGGAGAAAGAAGGTGACAGTCACCTAGCACACGTCCAGGAGCAGCTCCCCAGGGGGACCCCGTCTCCGCGCTCTGCTGCGATCGTCCCTGTCTGAACCAGGGAGGCATCCCGCGCCCCAGTCTAGCCCGTAATGGTCCAGGGCACCCTTGCGGCGCAGCCCTGAGCGTCTTCCTGCAGCCGCACCTGCGCACCTGGGACAAGATCACTTCTCCGGCCGCCACCGCCCGCCGGAATCCCATCTTGCCGAGGAAGAAGCCCTCGGAGCCGATCAGCGAAGAGGCGCCATGGCGGGCCGGGCCCACGGGGCGGCCCTCGGACAGGTTGGCGTGGAGGCCCGTGGGGATCCGGTGCCTGCGGGCGGAGCGCGAGCGGGGAGCATCGGCGGCGCGGACCGCGGTCCCCGAGCCCGCCCCGGACCGTGCAGGAGGGCCGCCACTCACCTGCGGGCCAGTTCAGCCGCGCTCCCGGCGGCCGAGCCGTTGACCAGCAGGGACACGCTGGTCACAGCCCCGGCCAGGAAGGCTTCCACGATGCCCTCGTCGCGCCGCGGGCAATAGCCAAAGTCGTCTGCCGTGACCACCAGCCGCACGCGGGGCCGGGCCATGGTGCCTCCACCCGCAGGATGCTCAGGGTCCGAGCGCTTGGGCGGACGGTCCAGCCCCGCCCCAGACGTCGCCCGAGGCCCCGCCCCGACGCACGCGCCCGCGCTCGGCCTTTGTTCTCGCCGCCTGCTGGCCCCCGGGGTCCCTGCAACCCGGGTGCCCCGCTCCACCCCGAGCACGGGACTTGCAGTGACTGCAAAAATGTTTCATATGAAAAACGGAAAAATCAAACCTGGGGGGGAAAAAAACCAACCCTCTTACCCTCCCCCAAGGTCACCACCGTTCACTTTCTGGGTAGTGTCCCCTGGCATCTTTTTTCTCTAATAAATACACCCAAGGTTTCTGCTCTTCTACCCCAAAGTTTTTTGGTTTGTTGTTTTGAGGAGACAATGATCACATCAGTGGCATTCCATCCTCGTAGTATCCTTTTCTTTTTTTTGATACTATGAACTTTTTCATGTCTTTATTAGCTAACTGTATGTCTTTTACAAATTGCTTATTTGTCTTTTGTTGATTTTTTGAAACGAGGCTTTCTCTTGATTTGTAAAAGCTCTGAACAAAGAGAAAGCCTGTGTACCAATGATTTTATTTGAGAAAACATCTGTCCCAGCTTCCATCGCTTGAGCCCTGGGCCAGGCCACAACTTTACATTTTCATGACCTCCTTTTTTCCTCTGTGATCCAGAAAAGCTTCCCTTACCAATGACTTAACGGTCACCATGGTCGACAGCCAGCGTTTTCGTGTGGCGAGACTGGGAAGTGCAGTACCTGAGTCCAGCCTGTGAGGTGGGTGACATCATTCCTGCGTTACAGATGAGGGCACTGCGCCTCTGAGAGGGCTAGTGTGTTGGCCTGTGTGACTCTGTGGGCATCAGTGGAGCTGGGACTGCCCTCCAGAGCGCCGGCCTGCCTCTGGTCAGCTCTGGTCCTCTGCGCCCTGCTTGCCCTCAGGTCTGGGGCAGAAAGAGCAGAGCTGAGCTGGAGAATAAGTTAACACCCACCTCCATGGGGGTGCAGCAAGCACTGGAGGCCTTAAAGAGTCCTTCACCAGGTTCTCGGCATAAGGACGATTGTATTCAGTTTTGTTCAGTCGCTCAGTTGTGTCGGATACTCTGTGACCCCATGAACTGCAGCACGCCAGGCTTCCCTGTCCTTTATCATCTCTCTCAGAGTTTGCTCAAATTCACGTCCACTGAGTCAGTGATGCTTATCTAACCACCTCATCCTCTGCTGCCTCTTTCTTTTGCCCTCAACTATCAGGGTCTTTTTCAGTGAGTCAGCTTTTCCCATCAGGTGGCTAAAGAGTTTCAGCTTCAGCATCAGTCCTTTCAGCGAATATTCAAACTTGATTTCCTTTTAGGATGAACTGGTTTGATCTCCTTGAAGTCCAAGGGACTCTCAGGAGTCTTCTCCATCACCACAATTTGAAAGCATCAATTCTTCGGTGCTCAGCTTTCTTTATGGTCCATTTCTCACATCTGTACATGACTACTGGAAAAACCAAAGCTTTGACAAGACAGACCTTTGTCAACAAAGTGTTCAATAGTGATGACTAAATTGTGGGACTTCAATCATCCTTATCCACTGGGAAGCTGGTCCTGGAAAGTCTAGAGGCCCTGAGGGTACTCGATTGGAAGGATGAAATTCACATTTGTTGAGCACCTACTGATATTAGAAAGATCATATATTTGGGGTGAGAACCACAGTTCCTATCTCCAGGGAGTATGATCTGATAATCCATTAACCACATGGTGTGGCAAAGTGTGGGATGGGGTTTGGGGTCATTTGGTTGGGGGGAGGAGCCTTCTGGGAAGGCTTCTCCTAGGAGGTGACACCTGGATGAATTGCATTAGGAAGAGCCTTGGGGCAGACAGCTAGAAGAGAGAGAGGAGGTAAAAATTTACAGGTTTTATCAGAGTGCCAGAGTGTTGTAGGAAGATTAACTTCATCTCCAAACCCGTGTGGCAAGACACTCAGCTCCACTTACGGAAACGGAGCAGGCGACTAGAGGCGTTGAGCCGCTCCGGCGGGAAACCCCGAAGCTGGGAGTTGACGCTAGTCTGTGATTTAAGAGACGGATTCCTTCCAGTCCGCCAGGGACAGAAGCTGGGATGGCCACACTGGGCGAGTGGAGGACAGTCCGCGAGCAGGAGCCCAGGACAACTCAGGGACCAGAAAGAAGCCGAGGAAGGTGATTGTGTCACCGTGGCGGGGGGAGGCGGAGGCTTCGTCTCTTAGGCCACCCCCCTCCAGGCGGGACCAAGTCCATAAGCAACCAGCGGGACTAGTCTCCCGCGCAGACTAGGAATGCGGGCGGGCAAAAGCCGGCGCGCGGGGGAAGGGGCCCCGGGGGCCCCGCCCCAACCATTGTGCCGCGGGAGCCGGCGAGCGAGCGGCGTGGCGCAGGCCAATCAGGACGCGGGATGCAAATGAGCAGGTCCCCGGGCGGCCCCGAGCTGCTCGGACGCCCTGCGGAGGGCTCCGACTGCAGCGGAGCGCGCGCGCAGGGGTCACCGACTTGGTGAGTGGGTCGCCGGGGGCCCGTGTCGGACGCCGGGGCCAGGAGGACGGAGGGCGGGCGCAACCGGGCCCAGAGATGACTCGACACGGACGGGGCTGAGACGCCCAGGGGCTCCGAGCAGAGGACCGGCCGGACCTGTGAAGGACGTGGGGTGCGGGAAGCCGGGGACCAGCGGTCCACGGACGGACGGGGACGCCGACCCACGGAGGGCGGGGGGCACTCTCACTCCATATCCCCGCCCGGCGCAGAGAGGAATCTGCGGTTTCACCGCGGAACCGAAGAGAGAGGAGGAGGGCAGCGACCCGGCCATCGGCACCATGGCCCGCTGCCGCCACCATTCGGGCTACCTGGCGGACGATGAGGCCGGCCACCCTACCTACGTGGCCCGGGTAAGTGGGAAACCCACCGTGTTCCCCAGCAGTCCACAGCCCCCCGTTTCTCGGCCCCCACGGATGTCCTCTCTGGGCCGTGTAGTGACCTGTTGTCTTCAGCACTCCTTGGCCGCCCTGCTGGGCCCTCGTCACCTCGGTCAGTCTCTTTCCCTGTGCCGCACCCACCCCCCGACCCCCAGGAGCCTGGGAGGACCCCAGAGTGAGAGCAGTCTCCTGGGGGCCTCTGACTGGAGATACAGCAGCCGCTGGGGCGCATGGGGCTCGGGGCCGCAGGTGGTCTGAGGGGCCCAGCAGTGGGGCAGGGCCGAGGGGTTTTGTGGTTGCCCAGTCATGCCCTGGGTGGGGGCCCAAGCGGGCTTTCAGACTGCCCAGCCACATTTTGTGTGTGTGAAGAGTACATGTCAGGGAAGCTTCAGGGCTACCCTGAACGGATCCCCATTCTGCAAGAGCGGGACCTCAAGAGGGGACGTTGTGCCTGAAGCTGGCAGAGCCAGGGTACAGAGCCAGGGCTGCCTGGCTCCAAAACCCCATTCCTTTTACTGCCCAGTCCCCACCCAGCTCCTGGTGCCCTAGGAGGACCCCAGGAACCCCTTCCCCCCCATGTGGCATCCTTGCCCACCCTGACATGCCTGTCTGCTCAGGTGCAGCCACCTAAGAAGTCACTGTTCTCCGAAATGGGCCACGCCTCCAAGCCGGGCCACAGGCCACACCCGCCTCCCTCGCATGACCCCTCACGTAGTTCAGGCCGCCGCAGAAACCCTAAGGGCCCTCGACCCTTTACGAGCTTCCTGGATTTCCTTGTCGAGGGTCAGGTGCTGGAAAGCCTGCAGACGGTGGTGGAGGAGGCAACGGAGCGCATGGCCACCGTGAAGACCGAGGCGGGGGTGCCGCTGGTGGAAGTGCAGGACCCCGCGGAGGAGCCGAGGGGCGGGCGCCGGGCGCGGGCCCGGCCCAGCCTCAGCACCCTGCGCCGGCACCGCGCCCGGCCCGGTCTCTGCGTGGGGCGCCCCAACAATTACCCCTCCCGCTCCAGCTCCATGTCCGACTCCCGCAGCAGCTGCACGGCCGCCAACTGGCCGGGCTGCCACAGCGGGGACAGCCACCTGGGCGCCCGGGGCCTGGGCCGACTGCCGCCCGTGACAGACCAACTCCTGCTGGAGAAGAGCCTCAGACGGCTGGTGCAGCTGGAGAGCCGAGGGGTGAGGTCGGGGGCTGCGGACCCGGTGGGGGGGGCGGTGCGGGGCTGTCCCCAGCCTGGAGCCAAGCACCAGGCCTTGCCTGGCCGCCCCCGGACGTCTCTGAGGGGCCCCCTCCTCTCTGCAGAGAGGCCTGGGGCAGGCCTCCTCCCACGGGGACTCGCAGCTGTGGGACTCACTGGACAGCCAGAGCAGCAGCCACTGGACCGTGGAGCAGCCCCTGTCGTGGTTCTCAGGCCCGCTGGGCTCGAGCTGGGACACGCACGAGTCGTCAGAGCCGGGGCCCATGGAGCGCGAGCTGGGCCTCCTCAGGCGGCAGCTGAACAAGGAGATGAGATCCCTGCTGAGCCAGCCGGCGTCGTTTGAGCTGCCCGGCTACTCTGCGCTCCGCGAGCCCCATCGGACCCTGGACTTCCTGGCCGAGCACCACCTCTTCCCCGCCCTGCAGAACGTGGTCAACCGGGCCGTGGAGAAGCTCAGCGGCGCTCGCCGCCGTGACGGCGGCCCGCTCTTCCCGTCGGAATGGGAGACGGCCCGGGAGTCCGGCTCCAAGATGGCCACGCCCACGGACGGGGAGGCGCTCTACGAGTCGCCGCCCAGCACGGCCTCCAGCCCCCGGACCGAGCAAACGAAGAGCAAGTACCAGGGTCGCGGCAAGGCCCAGGAAGGGGGCACTCCCGTGCCTAGCCCTCAAGTGGCCACCAGGTTCCGGCTTGAAGTGACAGCCACGGAAGAGCCCCGGGTTTCAACATCCCTACCCAGGCACGAGGGGCTGGACCCGGACCCCAGGGTACGGAAACCTTCATTTCCCGTCTCGGAGCCCCTGAGCTCCGGCCAGCGGGCCCAGCCCTGGCAGAGCCCGCACCTCACCCCGCCCGCGCCCTGGGAGGTGGCGGAGGCGCCCTCCCGACTGACCCGCGGCGCCCCCGGGGCCCTGGTCCCACTGGCCTCGCCCCGCCCCTCGTCCTCAAACCCCTTCTCCGTGCTTTCACCCCACACCTCTGCGCTCAGGGGCTCCGCTCCATCTCGGGCCCTGCCGGAGCGGGAGGTGACCTTGTCCAGACTGGAGCCTGGGGTCTTAGGGCCAGGTCTGCAGTGCAAAGGGTCCTGTCGCCACTGCTCCTAGCCAACCCTGCTGTCACTGGCAGGGGGCCAGGACCCGGGTTTCTTGCCAGGCCCTTGTGGGTAGCACCTGAGCCGGGGTGGGGACGGGTGTGAGCTAACGTGTGGACCGGGAGTCCGGGCCTAGCCACTGCCGCATGTTGTCAAAGATGAATAAAGGCTATTTTTTATTCTGGGTATTTTATTTTTTAAACGTTTGCACGTGAGTCTCGGAGGCCCTCCCAGAATGGGGAGGGTCCTGTCCCTTGCGGACAGCGACCTGAGCCCAGAGTAGGCCCTGTGTCTGAGGTCTACCCACTGTGGTCCTGCCGTCCAGGGTGGGACTCTCCAAGCGAGTCCATCCGCTGAGAGGGCGTTCCTCAGGCGGGATATGGAGAGAGGGCGTGGTGGCCTCACCCTGGCGGCTCACCCTGCTTTCACCCCATCGGGGTTCAGGCACGCTTCCCTCCTCTGAACCCCGGCCTGGGTGAGGGTCGTGCAGGCCCCCTTTTGACTACACGGGGACTGAGGTCACTGGCCTGGCCCCGGGCCTGACCGACCGGGCTGGGCCGGCACATGGGACCCCTGCCCAGCTCTCCCATGGGCCAGCGGAGCCGACCTGACGAGGCCACACCCAGCGTGGAGCGGGCGCTGTGCCATGTGGGTGATGCGGAGAATGTTCTGGGTGGGAGGGAAGCAGAGGGACGGCAGGGATGGGTGACCTGTCTCCCTTGCCCTCCCCCAACTCCCGCGCAGAGCCCCGACTACAAGTTCAGCAAGAAGCTGCTGCCCTCCATCCTGTCCAAGTCCAGCACCGTGTCCCAGCTCTCCGACCCCTGGCATGAGGAACTTGTCAACTACCTGAAGGATCAGGCTGTGTCCCTGCTCATCCACAAGTACAGCTTTGAGAAGAACCTCACTGACCAGCTGGGCTTCATCTCCTTCCCAGTCACCGAGGCGCTCATGGACCTCTTCCTGGGCTTCAAGAAGGTGGAGGGCTCACGCATCCGCCTGTCCTCCACAGTCGACTGGCACTGCTTTCTGCGCAGGCTGGAGGAGGGCAAGTCCAGCCGGCGCTCATCCCGGCTGGCGTTCCGGGCCCCCTCCCGACTGACCTCCCAGCACAGCACCCCCCGGAAAGGCTCGGGGAACCCCGCCACGCCCTCCGAGGCCTCCGTCAGGGGCCGCAGGATCCAGGACAAGCCCACAGGGTCCTCCCGCCTTGACAGGAGACCCCAGGGCTCCCGGCCACACCGCCCGCAGGAGCGCTCCAGGCCCCTGAAGGCCAAGCGATTCCTGTCCCCCACCAACGCCAGCGTGGCCTCCCATCCATCCGAGCAGAGAGTGGATATGGAGGACCAGCAGAGCATTGAGGAGGAAGACAAAGAGGAGGAGGAGGAGGAGCAGGAGGAGGAGGAGCAGGAGGAGGAGGAGGAGGAGGAAGACTTCTTTGGAGATGAGGGCCAGCCCCAGAGCTCCCAGGAGCCTCCAGGGGAGGCTACAATCAGCTCCCCCGTGGCAGGCTCCAGGGCAGGCCCCAGTGACCCCCCGTGAGGCCCCATGCGGCCTCACCAGGCACTCCATGGCCCACTCTTCCTGCCCCCGCTGGCCACTGCTGTCCCACCTGCCCTGCCCGAGTAGAGGCCAGAATGGCTGGTACCCATGAGGAGCTCCGCTGAGCCTCTCGTGGGAGCCAACAGGAGAAATAAAGCTTGTGTTGACAGAGCAGTTTGCCTGTCAGAGATCTCAGCCGTCCTTCCACACACGCGCCCCCCACCCCCACAGGAGACCCTCCGTTGGGCCAAGCCCGGCCTCCCTGCAGCTGCCAGTGCCCTGAACCCTGTGACCTCCTTGGCTCCGCTCCTGGCTCTTCTCCACTCCAGTCTGAATCTTCCTGGCTCTTCAAGCCTCTTGAGAAAGAACAAAAGTGAAAGTCGTTCAGTCCTGTCTGACTCTTTGCGACCCCATGAACTATACAGTCCATGGAATGCTCCAGGCCAGAATACTGGAGTGGGCAGCTGTTCCCTTCTCCAGGGGATCTTCCCAATCCAGGGATTAAACCTGGGTCTCCTACATTGCAGGCAGATTCTTTACCAGCTGAGCCACCAGGGAAGCCTCTTAGGACTCATTGTCTCCACCTCGCACGGCCCCTGGGGTTATTGCTTCCCCTTCCAGAGAGGGGCGGCTCTGCCAGGACACACCGACCCTCTGCTGGTCGGTCAGGCTGGACTGGCTGCCCCTTCCGTAGTGGCCCTGTGCAGGACAGGACGGTTCTCTCTCTCTCTCTCTCTATCTCTCTCTAAGGGTCTGTGGACTCAAATGGCGCCATGGATGGAGGGTCTCATGTCCAAGGCCCTCCCAGAGCTTCTGGCCATCCTGTTTCCCCAGCTCACCACCCTCCTCCCCTCTGCCTTCCTAGGGCAGCCTGTTTGTTCCTGTTCGGGCATCATCACCTCCACCCTGCCCCTGCAGCTCCAGGGACTCAGGGAGAGGCATGTTGGCTTCCCTGACTCTATCCCTGGGGTCTCTGCTGCTCTTGGATCAGCAGACAGCTCTTTATTCCAAGCAGCAGTTATGGAGTCCATGTGCTTTTTTTTTGGGGGGGGGCGCGTGGGATTTTAGCTCCCTGACCAGTGATTGAACCCACACCCCTGGCAGAAGCAGCAAGAGTCGTAACCATGGACTGCCAGGGATGACCTCCGCTGGTCTTGGGACACTTTCTTCACCTTGCAGGGAGATTACTTGCTGTGTCCTCACCGTTGTCTGGTCCCAACACAATGGGAAGCCATTGGCAGCTTTCAAACAGGCACCTCGCATAACCTGATTTATGCTTTTTTTTAAATTTATGCTTTTTAAGAAAAAACATGGAGCTGTGCCCAATGCCCAGAGGAGCGCATGGAAACCGTACTCGAGAACTAATCAGATTACTGATTTAGGGCCCGACCACCAACCAGATTGTTGTATATGCTTGTACAGATTGATTCTGTGTGTTCCTCTGAATAAAACAGAGAATTATGTTACCATCAATATTGAAATTAAACTTCCAACTTCTCTAATAAAAAAAGGAAAACACACACACAAAAAAAAAGAAAAACCACTTTCCTGGGTGGAGAATTTCTTGGGAGGGGCCTGAAATCTCGGCGGTGTGGTAGAAATCTGGAGGTGACATGGGATACCTTGGTTTAGGGTGCTGACGGGGTCTCAAGAAACATGACTTCCAAGCTGTTCGGAGTCAGAGCCATCAAGACGTGTTGGGGTAGATGGGAGGGGTGCGGTGAAGAGAGGAATCAGGGATGAGTCCCTGGTTTGGGGCTTGAAGAGCTTGTGCATTTGTGAGCAGGGGTGCCATTCCTCAAAATCAGAAGCCTAGGGGCGAAGCAGTGGGAAGGAGGCTACAAGTTCTGGTCTGGTCATACTACATTTGAGATGTTCATTGGTGTGTCTGGATTGCACTCTAGCCCCTCTGCCTGGGTTGGAGGCCCCTCCCGGACAGGGTCTACTAAATCCAGGGCAGACAGCATTTTAGACACCGAGTGTTGAAAAGATCAAGGGACCTTGTCCTACATGGAATTCCAAATAAAGACAATGTTAAGCCTGAAAACTGGGACTTCCCTGGTAGTCCAGTGGTTAGGACTCCACGCTTCCAACACAGGGGGCGCGGGTTTGATCCCTGGTAGGGTAACTAACAGCCCACAAGCTGATCAGCACCGAGTCAGGGGGAATATGAAAGCCAAAAACTAATCCATTGCTGTAATTGAAATGACTCTACTCTGGATTTTCTGAATGCAAAATTCTGGATGATTTAATCAAACATGCATTTTTTTTTTCCCCCTCCCTGCTTTGCTGGTGCCCCAAGTGCGCAAGCAGCCAGCTGATTCCTGGGCTGGGCTGAACTGAAGGGCCTGGAGTGAAGTCAAGGTAAGAATATTCCACGAATGAATAAATAAACAGCAGTGTAAGTTTCCCGCCTTACATGACTGAGCAAACAGCTCTCTGAGAAGGCAGTGAGTCCCCAGCCTGGAACCACAGTCATCCAGGTTTGGTTCGCAGTCACTTGGTCTCCCAGGGCTCCGGGTTCCCAAGGCAGCTCAGGGTCTTCTGGTGACTGCCGGCCTCTACACCACAGCTCCCTGCTGCCCTCTGCTGCCCAATGGCCTAGTGACCATGAGATTCTGCCCTGGAAGAGCCCAGGGAATTCAGAACCCCCAGGGTCCAGGGACACTGATGTGACCCCATGTCAGGGAACAGTGGTCGAGAGACTGGAGGATTAGGTCCAGGGGCTGAAGGAGCATGTGACTGCGTATCCGAGACGTGTCCACTCGTGACCACATAATCTAGTGGTCGAGCAACCTCAAGACCCTGCAGCTGCGGACCCGGGGTCCGAGGGGGACACCATCACTGATGGCCAGGGGATCTGGGATCAAAGTGATTGGGTGAACCGGGGTTCTGAGCCCGGCGGGCGCTAGAGCGGCGCCTTAGCCGGCAGCCACCCGGCACCCCGCACTCCCGCCGCTCGGAGCCGCCCGGGCCTCCTCTGGATCCTCATTGGTCAGCCCTCGAAGGCGTGGACCAATCAAAACCTTCCTCGTGTCGCCAGGGCCCTCCCAGCCGCCGCTCGCCGAAGCGGGGGCGGGTCTCTCCCCCGCGGACCCAATGGCAGCAGAGGCGGGGCTCCGTGCAGGCCGGCCATTGGCTGCCGCGGCGGGCCCCGTCAGAGTCCGGATTGGCCGGCGGCGGAGACGGAAGCGACCGCGGGCCGAGTCGCCGGAGCCCGGCCGGGGTGATGTGGAGCGCGGGCCGCGGTCGAGCTGCGGGCCCGGCGCTGCTGGGGGTACTGCTAGCCCTCTCGCTGCCGGGGGGCCGTGCCGCCAAGACCGACGCGGGGCCCGTGACCTGCGGGTCGGTGCTGAAGCTGCTCAACACGCAGCACCGGGTGCGCCTGCACTCGCACGACATCAAATACGGATCCGGTGCGCGGGCCGGGGCCGGGGGGCTGGGGGTCCTCAGGGCCGGAGGCCGGCGGCTTCGAGGGCGCGGTGGGGACGCCGTCCGGAGCGGCGGACCTGGGAGTGCGACCGGAGGCGGGCGGGGGACGGGGAGCGGCTTGGGGAGCCGTTGGGCCGCAGGGTCGAGGTCGTCGGGAAAGCGGAGGTTGCCCGGGGCGCGGGTCGGCGTTGCCGCGTTGACGGCCACCCCGGGGATGGGGTGTCGTCCCCAGGCAGCGGCCAGCAGTCGGTGACCGGCGTGGAGGCGTCCGACGACGCCAACAGCTACTGGCGGATCCGCGGCGGCACGGAGGGCGGGTGTCCGCGCGGGTACCCGGTGCGCTGCGGGCAAGCGGTGCGGCTGACGCACGTGCTTACCGGCAAGAACCTGCACACGCACCACTTCCGGTCGCCGCTGTCCAACAACCAGGTGAGACCCCCTGGCTTGTGAGCGCGGGGCCTGGACATCTGCTCAGAGCCCCAGCTTTCCTCTGTGAAACGGGAGCGTCAAGTTAGAAGCGTTTGCCCGGCGCCCACTCTGGGAACAGAGAGATGACCCCCACCAGCGCCTACCCCCTGGAGCCCTCAGCTCCGCGGGGGACACAGCTGGAAGAGGCGTCCGGCTGGAGAGCTCCACTCCTGGGCGGGAGCTGGACCCAGGAGGGGATCCACACGGCTGTTGGGGTGGAGAATGGGAAACTCTGCGGCGAGGAGGCACTCAGCCCGGCCCTGGAAGGATGAGGAGGAGTCCAGGGAGGAGAAGGGCGTCTTCCCAGGCCTGGGCAAGAGCCTATGTGCGAGTTCATCGGAACTGGGAGGGTGGTGGGGCTGGCACAGAGGGTGGTTGGGGGCTTATCCGAAGAAAAGGATGAGATAATAGAAGCTTGACTGTCAGCCTGAGAGGCAGACATGATGCTGAGTGAGGGTCAGAGGAATTAGGACAGAAGGAACTGGAGGAGGAGGGAGGGGGTCGGTCTTGCCTCCGTGGGGGCCAGTGGTCACCAGCCAGGCAGGTGAGGTGGGGGGTGCATGTGTTTAAAGAACGTGTGTTGAGGGGCCTCGGGGCTGAGTGTGGGTTCCAGTTGGCAGCTGCGGGAGCTGAGTCTCAGGGAGAGGTCTGGGGAAGTGAGTGCCACTGCCAGGCAGGTGCCCACAGGGGACTCAGGGCTCCCTTTGTCGCGACCGCTGTCTTCACCCCCTCTGCCCCCACAGGAGGTGAGCGCCTTTGGGGAGGACGGCGAGGGGGACGACCTGGACCTGTGGACCGTGCGCTGCTCAGGGCAGCACTGGGAGCGGGAGGCCGCCGTGCGCTTCCAGCACGTGGGCACCTCCGTGTTCCTGTCGGTCACTGGCGAGCAGTACGGGAGCCCAATCCGGGGGCAGCACGAGGTGCACGGCATGGCCAGCGCCAGCGCCCACAACAAGTGGAAGGCCATGGAAGGCATCTTCATCAAGCCCAGCCCGGAGGCCTCTGGGGGCCACGATGAGCTCTGAGCGCTGTGGACCGGGGGTGGAGGGCAGCGGGGAGTGTTGTCTGCAGACAACTCTCGGGGGAGACTTTGGGTTTGTAGGGGTTCTCAAGTGCCTTTATGATTAAAGAATGTTGGTCTGTGGTCGCACTTTGCTGTGAGCCTGGGGCTGACCCGAAGCTTCCAGCTGGTCCCGCTCAGCATCTCTTCCTCAGTGTGAGAGCTCTGTCTCCAGCACAGCTGGTAACTGAACCCGTCCAGACCTCTCTGATGCTCTTCTGTGCACTCTCCACACTGCCCAGGGCCACCACAGCCGCCTCTCCCCACTGGCCCCAGTGACCCCAGTTGAGCTCCATGAACCTTCCTGATAAGGGCTGGGGTCTTAGCAGATTGCAGGAGCCCTGCTCCCCACCAGCTGGGGTGGGCACAAGCTGTCCAGTCCCTTCATCCCTTAAAGGGCGTCCCTTCCTCCTGACACCCTTCCCCTGGCAGTTGCGACAGTCTGGACCCCTGCCTTTGACCCAGCACTGGGCCGGGACTCTGCCCATCTGGTGGAGATTCACATGGCAAGATCCCTGTCTCTGTGCAGATTGTCACCCCACACACTCAGCTGGCCCCAAACCGCGGAGGCCTTAACAGAACTTCAAAAGATATTGCAAGGGAAGATAACCACAGAGGACTGCCGTCTGCAGACATCTGAGAAGACTTCCTGGAAGAAGAGTCACACTTTGAGCTGCTAAAAGGTTGAAACTTGAAGGAACAGTATAAATCGGCTGGCCCTTGACGGAGGACGGTAATAGCAGTTTTGCTGGTGCGTGGGTGACCTCTAGAGGTGATGGCAGAGATTACAGGCTGAAGGACTTGAGCTGCCCGGTTTAGAGGGTGCCAAAGAGCCCAAGAAGCCAGGTGCCAAAGAGCCCAAGAAGCCAGGAGTGGCAACCAGTGGGAAGGGCCTTGGAGGAGGGTGAGCACCTGACTTCTGAGAAGTCAGTTGGCCTTAGGGGGTGAGAGAAAAGCTCTAGCCAGTTGTGAAATCTGAGGGGAGGGAGGGTCATGACTATGCCCTTTACTCCCCTGTCCCTTCCCCCACGAGGTCCTGCTCTGCTCAGACCTTTTGAGCTTCGTCTACTACCCTCCACTTCTCTCCCACCGCTCATCTGACCTGAGACAGGCGTGCAGGCAGTTTGTTGGGAAGTGATCCCAGAAAACTGGGGAAGGAGTGGGGCTGAGAGGAACAGGCAAGGCAGCCGGTAGAACATGCAAGTGGGGGGCACTTACCCAACCAGGGTACCTCCTCTCACTGGCTGAGGGCTGCGGGGCGGGTGGGGGTGTCCCTCTGCAGCCCTTCCCACTTGCCCTGGATTCTGCAGCCAGAACGAAGCCCTCAGGGGCTGGCGGTGAGCATCCTTTCCTTAGAGGTGAGTGCTAATGGGGTGTGGGCGCCGGCAGTGTGGACCACACTGCCAATCCCAGGGGCACTCCTCTGGTCTATCCCTGGCCCCATTGGGCTGTGAGAGCCTCTGTTACCGCCCTAGCACCACACACACACTAGTGAGTGTTAGTTAACAGTGGACTCCAACAGTGCATGGGAGGAATCCTTGGGAAGTCGAGCCTGAAGCTGTGAAAGCAGGTGAGGTGGCTGCAGGCAGAATGCAGGAAAAGACCAAAAATTAAAACTGCAGTAGCAGCCGATCTCTCGTTTATTGAAAACTAAGTGCCAGGCACTGGGCCAGCGATTTACACAGCGTCTCATTTGCTCCCAGCAACAAATCTATGAAGCACAGCACGTTCAATTATCATCTTAATTTTTCAGAGGAGGTTTACCGAGGTTGCTAAAGATGCAAACCCAGCTCTGCCTGCCTTCCAAAACATTGCTCTCAGGCTCTGGACTGAGCAAATAAAAGAGGAGGGGCCCAGATGCGCAGTAGCCTAAGTACTACCCCCTCAAACATACGCACTGCAGCTCTGTGAGGGCCGGCGGGGCCATGTCCATCCTCCCGGGTCATCAGCCCCCCGCGAAGCACTGAATGAATGCTTATCCACGATCACGCAGGGACCCGAGTGGCGCCCCCTTCCCCGTGCCTTCCACGGATCCACAAGGCTCCGGCGGGGGTGGGGGGGAGCTCCAAGACCGCGTCCCGCACAAAGCCCAGGCCCACCCGGTGGTTTCAGACAGATCTCATTCGGTTCAAGTCCAGAGATGCGGTGGGGTTGAGCGGGGAGGGGGTTACCCCAGCCATGAAGCCCACTGCAGCCGAGCACGCTACTTGGGGAGGCACCGGGAGCAATCCCAGTACGCCAGATGGGGCGGCCTGCAGCCGCGCCGGCGTAGGCTTGAGCGCGCGCGCGCGCGCGGGTCGGGACATTTTCCTCCGGTCGTAGCCCCCTCCGCAGCGAGTCTGGCCGCGCGCCCGGCGCCCCCCACCGGGCTTCCAAGCGCCTCTTCGGGGCGGCGATGAAAACTCGCGAAGACTGGAGCTGCGAAAAGGCGGGCAAAGTTCCCTTTGATAAGTTATGAATGGGGAGGCAGTGTTCTCAGAACTCATTGTTAAAACCGCGGAGCCGTAGCCTCGGCCCGCGCGCGGCCAATCAGGGCCCGCAGGCTATTTTGAAATCGCTACGGCCCCAGCCAACGGGCTCGTGCGGGGCGGAGCCGGCGCCGGCCCCGGCCAATGGGCGCGGCTCTATGCTAAGAAGCCGGGGGCCGGGCCGCCGCCTGTCAGCGGGTTAAAGATGGAGCCGGCGGCCGGAGGGCGCCACGAGGTGCGGGGTGGTCCCAGGGGTAGGCTCGGGCGGACGGCCGCCCAGACCTCTCTCCGCCACCTCCCGAGACCTGCCGCGGCCCGGGGGGAGGAAGGGGCGTCAGCCGCGTGAGTAGCTGGGTCCGAGGTGGGAGCGCGGGGCTGGGCGGCCCTCTCCCGCCGGGGTGGGGGGGTGGTTTGGAGGGGCGCAGCCCAACATCCCGGGCGCCCCGCTCTGAGCAGGGGACCACAGAGGGCCGGGAAGCCTCCTCGTCCCTCCTCTCTGGGCCGCCGGGCAGGGACAGAATGAGGGGCCCAAGCTGGGCGCCAGGAGCCAGGGGCCGGGGCCGGGGGCCTGAGTTGGCGGGGGGCGCGCCGGCCCGGAGTTGAGGGGGGGTCACCCTTCTTTTCTCCGAGGCGCGGGCCTGGCAAGCGCGCAGGGTCGTCAGGCTGTATCCACCCTCGCCCCAGGCTCCAGTGGGCTTCTGCCCGCACAGGAGCACGGGTCCCTCTCCTTTGTGTGTGCGCCGTATCCACGGTCCGCTCCCGCTCAGGTGCTGGAGCCGCCCCTCTGTCTGGGGTCGCATACCCACGGCTCTCCGGAGGGTGCCGGGGAAGGTCTGGCTCCTCTGGGGGTCCTGGGACCCCAAGGACGGCAGCCCCCCGGTGAGATTCCTTCCGCGCCCCGCTGTCTAGGAATGGGCCCCTAGCCCCACCCACCCAGGGTTCAGCTTGCTTCCCGCCCTGCGTGTACCGGGGGCGGTGGGAGTCCCTCCTGCTGGCCGCAGGTGCTCTGACGATGTTGCACTACTGTGCTTTGAGGAGCAGTGCAATGATATTGTCAAAGCATCTGGGACCAGCCTTGGAGACCCCTTCCCCCACACTGCCACTTCCCTTCCCCAGGCCGGGCCCCCGGACCTGCACGCCCTCCCCTCCCCCTGCCCAGTGCGCTCCCTTCTCCATGGAAACTTGAGATCCTGGCCAGGCCTGGGCCTCTGGGGTCAGAGGGCACCCTTCCCCCAGGCAGAGGCCCCGCCCCAGTGGGCCTGCATTCCGGGTCTCAGATCCAGGCCGACCACCGGGAGAGGCGCTGGCAGGCCTGCCTGACACTCTTTCCCTGTTGCACTACTGTGCGCCCCTGGGAAGCAGTGCAATGATGAAAGGGCATCGGTCAGGCCCCGCCCACCACCCACAGCGCCCTGGCAGGGGGTCCGGCCGCCTCACTCCACTAACCAGAAAGGAGGCACAGGTGCGGAGCTGGGCCTGCGGGCCCTCCATTGGAGGATCAGAACGGCAGAGCTGGGAGGTTCTCTCCCAACCTCTCCATCTAGGTTGTGGCTGGACAGGGGGTGGGGCAGACTCAGAAAAGCTGTGGTTTGAAGAGGATCTTTGCAACCAACTCCCAGGTAAGACTGAGGGCTCAAGGTTTGGTCAGGACCCTGTGGACAAAGAGGCCCACTGCTTTGCCCGGAGGGTCTGCCTGGGCCTGGCTCAGACCCAGCTTCACCTGCACGGACTTCCTGGGGGGTGCCCTGAGCCTGGCCCTCCTGGCATGCCTGGGGAGAACCTTCTGGGTCCTCCGCAGGAGCAGTGCTAGCTGGGGTGGACGGTGGGCTCGGGAAGTGGAGCCCCGTGCCCTCCACCCAGGCCCACGTGTTCTCTTACAGGAACGTGTGCTGCCTGAGCCTGCAGGAGGGACGGTGAGGTGCCCAGCATCCCACCCGGACAGCTGGAATCGGGGGCACTGGAGCCGACCTGCCACGGAGATTGGCCCCAGGCGTGCCTGCAGGGCCCCCTCAGCATCAGGACCAGACACAAAGGATTTTCATGTGCCCAGTGGCAGCCTTTCAAGCCTGTCTCCTTGAGAGGGGGCCCATTCGTGTCTGAAGGGGCCTTTGGGAGGACCCTTCATCAGTGGCTGTGCCCGGAGGGACAGTGACTTCACCCTCTGCCCTGGGGTAGAATCCCTGGCACCCTGGGTAGGATGAGGGGCAATGACACCTGCTCGTCTACCTCCTAGGCCTGACCCCTTGGGGTTCCTCCACCCCAGGATCACCTGACTCAGGCCCCCCTTGCTCCTGTGCAGACTCTATACCCCATGGCCAAACACGCCATGCAGCTGTTTCCTGCCTTTGCTGGGAACTCAGGGCTCTGCTCAAATGTCCCCTCCTAAGGAAAGTCTTCCTTGGGCTCCAGGGCGCCCAGTGTTCCTCCACCAGGGCCTGTCACATTTCCACCTGTGGCTGAAGCCCTCTTTAGACCAGGAGCCCCTGAAAGCAGCAAACATTTCATTTTTGGCAGTGCTCAACACGGCATACTTTTAAAAATCCAAAGAAACATATAAAGCGTGAAGTATTATCAGCATAAACATGAAGGGGATGTTAATCAAGGGCCTGCCTGACCTCTCAGAGGATGCTTGTCCTGGTATTAAAGAAGCACGTACTATGTATTTTAGAGTCAAGTCCTTAAGTCACAGGTGGCCGGCCAGGCAACAGAATGGAGATTTGGAGGCAGGTGTATCTGAGTCTGTCTGCAGCCCTATGCAAGATACACAGGCCACAGCTTCTCCTTCCTTGGAGGAGGGAGACCTCAAAGTGGGAGGAAGTGAAGGCCACCTCCTGTGTTGGGAACAGCTGGGGCTGGTGGTTTGGAGGTTTGGTGGTAGGAGATGAAAAAAATCTCAAGATCTTGGGGCTGACAGGAGGGGACAGGAACACAGCACTCCAGGGAGCACCCCACCCCCCACCCCCGAATCACAGACTGGAATGGATGGTGGTGTTGGTCCCTGGCCAGGTAGGAGAGGGAAAGTGAGAAGCAGGTTGTGGAGGGGGAAAGGAGCTGCCAGTTTCTGATGTACCGAGTGTGAGATGCCCAGGAAACATCCCCCCGGGGACACGTACATGTGGTTCAGGATCCCAGGGAACTTGGGGTTCAGTCAGTTCTGGGTTGAGACTAAGGAGCGGGTAAGATGTCCAAGAAGGGATGGTGAAGACCCTCCTGGAGGGGACAGAGGCTGGAGAGGAAGTCCAGAGAGAAGGTGGAAACTCCGGGGCTACAGGATTTGTGGGCAGAGAAAAGTCTCCGGGGCATTGACGTCCCTCAGGTCCCCCCAGACCCTGAGGAGGGGAGCAGCCAGGATGTGAGGGGCCTGGAGGCAGCCCAGGTCCGAGGGTCTCAAAGAGATTGCGAGAGTTGGCTGGCCAGGAGCGGGGTGGGCCTAGTCTGGGTGCAGCGGTGCGCGCCCCGTCGAAGCCTGAGGGCGCATGCGCGGAGCGCGGGCATTGTCACGTGCTGCCGTCCAGCTCGCGGTCTCCTGGGAGTGGCCGGAGCGGTCCGGGCGGCGGCGCGCGCGGTGGCTGGGGGACAGCGGTGCGTCCCGGGCCGAGCCCCGAAGGGCAATCGAGTTCCGGCCCTCGGGGCGGAGTGGGGGGCGGGGGCCGCCCCTCCTCTCCCGGGGAGGGTGGGCTGGGTGCGCTCAGACCCGGGGAGTCCCGACTGGATGGTGGCGGAGCTGCAACACTCGGGGGGCTCCCCTGTCTCTCGGGGCGGGTGGAGTGGGCGCGCCCAGACCCGGGGGACCCCGCCCCGACAGCCGCTCGGTCCCCAGGCAGCCGAGCCGCCGAAGCCCTCGAGGATGGAGGTCCTGGACGAGTTCGACAGCGAGTTCCCCCAGACTGTGACCTTCTGCCAGCTCATCTCCGAGGAGGACTTTGAGACGCAGGCGGCGACCTACACGGAGCGCGCGCTGCGCCGCCTCTTCCGTAGCCTCGACCGCAACCCGGCGCTGGCCGAGCGAGTGGTGCGCAAGGGCAAGCAGGCCGAGTGCGAGCGGCGCGGGCTCCTCTCCTTCCTCTGGGTGCGGCCGGTCGGGCGGGGTCGGGGCGGCCCAGGGTGGGGGGCGGCCGGGGGCGCCGGCGTCCCCACCCCTGCCCCGGCGTGGGCGGCGTGGTGGGGGCTTCCCAGAGGCCGCGGCTCAGGCATCTGGCTTCCTCACCCCTGCCTCGCCTGCGGCCCTCGCAGGCCAAGGCGTCGTGTGCGGTCCAGGGGGAGCTGAACTGCTGTAACAGCATGGGCGCCCTGGAGATGCACCAGCGCTTGGAACAGCTGAAGAGACGCATCCACCGCGTGCACCTCTACTCCCAGGGTGAGCCCACCGCGCGCTGCGCCGGCCCGCCTGACTCACACCTCCCCGCGGGGCCACAGCGGGCTTTCCACGCCGGCTTGGTCAGTCAGGACCCCTGGAGGCCCGCACACTGTTTGGGTGGGAGGCAAATTTGTGTTCACATGGGGACAGGTGAGGGTGGAGCTGGAAGGTGGCCGCGTTCACTGCGACACCGGGAAGGCAACTGAGGAAGAGGCCACTCTGTTGACACCCCCTATGTGGTGGGGTGACCTCGCTTTACCCCCGTGCACTGGACTGAAGAACTGTGTTGTCCTTTGGGGAACCCACTCAGTTTGTGTCCCTTGTCGGGGTCCCCGGTGTATTTGCCTGTTCCCCTCTGCCTGTGTGTCTTGGACGGTTGCTCTGAAGCTGTGAGGAGGTTTGGATCTGGTCCTTGGGTGTGTCCATGTTCAGGGTTGTACGGTGAACACCTTTGTTGCGTGTCAGAGGCCCTGGCTCATCTGGGCAGGGGTGGGGGTAGTCCCACGGCACTCTTTCATCCAACAGCTGACCCACACAGCATGTGTAGCTCTCATGACAGCCTCCCAAGGTATTCAGTTCAGTTCAGTCGCTCAGTCGTGTCCGACTCTTTGCGACCCCGTGAACCGCAGCACGCCAGGCCTCCCTGTCCATCACCAACTCCCGGAGTCCACGCAAACCCATGTCCATCGAGTCGGTGATGCCATTCCCACCATCTCATCCTCTGTCGTCCCTTTCTCCTCCTGCCCTCAATCTTTCCCAGCATCAGGGTCTTTTCCAGTGAGTCAGTTCTTCGCATCAGGTGACCAAAGTATTGGAGTTTCAGCTTCAGCATCAGTCCTTCCAATGAACACCCAGGACTGATCTCCCCTAGGATGGACTGGTTGGATCTCCTTGCAGTCCAAGGGACTCTCAAGAGTCTTCTCCAACACCACAGTTCAAAAGCATCAATCCTTCAGCTTTCTTTATAGTCCAACTCTCACATCCATTCATGACCACTGGAAAAACCATAACCTTGACTAGACGGACCTTTGTTGGCAAAGTAATGTCTCTGCTTTTTTTTTGTTTTGTTTTATGCCTCTGCTTTTTAATATGCCGTCTAGGTTGGTCATAACTTTCCTTCCAAGGAGCAAGCGTCTTTTAATTTCATGGCTGCAATCACCATCTGCAGTGATTTTGGAACCCAGAAAAATGAAGTCAGCCACTGTTTCCACTGGTTCCCCATCTGTTTGCCATGAAGTGATGGGACCAGATGCCATGATCTTAGTTTTCTGAATGTGGAGCTTTAAGCCAACTTTTTCACTCTCCTCTTTCACTTTCATCAAGAGGCTTTTTAGTTCTTCTTCAGTCTCTGCCGTAAGGGTGGCGTCATCTGCATATCTGAGGTTACTGATATTTCTCCCGGCAATCTTGATTCCAGCTTGTGCTTCATCCAGCCCAGCATTTCTCATGATGTACTCTTCATATAAGTTAAATAAGCAGGGTGACAATATACAGCCTTGACTTACTCCTTTTCCTATTTGGAACCAGTCTTTTGTTCCATGTCCAGTTCTAACTGTTGCTTCCTGACCTGCATACAGGTTTCTCAAGAGGCAGGTCAGGTGGTCTGGTATGCCCATATCAGAATCATGGCGTTATTTATCCCTGTTTTATTTTTATTTTTTATTTTTTTCCCCTGTTTTATAGAAGAGGAAATGGAGGCCCAGGGAGGTTGCCCAGCATATGTGGGCCACACAGGAGTGGTCGTGCTGAATGGGGACTCAGGCCAGGGTTGCTCCAGGTGCAGGCCCTCAGCCTCCCATCAGCACCCCCAGCAATGCTCATTCTCTCCGGAGGGCCTTGTTGACCTCTACTATGTTGATGGGCTCTAGATTTGAACAGTAGAAAGACCCAAACTCATGAGAACAGGGGAGAGGCGGGGGGAGGCCCCGGGTGTCTCCCTGAGCTCACTTCTGCAGGATTTCCTCCCCGTGGGCTCTCCCCCAGGATGACCCAGGGCTGGGTGGCATTAGTGGGCTCACTGTCCGGGGCCTGGACACCCCTCGGGGGTACTGGCAGACTCCACCGCGGGTGACTCCAGGGTGGGTGGCAGGCTAACCACGGTGGTGACAGTCTGCCGCTTCCCGTGGAATTCTGTCCTGGCACACAGCCTGGCGGGGCTCCGGCCTGTGCCTTGGGTGGTTTGGACTTCCCTGTGGGGCGGCCGAGGGGCCAGGGAGATGGCGCGAGTGGGTGCCTGTCGACGGTGGCCTTGGGCGTGGTCTCCCGGTGCCCTGTGTGGGCCTGTGTCTGCCCTCCCACACCTGGCCAGGCCTGGGGTGGGTGCTCACGGACGCCTCCTGACCTAGATGCCAAGAAGAGGAGGAGGAGGCGGAGACCAAAGAAACCGGAACGCGTCGTCTTGCGGGACCGCTCGACCTCCCCGTGCCTGCCCCCAGCCCTGCCGCTGCCCACACCACCGCTGCCGCCTGCCACCTCCACGGCCTCCACAGCGGCCGCGCCACCCGCTGTCTACACTATGCCCAGGGTCTTTGGCCCCTTCGCTCCGCTGCCCAGCACATCGGTCAGTGGTCCGCGGAGGGGCAGCCTCTGCACCCTGCTCAGAAGCACCCCAGCGATTCCCTGGCCCCATGGGAGAGGCTCCCAGAACGTTCTCTGCAGGCAGCAGTAGACAAGCGGATGATGAGGGCCGCTCTGCTGGCAGTGTTGGGTGGGGGATGCGCGGGACCACACCTGCCTGACCTCAGGGCGCTTGGCCGGACCTCCGGGCTCCCAGGGGATCCCCGCCGCCCACCTCGCCTCACGGGGGCCATCCTCCAGGCTGCCCTTGGAGTGCCTCTGCAGCGCCCTTCCTCCTTGGCCGCCCCTCCTGACTCCCACTTACCCGTCACCTGCCCCGAGGCAGGGCCAGGGCCGCCTCTGCTAGCTCCCAGGCCCCGTCCCCCTAACACCAAGCCCCGGCTGGCCGCCAGCATGACCTGACATGCTTGCCGATTGGCGGAAAGGCACAGCGTCCCCCTAGTTTCTGGAGAAGGGGCTTCTCTTCCTGAGGAGGACCCCACGCTTGTCCAGTTTCCTTTGTTTCCTGCAGCTGGAGAAAGTGGAAGTTTCGAGGTCTGAAGTGAAATTAAACTGGACTTGCCTGTCATCAAACCCAAAGAGGTGGGAGGATTTATTCGGGGTCCCAATCAGACTACAGAAGGGCTTAGGGGAACTTGCTCTTCTCTGGCCCATCCGGGATGCAGTCCTCCCTCTCAGATGTTCCTCCTGCATCCTGAGTGCTCCCTTCCCCTCATCCGCTCGTGCACGGCCCATGGCCCCCTGCACCGAGGCTGAGCCCCCTGCCTCACCCTGTCTTGCAGCCACATGGTCGACCTGACCCCCCTGGTCCTCAATCCCGGGGGCTTCCACTTCTCGTACCTGACCAGGAGCAGCGCGCACAAGCTCCACTTCCCCTGGTGAGTGTGCCCTGGGAGGAAGTGCAGGGTGATGGCCCCTCCCACTTCCGGGAGGTGCCCTAATGTCATCGGGGACCCTAAAGCTGGAGAGCGGCTGCCCCTTCCTAGTGCTTGTAATGGTGGGAAAGCGGAACCAAACTGCCCGGGGCCCAACATAAAGGCAGCGATTCCATCCGCTGGGGGCAGCCCTGAGATTGATCTATACGTGGTTCTGCAAATCAGGTGTTTCCTGAATGTGTGGCTTTCTTTTATTTTAAATTAGCTCTTTTTGTGAAGTATTTCCCATGTCATTGAGATTGCAGCTTCATGACGTTAGGGGGCTTTTCTGTTTGTTTTTAAACAGCTTTTTTGGGGTATTATTCACAGTGCATATAATTCACCCATTTAAAGTAATACCAGTGCCGGGAATTCCTGGTGGGCCAGTGGTTAGGATTCGGTACTGCAGGGCCCAGGGTCAGTGCCTGGTTCAGGGAACTAATCCCACAAGCTGCCTGGTGTGGCAAAAAAAAAAAAACCAAAAAAAACCCAAGACCCCCCAAAGCCTAGCAACTCAGCAGTAGTAAGTGCAGGACACCCACCCGTGTGTGGACGCAGCATCATTCACTCGACTACGCTCGTGAGCTGAGCTCCTCCCTCAGTGGGGACAGCTCTCCGCATCCTGTCACATGCTGCTCTCTGAGCGAGCCGTGCTGCCTCCTGGTGCCATCACCAAAAATGGGTGGTTTTTGTATTTTAAAAGTTTACAAAAGCAGAACATATTCTATGGGAAAAACTTCTCAATACAGAAATGAATACATAAAATACGAGAGTCCCAATACATCGGTTGCTTTTGTAAATCAAGGCAGGCTCCCACCGCAGCTTGCCCTGATGGCTATTTGGATCGTCTCCGGGTTTACACAGTCACAAACATTGCTGCGATGGACAGCTTTGAGCAAACATCCCACTCGAGGGGTTTCCAGCGGCCGGAATGTAGCGAGACCATCACACGGCCTGGGTTCCGTGGTGTGTTCTTCTGCTGGCCCTGTGTGCGCCTCCTGAATCCAAACCCATGTCTTCTGTGTCTCCTGCACAGGACCTCAGTCTGTAGTAGCCCTGCCGCCCCCGAGGAGATGCCGTCCTCGTCTGTGAAGGCTTCCATCTTCACCCCGCCTGTCCTGCTCAAGTTCCAGCCTGTGCCCAGACCCAAAGATGACTCAGAGAATGACCCTGGCAGCACAGAGTCTGTGCCCCACCAGAGGGACCAGTCACCTCTTCTGTGCAGACCACAGCCAGAGGATGAATAAATCCCCCTGCTGGTGTCTTCCCAGTGCCATGCCCTCACCTGCGCCTGACCCAGGATCTCAGCCCTGGGCACTCTCAAAGAGCAGTGGGTGAGGGGGGCTGCCTGTGCCGTAGTGACTCTGTGACCCCTTTGGGCCTCACTTGATCCCGCTGAGTTACAAGACTACCAGTTTTTGCTATGCCTGGCCCCCAAACACAAGCCTTAGAAACAGTGGTCTGTTCCCCCCATGGGACGACAATGAGCCAGTGAGTCGGTTTCCAACTTGGCGCCTCCCTAAAGAGTTTCAAAGACATGTGACTCTGATCACCTTGCACGCTGACCTTAAAATCACCCTGCATGTGGGATGTGAGTCCTCACGAAGTGCCCGACGATGCTGGCGGGTAGAGTAGGTGGTGCTTGAGCCCTTACGTATGCCCTGCACCTTGCTTGGGGCTTCCCAGGTGGCGCTGGTGGTAAAGAGCCTGCCTGTCAATGCAGGAGACGCAAGGGATACCGGTTCCATCCCTGGACTGGGCAGATCCCCTAGATGAGGGCATGGCAACCCACTCCAGTATTCTTGCCTAGAGAACCCCATAGACAGAGGAGCCTGGCGGGCTGCGGTCCACGGGGTTGAAGAGAGTCAGACACAACTGAAGTGACAGCTCACAGCACGCATGCGCCTTGCTTGTGCTTGGAGAGAGCGGACAAGCAGCTGGGATCCTGGCTCGTAGGGAGGTTACGTCTCACCCTGCAGAGAGGGGGAGAGAGTGTTTGTGTGCACGTGTTTGGTAAGCCAGTACACAGACAGATTAGCACAGGATTACAAGCGGTGACAAGCCCTTGAGGGAGTTGAGATGGAGCTGTATGGGGTGACTGGCTGTGCTGGGGTCCAGCCTTGGCAGGATCCAGGGGGTACCCTCAGGATGAACGGCGTCGGCAAGAGAGAGAGAGAGTGAAGACACGTGGGACCAGCCCTCATAGGGCCAAGTCTCAGGATGACGAGAGAGAGAGTGACCAGACGGGGGTGTTTGCAGGGTCTGGCAGGGTCTGGCAATGCTTTCTTTTTTACCGTAGCTTTTATACCCCGAGTTAGTACATTTCTAAGGGGAAGATAGTTTAACATTCTGTAAGCTTGTCCTTCACAAAACCAGGGTGTTTTCTGCATACTTCTTTGTTTATGAGGGTCTTGTACATTATCTTCTGGCCTTGGGGCCTATTAACATTTTATGCAGGTCAGGTGAATGTAAACCTATTTTCTGTTTCTATGGTGACCTTAACTGAAAGGTAGCAGTCTCCTAGGGCAACAGTACAGAGCAGAAGTATAACCTTGTTAACACAAAAATTAATCCTTCTGCAGAAGTTGTCAGTTGCGTTTATCTAAGAAGTTTACCCCCACACAGACTCTGCGGCTTCAGTGAGGCAGCCTCTGCCTAGCACTCCTGGCTGACAATTAACAACCATCTCATTTTTACCACACTAGGGCTAAGCTCTTATTTCTCTAGATCTTTAACTATATTAACAATGGTTTCTATAACACAACCTTAGCACATTAAAGGCAAAAACACAGCAAGCAAAACACAGCAAGCAAATGTTAACCCAATAGCTACTTTTAGAATAATTTTTCTTATGTTTTCTAATAGGACTTCCTCACCCCCCCGAAGGGCTCTATGTTTACTAGGGCCTTTATATGATCAGGTTCTTTATGCTATTTTATGATTAGGGTATTATGAACAATCATGCATATTAGTACCAAGGGCATAAATGCATTTGCCAAACAAACTAAAATACCAGCAAAGGAGTTTAAATTAAAACCCTCCTTTCACCCTGGATAATCTCATAAAATACCATACCTGGGAAACTTAATGATTAAAGTTCTAAATTGATTCTTATTTGGGAAGAGATCAGGGAAGGCCTTCTGCCTGTGTCACAGAAATTAGGGAGTAGTCTATTGAGGCAGGCATCAGAAAGACAGATATCATCTTCAAGGTGAGCGCCGGGGGCAGCTTTTTGAAATCCCTGAAAACCTGATCTGCCTTGCCTGTCAGGCTGTCTCCTCGTGACCTTGTCATGGGTGGGATCTCGTGAGCTGGCCTTTTCGAAACCCCTGAAAACCTGATCCGCCTTGCCCGTCAGGCTTTCTCCTCATGGCCTTGTCATGGGTAGGGTCTTGTGTGTTGGCTCCCGGCATGGCTGGATAGTGGTATTCTGAGGAGAGCAGACCCTAGAGGGGGAAGAGAATTCTGCTTTAGCAGACATGTTGAATTCGAGTTCACTGGATGCCCGATTAGAGGGCAGAAGTCAGGAGTGCTCGCCATTTAGTGTTGGGAAGCAAGGGATACAGGCGTTTAAAGCGACGAGCCCCGGCGAGATCACCCTGTGCTTGAGTGTAGAGAGAGGTCTGAGGCTTGGCCCGGGGCACCCCAACGCGGAGGTCTGGCGGAGGGAAGAGGCTGAAGGGATCATGAGGGCTTTGGACCTAAGGGCTTGATGGCTACCTGCCCCTGGGCCGCCCAGGAGAGGGGGCCTGCAGGGGCTGGGGTCCGGGTGAGCGGTGAGAGAGCGGATAGCGAATGTGGGTGTCCATCTGGAGGTGTCGGCCTGGGGCAGAGATGGGGCGAGGCCCGGGGGCCTTAGTGGCTCCGAGCGGAAGACCTGAGAAGCCAGGCCAGACCAGGGCGGGTTTGGGAGGGGATGGCGTTGAGCCGGGGCCAGGCAGGCAGGCTAGGTAGGCGGTGCACAGAGAGGTGCAGGGACGAAGAAACTTCGACGCCGAGGGTATTCGCCTCAGAGCGCAGGAAGCCTCGGCGCCTGGCGGGCGTGCGCTCAGGGTGGGGGCGGGGGCAAACAGGGACCACAGTTCCCGGCGTACCCAGCGCTCGCTTCCGGGGCGGGTCAGCGGGACCCGGAAGTAGTTACGGAGTTCGGCCGAGACGCCGCGGTCTGAGGTGTATTTTTTCACCCGTTTTCTGCACTAGCTGACCCTGCCGTCGCCATGGGGAAGCGACAGCACCAGAAGGACAAGATGTGAGTTGAGCCGCCGCCGCCGCCGGGAGCGGGCTTGCCCGCCCCGCGCCCCGCCCCCGAGCTCCTCTAGACGCTGCTTCCCCGGAAGCCTCCGCGGTCCTCCGCGGGGCGCCCCCTCAGGCGCGGGTCTGCGGGTCTCCGGGGCCCCGTCCTCTCCGCCCCTTCGACGCCGCTGCGCCGGAAACCTCCGCGGTTCTCCGCAGGGCGCCCCCATCGGGCTCTGGTCTCCGGGCTCCCTTTCTCTCCGCCCCTTCGACGCCGCTTCGCCGGAAACTTCCGCGGTCCTCCGCGGGGCGCCCCCCTCAGGCGCGGGTCTCCGGGTTTCCGCCCCTTCGACGCCGCTTCGCCGGAAACCTCCGCCGTCCCCGCGGGGCGCCCCCCTCAGGCGCGGGTCTCTGGGGTCCAGTCCGCTCGGCTTCTCAGGCTCACCACCTCTTACCTGGCGGGTCTCCTCGGGCGCGGTCTCGTCCCCCGCCCCCCGATGCGCTCCCGAGCTCCAGCATCTTCCAATTAAACCCACTTGGGCCCCCCAGCTGCCGTCGAGTTTCTTTGATTTTCTTAACAGTGAGACGCTATTCAGGGCTACTTTCCTTTAGGATGGACTGATCGGATCTCCTAGCTGTCCAAGGGACTCTCAAGAGTGTTTTCCAAGAGTCTTCTCCGATGGTTTTTCCAGTAATGTATGGATGTGAGAGTAGGACTATAAAGAAAGCTGAGTTCCGAAGAATGGATGCTTTTGAACTGGTGTTGGAGAAGACTCTTGAGAGTCCCTTGGACTGCAAGGAGATCCAACCAGTCCATCCTAAAGGAAATCAGTTCTGAATATTCATTGGAAGGACTGATACTGAAGCTGAAGCTTCAATACTTTGGCCACCTGATGGGAAGAACTGACTCATTGGAAAAGACCCTGATGCTGGGAAAGATTGGAGGCAGGAGAAGGGGATGACAGAGGATGAGATGGTGGGATGGCATCACCGACTCAGTGGACATGAGTTTGAGTAAACTCCAGGAGCTGGTGATGGACAGGGAGGCCTGGTGCATGCTGTAGTCCATGGGGTCGCAAAGAGGCAGACACGACTGAGCAACTGAACTGGCTGACGAGATGAGGAAGATCTGTGTCGGCCTGCAATTTTCTGCCTTCCCTTTGACCCCACTTCAGTCAGGGTCTGCCCACATTGCTCCTGTTGGGATCCCTTAACTCCGGTGGGGCTCCATCCGGGGGTCAGCTCTCCGTCCTTGCTTCGTAGGGCGCGCCCGACCACCTCTCTCCCTCTGAAGCCCTTCCTCGGTGTCTGGGACACCACTGTTTTCGGGTTTCTTCAGAGGGGGCGCTCTCTGGGTTCCGTCTGCTGGGTCCTCGCCTTCGCGGACCTCCTAGGTCTCCTCCCTGCGTTTCCTATCTGTTTTACATTCCTCGGGTGATGGCTCCAGCCTGGCTTACAACACCGCCCCGGAAGCTCCAATGGGCTTGTGGATGTGGAGTTCAGTGAGTGAGCCCCGCTGTGAAAGGAACTTTTTTTGCTCATGGAAGGGACTTTTTTTTTTTTTTAGCATTTTTGTTGAATTTGTACCAGTATTGCTTCTGATTTATGTTTTGCTTTTTGGCGGCAAGGCATACAGGATCTTAGCTCCTCCAGCAGGCATGGAACCTGCACCCCCTGCATCGAAAAGCAAAGAGGAACTCGTTCACTGTCAGCACTAGAACCTGCTCTTCCCCTGTTTTCCCCTCTCAGTGGTCGCACCCTGGCTCCTTCGATGGGGTCAGAAGCCTGGGAGTTTCCCTCTGGCTCTTGTCCCTCAGTAAGTCCTGCTGGCACGTCCAGGAGCTGACCGCGTCTGGCTGGTCCACCCATCCGCTCGGGTGGAGTTTCTGCCGGCTCCGTCTTGGACTTTTGCAGTCGCTCTTTGATAGGTTTCTGCTGCCTCCTGCCTGAGCCTCTGCACAGTGCAGCCAGAGTGACGCTTTGAGGACTCAGGGCCCTGTCAGAACCCCGCAGCGCCTCCATCCTGCCTGAAGCCAATCCAGAGTCTTCCCACAGCCCGCGGGGACCCTGGTGATGCACCCACCCCCCAAGTCTCCTTCCTCAGCAGCCCCCACCCCCGGGCATGCGAGGTCCCTCTACCTGGAAAGCTCTCCCCCCAGGTCTTCATGTTGCCAGCCACTTCTCACCGTTAACCCTACTGTTAAATTGAGCTCATCTGCACAGGAGGACCGTTTGGGTTTGCTTATGGGTTTGTGTATCGCCCGTATCTGTATTCTGTTTATCACAATGTGTCTGACACGTAGTAGGTGTTTAATAAGTATTTGCCAAATGAGCGAAGTGACTCGGTCATTGGTTTATTTCCAGAGACTCTGTCTTCTTTATGAAAGGGGAAGTAGTAAGGTTCTCTCTCTCTCTCCAGGTACATCACCTGTGCTGAATACACTCACTTCTATGGTGGCAAGAAACCAGGTAAGACGTGAGACCCTTCTGCTCCCTTTGAGTCTGTGGGTGTAGTTAAAGGATGGTGTCTTCCCTGTAGAGCGAGCCTGTGAAAGTGAACAACAAGAAGATGGAAACTATAGTGGACAGATGGGCTGAGGATGCAGCTCACAGAAGAGGAGGCACACTAAATATTGGAGATGTTTAATCTTGGTGGTGGTTTCCCCTTGGCTGTGATGGGTCTGTTGCTGCGAGTGGGCTTTCTCTAGCTGCTGTGAGTGGGGGCTCCTCTCACTGTGGGGCTGGGGCTCAGGAGTTGTGGTGCATGGGTTTAGTAGCCCCGCGGCATGTCAGATCTTCCCAGACTAGGGATCGAACCTGTGTCTCCTGCATTGGCAGGTGGATTCTTAACCACTGAACTACAAGGGAAGTGCTTTTTTTTTTTTTTTTAATTTCGGTGATTTTTGTTTTTTTGGTGATTTTTTTTAAACATAGGTTAAAATAATGTCTTGTCTATCCAGTTAGTAATACAAAGAATGACAGTACCCGAAGCTGTCATGGCTGCAGTCAGAAGAGCACCCTCCCCCTTGCTGCCGGCCTGGCCTACTGGGAAGGCAGAGCCAGGAGGGGCCCACAGCCAAGGGTTAGCTGGGGTTGTGCTGCGGGAGGCTCCCACCCGTGGTCTGTGCTTTTTCCCTAAGCTCTTTCTTGGTGTACCCCATGTTTTGGCTCTGTCTGTTTTAGGCCACAGCAATTTTTGCACTATGTAATTTACGTCAACATTTTCTTTTTTTTTCTTTTTTTTTTTTAAGCAGGGTTTACTGTTCTTATTAAAGTATAGTGGAGCTACAACACTCTATTTCTTCCAGGTGTACAACACAGTAATCTGATGTTTCTGTACTTTGCAAAGGAAAACCCAAAATAGGTCTAGTAACCATCTGTCACCACACACAGTTACTAGGATGTTATTGACTGTAACCACATGCTGTTATGTTTTGTTCTTGTGACTTACATGCAGTTTTAGTTTTTATTTGTTTATGTATTTGTTTAAAATTTACTTATTTACTTGGCTGTGCTGGGTCTTAGCTGTGGAACGTGGGATCTAGTTTCCCGACCAGGGTTGGAATGCCGGTCCCCCCTGCGTTGGGAACATGGAGTCTTAGCTGCTGCACCATCATGGAAGTCCCAGCATGCACTTTTTCTTAAAATGTAGTCGACTTGTTGGAGCACATTTGTGAAATTCTTTACAGAATAATTATTTTTCCCAACCTTTGCTTTCATCTCACACAGATGTCCCACAAACAAATTTTCGTCGTCTGCCTTTCGACCACTGCAGGTAAGAGCTGGGAGAGCTTCCGCTCTCTCACGCGAGTACTCTGGAGTACTCCCCTTTGTGACAGTGAATCTGATCCCCAGAGATGCCGGGGTGGCTTCTGTGTGTCCCCCACTCGGCTCTTCCGGACCCAGCAGTGGAAAGAGCCGGGTGGCTTTTGACCAGGGCCTTGTCTTTGGCCTGGTGCTCACCTCCCAAAGCGGGTGTCCTCTGTCCTCAGGCCACCCACACAGCCCAGAGGATCCGTGCTGGGAGGGCTGAGCTCCCTGGCCCAGGTGTCCCATCCAGGAAGTGGTTTGGCTCTGAGCTCTGGGCTGTCTCGCTTTCCTTTTGGTCCTGAGTCTTAGTAGCAGCAGCAGCAGCAATATTCGTGCTACGTGGGCCCCCCTGCCCCCTTTCACTGCGGGGGTCACTGGGGGCCGGGGGGGACACTGCTGCAGAGCCGGTCAAAGGCCTCTTCCCTCGTTGGGCTTGGGGGAGTGGGCAGGTCTGGTGGGCCCCTTGGGCCTGAGTTTCCCCAAGTTTGAACTGTGGTCAGCTCTGTCCTGCACACGTGTGTCTGCCCAGCATACCACCCCACCACCCCACACCGCCCCCCGACCAGGTTCTGAGTCAGGTCAGGGTGAGCCTTGAGAGCTGGCCAAACTCTCCTGGTGACCCTAGCACCACAGTGAGGCTGGTCAACCAGATGGCACGGGGCAGTGAGGGGGCAGGGACGGCCAGGGGGCTCCTGGAGGGCCCCCGTGGAGTGAGGGCCTAACCCGTCTCACTTGCCGAGGGAGCAGGTGAGGCCCCGGCGTGGGCGGCCGCGGCTCTGTCCGCCACCAGCAGCCTTGTCACGCGCCTCCCGGGAGTGTGGCCTTGTGAGCGGTTTTATAGAGGTCTTTGGTGCCCGGAGCCTGCCCGAGGCGCTGTGTCTTGCCCATTCTGTAACTCCTGGCATTCTGGGGGAGGACGTGCCCTTGAGGCCCCTTGGAGGAAGGTGTGTGTTCACGCTCTTGCTGTTGGGAGCCCGCCTCGGCGTTGGCTCCTGCTGTGGTCAGTCCCAAGCGGCACCTGGGGCTGGAGGAGAGCGGTGGGCCACAGAGGGCGGCTCCTGGGGGCGGCGTCCGGGGAGGCGAGGCCGGTGCTGCTGGGCAGTCCAGGTCCCGGGGCCTGACCCCCTCCTGCCTGACACATGGGAGACAGAGGCACAAACGAGCCGGGGCAGAAGGGCCCTCGAGGGCTCCTGATGGAAACCCTGGGCCCGGCCACCTCCACCCGGGCGCCGCTTCTCCTGAGCAGACCCTTCACTGGGCGACCCCCACCTCCCTGCATCAGAGCTTCCCGGGCGTCAGACCTGGCCTGCGTCGTCTGCAGGAGCGGTGCCCGCCGCGCAGCCGGGAGGGGCGGGCCCCCGGCCGCGGCCGCCCCGCCAGCGTCTCTGGGTCGGGAGAGGGCGGCGCCCGGGGTGACTCTCGTCCCTCAGTCTCTCTCTGCAGCCCTTCGCCTACCCGGTGTGCACCCCCGAAGGCGTCGTCTTTGACTTGCTGTGAGTTTCCCCCTGACTTCTAAGCTGACGGATGTGGTGAGATGGCTGGCACCCACCTGGGACAGGGCTGTGGGAGGGTGTGGGCTGCGGGCAGGGCCACGCTGCCGTCCCGCGGCCTCCAGAGCCCTGGGTGGGCCTCTCGGGGCGGGAGGGGCAGCACTGCTCTGACCTCTGCCGGGGGCCCCCAGCGTTCTGATTCACACCCCCTAGCTGCTGGAACGTTGGCGAGCTGTGTAGCTCTCACGTCACGAAGGCAGAGCCGTAGTCAAGGTGCCTGCCTTTGTCGTGCTCCGTCTGTGTTCCAGTGGAAGCAGGCTTCTGTCGTTTCCTCGTGGCTCAGTCTTGTTTCAGAAAACGTGGAAAGCAGTTCAGAGTGAAGGGAAGATGGGCTGTAATCTCAGCGCCTGGGACCAGCGCTGTCAGTCTGGGCCCCTCTTTGCCTGGGAGGTGTTTGTGGGAACCTGGTAGAGGTCACACTGAGAGGGTGGTTCCGGATCCATTTTTCACAGTTACAGCGAGAGCTTTTTGTCCTTGTCATTCAGAACTTTCTGGAAGTATGGTTTTTGAGGCTGGCCCAGTACCCCCCTGTAGAGTTGTAGCAACGTGTGTAGGTCTTCCCATTAGTGTTGTTTATCCACGTTTGTGCACAACTGCAGTAAAAGCGGCCACTGACGCCTGTGTAGCCAGAAACACCCTCGTTCCTGTGATGAGGTGGAGAGTGAAGGCGGAGCAGCTCCCCAGCCCCCCGGGCAGCCGCCCCCCATCCCAGCCCCCAGCTCTGGCCCGCTGCTGTCTGACGCTGACACACTTCGTCTCTTCCTTCAGGAACATCGTTCCTTGGCTTAAGAAGTACGGGACCAACCCCAGCAACGGAGAGGTAGGTGGCTGTGCGGGAGCTTCGGTGAGGTCGGTGAGCACTCTCGTGTCACACGCACACGCGTGCGCGCGTGGGGCCCCTTCCTTCCCCACATCTGTCCTTCGTGCAGTGTGCCCCCCACGTGCCCGTGTGTGGATCACGGTGGCACCTTCCTGTGGTGGCTTTGGCATCCTCTGCTGTTACCAGCGCTGGCCGGGCGCATGTGCAGTGGCCCCCAGCCTGCCGGCCCTGGGGCTGCGTTTTCGGCCTGGTAGCTCCTGGCACGTTGCCCTGGAGGAGTCGAAGCATTCCAGGATCCTGCTGGTGGGTGTGAAGGGGATTCGGGTCCCAGACCCTCGGAAGCGCTGGGCGTCCCATCCCTTTGGGCAGTGCTCTTTACGGGCTCTGTGGAAGCCAGCTCCCCGCTGCTGACGTGCCGTGCATGCCGTGCGGTGGAGAACGTGGGATCGGTCCCCCCCCGCTGCAGCCCTGCCCACCTGTCACCGGCCTGGGCCCGGTGCTGCTCTCCGTTCCCTCACGGCACGTCTGCAGTTCACTCGCAGGGGGGTGTTAGCGCTGCAGTGCGGGGCTGGCTCTGTAGCAGAGCAGGACCAGAGGCCGGGGTGTGGCCCCGGAGGAGGACGGGAACCTGGGGGTATCAGGGAGCAGCGCCAGTGCCGCGGAGACCCGGGGACGGGCGGGGTGGGGCGGGTGGGCCGGGTCACAGCTGCGGCCTCGCGGGCCGGAGGGGGCCTTGGCCTTGTTCTGGGTAGGAGACCAGGCGGCAGTTAAGCCCGAGTGAGCTGCTGCCTGCTGCACCGGCCTGGTGGCCTCGGCACCTCTTCACACTAGTTGCTTGTTTATTTTTATTAATTCCGCTTCTTCCAGAAATTGGATGGGAGGTCCCTGATCAAGTTGAACTTTGCGAAGAACAATGAAGGTGAGTGATCCTTTCCAGCCGGCTCGAGGAGTGGCCTGAGGGACCTGCGGCCCCACCTCTCACCAAGTTCTTGTTCCCTTCTGAGCAAGCCAGATGCTTGCTTTCAATTTCTCAAAAATGTGCTGTCTTCCTAGAGGCCCAGGTAGTTTAAAGCTGGGAATGGGGATGAGCCACTGCAGGGCACTTGGGCGGTGTGGGCTGAGCTGGGCCCCCGGGGGCACAGGCCCTGCCCAGCCGTGGCTTTGGTCCAGGTGTCACTGGAGACGGAGCTGCTGAGGCTGCGGCCTAGGTGGGTAGCTGGGTGTGGCGGCGGGGGCTCTTGGGCTCTTTCTGCTCAGCTCAGCATTGGTCGCACGCCCCGGCCCAGTCCCGGGATCCTGCTCTGCACCCCTGTGCGCCCTCCACTGTTCTTGCTGGCCGGACACCTGTGTGTTGAGGCAACCTCCATGGGCACTGACCTCGTTCTCAGTTCATTATGGGCCTGGGCGCGTGCAGGTGCCCTGGTGGAGGGCGGAGTTAGAGCTTGCTGGCGGGTGGGTTCCAGGGGAATGCGTGGAGGCTGGCCAGCCCCCAGCAGGTGCAGACGGCAGTGAGGAGCCAGCCGGCCTCGGTGGCCTGGACAGTCTGGGTGCCGGGGAGCTCCCCGCTCCAGGAGCGGCTCCTTCACAAGCATTCACTGAGTGGCTACCCGCCACATGCAGATAGGACGGGCCAGGCCTCTCCTGAGATGAGAGGGAGGGGGCTTTGGAAATGAGGTCACTGTGCTTGGTCAGACGTGGCCCGTCCTGGGGTCAGAGGTGAAGTGGGCTGAGGGAGAGGGGCTCGGGGCTGGCTGACAGGGTGTGAGAGGGAGTCTGCGGACAGGTGGGCGTGAGGGGGCCCTGTGGGGAGAGCGGTCCAGGCAGAGGCCCTGCTGTGACAGGCCCTGCCGGCGCGGGGTCCACTGTTAACTTGCACGGTGTGAGCGGAGCAGGGGCAGGGGCTGTGGTCTGCGGTCAGCTGAGGTGGGGAGCGCAGCAGTGTCTCAGGCTCTGGACAGTCATAGGAGGGCTCAGAGATTCGAGCAAGAAAGATCTGACACAACTTGTTTTTTTTTTTAATTATTTGGCTGTGCCATGTCTTAGTTGTAGCATGTGGCATCTAGTTCCCGGACCAGGGATTGAACTTGCATTGGGAGCACGGAATCTTAGCCACTGGACCCCCAGAAAGTCCCCCTCAACGATGCCTTTTTACATTTTTACTACCGTTGATCTAGAGAGCGCCCTCGGCCTTGCGTCTTAGTTGATGATTTTAGGGTCGAGAGGGTGGAGTTGGTGTGCCGCCCGTCTCCAGCCCCGGCTTTGCTCCGGCCGTCTGAGTTTATCTGTGCTCCTGCCCCGCGGAGTCAGTGCCTTCGTGCCGGTTCACGCTTAAGCGTTTGAGTGTGTCTCTGAAAGCTGAGGACTTAAGAAACGAGACCACCCTCGTCACACCTAGAAAGTATGAGTTCTTTGGTGTTGGTCCAGTTTCCAGAATGCTCTTGTAATTACCTTTTGCAGTTTTGAGGTCAGGGTTCTTAGAGTTCATACAGCTCCAGGTCTCTCATCTCTACGTGTCCCCCTTGCTGCAGTGTCCTTGTGGGGATTGGCTTGCACGGGCTCCCCGGCTGCCCTGGTGGGTGGGTGGGGTGCAGCGGGGCAGGGAGGGGCGCAGGAGGTGTGGGCATGGGGCGGGGTCTGAGAGAGGGACTGCTGTGGGGTGTGTGGGGCTGACAGGTCCAAGGGGCAGCAGGCGGGTGGCGAGACAGGCTGGTCCCTGAGGCGGAGGCTGGCGCTGGGGCTGGGGCTGAGGCTGCCGGGGGCGGTCCCGCAGGGGGCGGAGTTCCCGCCCTCAGAGGGGCATGGGCAGCCCCTCGGGGTTTCTGCTTCCTCTCTGACCCCACACCTCCACTCCGACCTGACCCGCAACCGCCCCCCCCCGCCCGCCCTCTCTCTAACCCCGCACCCCCGCCCTCTCTCTAACCGCCCCCGCCCTCTCTCTAACCCCGCACCCCCGCCCTCTCTCTAACCCCCCCCCGCCCTCTCTCTAACCCCCTCTCTATCCCCGCCCCCTCTCTAACCCCGCCTCATCCTCTCTAACCCCGCCCCCTCTAACCCCGCCCCCTCTAACCCCGCCCCCTCTAACCCCGCCTCATCCTCTCTAACCCCGCCCCCGCCCTCTAACCCCGCCCCCTCTCTAACCCCGCCCGCCCTCTCCCCAGGGAAGTACCACTGCCCGGTGCTCTTCACCGTGTTCACCAACAGCAGCCACATCGTGGCCATCAGGACCACCGGCAACGTCTACGCCCACGAGGTGGGTCGTCACAAGCCCTGATGGGGACACTGGCGGGGGGCCTGGCCCCTGGAGGTCACGAGCTACGAGCCACCAATGCACCCAAGGGATGGCGGCCTGCCTGTGGCCTCCAGGCCTGGACCAGGCAGCTCTGTCTGCTGAGTGGGTCCTCGTTCCCGGGCCCCGCAGGACCGCAGAGACCCTGGAGGGAGCCCAGCTCCAGGCCCTGCCCTGGGAGCGTAGGGGTGGGCTTCCTGCGGCACACTCTGGTCCCCTCCTTTGCCCTTTCCCCCTCCCGGGTGGTCTCTGAGCTGCGGAGTGCGGGGAGGCACCGTGACCGCGGCCTTCCTCCTGGCCGTAGGCGGTGGAGCAGCTGAACATCAAGGCCAAGAACTTCCGAGACCTGCTGACCGACGAGCCCTTCTGCCGACAGGACATCATCACCCTGCAGGTGGGGGTCCCCGCCCCGCTGTGCCCTGCTAGCTCCCTGCCTGCGTGGCCCAGCAGAGCCCCTCCCGGCCGTGTGTCACCCTGGGCCTCTGCACAGGCCGCCGCTGCAGTCTGGGGCTTCCGGCTCCCTGCGGGGGCCACCCCTGACTCATCTTTGCGCCTGGAGCGCCTCCAAGTCGAGGCTGCCCTGTTTCAAGCCTGAGGGCCGGGGCAGGTGCTCAGGACGCGGGGTGGGCTGGAGCATGCCCCGAGAGCCCGAGTGGGCTCACGAGAGTCACTGCTGCAGAAAATTGGGGGGCCTGGGTCCTCCTGTAGCTCTTCCGATTATGATCTGAGGCCAGTGCACGGCCCTCCCCCGGGGTGGGCTCTCTGGCCCCGGGCAGACCGTGGGGTCCGCCTGGCAGCTGACTGCAGGGGACGGCCGGTGGTGGGAGGGTGGAGGTAGACACCCTGAGTCCTGTGCTGACAGCTGGGGGCGCTGGTTGGCTGTGAGCAGGGAGAAGGCGTGCAGCTGCGGCCCCAGCCCCGCCCGCCCCTGCTGACCCTGCCCACCCCCGACCTCTCCCCAAGCCTGGGCCCTGCCGGCCGCGGCCGCTGCCTGCCCGGCAGCTGCGTGGCCCAGGACGTGCCGGGCTCACTGCCACACGTGTTCTCTGTGCCGTAGGATCCCACCAACTTGGACAAGTTCAATGTCTCCAACTTCTTCCACGTTAAGAACAACATGAAGATAATCGACCCAGGTACGTACAGCCCAGCTGCCCAGGGGCGAGGGGCTTGGGGTGGCAGAGCCAGGCTCCTGGGGGATGCTCCCCACCCCTCGCCAGAGTCCGGGGGTCCCAGCCCGCCTGCATGGGCCTTGGATGTCGTGAGCTGCCGTGCCACCGTCCTCTGCCGGCTCATCAGGGCCCCGGGGCCTGGGTGTGTGGGGGCCAGGACGTGGCTGCAGGCCCCACAAGGCTGCTTCCTCTCCTGGGTCACCCTCTCCGCGCCCCTCAGAGATGGTCCTTTTCTCACCGCAGGGCTGGCCTGGGCCGCCGGAGGGCAGGCGGGCCCTGGAGGGTGGGGAGCGTGACATGGGGCTGTGACCCTGGGTTTGGGCCGGGGCGGTGGCCTCGCCCCTGCTCCCACCATGGGCTTCCCCGGGGCTTTTGTAACCCGGAGGCTGTGACGGACAGAGATACCGGTCGCCCTGGCCTCAGGCCTGGCTGGGCTTTCAGTGGCTCTGGCCCCCGTCCCCTCACAGTGTCTGGGGACGGCACTGGGTCTTAGCTGGGCCTTAGGACCACCGTGCCGTCTTCTAGATGAAGAGAAGGCCAAGCAGGACCCGTCGTACTATTTGAAAAACACGAACACGGAGACACGAGAGACGCTGCAGGAGCTCTACAAGGAGTTCAAAGGGGACGAGGTGCTGGCGGCCACCATGAGGGTCCCCGAGAAGGCGAAGGTGGACAAGCTGAACGCCGTGAGTAGGGGGCCCACTTCCCTGCCCTGGCGGCACTCCCTGGAGTGTGGTGCTGGGTGGGGGGCTGCCGGCAGCTTCCGTGGTTCCTCGCCACACAGCAGCCTGGGGTGTGGGCAGGCATGGCCCTGTGGAGCTGGCCACCCGGAGCCAGAGTGACCCAGGGGTGCCAAGCTGCCCGGGGGGACGGGTGGTCCCAGGGGGCCTGCCTCCCAGGCCTCAACTGCACGTCCCGCCCCCAGCCTTGTGGTTGGCCCCAGGGCCCCAGTTGGCCGTGAGGGCGCTGTGACTCGTGCCCTGGCCTGTCGGGCCCTCAGCGGCCCCGCCCTTGCCAGGCAGGGCCTGGGGTCCTGGGGCTGGGAGACCCCTGTAAGCGGTTGTCCAGGAAGCCAGGTGTGCTAAAGATGAGGGTGTGTTGTTCATGATTTCCTGCAACACTGCGGCTCCTAGTATTCTGATGCATCTTCTTCTGATAGGAAGAAACAAGTGCCTGGTGCTCTGAACCCCAGGGGCGCCCACACTCTGCCTCACGTGCTTTTCCAGGTCTCACTTAACACGAGGCTTGGCAGCCAGGCCTTCAGCACAGTTGAAGCTGAGGGCCGCGGCTCTCCCTGGGCCCTGTGGGAGAGGCCGGCATGGGCTGGGCGTACTGTCTGCCCAGGAGGCCCCCCAGCGCCCAGGGGTGGTGGAGGGAGGCGATGGGCAGGCCCGGGGCAGAGGGGCAGCCCCCGCACTGACCACCGGTATGGTTTCCCCGCAGGCCCACTACTCCACTGGGAGGGTCAGCGCCTCCTTCACGTCCACTGCCATGGTTCCCGAGACCACGCATGAAGCAGGTAGCAACTGGCCCCACACCCTGTCTGTGGTGGCCAGGCATGGGCGTCCCCCCCACCCGCCTCGGCTCTGTGGGCTTGCCGGCAGCTCGCCAGCAGTCAGGTGGGGATGTGCCCTTTCGAAAGTGGGCTTGTGTCTGGGAGGGCAGCGTCTGTCTGGAGGCTCGCTAGGGGGGCTGCCCCACCTAGGCCCCAGCGCCCTCCTCTGCTGGCCTTGGCTGGTCAGGGCCCACCGTCCCCCAGCCCCTCCTCCCCTCCCCTTGTTGGCCCCCGGTGCCCGCCCTCCCCCCGGGCCCCTGACCCGGGGCAGGCGGGCAGCTCAGGCGTCTCCTCGTAGCGGCCATCGACGAGGACGAGCTGCGCTACCGGTTTGTGAAGAAGAAGGGCTACGTGCGTCTGCACACCAGCCTGGGCGACCTCAACCTGGAGCTGCACTGCGACCTGGTGTGTGGGTGCCCCCGCAGCTCCGCGCGGCCTCCACCAGCCCAGGGCCTGGCTGTGGGCCCCGGGAGCCCTTCCCACCATCGAGGCCGCCGTGTGCCTTACCGGAGCCCTTGGTTTATTTCAGACCCCAAAAACCTGCGAGAACTTCATCAAGCTTTGCAAGAAGCAGTATTACAACGGCACCATTTTCCACCGGTCCATCCGCAACTTTGTGGTGAGTTGGCTGCCCCGCACCCGTGTGCGGGGTCCTCCCCATGGGGGGTGCTGACCCTTCAGTGGGTGACCCCCTGGTCCCTGGGGGTCTTCTTGGGCCCCAGCCCAGCTGGCCACATGGAGCTTGTGGGGGAGACCCAGGAGACCCCATTGTCTCCAGCAGCAGCTGGGGGTGCAGGCAGGCAGGTGGGGGCTCAGAGTGGGGCTCCTCACTGGCGTGCTCTTCCTACAGATCCAGGGAGGTGACCCGACGGGCACCGGCACAGGTGGGTGCTGACGCTGGGGCCCCAGGAGCACAGGACCCCGGGAGCGCGTGCCCCGAGTACCGCTGGCTGCACCATGGGCCGTGCGGGGAGGGGCGTGGGGGCCCCCAGAGCCATGGCCTATGGCCTCCAGTTCCTGTTCCCTCGTCCTGAACGGTGGCGTGGCCTGCTCGGGCCTCCAGGCGCCCATCCCCCCGGGGAACAGACCTGGGGGCCCAGCGGTGGGGGTCGAGTTCTGCCCCAGGGGCTGCTCCTCCAAAGCCCTCCCAGCCTGCTGGCTGCTTGGGCCGGCCCGCCCTCCCTCGTGGAGTTTTCTGAGGCCCTGGGGCTGGAGGTCCATGGGCATCTAGGGGTGGGGGCCCTGGGGTGGCGAGGTTTCTGGGCTGCCTGGGTCGCGGTTGTCCTGCTGCCCCGGCCTCTCCTCTTCCAGGTGGGGAGTCGTGCTGGGGGAAGCCCTTCAGAGATGAGTTCCGGCCCAACCTCTCACACACGGGCCGCGGCGTGCTCAGCATGGCCAACTCGGGGCCCAACACCAACAAGTCTCAGTTGTGAGTTGATGGGGGCGGGCTCCCTGCTGGCTTCGCCCTGAAGGTCGTGCCCACCTGCGTCCGTCAAGCCAGGGGGCCGCCCCGCACTCGGGGCGTTGCCTGCTGAAGGCTGACATTGCTAGCAGGAGGCGGGGGAGGGGGGGGTGCGCCTGGGGCTGCTGCAGGAGGCTTGCACCACGGCCTTACCCGCTGCTTCCCCACCGCAGTCCTTGTGAAGGAGGAGTTTTAAAAATGCTGAACTGCTTGGCTATATTCTAGACACTTTTTCCAGACGTTCCAGTCCAGGGGAAGGTGGCAGGTGTGTGCCTGGGGCTGCTCTGGAGCCTGTCTCGCACGGGGTCCCGGCGTGCCTCCATGCGTGTCTGGGAGGCTGTGGGGGTGCAGCGCGTGTGTGGTCCCAGCGTCTGGGAGCCGCCCCTCCGTGGGTGGACGGGGCCTTGCCGCTGCCCAACCGTGAGGGTGCCTGTCGGCCTGGCGTGGCTTCTTGGTCCCTGGCAGTCTCAGGCACCCGTGGAGCAGGACGGGCCCTGTCCAGACCCGGGTGACTTGTTCCCAGGGCTTTTCTCTGTACCTCCCCCAGCGGGGCCCCTGGGGAGCGTCCCACAGAAGAGGCACTGCCCACTGACCACGAGGAGCGGCTGCGGGCCGCCCTCCTGCGCCAGCGTGCACGGGGCCTGCAGTGCGTCCCCGGGCGTGGTCCCTGCGCTGTCTCCTCTCTGCTGGGTTGCTTATCCTCCGACGTGGACGTCAGTCCAGTCAGAGTTGTGTGACGTGTGTTTTAGAGGATCAGGCAGTGTGAGAGCTTCCGTGTGGGGACGTGCCTTGGCTTTCCGAGGGTGTTTTCTGCCTTTTTTTTTTTGTTTTGTTTTCTGCCTTTTTAACGTGACTTCATGGTTCCTGCTCATGGGTGCCCTGCCTTCCTGCAGACGGCTGCTCCTGGAGGGTCTTGTAGTTTGTGATAGATTGGAAGTGAAGCTTTTCTTCCCTCATGCTGGGGTGGTGGTCGCTCATGTAGAGAATACTACTACATCCATCTAGGTGGTGGGGAGCGCAGTTGCTGAGTGGCATATATCTGGACCCTTATCTGAGAGAGTCAAAGCTTTGTGGACGCTCATGTTCTCAGCTCGTGGGGCGGGTAGACTCGGGTCCCTCCAGGCTGGGCTGTGCGGGGCCGGGTGAGCGGTGTCGTCACCTGATCTGGCTCTCGGGCCTGCTTTTCCAGGCGAGGTTTCAGAGTTTGCGTGTTCTGGGACGTCTGTCACTGGGGTCATGTGTTTTCCTCCTGCAGGCTGTGGGTACAGCCCTGGGGGGTCAGCCTCTCTGCCATGTCTGTGTGTCTGTCTTAGCTGAGACTTGTTGGTGCACCGTCCCACGTGGGAGCTTGGCCTGGGGGGCTGAGGCAGTCGGGTGGGGAGGTGTGGGCTCTCGCTGACCACCCTGTCCTTCCCCAGCTTCATCACTTTCCGCTCCTGCGCTTACTTGGACAAGAAGCACACCATCTTTGGGCGGTGAGGTGCTGGGCAGGGTCTATGAGGGGGGGAGGCGCCGGGCAGGGTCTGTGTGTGTGGGGAGGCAGCCCCCCCGCTGGGCCTGTGCCCCCTTGTCCAGTCTGTGCGCGGGTGGCGGGGGTGACCCTTGGACCCGAGACCTGCCCCTGGCAGGCCCTCCCTTCGCAGTCCCGAAGGAAGCTCAGCGCTGGGCCACGGCCGGTCTCTCCACCTCTCGTCCAGGGCTCGGCGTTCACCCTCAGTGCCGAGTCCTCTGCAGACACTGTATGTGTGGACGGGGCCTGCCAGCCTGTGCTGACAGCCGGCTGGGCCTGCTCGCAGTCTGCCCCGGCCCGCAGGGCTGCCCGCGCCCCTCACGTTCTCAGGCGCCCCGTTGCTCTGCTGCAGGGTTGTTGGGGGCTTTGACACGCTGACGGCCATGGAGAACGTGGAGAGTGACCCCAAAACTGACCGCCCTAAGGTCTGTGCCCCAGAGCAGAGGTCCTCCCCTCGGGCTCGGAGCTGGGTGGGTGGCGGGTGGGTGGCGGGTGGGTGGGGGCCTGCTCACGCCCACCTCCCCCACCAGGAGGAGATCTGCATTGACTCCACCGTCGTGTTCGTGGACCCCTATGAAGAGGCCGACGCTCAGGTGAGGAGGGGCTGGGGGGACGGCTGTGCCCGCAGCTGGCCTGGTTCTGTCCCAGGAGCCCCGCCTGACCCAGCGCTCAAACCCGCCTCCACCCGGCCCCCACAGATCGCCGAGGAGCGCAGGAAGACACAGCTGGAGGCGGCGGCCCCCGAGAGCACGGCCAAGAGCAGCCAGCCCCCCCAGGGGAGCCAGGGCCCCCAGGCGTACCGCCAGGGCGTGGGCAAGTACATCAGCCCGGCAGTCACGTGAGTGCCCCTAGTGCCCACGCCCCGCGTCCCGGGGTCGGAGCCGGTCGGTGGGGGTCAGACGGAGGCTCCGGGACTGCAGTCAGCTGGGAGGGAGCTGGGAGGTGCGGCCCTGGGACGTGCGGGGGCTCCTCGCTGGGGGCCCGCGTGCACACGGCAGCTCGTGTCCGCTGTGCCCCCAGGAAGCGGGTGGCAGAGGAGGAGCCATCCAGCAGTGCAGCCGTGCCCGTGGCCAAGAAGAAGCCCAGCCGTGGCTTCGGGGACTTCAGCTCGTGGTAGCAGCCGGCCACTGTGCTGGAGCCGGTAGGGACTCGGGGCTGGGTGCGCAGAGTCGACCGTCCGCCCTTCAATAAAGCTCTGGCTGCTGCCCGAGTCCTTTCCTGGCTCCCTCCGTGGGTGGATGGCCTGGCCCAGCCCTGTCTCCACATCTCAGACTTCAGAGAGGAAGGGCTGTCTCTGACCCCCGCCCCCCCTGCCTGTCACCTCAGGGTGGCCGGTCCACTTGGGGGCCCTTCCCTGGGGACCCGGCCTTGTGCTCGCACTGACCAGTGCCCGGCTTGGGGGGGGTCCTCTCCCCGCTGAGGAGCCACAGGGCCCGTCCTTCCCACGCCGCCTCCCTGCGGCCCTCCCCCTGGACACGCCCCTCGGCTTCCAGAAGCACCACAGACGCTCAGGACAGCTGCCTCCCAGGACCACATCCGCTCACACTGGGAGGCCCACAGCCTCCCTGCAGTCCTCGCCCGCTCTCAGCACTGAGCCCCCAGGTCAGCACGGCTGACCCCCCTGCTGGGCTCCATGCCCACTTCTGTCCGGTCTCTCCTCACCCAAAACCTCCCCACAGCGAGTACAGCCGGCTCTCGCTTCCAGAAGGTCCTGTAGCTCCGCCCCGTCTCTGCTGCTGGGCCTGGGCCCACAGCTCCACACGCACGGTGGCCCTTCCCCCGCTTGAGGCCCGCCGGGACTGCTCCAGGGCCTGGGCTCCACAGGGGCCGTCCTACCCCATGCCTGCGGCCAGGCCGCCGTCCCTCAGTCCTCAGGACCCAGCACCAGCGCTGACTTGCCTGGGAACCGCTGAGCGGCTCCGTCCCTGGGAGCCGGGGTCATGGGGAGGAGGTATGTGAGGCGCTCGCCTGAGGCTCCTGGAGCGGGGGCACCCGCCCACAGCAGCTCTGGAGGCTGCCAGCCTGGGCCCCTTGCTACCTGGCCAGATCGTCGATACTACTGACCAGGAGGCAGCAAACGTTGGAAGCTTTATTTTGGAAGCTCACGCAGACAGAGCATGGAGGGCCAGACATGGGCAGTCCTGCTTGGGGAGCGTGCCTTTGGGCTGGCCTGGCCTTCTGTCCATCTGTCCAGCAGCCGGGCCCACCTGCCCTGACGGAAGGCCAGCCACCCCAGGCTGCAGACCCACAGCTCCACAGAGGGGACAGGCCTGCCCAGGGCCTCTGATGAGGGATGGTTTACGTCTCTAAGTCATTTTGGAGCTGAAATTGTACTTCTCTAGATGTCAAAAAACATTCAGATTGTGTAAGTCCCTGGTGAGGGCATCAGGTAAAGGACTTTTGAAACAATTCCCATTTCTGATCCCTCCTAATAGCTGACAGATGCCATCAAGAGTAAGCGTTAAGGTATAAAAATACTATATATATATATATATACTTAAAAAACAGCCAGAGCTAAACCCCATTTCTAAAGGAAACGTGCAGAGAACACTACGTAGTGGACTTAAACGCATTTATAATCCTGGCGTCACCTCCCACTCTTCCCAAGGAAAAAATATCTTAAATAATTTAAATAAAAGTCGTGGGGTGATAGCCATGTAGGAACTTAAAGGGGAGCGTCCCAGCACTTGACCCGCACGTCTGGCTGTGGCCTCAGGAGCGTTGGTCCTTGAAGCTGCTCACGGTCAGTTCGTTTGGTTTCAAAAGGAGCTCGGGTTTTGCAGAAGACCCACAAGGAAAGTGGCTGAGAGCCTTGGCTGGTATCAGCTTCGAAGCCATCCCGCGCCATGGGGAGGAAGGCTGCCGCACCCCCAGAGACAGCCCAGAACACACGCTCCACATGTGAGTGCAGTGGACACGGGAACTGCAGGTGGCTCCTCGGCGTCCAGAAGCATCTGCTGGAGGAGCGCCCAGCTGCCGGCTCAGGCTGGCTCTCAGGGATTCGGACTCAGCCCTCAGGGTGGGTGCCCGCTGGACCTTCCCAAGGGGCTCCAAGCACCAGGCCCCGGGGCTCTGCCAGGAGGCGGCCTGCTGGGCACCCTTGTGGACGACCCAGCACCCTGGGTGGGGGAGCCTAGGGCTCCCCATGGTCCAGGCTGTGGGTCAAAGGGTGCCCACAGGAAGCTCCCCTGAGCCTGGAGCAGCAGCCGGGGCTCCAGGCTCAGGGGAGAGCCCCCCAGTCTCCAGTTTGTGGCCATGAGATGGTGGGGCCGGGATCCCGGGCGTCTCAGGCTGGGCTCACTGGCCAGAGGGCCTTTGGCCTCCACTCTGCAGACTGGCCAGAAGCTACACGCAGCCCAGCCCTGCAAAGGCCTAACGCGTGGGAACTCGAGCAGAACCAGGGCGGGCTGGGGCCCCCGAGCAACGAGTTTACACCTGTCTTGCAACTGGAACTTTCTGTGGAAAACGTGAAAACAGTGGCAGATCTTAATTTGGAAGTTTATCCTGTTCTGGCCTCTTTCAAATATAGGAAAAATAATTCTTTTTCTGCAAGTACATCACAGTAGAAAAGGAAGTCTGCTTTCCTTCGGCCCAGTGTGATCAGCTTGAACTCTGCGGGCCAGCCACTCAGGGCCTGTGCATGGGCCCGGGGTCATGTCTGCTGACCACTCGCTCACTCGCCTTCTAGATAAGGAAGCTACTGACTTAAACAAACAGGGTGCTCCATCAGACACGTTTCTCTATTTCTAGGTCATCTAAAGTGTTATCCAGTGGTGCCCTTTGCTTTTGAACAAGGCTAAAAAGCACCCTGGGTGCAGAGACGCACGGCCGTCAGGGAGGTTCCTGGCAGAGCACTGCCCTGGGCGGCCTGCACGCAGAACCACCACGCGGCGGGTCCGAGAGTCAGTGAGAAGTGGTCCCCTCCCTTCACTCCAGACGAGCAGGGCTGGCTCTCCAGAGAGGCCGCCTTGGGGTCCATGGGGACTCAGTCTGGTTCCATCAAAACAACAGAACACAGCCAAACTCTACCTCAAAAGCATTGATTACAAAATGTATGGACTAGATGGACAAGTCATCAGTCGGTTGTCTTTCTCTGGATCTTGAGAAATTAGAAACAGGTCATTGGAACATTTCAGAAACAACCATGTGCATGAAGAGGACACAGCTTGCGGGGGCTGCCTCACCCAGGGGGCTGGCCGGGGGGGTCACCCGCCCTCGGACGCGCCTCAGCTCCTTGACAACCGTCTCAGTCACATTCAAGGGGGAACAGGAAGTCCACTTTACTCCCAGCCATTGTCTTTGATCATGTGAGCGAGCTCGATGATAAATTTTCCTTCTTTATACTTCTGACTGCTTTCAAAGGCGTGCTCCTTGGAGAGAGAGAGAGGTTTCAGAATAGAATCCGTTTGGTTTTTAAACTTCTTTCTACACACGGCGAAGAAAGGAAGAGTGGGGTCATGTCTCGGGGACGTGGCCTGTGTGGTGCTGTCTGGGGCCAAGGCGGGGCCGCTGTGTGGGGACCGGGCGTCGGGGTGGGAGCTACGGCAACAGCTGTGCGTGGACCGGCGGGGCGGTTCAGAGGGACGGTCAGCACGAGCCTCGTTCCTGGGGCTCGGGGTCACAAGTGGTGGGGAGAAGCCGGGGTGGGGCGGGGCGCGCTGGTGCAGGGAGCCTGTCTTCTTCACACCCCCCTGCCCCCCACGATGGGCCCAGGTGGGTCCTGGGGTGGGGGCCAAGCATGCCAGACGGGTCAGCTGTGAGCATGACCACAGGCCTCTGCCCGCGCCCGGCCAGTGGTCACCCGTGCGGTGGGCGCAGCCTCCCCGCCCCCCGGCCCGTGGACCCTCCTTGATGGTCAGCACCCGTCCTGTTTTTGGCCCGCTGTCTCCATGGTGACTCACGTATTTCCACCCAAGCGTGGTCTTGCAGTTCTCGCAGTAGATGTCGGCCACGGCATGCAGGCCGGTGAGCAGGACGCGCTCCTCTGCGGGGCCGCAGCCCACGTTCACCCTGCGGGGGGCAGGAGCTGGCACCCTCGCAGGGCCAGGCCTGCTTTTCCACCCGCCGGCTGCTTCCGGGACCCAGGGGTGCCTCCCTGACTCCCCAGCTGTCCCTTGCCCCTCGGAATATAAGGCACAGTTTCTGGCTTCCCCCCTGAGAACCCAGGATGCCGCAGGGGTGAGGAGGCACCCAGAGTTTGCTGTCTCCAGGGAAATGAAGATAGACCCCAGCTGGGGGCACCCCCAGGCCTCCAAGAAGAACCGATGCTGCCCCAGCCCTGGGCGGCCCCAGCGGCACGGTACTCACACTGAGTTGAAGAGGTAGGCTCGTCCCTGACTTCCCTGAAAGGACTGCAGAGAAGGAAGAGGTGTCAGAGGGCCGCTCGCCGTCAGAGCTGAGTGATGGGAGCCCTGCCCTGGGGGAGAGTGGAGGGGCCGCCGGGCAGAGCGCCCGTGAGCCTGTGCCCAGGACAGCACATGCCAGCCTCCAGTAGACGGGGCGGGGGGTGGGGGCACGGGGTGGTTTCCGTGCCTTTCCATGAGAACTACAAGAAAGCTGCGGCCCCTTTCTGGGAGGAAAGCTCGGAGCACGGTCACTCGTTCCAGGATGACCAAGGAAGCAGAACAGGGCATCTGTGCGTCTCAAGAGGAGCTGGCGGGGACACTAGACGGGGACTTGTCACCCAGGTACAAGGCTCAAGGGACGCAGTGGGCGGACAGACCTCAAAAATAACCCGGAATGCAAATGGGTCAGAACCTTCTGGTTCTTGCCTATCACCCAGGAATGAGCTCCTGGCCCTGGAAGCCAAGCGGCCTGTGGCCCAGGCCTCAGTTTGCACAGGTGGAGGGTGTGTGTGCAAACCCAGCAACCAGCCCCCTGGACCCGCCATGGGACAGCGTCACAGCCAAGACCACGACTCAGCCGCACACACACACGACTTCCCACAGCGCCGCCCACGGGCTGCAGGCAGTCAAGGCCGGCACACCCGGGAGGGTCCATGCTCCTCTCCTCTGTGGCCCCTGATCTCGCGAGCAGACACTTGCCTTGGAGATCAGCTCGTCGTGATTGGCCAGGTGGGCCCTGCAGTGGACACAGCTGTAGGTTCGGTGGCAGTTGGGCAGATACGCTTGGAAAGTTTTGGACTTGGTCATCTTCACCATCGCGGGGCACTCCTGGCTCAGCTCAGGGCCGGCGCGGGAGGAGCTGCAGCTCTGCTGGGCTCTCCAGCAGAACAAACACTGGGACACGCACGCCAGAGCCGTTGTTGTTCGGAGGGTGTGTGGCTCCGTCCACACCGCTGGGGTGAGAGAAACGCCACCACCTGTCAACACACAGCAGAGGGTCACAGAGAGAAAGAGCCACAACAGGACGCGCCTGGCTCAGGACGCCTGTCGTAGAGACAGGGAAAGTGCAGTCCTAGACGTTAGAGATCTAATTCTTTACTAGTAATTGTACATAAAAGAAGGTTAATACCCGACCATGGCTCAACCACTCTCCATTTAGTTGGGAGTGGCCGGTGAACTACTTTCACACACAAATAATTTGAGAAAACAGTAGCTCAAATACGTCTTCTGTCCTCTGGCTTCAGGACACGTGGAAGAGACAGCAGCCAACAAAGTTCCCATCTGAGAGACGCCAGGAGCGCTGGGCCCATCCTGCCCCGAGTAATGGAACTCAGTGGCTCCAAGCATCACGATGCCTATGCATGTGTGGTGGGTCCCGTACTGGTCTCTAGGAAATTACCTATCGATCCAGAAACACACCCTCACACGCACAGTCACATGATTTTCAACAAGGGGGCCAAGACTGTTCCACGTGGAAAGGACAGAGCCTTTCCAACAAACGTGCCAGGAAGACAAGAGAGCGGCCTGTGGAAAGGACGACACCACATACAGCAGTGCGCTCGGGGGGCCAGGCCCAGACGCAAACCAGAACTGGGCAGCTCCCAGAGGAGAACGTGGGGAATGGTCTGCATGCCGCTGGACTTGGCGGTGACGCTGGATCTGACACCAAAAGCGCAGGCTGTCTGAGGACCCCGGAAGGAGACGCAAGCGGAGACGCGGAGCTGCCAGAACTCAAGGACACAGTGCAGGCTGATCTCCAACAGACCCGAGGAGGTAAGTGAAAAGAAAGCCACAGCATGTCGCATAACAGTGAGGCTGCAGAACACCGAACAAACGCAGGGACGTCTGAGAAGCCTCCAGAAGGGAAGGGAAGGTCAGCTTTCAACAGAGCAACTTCCCAAGTCCATCAGCAGAAGGCGGAGGTGGTGGGGCGGCACCCCTAAGGCCCTGAAGGGCAACCTTATTCTCCCGGGACTCAGCAGTGGGAATGCTGCCCCGACCTCGGGACCTGACGTTTGCAGACGAGCACCTTGACTTCAGCAAAGTGTCACTGGAGGAGATTCAAGGATGTGCTTCAGACAGAAATGAAAGAACCAAGGAACCCACTCAGGTCCCAACTCCAGACTCCCCATGAAGGCAGGGTGCTGAGTGAAGAAGAGGCTACGTGCGCAGGAGGGCGGAGAGCACCGCCTCCCGGAGCGCTGAGATTTGCTCGGGACAGGTGCGCAAGAGAACAAGGCGGCGGCACGGTCGGAGCGGTGTCCAAGAAGAAGCTACGTGTATGGATTAAAGGTACATTCTGGTAAATGAAGGGCAGATGTAATTTCTGATGAAACGTGTGTACGAACAAGAAGAGCAGGTGTGTCACTTCCAAACGTGTGCAGGGAGGTGAGGAAGGAGGGAACGTGCCGGGGAAGAGCAGGAAGCCTAACCAAGGGAGATGGAGACCCAGACACTTCAGCGCGCAGGTGGGACGTAAGGGACTCATGTTGAGTCAAAGGTTTCAGACTACACAGAAAACAAACTTTATCTCAATGCTGCTTACAAGACACACACCTTAAATTAAGGCACAGCAAGAACAAGAAGGGAAAGCTGGAGCCTGGACGGCAGCCGCACAGACCTGTGGTCACAGTTACTTGCTGATGTGCGCGATTCACGGAAAGACGTTACAGTAGAGAGATGCGAATCAGAACCACAGCGATAGCGCCTCACACCTGTCGGAATGGCCACCAGCAAAGACCACAAATAACTAAGGCTGGAGACGAGGTGGGGAGGAGGGAGCCCGACTGCTGCTGGGGATGCGGACTGGTGCAGCCACTGTGGAGGACAGTGTGGAGGTTTCCCGAAAAACACTAAAAATACGGTGACCATATACCCTAGCAATCCCACTGCTGGGCGTGTATCCGGAGAAAACTAATTCAAAAGGATACATGCAGCCCAGCGTTCACATCAGCGCTGTTAACAACAGCCAAGAATGGAAGCAGCTGAGTGTCCTCTGACAGGGAGTGGGTGACGACGATGTGGGGGGGTGTCTGTGTGTACATACACACATACATACATGTATACACACACACAGACATACATGTATACACGCACACGCCTTTCATGATAGTGCCAGTGGCAGCGGCGTGGACTGACCTAGCCATCATCACATTAAGCAAAGTTAGAAAGACAAATGTGAGATACCACTTATAGGTGGAATCTAAAAATTGACACAAGTGAACTAATTTATAAAACAGAAACCAACTAAATGGATAGAAAGAGGTATTAAAATAAAAAACTATTAAATATGTTCATATTTCCCTTAAATAACAACATTTAATGGAAAAACTTCATTAAATGAAATAGCAGGGAGATAAGTAGCAAGTGTAAATCTTGTTATTTCATAACAGTTTCAAAATGTGTAAGTCTAAAATTGGAAAAACTTTGAGATAGATTTATAATCAAAATAGGACTAGTGATTGTAGTATATAAACATAGTGTACATAATGGTTTATATATTTTAGTATACTACATATAATTACATAGTATATAAGTATACAATATATATTCTTCTGCACTTTCCACTAACTGACAGAGCAATACAAGTGAGGGCAGATATATTTCATTTTGATGAAGAGACTGGAACTAAAACACATGCAGGAAACCGTCTGAGGACCAGAGACCCCAGCTCACTTACTGCACGCAGACATTCAGAGAACGTGACTAACAGCGCATCTCAACACACCGAGGGCTGGACTCAGCATGTTCTCAGACCAAAACACAGACTAGAAGTCAGTAATGAAATGTAGAAAAGTTCTCATGTGCTTAGAATTTAGGAAATATGCTTCTATATACCCATGTGTCTAAGAATAATGGAAATCAGAAAATATTTTGAACAATAAAATGGGCTTCCCTGATAGCTTAGTTGGTAAAGAATCCACCTGCAATGCAGTATTCTTAGGCTTCTCTTGTGGCTCAGCTGGTGAAGAATCCACCTGCAATGTGGGAGACCTGGGTTTGACCCCTGTAGAATGGAAAGGCTACCCACTCCAGTGTTCTGGCCTGGAGAATTCCATGGACCGTATAGTCCATGGGGTCGCAGAGTCGGACAGGACTGGGTGACTCTCACTTTCAAACAATAAAATAATTATCAGAACTTAAAGGGGACGCAGACTCTTACAGGACGGATGTTAGAAGACAGGTGGGATCAATGAGCTAAACACCCATCTTTAAAAACGTTGAGAAGTGACAGGAAAACAACCCCAAGAAAACATAAGGAAAGAAATAGGGAAGAAAACTAAGGAAAGAGACAAGGGAACATGGATCCCCTGTGGAGGATCAACAAGGCGGAGGCGCTGCTGTGAGCTCAGCCAGCTGCCGGAGACGCACATGGGCGGCGTCTTCTGTGGGCAAGACTCACAGGGAACAGGTGCTGCGGTCAGTTTAAGTCAACGTAGTTGAAGATGTGAACCACACAGAATAATTCCTGGAAAAAAGTTTAAAAATATGACTCAAGAAGAAATAGAAAAGCTGAATAATCCTGTCCACACAAAAGAAATCAAGTCACTGGTAAAAATTCTCCTCCTCCAATACACACACTGATAGCAAAGAACTTCCCTGGAGAAGCCAACTGCACCTCCAGAGAGGACTCCTTCCAACCTGGTGAGACTGCTTTCAGGGAAGACAAAGAGGAAGCACCTTCCCACCGTTTCATGTGACTTAACCTGACCCCAAACCCCTGCCTGGGGGGTCAGCACTTTCACTGCCGGGGCTCAGGTTCAATCTGTGGTTGGGGAACAGACCCCGCAAGTCCTGCGGCACAGCCAAAAAAGAAAAACAAGAATGGAATTCACTAAGTTTCTTCAAAGAAACCAAGATGCAAACATCCTATGTAATATTGACCAAACGGGGTCCAGCCCTATGTTACAGGACTCTACAATTAAGGTGACTTTATCACAAGAGTGCAAGATGATTTAACATTAGAATTTACCACCAGTTGTTCTATTTATCTCAATGGATGCCAAAAAAAAAAAAAGTTTGGAAAAATTTAATATCCATTCACAATTTAAGAAACATTCCATACAAACTAAGATTGTAAAGAGCTGTTTCGAGGCATGTACCAAAGAAAGAACCAAAACCACTCTTGGTAAACATCACTCACAGTGTTACAAGTTGGAAAGTATGGGGACTAAACCGGGAGCCTCTACACTGTCATTCAGCGCTCCCAGGGGCCCCAGCCAGCTCCACACGGCCGGAAGAGAAGCCTTGTGAGTGAAAGCAGGCCGGCACCCAGCACTGTAACAACAAAGGATCTGTGAGCAGATTCAAGACCCGAAACACCTTGCACACAATTCTGAGGGGCAAAAATACAGCCCTACATCCATAAAGAAAGCTGAGCACCGAAGAATTGATGCTTTTGAACTGTGGTGTTGGAGAAGACTCCTGCGAGTCCCTTGGACTGCAAGGAGATCCAACCAGTCCATCCTAAAGGAGATCAGTCCTGGGTGTTCATTGGAAGGACTGATGCTGAAGCTGAAACTCCAATACTTTGGCCACCTCATGCGAAGAGTTGACTCATTGGAAAAGACCCTGATGCTGGGAGGGATTGAGGGCAGGAGGAGAAGGGGACGACAGAGGATGAGATGGCTGGATGGCATCACCGACTCGATGGACATGGGTTTGAGCAAGCTCTGGGAGTTGGTGATGGGTGGGGAGCCTGGAGTGCTGCGGTCATGGGGTCGCCAAGAGTCGAACATCCATGGGGAGCTACAACATGGGAAGGACTATAGATACTGTGAATATGCATCTTCCTCAAAATCACTGTCGAATACAACTCAAGTCTCAATATAGGAAGCACCACACACAGCATAGGAGGTGTGTGTCCCCACCTGCAAGTGCAGATGAGCCCGGAGCCAGCGGGACAGACCGGGTCCCTGAGTGTCGGCGGGGGCGGGAGGCTTTCCTTGACCCTCTCAGGGCCCCTAGCCGGGTCTCAAAAGGAAGCAGTGACTGGACTGGCAAGCATTTATACCTTTCGGACCAGGACTCGGTCGGTTTGAGAAGAACTAACAGGGCCGGAAGGGTTTGGGCGGGGGTGGTCCAGGAGGGGGAGAACCCCCACCGGCCCCCCGCTTGGGCCCGGGCTCTCCACGCCTCCTGCTCTCTCGGACTCTCTCAGCTCACGGCGCCCGGGAAGCCGCAAGCCACACCAGGCGGTGTGTCCTGGGGGTGGGGGGCCCGCTGAGGGGGGCACCCCAGCCTCAAGCAGGAAGGAAAGCGCTCCCTGCCTGCAGGCCCCAAATCCGTCTCCGTGTCTTAACCTGAGTCTTCTCTGTATTTAAAGGAGCCTTAAATGTGGGACCTTCTCTTTTAGCCCTGGTAGCTCAACTTCAGAGCCCTGGGCCCCTTCCGAGGCAGAAGCGCGACTCCCGGTGGTCTGGGCAGAGACCGCCGGACGGCCTTCACCAAGCCCCGCCTTGAAACAGGCGACTGTGCAGCAGCCCACGCGTCTTCCTGCCTGGAGAACCCCAAGGACAGAGGGGCCTGGTGGGCCGCAGTCTATGGGGGCGCACAGAGTCGGACACCACTGAGCGGCTTTCACTTTTCACTCTTAGAACGGGGACACCCCTCGTTTCTAACTCCGAGTGACCTCTAACGGGGCAGGGCCGTTTAAATGGCATCTTGGGGATTCCCCTGGTGTCCCAGGGGTTAGGACTAGGCACCTCCACTGCAGGGGCGAGGGTTCCGTCCCTGGAGGGGGAGCGAAGACCCTGCACGCCGTACAGCCAAGAAAACAGTGACAGCCTGCCAAGGCTTTTCTGTTTCTTTGAGTTTCTCCGGGTGTAGATGGCCTCCCACATACTGCCAGGCCCCCGGAGGCCCCTTCCCCCGGAGCGCCGGGCCCGGTCCATCCTCGGCGCCCATGGTCACCCTTCAAAGGCCGGTGTGCGTCCTGCCCTCCCCCGCACTGCCCCCGGGGGGCCCAGCGGAGCAGGGGCCTGGCCTGGATCTTGGTCACAGAGAAGCGTGTTGTGATTTAACCGGCCTTTCGGGCTGGACGTCCCCGAGGCCGAGTTCTCCGGCCACCAGTACAGAGTGCTCCTCCAGGAGACCTGCTGACAGGTCAGGACCCATCTTAGCACCTGAAGGGCAAACGCACCTCCGGCCTCACTGCTGTGGCCGCCGTGTCCCTGGGTTTGGGGAGCAGCCACCATCCCCCCAAGATGCTAGTGTGGGGTAGGTTTTTAGAGCAAAAACAACATTCTGGATTCCCGAAGTTTTCCTCCTAAAATAAGCATGGATATTTATTTTGAGAACATGAATCAGGCCCATGTCCATATGGTGCTTCACCATTCCGAAGACAAACCTGAGCAGCAGAACCCGAAGCGAGCAGCTGACTCCCGGGAGGGCGTGGGCTCCGGCCCCTCTGGCCTGCCACGGGTTCCTGAGTCCTCCTGAGTCCTGCCTGCCAGCCCCGCCTGCCTGCCTGCTGAGCAGTGCTGGCAGGGAGCCTTTCTTTTCTAAGAGCCTCTGATACACTGTTTTAATTTCTCCCCCTAGTAACTAAGTGTCCTCCGGTGCCTCCTAGCAGAGGTCGCCCACTTTCAGCTCAGAAGGGAAGACATAGGCAGGGCTGGCCTCTTCAGCTCCAAGAGGCAGGAAGGACGCTGGGACCCTTGGCCAATTTACGAACCTCATGCTGGGTAAAACATCAAGCACCTCTTTTATCGAGGAAGGGATAGGAAAAACCAGAGACAGAGAGAGGAGTCTGAACAGGGCTGGTGCTCAGCAGAGGGTGTGCAGCTGAGGGGCGGGGCGGGGCGGGGCGGGGCCTCGGTCGGACCAAGACTGAGCCAAGCCAGAGGAGGGGCGGCTGGGGGGCCTCAAGCCAAACTGGTGCCCGGCCTGTAAAATGGGCCCAGGCGCCCCGAGAATCGCTCCAGGACTCGGTAGCCTGTGCGGCGGCCACGGGCTGTGTCCACGCCTAACAGCGCTCACAGGGACCCCTGGGCCTGAGCCCTCCTGGGAGTGGACGTGGCCTGACTCCATGGCCAGCGACAGGCCTTCAGCAGAGCCAGTGTCGCCCAGCAGCCAGCTGGACCACACCCTCCCCACTGTGCTCCCTGGAGCCTCAGCCTCCGGGGACCTGGCGTCCAGGGCTTCCTCCGTCCTCGCCTCTCTCCCCACTCCTGCAGGTTTTGCTGATCAGCCGATCGAACCACTTTCTAAAAATTTAAAACCAAACAACTCTGGAGTAAAGTGTCAGAGATGAGGAGGAGGACTTCCACTGCTTCTTCATATTTGAAACTATGTTCCACTCCTCAGTTTTCCGGGAGGAAAAGACACTCTGTGGCAGGTCCTTGTCTGTACCCACCTCGCCCCACCCCCGAGGATCCTGGTGGGCCCTGAGGAAGGCAGGAAGGGATCAAAGGCTCTCGACATAAAGAGCTTTATAAAGGCAGGTACTTTTATCGGTTTTTAATTTTGGCAATCTCACCATGGCCACGCTGGGTGATAGCGTGGGCACAGCGGGTAGAGCGCAGGTTGGGACGGATTGGACTACCTTTGCAACTCTTGTGTAAACATAAAGTTGTTCCAAAATAAGAAGCTGATTTCAACTCAGGAAGACTCAAACATATGGGTAATCAAGATCACTCAGTGCCCAGGTGCTACCTTGTTACAGCCCTGCTAAGTCGGGGCTGCCCCTGGGCCTAAGGCTCCCGGCACGGAGAAGACACCTGGCTCCTAAGATACAAGCGGGAGGCCCGAGCTGGCCTGCGTCAGACCAGAGGCCCGGGCAGGGTCGCAACGCTCAACACTGGGAACGGGCCAGCTACTGCCCGGGGCGGGGCTCGGCCGGCGTGTCCACCTCCGGGGAGCAGAGAGAGGCCGCGGGGACCCGAAGAGCGGAGGAGCCGCTTCTGAGAGCCATCCCCGGAGGGGGAAAGAACATTCTTGGCGCAGAACAACAGGTTGAGGTGTGTGTACGCTTCCACAGAAAGAAGGCACCCAGCGGCTCAGAAAAAGCCGGGGGTGGGGATACCGCGGTCCACCTACCACGGAACCGGGCCCAGTCCCACCCAGACGGGCCAGACCGGGACTCGGGCCGCCCAGGGGTCGGGGCTTGGGCAGTGCGCCCCGACGCCCGGCGGGCGCCGCACGGGCGCGATTCGTTTCGGCCTCGCCCTGCACGAGAGCCCTTCGGTGCAAACGCGGGGGCCTCTTTTGTCCCCGCCGCCCCCCGCCTCAGCCGCGACCCTGCCTTCGGGGGAGAAGCCTGTTACCCCAAGGGCGGGCGGCTGCGCCCGCACCTTCTCCGCGGCGGGGCGGGGTCGGAGGCGGCGCGCCCGCCCCAAGTCCCGGGCCGCGCCGAGCCCAGCGGCCCCCGCCCGCGACCGACGCCGCTCGTCCCCCGGGCCCGCCCTACTCACGGCCGCCCACCGCTCCGCGCCCCGGCCCGCAGCGCCCATCGGCCCGGCCTCGCTCAGCGCGGGCGCGGCTCTCCGGCGGCCCCGGCGCGGCCCGGGACGCGCTGCGGCCGTTGGCGCCCCGGCCGCGCGCGAGGCATTCCCGCCGCCGCCCGCGGGCCGCCTGCCCTTTGTTTTGGAGCCGCTGCTCCGCCGCGCCGCCGTTAACGGCCTCGGAGAGCGGCGCCCTCCAATCAGCGCGCGCCCCCGCCCCGGACCCGCCCCGCGCCCGGCCCGGAGCACCGCCCGCTGCCCGTCGGCCGGGCAGGGCGGGGCGCACGTGCTGCGGCGCGCGCCGCACGCCCATTGGCCGGCCCAGCCAGAGCGGCCTCGGAGCCTGCCAGTGAGGGCCGAGGAGCGCGGGGACGGGCCCGCCGAAGGCGGGGCGGGGCGGGGCCGGCTCCAGGCGGAGCGCGGCGCGCAGGCGCGGGTTCACCGGGACTGGAAGCTGGGCCCGCAAGTGTCTCCGACGGTCGGAGGCCGGCGCTGGGCGCCCTGCGTCCTCCCGTTCTTCCCGGGATGCACGCGCAGGTTGGCCCAGGGCACGCCGGCTCATAGCGCCGGGGGCCGGCGGAGAGGGCGCGAGCCGGGCGACTTGGTCGGACCCACTCGAAGACCTCGTCCCGCGGTGGGTCCTCAGCGTCGCCTCCCTGCCCCACTCCAGGCATCCCGGGAACTGCTGACTTGAGCGCCTCGATGTAGACGTGACCCGACGGGAAGTCCCGCACAGCCCGCCGCCGACCCGCGGCCGCGCTCCGTCCTCCAGGCTTCCCCGGAGGTTACTGTGTGGATCCCAGGGCCCTTCTCCCTATCAGCACCACCCGCATGGTTGAGGTCACAGCACAGAATCCCTTTCTATACAAAGTATTGTGAAGTCAACTGGGCCCTAGGAAGCATCACTATGAACAAAGCTGGTGGAGGTGATGGAATTCCAGCTGAGCTATTTCAAATCCTAAAAGATGGTGCTGTGAAAGTGTTGCACTCAATATGCTAGCAAATTTGGAAAACTCAGCAGTGGCCACAGGACTGGAAAAGGTCAGTTTTCATTCCAATTCCAAAGAAAGGCAATGCCAAAGAATGTTCAGACTGCCGCACAATTGCACTCATCTCACATGCTAGTTAAGTAATGCTCAAAATTCTCCAAGCCAGGCTTCAACAGTAGGTGAGACGAGAACTTCCAGATGTTTAAGCTGGATTTAGAAGAGGCAGAGGAGCCAGAGATCAAATTGCCAACATCCACTGGATCATCGAAAAAGTAAGAGAGTTCCAGAAAAACATCTACTTCTGCTTTATTGACTATGCCAAAGCCTTTGACTGTGTGGATCACAACTGGAAAATTCTTACAGAGATGGGAATTACCAGACCATCTGACCTGCCTCCTGAGAAACGTATGCAGGTCAAGAAGCAACAGTTAGAACCAGACATGGAACAACAGACTGGTTCCAAATCTGGAAAGGGGTAAGTCAAGGCTGTATATTGTCACCCTGCCTTTTTAACTTATATGCAGAGTACATCATGTGAAATGCCGGGCTGGATGAAGCACAAGCTGGAATCAGGATTGCTGGGAGAAATATCAATAACCTCAGATATACAGATGACACCATCCTTATGGCAGAAAGTGAAGAGGAACTAAAAAGCCTCTTGATGAAGGTGAAAAAGGAGAGTGAAAAAGCTGACTTAAAACTCAACATTAAAAAAACAAAGATCATGGCATCTGGTCCCATCACTTCATGGCAAACAGATGGGGAAACAGTGAGAGACTATTTTCTTGGGCTCCCAAATGGCTACAGATGATAGCTGCAGTCATGAAATTAAAGGACGCTTGCTTTTTGGAAGAAAAACTATGACAAACCTAAACAGCATATTAAAAAGCACAGATATTACTTTGCTGACAAAGACCCGTATAGTCAAAGCTCTGGTCTTTCCAGTAGTCATGTATGGATGTGAGAGTTGGACCTTAAAGAGGGCTAAGCGCCGAAGAATTGATGCTTTCAAGTTATGTTGGAGAAGACTCTTGAGAGCCCCTTGGACAGCAAAGAGATCAAACCAGTCAATCTTAAAGGAAATCCACCCTGAATATTCATTGGAAGGACTGATGCTAAAGCTGAAGCTCCAATACTTTGTGAAGAGCCTGATCAAAGGAATCTTGAAAATTCACAAGAAACCCCTTTGGAAATGGAAGGAGACCTGAAAAGCTTACTAGCTCATGAAAACATTCAAGAACCATCTTCAGGACACTTTGCACTGACTGGGCTCTGTGGCAGGAAGCAGGGAGCAGGGCTTCCTGATGGGAAGAGCCAACTCCTTGGAAAAGACCCTGATGCTGGGAAAGATTGACAGTGGGAGAAGGGGACAGCAGAGGATGAGATGGTTGGATGCATCACAGCTTGATGGACATGCGCGTGAGTAAACTCCAGGAGAGAGAGGAGGACAGGGAGGCCTGGTGTGCTGCAGTCCATAGGGTCGCAAAGAGCTGGACGCCGAGTGACTGAACAGCCGCATAGCTCGCCTGGCAGTAGCTGGTGGCGCCCCTGGTCTGTTCCCTTGCCGAGATGTATCCACAAGGCTCCCACCGGTGGTGGAGCACATTCACCCGGCCCCGTGCCCTGTCCCTGCCTCCACAGACCCCAGTGCAAAGTGTCCTGAAAACGGTTCTCGCCTCTTTTCATGAGCTAGTAGATGTTTCAGGTCTCCTTCCAATGGAAGGAGTTTCTTGTGAATTTTCAAGGTTCTGTGTCTGAAATATTAGGCTATGGGTGTTTTCACTATTGCCAGTCCTCTTCTCAGCCAGTCCTCTGTTGAAAAAAAAAACACAAAAAAACCTTATTTTCATGTGAGCCAAAGTTAATATAATTTTGTATCCTTTTTCTTTTAGGTCATTGTAGTTGTTTGTTTTTTCCCATTGCAGGTTTTTTTTTTTTTTTAAATAGATATTTTTACTGGCTCCTCAATATTAAACTTAACAAATATCCAACTATGAGGGGTGGTTGGGTCCCTCGATTAGTTCTGCACCATTTCTTCAGACCTTTTCATTCTTTGAAAAATTTAGCACCAGATCCACTGTTTGTCTCTGCATTTTACTTCCTGGCTTCCTACTTGAGACACACCTTTCCTTAGAATCGAAGTGAGAGCTGTGTGTGCATGAATCACGGCCGATCCACGGCGCCCTGGCATGTCAGCTCGCGGGCCCTTCTCCTGCAAGGGCCTTATCCTCTGTGCAGCTGTGGACATGGACCCCCTTGCTGGCCACTGACCCAGCGCCTTTCACATGTTTTTACCTAGGACCACACTACAATTTACACTTTATGGGTACAGAGTTTCTGCTGGGGATGAAAAACCGAGGGGATAGTTGCACAAGACTGTGAATTCACTTAACACCGCAGAATTACAACACTTAAGGATGGTTAAAACGGCAAATGTTACGTTACTGTACTTGACTACAGTAAAAAAAATTGTGCAAAACACATTCTCCACGGTGGTCCAGTGCCCACACGCCCAGGATGGCTCTCAGGATGCAATCGGCACTCTGCAAGGCCCTGATACTTTCCATCCTTATTTCTCTTAACCACAGCGCCCACGTGACCGCGTGGTTTCCCGAGCCTGCCATCTGCCACGGCCCGCGGGCCGCTCCCTGCCTGGTGCCCACCCTCCCACCCTGGACGGCGGGCAGCCCGCCCTGCCCCACCGCGGCCGCTGTCGCCGCCCCCGGGGGCCCCGCACCTGCCCGCCCTCAGCCCCCTCCTCACGCCGCTCCATGGGTGGCTGGGCCGCTGGGCTCCAGGCGGTGCGGTCGCCTGGGGCCCTGGCCCTGCCGCCCCGCCGCCTGTGCCCGTCCAGGCCCCCTTCTCGGACGGCGCCCCTCCTCGCCCCTGTCCCGTCCCGCTCTCAGCCCACTCTCTGTCCGCCCCCCGCCCGTCCATGTGTGCCCGCCTGTGCACACGTCTTGTCTGCTGCCTCGTCATGGCCTCGTCGCTGGGTGGGCCCACGGTTATCCCCCCCACTACTATTGGTACGCGTCCCCGGAACCCTGCAGAGCGGGCGGCTTCTCCTACTCCGAGGTTCCCAGCCCCCTGCTCCCCTCGCCAGACCTGGCTCGGGGCTCAGCCTTGTCTGAATGGACGGTCACCTTCCTGAACACATTCTCACTCGGGCCCAGGCTCCAGCCTCCCCCCCGCCCCCGCCCCCCGGCCTGGTGTCCCTGGCTCCCCCACCCTCCTGAGGCTGAGACGACTTCCGGCCCCCCCAGCCAAGCAGTCCAGGCTCCCGTCCACTTGTACCCCCCGGGAAGTCCACGAGACCTCCAGCTCCGCAGACCCTCCATCAAACTGCCGCCTCCCCCACCTCAACAGAAGCTGCCTCTGTCCCAGCACCGCCCGGGCCCAGGGCTCCCCTCGCGCGCCTCCGTCAGGCCCCGGCCCCGTGGCCTCGGGCTCAGGCTGTGCCTCCTCTATTCTGTTCTCTGCAGACAGATGCTTTGAGGACCTCCCCCAGATCAGCCGCCTCTGGAAGCCGCCAGGAGCATTCTGCCTCGCTCTGACCGAAAGCCAGGGTCCCTGCAGCAGCTGACCCCCGGCTCTCCGAACTTCCTGCTTCCGTCCCCGGGAGCTCAGAACCAGCTGGGCCTCGGGACGGAATTTCTGACGCTAACTGCGGGCTTGGGGTCTGCAGGATGATGACCCTCAGGTGGCCACTCCTGGAAGTGGTCACAGTGTAAGCAAGGGCTCGGTCAGGTGGGTGTTCACAGGCTGAACTCTGTCCAAATGTGGGTGTGTGGAGAGGGGGTCTTTAGCAGAGAGTAGATTAAAAGGGGACTTTAGGGGGTTGGCTCTCACGCAGTCTGACCGACGTCCTTCACGAGGAGGACATGGAGACACAGAGGTGATACACAGGGTCACAGAAGACGATGACCACCCACAAGCCAAGGAGCGGCCTCAGGAGGACCCGAGCCAGCTGACACCTTGGCTTCGCACTCCCAGCCTCCAGGCCTCCTCACATGAACCTACTGCTGAAGCCGCCTGGCCTGCAGGGCTTTGGTAGGTGGGCCCGGCAGGCAAACAGCCTGGGCTTTGGGGACAGAGACCACGAGCTGTCCTCCAGAAGGCCCCGCTGGTGCCCAGGACCCCTGGCTGGCCTGACCCAGCAGCCTGCGGGGGTCTTGGAGGCTGGCACCCTCCGCCAGGCGAGGGATGGGGTCTACAATCTGAGCGGCTGATGGCTTCCCGGGTGACAGTCAAGCCCGTTAGAAGTAGCTGCTGTCGGCATAGCAACCATGAGCCATCTCGTGCACTTTCCAGATTAAAAAAGCTCCCTGCTTCAGGACTGAGGGGAGAAAGATGTAAAAGCAGAGATGAAACTGAGTTCCCAACGGGAGCGGTTGCCATGGTGCCCTGCTGGCCCTGGAGCGTGTCAGCTGCCGTGGGGGTCCCTCCCTTCTTGGGGCAGATGAGGGTCTGAGAGGCAGTGCAGACCAGCCCCCCACAGTGCGGGAGGGACATCGCAGCTGTGCTTTACCTAGAGAGGGGAGTGAATAATGAGAATTCATATTTTGAGAATGACTATACGGCCAATATACAGAGCTGCTCAAAATCTAAACTCTCTGGCTGAGGATTTGTTTCAAACGTTTGCTGAAATGCAGTGTGTCTGAGGTGGGGTCTAAGGTCCCACGTCTGAATGTTGGATTGTGGGAAAAGACACGTACCATCCCGTCTGCCATCTTATCCCAGAGACGCTGCGTCTGAACCGGCCCCGGGGGACCGCGGTGCGGCTGTTCCAGGGTCTGTATGCTGTGCGTCAGGCCTTATCAGAGCCTTTCTTTGTGCCGGAGTCTGAGGGAGGAGGCAGCTGGACCTGAATGAGCAAGGCATGCGGCTGCCACGCGGGAACACCCTGGCAAGGGGAGGAGAGAAGAGGTGACGCGGCTCCAGGGCACTGGGCGGGGCGCCCCCCACTTTGCCTGTCACCGGGGTGGGGGCCTGGGGGCGGGCTCGGTGGAGCAGCGTGGCGGAGGTGGGTGAGGACACGCCACCGCGGCCGCGTGCTGAGTTGCTGCGGCCTTTCCCTACTGACCTGCTCTTACAGGTCATGCTGCCAGGCAACTTCCCTGGAGGTCCAGCGGTTAACTGTCTGTGCTGCCACCGGGGTGGGTTCGATCCCTGGTCAGGGAACTAAGATCCCCCGTGCCATGCAGTGCACGCGGCCGGAAGTCAAAAAAGTTAAACGAACCGACAGACCATAATGCTGGGCAAACACCTCTGTCCATGTGGCTCTTCGCCCTAGAATTACTGTCTGGGGCGAAAAAACCCAGTCATGGAATTCCGGAGCTAAAACACACCTGCTGATTGGCTCTGTCCCTCTCCGGGGGTGTTCACCGACAGCTCACGAGCACGGCCTCACAGCCTGGCATGTTTGGCTTTTGTCACTTTGCTTTTGCTAAAACGAACCAAACCAGAACAACAAAACCCCTAGGAAGTAGGGCTTGCATGAAGCAGCCCTCCATCTTGGCTTTAATTCACATGTCCCTACTTACTAATGGCACGGGATACTTCTCCTCATTTAGCAGACAAAGTTCTTCGACCACCTGTCAGTTGAGAATGAGGCAAGGTGTTTGTATTTCTGAGGCTCTTTTGATGTGGTGGAATAGACTTTTCTTCTTGGGCCCCGTGGGCTCACCTGCACTGTGGTCCTTACGCATCGGTGTTCACATCGGATATGGAGATATTTCTCTCTAACCCACTGGTTTGTCCAAAATACGACTGAATAGTTTTTTGCAGCCATTTTTCCAGTAGTCGTATACGGATGTGAGAGTTGGATCATAAAGATGGCTGGGCGCCGAAGAATTGATGCTTTTGAAGTGTGGTGTTGGAGGAGACTCTTGAGAGTCCCTTGGACTGCAAGGAGATCAAACCAGTCCGTCCTAAAGGAAATCAACACTGAATATTCATTGGAAGGACTGATGCTGAAGCTGAAACTCCAATACTTTGGCCAGCTGATGCGAAGAACTGACTCATTGGAAAAGAGCCTGATGCTGGGAGGGATTGGGGGCAGGAGGAGAAGGGGACGACAGAGGATGAGATGGTTGGATGGCATCACCGACTCCATGGAGATGAGTTTGAGTAAGCTCCGGGAGTTGGTGATGGGCAGGGAGGCCTGGCGTGCTGCAGTCCATGGGGTCTCAAAGAGTCGGACACGGCTGAGCGACTGAACGGCTGCTAAGCCGACAGCCTGCACTTCTGTTCCTGACTGTTGGTTTTAGTGTCAACATGTGAAGAGCTTGGAAGTCATCTGCTCTCACAATAAGAAAAAAGCTGAATGTCCTGAAGCTCAGTGACTCCTCCCAGACCCATTGGAGAGTGGAGGTCACAGCAGAGTTCCCAACCCCACAAAGTTCAAGAGAGAATCACCGGTCACCAGCAGCAGCCGGGGACTCGCAGGACCCAAGGGACCCCATCAGTGGTGACACCGAAGAAACGCTGGAGGCTGAGTGGACTCGTTTGAGTTAAAAGCTCAAGGGGACCCGTCTGAGGGGGCCCCACACTCTCCCGAGTTTTCCCTCAAGCAGCGCACCGGGTTCTCACAGTGAAGACGGGAGCAACACCCCCTTGTGTGTGACTGGAAGGGCAGCACCCATCGTGACACAGGCTCGGATGGTCCTCCACAAGCAGAGCCAGCAAGCAAGGGGGAGGACATTCTCCGAGCTCCATACGACACACAGGAAGGGCAGACCCGGCGGCACCTCCCGAGCCTCGTGGCCTCACTGACGGGGGCGGAGAAGCCCCGAGAAGCACTCGTGAGGGTCACGGGCCCCTGAGGAGATGGACACCTAGTCGTGTGATCAGGAAACAGTCCTCCGTCCTCTGCGTCTTCCGCCCCATTGACGGGGTCCTGTGTCTGCAGACGATCACCGCTCAAGGAGGAGTCTCCAGGGGAACCCAGGGACAGCGGGGGGACAAGGCCGGGATCCTGGAGGACGGCTCAGCTTGACACTTACAGCTGAGCAGACGGTAAGCGGAGCCGCACTTCCAGGGAGAAAAATGTAAAAACCTCACACTAAAAGCTCCGTCCACCCCAGGTCTACTACCCAACAGATCCACTACACTGCCTTTTAGCAAAAGGTTACCCGTGCATTGGAGAAAAGGAAAGACACAGTCTGAAGAGCAAAGCCTCAGAACCAGCCCAAGACGTGGAGAGGTTCTGGCCCCACGGGACTGGGAATTCAACACACCTATGGTTACGATGCTACGGTCTCTACTGGAAAACGTGGGCAACGCACAGGAGCAGGTGAGTGTCAGAAGCAGAGAGACAGAAACACTAAGCAAGAATGGAAGGAAAATTCTAGGGGAGAAGAACCTCTCAGCTCTAGACTGGACATCACTGGGTAAAGAGTCAGTGAACCTGAAGATACGCCTCTAGAAACTTCTCAAGGTAAAACTTTAACAGAGAAAAAACAAGTGGGGGAAAAAAAAAAGGAATCAGAATGTTCAAGAACTGTGAGACAATTGTAAAAAAGTGCAACGTGTTCACAATAAGGATTCCAGAGAAGGGAGCAGAGAAAAGGGTTAAAGGCGTAATGGCTGAGAGTATTCCAAAATTCATGACAGGAAACAAACAGTAACTGCAGGCATCTCGGACGGCAGGGGCGGGTCAACACCCAAAACTCGCCAGAGGTGTGGATCACACTCAAAAGCAAAGAGGAAGTCGTGAAAGAGGCCAGAGTGAAACAAACAACAAAGTCTCTCACTGGAAGAGAAACAAGGACAGGTGCCGGGAGCCGGCTCACGGGATCCCACCCATGACAAGGTCATGACGGAGAAAGCCTGATGGGCAAGGCGGATCAGGTTTTCAGGGGTTTCGAAAAGGCCAGCTCACGAGATCCCACCCATGACAAGGTCATGAGGAGAAAACCTGACAGGCAAGGTGGATCAGGTTTTCAGGGATTCCGAAAAGCTGCCCCCGGCGCTCACCTTAAAGATGGTATCTGTCTTTCTGATGCCTGCCTCAATGGACTACTCCCTAATTTCTGTGACACAGGCAGAAGGCCTTCCCCGATCTCTTCCCAAATAAGAATCAATTTAGAACTTTAATCAATAAGTTTCCCGGGTGGTGGTATTTTATGAGATTATCCAGGGTGAAAGGAGGGTTTTAATTTAAACTCCTTTGCTGGTAGTTTGTTAGCTAAATGCATTTATGCCCTTGGTACTAATATGCATGATTGCTTATAATATCCTAATCATAAAACAGCATAAAGAACCTGATCATATAAAGGCCCTAATAGACATAGAGCCCTTTGGGGAGTGAGGGAGCCCTATTAGAAAACACAAGAAAAATTATTCTAAAAGTGGTTATTGGGTTAACGTTTCCTTGCTATGTTTTTGCGCTTAATGTGCTAAGCTTGTGTTATAGAAACCATTGTTAATATAGTTAAAGATCTAGAGAAATAAGAGCTTAGCCCTAGTGTGGTAACAATGAGATGGTTGCTAATTGTCAGCCAGGAGTGCTAGGCAGAGGCTGCCTCACTGAAGCCGCAGAGTCTGTGTGGGGGTAAACTTCTTAGATAAACGCAACTGACAACTTCTGCAGAAGGATTAATTTTTGTGTTAACAAGGTTATACTTCTGCTCTGTACTGTTGCCCTAGGAGACTGCTACCTTTCAGTTAAGGTCACCAGAGAAACAGAAAATAGGTTTACATTCACATGACCTGCATAAAATGTTAATAGGCCCCAAGGCCAGAAGATAATGGACAAGACCCTCATAAACAAAGAAGTATGCAGAAAACACCCTGGTTTCGTGAAGGACAAGCTGACATAATGTTAAACTATCTTCCCCTTAGAAATGTACTAATTTAGGGTATAAAAGCCACGGTAAAAAATAAAGCATTGCCAGACCCTGCCAGACCCTGCAAACACCCCCGTCTGGTCACGCTCTCTCTCTCTTTCTCGCTGACGCCATTCATCCTGAGGGTACCCCTGGATCCTGCTGGGGCTGGACCCCGGCAGACAGGAATTACAGTAGACTTTAATAAATTAAAAAAAAAATTATTTGGTGTGGCAGGTCTTAGCTAGGGCACGCGAGGCCTTTTGGTTGAGCGTGAGGGGTCTGTTCACTGACCAGGAGTCGAACTGCCCGTGTTGGACAGCAGTCTTCGCCTCTGGACGCCCGTGAGGGCCCCCAGGCGCCACTTTTTGGCTGAGCAATTCTGTGACAGGACGGTGCAGTGCAGGGCCCTTCTTCACGGCCTGTCGAGTGCACTTTAGGGGGTGCCCTGGGCGCCGGAGGGCCGCCTGCACCCAGGGGGCCGCTGGACGGTCCCCCCGGCCAACCCGCCGGCTGGGCTGCCCTGGAGGGGGCCTGATCCCCTCGGCTTGTTCCTCCACGGCAGCCAGGCCCACAGGAGGCCGTGGGCTGGTGGGGCTGGAGAAGCAAGGCCACCCTCTCTCGCGTGGGAGACCCCTGTGACCTGGACTCTCAGCCCCGAGGCCCCCAGAGCGGCAGGTGTCCTCGGGGCCGCTTCTTCGCTCTTTCTGCGGCGTCTGCTCTCCCCTCGGCCTCGAGGACCAGCTTGGTTCCTCTGGGGAAGAAGCGGCCGGCTCTGCGGGAGGCCCTCAGCAGGTGAACCAAGCTCACTTCAGGGAAGGAAGGGCGCTGGTCACAAAGACGCTCGCCAACTCCAGCAGCGTGGATGCGTGAGTGCAGCAGAGGCTTTCACAAGGGACCCAGACCCCCAGTTCTTCAGCGAAGGTCTGCACGGCCTCCTGGCCCACGCCCCGCCTGTGGTTGTCACCGGAGTCCTGCTCCCCGGAGAAACCCTGTGCGCCCGCCCCGAGTCAGCCAGCTCCCCAGGCTCACGGCCGGGAACACTCCAGCGGGGAGGTCAAGTGTTCTCTGCTTTGAGAAAGCAACGAACCTCGCCGAGGGTAGGCGGCCGGCTTGCATGCGCCTGGACAGCCAGTCAGCAGACCGCCCCCACCCCGTCTGCACAGGCCCCCACCCCGGCGCCCGCCCTCTCTGCTCCCCCAGCGTTCCCATGGCTGATACCCGGCTGGCTGCCCTCGGGTCTGTGAAAAGGGGGCGCTGGCTCCCCTTACCTTGATCCCCAACACCTCTTTCCAAGCCAGCGGCCACGGCAGGGAAGGGCGGGAAGCGGTCCTCAGACACAGCCCAGCCCCGGCCGAGTCAGGACCAAGTCCCCGCGTCTGGCTGGTCCACGGGAAAGCACCCCGACGCTGGCCGTGAGCACACAGTGCTGGAATCAGAATTCCTCAGGCTTGCACGTTATAAGGAATTAGGAAGCAAGATGAAGGGGAAGGAGAAAACAGAAAATCACTTGCCCAGACATCGGTGATTAAAGGTGCTTTAATTTTTAAAAACTATTAATTTTGCTACGCTGGGTTTTCACTGTGGCACGTGGGATCCCGCTTCCTGACCAGGGATCGAACCTGGGCACCTGCATTGGGAGCGCAGACTCAGCCGCTGGACCACAGGGAAGCCCCCCGACGCCGTCAATCCTGCAGTGAGCTGCTCCTATTTTCTGCACCCACAGCACGGGGTGGCCCTCGAGGCCCTGTGCGAGGGAGGGCCACCCACGGGGTTCCCCACCCCCCGAGAAACAGCTCTGCTTCCAGCTGACAGTGACTCAATTCTGTCACCGGTCGGCGCTCACATCTGTGTGTGTGGCCCCGTGCAGACTCGGAGAGCACCACGGCGCGCCAGACGCAGGTCCTCTTGGCCTTTTCCACCTGGAAGCCCCTCCCTCTGGGCTGGTAGGGTCTGGCCCCGACCAGGCCCCGGGCCTCTGCCAACAGACGCGCTCATCAGCTTCAGGACTGGGAGGAGGAGGGCCGCTGGGCTGGACTCTTCCAGGGCAGTCCACACTCAAGGGGACGGGCCTCCCCCCCGGCCCTGCAGGTGACCCAGCCGGGCCCCGGAGCCCACCTGCCTCCCCGCAGGCTCCGCTGTGGCCGCACCTTGCTGCCTGGGGGGCCGTCGGCCGGCCGCCCCTCCCGGTCCCGACCTGCCTGCCTGAGGGGCGCCCGCTGATGGCCTGGCCCTGCAGGCCGGCTCTGGCCCAGGCCCCTGGGACCGCCCCTCCTCACCAGGCGGCTGCCCTCACTGGGACAGATATGGCGGGAACCAGCACCCTGTCCAAGGACGACTGTGTCCTCAGCTGCCCTTGGCGCTGAGCTCCGCCCCCGTGGCCCTGGTCTGCCTGGACACTGCCCCCATCCCGGCGCCCCTCCACCGGGACCCTCTGCAGTCACGGCCAGCCCTGGACGCTCCGGTCCTGACAACACTGGGGCCCGGGCCGGCCGAGCAGCTGCCCACACTGCGGGCCAGACAGGCCGCGCCGCTGCTGACACGGGGGCCCGTCGGACGCCTGTGGGAGGCTGGGGTCGTCAGGCTCCTGTGTCCCCTCAGAGCAGGGCCACCTGAACCGCCCTCTGAGGGATGAGGACGACAGCGAAGCGTGTCCACCTCTGCAGGCACAGCCGGTGAGACACAGCGCCGCAAACGCCCGCCACACTCCCCGCCGAGGCGGGGTCCGCGCTGTTCCCCGGAGGCCGTGGTTTTCCTCTCAGCAGACACCGTGGGGAGGTCCACAGCACGGCGAACGAAGCCAGGAGGCACAGGGGGGCCTGCCTCTCGCTCGGAGGTCCCCTCGAGCAGGTGAGGTGCGGCCCCAGGCCCCCAGCCCGCCGGGACCCTCGCCGTCCACAGGCCGCTGCGCAATGCCCCGCAGGGCCCGGAGCCGCGCGGCCCACAGTCCCGCCCGTGCGCTGCTCTGGTCTGGAGAGACGTGGCCGCCGACGGTGAAGGAGACGCGGGGAGAGGCAGGGCCGCCGGACACGAAGCTCCGGGGCCCTTGGGGCTCCGGCTGCCGCCGCCCCCAGGAGCAGTCAGATCGGGAGACGCACTTGCCGGGGGAGCATGCTCAAGGGCCAGACGGCGTCCCATCCTCACCTGGGGATTCCAGGTAACTAGACATGCACGGTGCTATTTTTGGTAACATAGATACAATTTAATGATTCTAATTTTTTTGTTTTTTGTTTTTTTACAAGTCAGGTGCCGTAAGCATTCAAATAATCCATCTTTTAGAAAGTACGTTTACAGCATCAAAAGAATTAAGATGAAATATAAACCTTTCTACTTACAAGTTTTATACAGATTAACCAAATCACAAATACCACAAATAAATGTTAAGTTTTAACAATATAATGAATAAACATTCAGATTCTTAATAAAATCTTCCTTTAACATTTGTTTTTAACTTACCATTATACTAAGTAACCTATGCAGAATTTGGGGTACAACACCAAGAAGGCACCCACAGGACAGAGCAGACAGGAAGCAGGTCTGGGCCTTTCTCAAGGGCTCCAGGCGCAGAAAGCGCAGGGAAGGCGCGGCTCCAGTGGAGACCGTGCGGGAGGCCCTGGGTTCCTCTGCTGGACACGCCTCTCATCTGCGCTAAGAGGGTCACATTTCAAACACCAGCACCATTTTAAAGCACGGACGCTTTAAAATGTATAAGCGGGACTGCTCAGATTTCCAAAACCACTACATTTACAAAAATATTTCCCTTAAAAACTTGGGATTGTCCAAAACACTGACTTACAAATATAAAAGTATGATGGAAGGGCCTAAAGCACGTGTGCATATATGTACGTGTGTTAACACACCGTCACGTGCTACAGAAAAGTTACCAATTTAAAACCGTGGTAACACGTCAGCAACCGAAGGTCAGTCTCCTCTGCGCCGTCTGCACGTGACTGGCACACGCGTGTTGCAGGCTGTACCCCCACCTGCCTCGGGGACAGACCGACCCCGGGCCCTCCGCACACGGCCGCAGCAGGAGTCACGCGGACACGCCACCAGACGCAAGGGCCTTCCGCCTCATCTGCGGCCCGCACGGCCGTCTCGCGCGCTCGCAGGCCCGCCCTGCTGCTGTTAGGAGTTCTGTCTCATACTCACTGAAGGGATTGGAATGTTTCAACAGGAATTTTTGCTTACGTTTTAGACACCAAGAAAGCCACCGGCCCCAAGCTGAGGAGCAGGGGGCAGTCACAGCGTGAATTCACGTGACCTCATGCGCACGTTTCGAGAGACGCAGGCAGACCCGACGGGTGAGCCTCACACACCACAGCCAGAGAGCTCTTCACAGGTTCCTTGTGTAGACAACTTCCTGACCTGCTGATCCAAGCTTGGCGTGACTAGTAAAGGGCTGCAGGGATGTCAACACAGGGTTAGTGGCTTCCTGCCCCGGGGACCCCTGGACAGTGAGGGTCGGGGAAGCCTCCAGCCCCCAGGGGTTAGTAACCAAGGCTACGGCTTTCTGTCTGGTTAGCGAACTGCAGGTTAACCTCCTAACACTACTCTGGAATGTTAGTAGCCAGCACAGAGCAGCAAAGCAAGAGACCGCAGCTCCTTTGAGACGCACCCGGGGCCCCCGGAGCCCTGTTGCACGGCCCCGCGGGCCTTCACAGCACAGCTCTGCGCACGGAGGCGAAGCCACGACTCCCAGGGCCAACACCCAGATGCAGCTCTGGTCTGCGGGGGAGTCCAGCATGCCAGGCCCTCCTGGCGCTTGACTGGGACACAGCCACCCTCCAGGAAGAACCAGAGAACCCAGCTTGCGACTTCTGGGCTGCGTCCTCAGAGTCTGACAGAACACTGCAGACCTGTGATCTGAGGACAGGACCGCGTCAGAACTGATGCTCTGCTGCGTGGGGGGAAAACCCTCCACAATGCTGTCTACGTCACCTCACACAAACCAGAGTGCTCGGCCAGCGCCCAGCAGGGAAGGGGCCCGGCGGGCTTCCTGCTCTAAGCACAGCCTGTGCGTGACTGCTGGTTCGGACCCCATGATCCGGAGGAAATCAACACTGAATCTTAACGTGAACACGGAGATAGAGGACGTCCGTTTATTTTCAGGAATGACAAGTGCATTTCTGTTCGTATTAGCAGGCAGTCTTTATATAACCCATTCTCCACTGCTGTCAAAAACCAAACAAGAAAGAAAGGACAGCTGAGAAATGAAAAGCTGAAAACCGAGTGACTTTTCCTAAGTGATCTGCTGGATAGCATTTTCCGTGGAACACAACTCAGAGGTAACAACAGAGTTTTCGTTTCAACCACAGGCTTGTGGCAGGTGGACTCATCTCCGCACAGAAGCTGTAACAGTCATGCGAGGGAACAGGCAGAGTTCTGAGCACGGGCACGCGGGGGCGCCGGCACACGGGCCGGGCGGGCTCCAGGCGGGCGCCCCAGGCGTGAGCGGGCCCTGGCGCAGGCTCCCCAGGCTCTAGCACACGGTCACACGGGAGGTGGAGGATGAACTTGAGATGCTGACATGCTGCAGGAGGAAGGAAGTGTACAACGGCCGCCCCCCACCCGGCCCTCAGCTGTCGGGAGGGCGCCCGGCGGCCTGCGCCCCCTTCCCGATCCCGGGGAGCCGGCGCTGCTGGCGCGACTCCCCCAAGCAGGCAGGGCCGCGTGTGACGTGCCCTGCAAGTGCTCTGCCCCCCGCCGGGGCAGGTGAGCTGCGGGCCTCCTCCTCCTGTTTAGAGAAGAGACAGTGCTCTACCCCTGACGCCTGCGCGGCATCAGCGGGATGTGAGGTGGCGGGAGTGCAAAGGGGGCGGTCACGGCGCAAAGCGCCCGGGAGGCGGGAGACGGGGCGGGACTCAGGAGGGGAGGGGCCACGGCATCTCTCAGAGCAGAAGGCGGCTCGGCTCGTGACTGAAGCAAGGTGGGCGGGAGCAGCCCTGAGGGACGCAGAGCCGCAGGTCACGGAGGCGACGCACACGGGGCCAGAACAGCGCTCTGGCCAGAGGGAGTTCTTTGAAAGCACAGAAGCCGCCCCTCCGACGGCTCAGAGGATCAGGTGGACACGCAGACGGGCTGGGGACAGGCGGGCCGGGAGCTGCAGGAGCCGCGGGGTCTGCACGCCGTCCTCGGGCCCGTGTCCTGTGGGGAGACAGACAGACCCTCTGTGAGCCACGGACGCGCCACGGGCAAACCGCAGCGGCAGGGGGACAGAAAAGCATGAAGGCAGAGAACACTCCGGCAGCAAAGGCCGCCTTCCCGGAACCACCCCGCAAGGCGGGGCTCGCCTCCAGCCCGGGGCGCCTGCCCTCAGAGGCCCCAGAGGCCGCCCCGGGACGCGGGAAGGCTCGCGCCCTGCCCCACCGCCGGGCTCCCGGACGCCCTTCTTTGGCCACACTGACAGCATGTGGCGGGAACTGCTTCCCAACCAGCGGTCGAAACGGCGCCCTGCATCTGAGGTGTGGCTCACGGGAAGCCTCCCAGCGGCCTCTGATTTTTCCCTTTAGTTTATTTTTGGCTGCGCTGGTCTCTGCTATGGCACGCAGGCGTCTCTAGCTGCGCTGTGCGGGCGGGGTGCCTTTCACCAAGCGGCAGTCCACCCCGGGACGCGCACGTCATGTAAACGCTCTGGACGGGCAGGCGGGCCAGAACCACCACACGGGCGCAGCTGGCGCTGCCTTAAATGCCCCAGTTTTCTTTGCCCAAGCATGACCAGCACAGCCACGGGCTGGTCGGAGGCGCGAGGCTGGCAGGCTGGACTGGGAAGGGCAGGAAGGGCCCCCTGCCACCCCGAGCCCTGAGAGGCGGCCACGAGGGCTCAACAGGCCTCCGGGAGGCCCAGCACCCCCTAACGTCCTGTCCTACTTGAGAAAATCATACTCCAGGTCAAACCCGCGCCCCCTGCCAACAGACCCGCAGTCTCACTGGGAGCAGAAGGACTTGGGGTTCACCACCCTCCCCCAGGACCGTCCTGGGGGAAGGGCACGGAGAAGCCGTGCGGAACCCCCTGCCCGGCCCTCCGACGTCCAAGCCGGCCTGTCCCAAGCATGTCCCAGCAGAGGCCTCAACCTTGTCCTAATTCTTTGCGACACTCACTTCTAGAGTTCTGATACAAGCCCCACTCTCTCCCTTTCCAGAGTCTCTAAAACTGAGATCAGTGTTTCCTCTTTTTGAGCACTTTTTAAAAAAAACCTACCAACACTGCTGTTTGGTTTACCACACCTCGGGCTGCGGAGCTTCCACACTAAAATCCCTCTTTAATGATATTTAATAACACACTGTCTCCTTCTCCAGGACTTATCATATGGTTAAAGCTCCAGGTACCTGACAAATTTAAGATCGGTATCCCGGCTGGAATCGAGCAGTCTCTTCAAAAATGAGCTCTTTGAGCTTTTCCTTGGGCAAGTCGTCCAATTCCATGTCAAACTTGAAGGGTGCTTCGGCGACGGGCTTGAAGAGAAAGCAGAACTTTGAGACGAGGGAGGCCGTGGCGGAGGCCGCTGTCCAGGCTCTGGGCTCCCGCCGGCAGCACCGGCCCGAGGTGTGAGGGGTGCCCGGCGCGCCCTGGACCGCCCGCGGGCAGCGACCCCGCATGGCGCTGGGGTGTGGCCAGGTGCTGCGGGGGCGGGGAGGGTGCGGCTGGCTGCCCTGTGTCCACAGCCAAAGCCCCGATGCTCCAACACGCGCGTCTAGTTAAACACACGATAGCACCTTTACTGTTTTACCACAGTAAAGCACAAAGCCTCAAGGAAGACGAAATTGTGGCAAACAGCCACATTGACATTAAACAGAATGAACCCTGCTTTATCTAAATTTAGATACAAAAATGTAAGAATGAGATGGAAATACTCCAAATTTTAATAACGATATCTGTGTAATAAGACTACAAACTGATGTTTCTTGTATTTTCTGGTAAGTTTTTTTTTTTTTTTTAAATATCCCCTCTCTATATAAATAACCAGAAAGTTAACACTGTCTATGTATGTCAATGGAGAAGAACATGGCAATCCACTCCAGTATTCTTGCCAGGAGACTCCCATGGACAGAAAAGCCCGACAGGCCATGGTCCATGGAGTCGCAGAGTCGGACACGACTGAAGTGACCCAGCACGTGCGCCAGAGAGTCTCCGCACACGCTCAGTGAGGTCACCAGGCAGCCCAGGCCTCATCCCTGCCACCCTGACGCCAGTCCTAAGGGGCAGGAGACACACCCCACACTCGGCTCCGGCCTCCTCGAAGCGGGAGAGGAGACACGCGGGCGCTCTTCCTGCAGGAGGGCTCTCCGCGTGGGGCCCTGGGCACGCCGCCCTCTGATCCTCCAGCGCCCAGGGCAGTGGGAGCCCCGGGCCCCTCGTTCCCCGCTGCTGCCCTCTGACCACAGGGAGGCAGCCTCCACTGCTGCTGGGGGAGCTGACGGGTCCGTGCGCCCCCGCCCTCCCTGGCCTGTGGCGGCGGCCCCGGCAGGCAGGCAGGCAGGCAGGCAGGCAGGCGGCGGCCGGACTCTCACCTCGTCGCTCGGGTCGTAGTACTGCTCCAGGTACGGGTGAGCCAAGGCCTGCTCCACCTCGATCCTCTTGTGAGGGTTGAACGTCAACATTTTGTCCAGTAAATCCAGAGCTACAGACAGAAAGGTTTTGCACAGGTGAGAACCCAAAGGAGCAGTCACCAAACACCTCGCTCTTCCTGTTTAAGTCAAGAGCCACAGACGGGGGAGCTGAGGGAGCCGTGAGCTCAGGGGAGCCCGCGCCACCTGAGCGTCTGACGGCAGAGACCAGACTCAGGAAGGCGGCGCGCTCAGCAAAGCCTGCACACGGAGCCAGGATTCAGGCCCAAGTCTGCCCACAAAACGCGGCCTGGTCTGAAGGCACGGCTGTGCGCTGCAGGGCCACAAGCCGAGGCTGTTCGCCTTACTGCTCCTAGGTCAGCTCCAAGGTCACTTCTGCAGTGGTTACTTCCTGCCATGTGGCTTCAGCCTCCTTCCATGAGGTTCTGGCTGACTGGAAACACGTTCCCTGCTGGAGACAGCAGGTGGGCGGTCTGCCCAGGGGCGCTGGGCTCTGCCCCCATGAGTCGCCTCTGCAGCCCGCCACCCCTACCCACCTTCAGTGAGGAGTCCATCCTCGTAGTAAACCACGTTGGATGTGATGAGAAACTCCACACAACAAAGGACTTTTTTCAAGTCCATAAAGTGAAGTGTGAAAAAGAGTAGGATCTTTTTAAAGTCCACATAATGAATTTCTATGAATACATTTTCCAACCAGCAAACGGGAACACGGGACACCTGCTGGGCCCCAGCGCCCCCCCAGGGCCTGCCCCCCGGCCTCCCCTAGAGCACTGGCGTCTGCTTCAGGACTTGCTGACCTTCGCCCGCGGCAGTCAGAGCCCCCAGCGCCGTCTTTAACCCCCACCTCCTGCTATTGCTGGGACGGATGCACGCCCGAGCGACGACGGCATTCCTAAATCAGACCTCGCGTTCCTTAAAGTTCAATGCTAGGCAACAACTTCAAAGGAAAAGAGCTTTTTTCTTTTTTTTGCTACTGGAGAAAGGCCTGGCCTCCAGCCTGCTCCACCTGCACTGTGCGCAGTGACAGGAGGCCGGGGGAGACGAGCCACGGGCTGGTGCAGGCCGGGCTCTCCGCCACGCGCCCAGCATGCCGGGCCCTGCAGTTGCACTGAGCCACGTCGCCCATGAACACGCGTCCCTGGGTGCAGAGGCCACCGGCCCTCAAAGACCGACGTCCCTCTGAGGCCGGATGGCATCCCGCTGGGACCCTGCCTCTCCCGGGGGGGCCAGGACCCCAGGCTGTCCCCCAACTCTGGGGGGAGCGCAGCACTGTGGCCCCACCGCCTGCCCCACGGGTCACTCCCCTGCCGGGCCCCAGGGCCTGGCTGGTGCTCACTCTGAGCCTGCTCACCCACCAGGCGGGACTCCGACCAGAAGAAGGCTGCTGCCTGTCCCACCCACCCTCAGCTCCAGGTGCCGAGCGGGGCCAGAGGAGGCCACCTGTGGAGGCTGTGCCAGCACGACCGTGCTGCTCAGACCCTGAGCTCAGAACCTGCTTCTGAAACCCCAGGGCTCAGCTGTCAGCACAGCCCTGGGCCTCGAGGGAGCGCCGCCCTGGGCAGGCCCGTCCCGCACGCCCTCATCACTGGGTCGCACGCGGCGTGAGCCGGGGGCACGGAGGACCGCGTGGGGCAGAGCGAGGGGCCGCCCCGGGCTCAGCCCGCACCCGAGCGTTCGGCAGCGCAGGGCGGCGTGCAGACGCCCGGGCGCCGTCGGCAAGGCTGTCGCTCCACAGGCCCCGGGGGCCTCAGGGCTGAGCAGCACACAGCCAAGAACTGCGGGACCCCGGCCAGTCCTCCTCTGCTCCGAGTGAGACGCCGCCCGCTCACGAGGGCGGGTCAGGCCCTCCCCGCGGCCGGCGCACGCGTCTCAGCACACGCTACGGGAAACCAGGCTCCCAGGGCGGCGTCCCTGGGCATTGCTGCAGCGGGCCCACACGCATCCTCCTGGGAAAAGGGGACCTTCTCCCCTGCAAGGCCGACCCTCCCTGCTGTGTCCTAGCCCCCCCACTCCCGGGGTCCGTTCTGGCTCTCCTTCAAACCCCTGCCCTGTGCCCCCACCCGAGGCGGTCACCAGGACCTGAAGCGAGCCCCCTCCTCTACAGGCTCTGAGGCCCTGCCCCCTGGCGCTGCCCAGGAAGGACTCCTGTCCACCCCCCGAGTCCCAGTCTTCACCCCTGGCCTCCTCCAGGACCTCAGCTGACTCCGGAGTCAGCTCAGAACCCATGCACGGGAGACTCTGTGGGTGGACAGGACCCTGGTGAACGTCCCACTGAGCGTACACGTGCACATGTGTTTGCAGGAGCAGTGAGAAAGTCTGCGTGCTTTTCAAACAGCAGGTTATCTGACAAACGGAGACAGATTTCTCACAAGAACTGCGTTTTTTTAAATTTCAAAAAACAGGGGACTTCCCTGGTGGTGAAGACTGCGAGCTTCCAGCACAGGAACGTGAGTCTGACTCCTGGCTGGGGAATGAAGATCCTGTGGGCAGCTCTTGCCTGGGGAAGCAGGGAGAGGCTTGGCCGCAGTGCCTGCCAGGGGCAGGGACACAGAGGACGGCGCTTGCAGGAGGCGACCGTGTCACCATCAGAAACGAGGCTGGCCAAGAGGAGAGGCGGGGGGGAAGGCACTGCTGCATCGCAAGCCCAGACTTGGTCACAGCGGCCGTGCCCGGAGTCTGGTCCCCAGGCTGGTGAGGCCCTCTGGGCTGAGGCTGGTCAGGGGGCTCCCGTGAAGGGCAGAGAAGGCCTCAGAGCCGGCCCTCCAGTCTGGAGGACTCCCCGCACCCGCAGCCCGCCACACTGCCCGTCTCTGACACGTCGTCTCCACGCGGCTGGGGCCACACCGTGCGCGACACATGCCGCGCCACCTCCTCAGCGAGCACCGCGCACTCCTGCTTCCCCTTCTGCTACGGAAACGGTAAAAAGCCACATTCAGGGGCTGTATTTCCAACTGTCCTACGAGGTGGGTGAAACTTGCCCCATTCTGAGGTAAGGAAAACGCGCAACGGCGAGGTCAGTGACTGCCCCAAGTCGCAGGCCTGGGCGCCCAGCCTGGCCCTGGAGCCAGCCCCGGAGCACAGGGCCGAGCGGGAGCGTGCGGCTGTCAGCACGCGGACGCTCGCGATGCTGTGCGGCCCAGAGCGATGCACACGCTGCCCGGGCGGGTCTGACCTACTCCACACTCCTCTGTGATCAAACCGACCACCGTTCACTTATGCTTGTCTTCTTGGTGTGTCTGTCTTTAAAGCTCAGGAAGATATTTTTCCTGCACACAGAGATCAGAAAAATACTGAGCACTCTAAATACTGTTAATTTTTAACAGTATGATTTTTAGAAAAGTATTTGATCATCAATTGTTTTACAATTCACTCTGATGTGTGAATAGTGATTTAATCTGATTTTCTTTCAGATGGCTATTCGACTAGCCCCGTGCCATCTGCTGAGGAATCATCTCTTCCCCTTCACCACAGTAACTTTGGAGGGAATCCCAAGCTAGGTTCCTCTGAAGGAAAATCTACACTACTACTGGCTCAAGGCACTCAGCAGCCAGAAATTCCCAACAAACATGTGAAAAGACATTCAACCTCACTCTTAATTAAAGAAAAACAAATTAAAATGCCACTTTCCCATTTGGTTGGCGAACCCCCAAGTTCAGTACCCAGAACTGCTGGAACAAGAGAAGTGGCACGGCTGCCGACCCGCCTTCAGTCCAGAGCGTCCACTGCTGGCGGGGAGGACGCCCCTCCCGCGGCCGTGACCACAGAGGCCACCAGACTGTGATGGCCTCTCAAGGCCCACACCTCGCACAATAAATCACATCAAGGCTGGTCTCCTGTATTTGAGAGACTTTACATTTCCTTCCCTGTGAACCACTATTAACGAGACAAACCCAGACGATCAGCTGCCTGCAAGCGGGCTCTTACTCTGTCCCACCGCGGCTGCACGTCCAGGGCCTCAGAACAGACACCCGCACGTCTCCTAGGCGGACACAGTGGTCTCCGTGTGCTGCAACAGAAGAGCAGACGCGAGCTGCCAGCAGATGAACCGGCCCCACCCCTCTGCACCTTCTCCCAGCGTGGGGAGCAGGGATGACCGTGAGACGTGCTCTGACCGCAGGCTGCGGCAGAGACGCCCTGCTCTCAGACCATGCAGCCCCTGCGCTGGTGCTTTCGGGACACCGCGGGCATGGAACGCCCTGTCTGGCCCACTGCAGGACGAGGGCCAGCAGACCTGTCCAGCCCGTGGGCTCAGCAGCCCCCGGCTGTCAGGCCTGGGCGACGGGGGGCGACTAACCACAAACGGGCACGATGCAGCTTTGGGGAACAACGGAAATGCTCTGCATCCCGACTAGGGTGAAGTTACAGGACTTCATACATTTGTTAAAATTCTAAGGCTTGCACAACTGAAAAGGCTGAGTTTTATTCTACGTAAATTATTCTGTGATAAACCTGACTTTTAAAAATTATCCGATGACAAGATGATTCTGAAGACATGAACTTAATCCAAGTTAAGAAGTTCCAAAGAAACCAACATGTGGAAAGCTAGACGTCACCTCCAGACCCCTTAGCCCCCGGCCGTGGCGCCGGCGTAAGAGGGGGGAGCAGTGAAGGCCGAGTGCCCACCGGGGCTGTGCTGACGACCCAGCAGCCGCAGCCCAGGGCCCAGAGCGCTCACGGAGCAGACAGACGAGAGCACATTTACCTTTGGAGTCAGCGTTCGGGAACAGCCTGTTCCATGGCACCTTATTTTTGTGTGGAAGAGAGAGCAGATAGTTTCTAGCTTTTAAATTTATTATACAATTCAGGTCTTCCTGCGATGGGGATCCAAGAATACCTGTCAGATAAAGTAATCTGCAGTTAGTTGTCAGGCCTGAGGTAACCAAACGCGCGCCAGCAGCAGGGGATGGGCCCTGGCGCTCACTGTCTTCTCACCACCTCCCAATGCTGGACTTTCTTACCAAGTTTTCAATCAAGGACGAATAGAAACAGCTCATGCCTATGACAGGTCCAAGAGCTGCAGGAACTCGTCTCCACTCCACCTCATGAAGGGCTCTGACGTGAGCATGGGCCCCAGACACTGAGGACCTTACCCAGAATGTGGTTCAGCTGGTCGAGGTAATGCTTCCCAGGGAAGATGGGCCTGTTGGAGAGCATCTCGGCTAGGATGCAGCCCACGGACCAGATGTCGATGGACTTGGTGTAGCCCTGCAGCGGGAGAGGGGAGAGTGACCCTGCCGCCCCGGGACGATGCGCGCTGCCTGCTCTGCAATTCAGAGGCGAGTGGAGACAGCACTCAGGCACAAGTGCAGCCGGCTTTCTCGTGAGACACCAGAACGCCAAGACTGCTTGATTTCACTCCTCTTCAGAGCAGATTCACTTGTTAAGAAAGAAATTCTGTAGTAGACCTCATTCCTTTCATCAAATGATTTGTGAGAAAGAATTAGAATGCCTGTAAGCTGAAGCTGGGAAAACGAGAAAGCAGTGAACAGCCACTGACTACTCTCAGACATCCGTGGACCAATCACTCATTCTGGAAACTTGGAAGACACTCAAAAGGGGCATTGCTCCATTTCTAGAATATCTTTCTTCATTCGGAAAATCATTAAAAACAAAATAACAACCCATGATTTCTGCCCCACCCCCCCAAAAAAAGGTGTGCTAGCTCCATCCTATTTAACTAATTCCTATTTCTCATCTTCTTTTTCTATTCATTTTTCAGGCATAGTTTTTCTTTTAAAGGAGTCTGGTGAAAAGACATGGAAGAACTGCCCTCCAACAGTGACACCAAGGCGTCGCCGTGTGAGCAGACCTCTACAGAGGACGCTCACGTGTGGCGGAAGTCAGAGAGGAAATGTGGAGAACAGCTCAGGGAAAAAAAATTCAGTCACATATTAAAGGCTATAGAAATACGGCAAAGTGTTTTTTGAAAATCAAAGACTTAATGATCAGATCTATGCCTGTGATAAAGTGGGCTGAATTTCAAACTAATTCTTTTTTTTTTTTTCCCAAACTAATTCTTTCCAACAAGAATTGGAGGTTTAGGGGCATCTCCCTAAAATGTCCTAGTAGTTATTAACATGCTGGTTACCGATATTATTACTACAATTAACAGCAACTATAACCACGATCAGGTGGAGACCGACTGTCCTCATGCAGCACCTGAACCACTGCTAAGGACGCACACACTGAAACAGCGGCAGTTCCTCCCCAAGTGACTCACACACAGACTCGCACGGGGGGAGAGAGTGAGGCGGCACGCGAGGGCGCGGGCGGGGACGACATGGGGTGGGGGGACAGTGCCCGGCGCCCCGTGAGGCTGCCCTCGTCTCACACGACGTGGCGTCCGCGTCCCCTGGCCACTCGTTCTCCCACACGCGCGGGAGGCCCTTCCGGGATGCCACATGTGAAATGAGGCAAGAGCGAACCCTGCTCTCCCGACGCTGGGCATTGCAGAATCTCACATGGGCATGGGCGTCAGCAAGAGCCACCAGGCCATGGTTTCACGTCCAGGGGGCAGGCACCCTTCCCCGCTGGGTTCCAGTGTGGGGTCAATGATATCAACTCTCCCTTTCCCAGCTTCAGGCCAAGACTCTTCTTCACTAACTCAAACCAAAACAGCAGATTTGAGAGACTGCAAGCAGCCCCAGGTGAGAAGCCAGCATGCTCAAATCAAGCCAAATGCTGAAGAGACATTACTCTCCTCACTAAAACGCTTTTGTTGCGGAAAATAAGCAGTTAAAAAACGAGAAATACCTAATTCACATTAACTTTTAAAATATGCTTAAAAATTAACATATCAAAAACTTCTCAGTTTTAACTGTCATATAGTAAATATTGACAGAGAAAACCCACATAAACAAAACCTGCCTAGGGTCTTGGACCAACATCTGGACCCTGAAGGGATCTGTAGCAGAGTGTGTGAGAACCCCTGCCTTTTCCATTCCTGCCATGTTTCTGCGAGTTAAAAATCCTATCAAGTGAGATGTTACAAATACACAGAGCACTCTCGCTGGCCAAAGCTGAGACAGTGAGTACTTAAAAAAAAACAAACAGGAAGATAACGGACAGCTCAGAAACAGAACCCGCACAGCCACCACGAGTCCACAATGATGCTTTCAAAACAGAGATGGGGTCAGAGGAGGAGAGAGAAGAGGGGAGTGCTTCTTGTTAATGTAATTTAGAGAAGCCTGCTCTGCACACCCCAGCGGGAGCAGTGACAGACACAGCGGTGCTCACGGCACCCCGGCGAGAGGCTCTGGGGGGAGGAGCCCCAGACACGGCCTGAGACCCTGCGGGGCCTCTGCAGCCGAGAGTGACCGGGCCCCTCACGAGGAGCCCGCCCCGAGAGGCAGGAAGAGAGCTCGGGCGGGCCTGAGGCCGCCTCTGCGCTCCCCAAGTGCTCCGGGCCGTGCAGGAGCGGGGGCGACCCACACGGGCCTGGCACACGAGCCGCAGTGAGGGCGCAGCCGGGCCAGCGCCGGACGAGGCCGCCAGGGCTCAGGAGCGTTCGCCAGCTCCTCAGGTTGGTCCGGCAGGAGTCACTGAGCCTGGCACGGGGGAAGTGAGAGGACAGCTGGGAGACAGGCAGGCAGATGGCAACGCGTACACAGGTGTGCCCCCGACCCAATTCTTCCGTGGGTGTACTGAGGAAGATGCTGGACACACTGCTGGGAGTGACACTCTCAGGCCAGAGGAGCCACGAGTGAGGATCCAAACCCAGCTTTTACTACAGTGAACGCCACAGAGCAGAGGCCACCATCCTGGTGGCCCCCCTGGGGTGGTGAGAGGCCCCCGGCACGCAGGCGCCCGGGCACGGAGCGACTGGCGCACGGCCGTCCACAGCAGGAGCCGGCCCTGTGGGACTGTCTGCCGTCCGGAATTGAGAGAACCAACACAGCGTTTTCTTCTTCGAAACATCTGTTATGCCAAGTCCTTCCTTATGATGGAATTTATTCTAATGGAATTTTTTTTTTTACTTCTACAGCTGACTAAACATGCGTATGACACCTAGAGTAACTACCTGCTTTCAACAAATTCCATTTCCTCACAAAAGCAACCTAACAGATGGCCAAGTCCTTTACGAGTCAAGGCTGGAGGACGAGAACCCAGCCCACGGGCCGCGCACTTCACTCACTGCCGTCGAGCCTCCCAGGACGACTTCTGGTTCTGACACCTGAACGTGGGTCCAGCGTTACTCTCACAGCTTCCCTGACACATTCGTTCCGGAGGAGGGAACGGAGTTCTTCAATCTCCACCTTGCGACACAGACTCGGGATGAGGTAAGAGGCGTCAGGCGCACAGACCTCCTCAAGCGAGACACCCAGTCAGACGCCACCTGCAGGTGATGCGCCAAGACGCAGGCGGCCCCACGGCGTCCTCACCCCTCACGCCAGGCTCACTCGCGACGGGCCTGCTCTACAGACTCTCTGCTCGTTTCCTGCGAGCAGACAAAGGCCCTGCCAGCAGTGTGCTTTCAACCTGGGTGCAGGACCACCATGTCATTCTGAAAGAGCTACAGCAGCTCCTGTTTTTTCCACACCTGTGTTTTCTTCCAATTTTATTGCAATTTTGCTGAAGCAGCTTCCTCATGATCAGGTAGGTGTGACTCTTAGAGGAAAGCCCTGGTCCGCATTCACAGACCACAGGCCGTGCAGAGCCCAGCTGACAGGCCGGCCTGAACCCGGCAGCAGCAGTTGCAAGGGAGGAAGCTGCCCGGGTGGAGGAGGGCTGGCCGGGGCGGGACGCAGGTGGATGGTGACGGGAGCACACCCCGCGGCTCTGTAAGCCAGCGCGAGACCAGCCGAGCGCTGGGACGTCAGTGCTGAAGGGAGACAAGACGGTACCCTGGGGCTGGCCAAACAGGCCAAGCCTCAGGCCAGGCTGACTGCAACTCACGTCCTAAGTTCTCTGGCCTCCGGGTTTTCTTCCGACGCAAACCTGGTCCTTACCTTGGAATTCAACATGATTTCTGGAGCCCGGTACCAGCGAGTGGCCACGTACTCTGTCAGGAACCCTGTGTGGTCGTGGTCCGGATCTGCAACACGGGCCAAGCCAAAGTCACAGATCTAGGGGAGAACAAGACAGGACACCTTCTGAGAGAGTCGAAGTCGTTAACAGCAGAGCCGCACAGACGCCAACAGGGCGACGGCAGAGCCGCGCAGACGCCAACAGGGCAACAGCAGCGGCGACGACCACAAGTGCCACCATTCTCACGCGGCAGAGCTCCAAGGGACTGGCCCATGCTGTCTCTTGCCTGGCCCTCACAACAACCGAAAGGCAGCCGCCTCGTGTCAGAAAGGGGCAGGCTGCCGAGCTCCTGCACGGAACACATTTTCAGAGGTATGCAGCCGCTACTGATTTGCTTACCCACAGCAATCCTGCTTAGGCCACTGATACACAGCTACGCACCAAGAATAAGTTCCAGCCCCCAGCAAGCGCTGGAACAGTCACCGCTGCGACCAACTACTTCTCTCCACACACGTGACCTCCCCTGCCTGCTCTGCCCACCTCCTTCCCCTCCTATAGTCAAACCCACTCCCAAAGCTGTGCGAGACGCTCCACATACTGACGATGAACCCTTACCCGCCCCCCCCCCAAAAAAATCCAGCTGTTAATTTCTCCTGACTCACGCAAGCTGGCCTTGACCATGCGACAGTTGGGGCTACTCCGGATGACAATGTGTGAGAAGAGCGACTGGAGCGTATTTGGTCCCAAACCACCGCAGGGCCTTCTAATTCCTAGCTCCTGGGGAACTAACCCGAGAGAGAGATGCTAACACAGACGGGAATCTAGCAGAAGGCCACCTGGAAGACAGATCGCTTCAGAGGCTGACTGCTTTAACTCAGTCAAAAACTGACAAGGGTCTGAGCTCAGTCCATAAAAATAGAAATACGGAGGCAGGACACGGCTCAGGGATATTCAGAAGACTTAACGGACACCAACCTCTGCTCAGAGACCCCACAGCTGATGGTCTTGACAACTTAAAAGGACTCTGAAGGCCCCGCCCACCTCCTCAGGACCCGTGGCCGTGGACACTGGCAACCCCTCGCAGCACCCCTGACCCCGGGCCCTGCTGCTTCCTCGATGTGGCACGCAGACGTTTTGTATCCGTGCCGCCCAACTCCCGTCCTCTGAGCCTGTCAGCGCGCCTTCAGGAGGAGCAAATGCCATGCCTGCTCCGCGTCCCTTCCAGGGCCGTGCTCTGGGCGCTCCAGGAGAGGGCCACACAGTTGCTGTGGCATCTTGAGGCCCCCCGTGGCCTCCAGCACCAGCCTCACCTCCACAGCCAGACGGCTTGCTGAGGCCATCACATGCTGGACAGCCGCAGGCTGACAGACTGCCTGAATCTCTGCAACGCACCTGCGCCGTGCACCCCCCCCTTGGGCACCCTCGGCATGGCCGGGCCCAGACGCGAGTCACAGCTCTCTGTGGGTCAGCAGAACCAGGTGAGAAGCCCGCATACAGGACCCCAGATCAGTGGGCTCAGTCCTGGGGCTGACGTCTCCACCCTCCTCTGGGAGCGGAAACAGAAGCAGGAGCCACGCTCGGGCAGGCGGACGGGACCTCATAGTTCTTCAGAGACAGGCCCTCGTGGCGTGAGCAACCTAAACATAGCTGTGGGAAGGGGTCCTCTGGAAAAAGGCACGCCGACATAACCCTGACCCCACTCTGGCCACAAGCTCTGGGGCTGAGCTCGTACCAAAAGGGCAGGATTTATCCTCTCTCCTCTGGAAGCTGGGCAAGCCTTTCCAACTGCCTGAACCAAGAGAACACACTGGAAGCGACGCTGTGTGACCTCCAAGGTGAGATCATAAAACGCAACGTGGCTTCCACCTGGGGAACTGGGAGCCTCTGGCCGTGTCGTGGGGACACCAGGTCACGTGGGCAACACGTGGCCATGCCGTGGCACCACCCGCCAGGCCTGTGGGGGATGATCTGAGCCTCCAGGGCCATGTCTTTCAGCTGCGGTCCAGAGGCTGAGCCCAGAGCAGTCACCGCCCCCCCTGCTGCCTGACCAAACTCCTGACCTCAGAAATTACAAGCTCAAACATGACTACCGCTGTGTCGGGCCATGAAATCTTGGGGGGCTTGAGAGAGGCTCTAGCCCGAGTGGAGGTGAGAGGTAAACAGGCGTCCACATGGGGAGGTGGCAAGAGCCCCCAAGGGGACTGGAGTCTGAGTAGAGGGTCCAGGAATACCCTGCACCGACCACTTACATCACTGGAAGCTGCACAGCGGTGACGTCACTGACTTTTATCCCTTGTGCGTTATCAGCTGGCATATTTACTTTAAGGAAGCACTGTCACTCATCACCCGGGGCTTCGTGCCTGCCCTGATGCCCGGAACCCACGGGGAAGACAGGGAAACCGTTTCCTCCTTCCCTGTCAGTTACCAGCTTTCAGAAGAGCGAGCTGGCTTAAGGAGGATCGTGTTTTACTACTGGTGTCCTACACTCCCAGTAGATAAAAATTATTGGCTATAATTTAACAAATCAAGAGGTACATGTAGGGAAATTCCGTTCACGGTCATCCACGGGAAGCTCACATGACTCTCTTAAAGTTCTTTTAACACTGCAACACTGAAAGCTAATACAGTATTAACCAAAAAACTTCCAAGGCTACAAAAAAAAAACCACGACAGTTCCATATTGAGGAAGGTAGACAACCAGGATATGGTAGAAGAAATAGAATATGACTTAGTCAAATGTCCTACCACTCTTACCTGGCTATCTTTGGGACTGAGTAAATTCAAATTCTCCTAGAACAAAAACCCCAAAGATATTTCATTTTGTGTCTTTTGAATCCTCCTTTCTAGGCCCACCCAGAAGCATACATGCTACGACCCTAGCAACCTGGGGTCCCCCTGGGGCTGCTGGATGAGGCTCAGTGAGCAAACAGCGAGGACAAAGACTGCTGGAGACCATACACCTCTGGAAGTTTCACTAAAAACACGTTGCAAGCAGAATCTCCAAATAGGGTCCACAACCCTCCCTTTTCTGTGGCCCCAAGAAATAAACAAGATGCCTGCAAGGAGAAGGTTCCAGGAGGGCCGTGAGAGGCCAGGGTGTCCTGGGTCTCACGGCTGGGCACCGAGCACAAAGCATGTTTATGGAAGCCAAGAAAGGAAGCTGACTGCTACTGGGCTTGACTGTACCCGGGTCAAAAGCTAAAGGTCTGAGACACTTAAAAGAGCTGACATCCTGAGGGCTCAAGAGTAAAAAATACTTACTAACACAGAAGTCAATGGAAAAAGGAAGAAGTAATGTAATTACCTGCTTGAAAATTCAAAAAAGACCCTAAATAACAAGACATCAGTAAAGCCACTGGTTACGAACTTTCTAGGCCTGGGGCTATGGGATGGCATCGCGGTCACCCCAAGCTCTGAGGAGGGGACGGGCGTCCGATGAGCTCAGAGCCCTCTTCCCACAGGCACTGGCTGCAGCCCCCACCCCGGGCCCCTACGCTGCCCGTGGGACACACTCCCACGACCAGCCCGTGACCGGGTGACACGCACCACACTCCCATCTGGAGTGAGACTCTGAGGACGTATGCCCACGTGGATGATGCATCCCCCATGCGGACATTTTCCAACGTGGGTCAACTGTACTGCTCTAAGTATCTAACACATCCTATTGTATTCCCGAGTGTGTGTTAAATTGAGTTTTGAAAACAATGCCTCGACTGTGCAGATGTCCGGTAACACACACATCCAGCGTGGGTGAGCAGGGAACAAAACGGCCCGAGGTAAAGACAAGTCCACCAGCCGAGAAGAGGCGGCAAAGTAGTAGCTTCCGTGTCCTCTTCTCAAGGAGGAGCATTTTCACGCAAAAGTTAACTTCTCCCAGAAATATTACATACTTTAAAGATTAAGAAGAGCTCTTCAAAACCAAACAACAGCAATCTGCCGTAACAGGACTGTGAAGGTAACAAAGAGAAAGAAAAAAAGAAAAGCAGTAGGAGACATCAAAATAATCTCTGTGATTTCTCAAGAAAACCACTAAGAGCTGACCAGGTTTGGCTGTTCCTAAGTGCACCCTCATCCTTCAGGCCACCCTGACTCATGTGCCCAGACCCACGGACAGCGATCTGGGGGCTACACCCCACGTGGGAAGGGCATGAGTCTAACTCAGAAGGATATTAAGGGGTGACAGAGTCCATACCAGCCGTGTCTGATGCAGGAAGCTTCCTCCACCACGTCTCACAGGCTGTCTGCTACACAGCTGTAAACACCCGAGACAGCAGATAAGCTAACTGTCTGAAGACAGGGCCACTGACAGTTCCAGAAGACTCTCCACGCAGAGCAGGCCTCAGTGCTGGGGCGCGGGCCCCTCACTTCTCCCTTTGCTGTTGGCTCCTTCTGTCTGCGGTCCCCTGCACCCAGCACGGCACCTTACCTACTGCAGGGCTGGCATGCTGGGAGGGACAGCACGATGCCACCTCCTTCCTGACACGTCATGGCCCCGGCCAGAGCCGGCGGCCTTCTCCTCTGGGTCTGGAGGCGCTCCTTTCAGAGCCTCCGTCACCGCAGATGGCACCACAGGCATACACTCTACCTCCGTGATGTACACGCAACATGCCACTCCTGCCAGGACCACCCCATCTTGATGAGCACAGCCTGGCAGTAGGTCTGGGACCAGGAAGAGTGAGGCCTCTAGAGCAGCTCCTCCTGAACACTGTTCTGGGTCTCCTGAGTTTCTACATGAATCTCAGCATCAGCCTGTCCGTTTCTGCAAAAACAGGCACCTGGGGCTTTGACAGGGACTGCATGAAGTCTGCGGACCACACTGGGAACACTGCCATCTCAAGAACACAGAGTCTTCCAACCCACGAACATGAGGTGTCCTCTCACGTGTCCAGGCCCTCTCACACTCAGACGCGCTTCCACTGGACTCTATAATCCCTTCTTCGTATCTGAGCCATCTGTAGGCCTCCCTCCTTATTTACCTCTGCCATGTATTAAAAGACTAGCACTCTTGACTTGCATTTCTTTTTGCCATAAAAATGCTTTCAAGTATTTCTGGTATAATTTTAAATACGAATAACAATAAATACAAACATGCCCCAGTAAAACAAGTGTTTTCAACAGCTACACCCTAAGTGAGAGTAAACACCAGGCTGACCTTGAGATCGCAGGTGGTGTTGAGCAGCAGGTTGGAAGGTTTGAGGTCACGGTGCAGCACGTTGGCTGAATGGATATACTTTAACCCTCTGAGGATCTGGTAAAGAAAGTAGCAGATATGGTCATTGCTGAGGTGTTGTGTCTTCAAGAGCTTGTAGAGATCTGTTTCCATGAGGTCCTGTACTATGTATCTGTTTGGAAAGGTTAAGGTAACATACCGAAATAGCTGGTTACACTCAGCAAAGCACTGAAAACAAAAGGAATGCCAACAATCCACTATGCCATCCTGAGGCCCCGGAGGGAAATGAGAACCTGATGGCAGGCGGGCGCACCTCAGCGGAAGGGGTCGGAGCTGTGCCCTACGCCTCAGCTCCTGTGAGACAGCACGTGCGCTGACGCCCCAGCGGAGACCTGACCTTGCGCAGGAGACGGGCCTGAGTCCTGCGCCCCAGGGGCCCACCACCAAGAGGAGCCCCTGGCATCGCTGAGAGGGGTGGGCGGTATCAGGCGCTTTCTCCTCTGGCCCAGCAACAACTCCCGACTTCATTGGTCTTTGACCTGCCTTCCTGTCCCCCTCCTTCCCCACAAAAACCAACCATAAAACTTTTGGAAACACAGGCTGAGAACACACTCGCTACTAAACTCAGCCCTTGGTCTACCTGTCTGCCTCTGCAGTTCAGGCTAAGAGACTAAACACATCAGACAGTGCTCGCTTGCGCCACCAAGGGGCCTGTGGGCTGCGCCCCTCGGCTGTCCGGCCCACCCTCCTCTCAGCGTCTAGAACCTCAGGCACAGCCAACTTCGTTCCCACGGAAAATAAACCGTAAATGCTGCCCGCGTCTAACCTCACCTCAGTGTGCTTCCGTCAGTGTTCAGGGGTTTAAGCTCATGTCTCTGCACACGTCACACATCCACAGAGTCACACCAGCGGGGACACGCTTGGGATGTGAAGGAGACACGACTGGAACGCGTGTCATCTGACGGAGACGTGACTTTTAAGGCAAAAGGTAAAGCAGGACCGCAGGCGCAGAGGAGGCACTGCACTGAGCGAGCGGCAGACTCAGCAGAGCTGGTAACCGTGGAGGCGCCCGGGAGACCGGCCTCCCCGGGGTGGGGCGCACAGGGCAGGCACACCGCCTCCGCACGGGCCCCTTCAGCACAGCCCGCCCTGCTCAGATCAGGACAGTCTGGGCCTGACCGCTGCCGTGCAGGCCCCCTCTTCACAGTCCATGGCTCTGTCCTGTTCACCATCATAACCAACCACACCTTAAGTGGGAAGAGCATGACCGGAAAAGGTGTTCACCAAAACTTTCCACAATTGCACTTACTGAAAGGAAATCTTTACTGAAACTGACAGATACTGAGAATAGTTACTGACAACTGGAAAACTGAACCGGAGAAAAACCGTCAATGATGCAACCAGCACAGTAACTGGCAGGCGGAGGACAGCGCCCCCCACGAGCTGCACTCCTCCCCCTCCCCTAAGCAGGACGCGTCCAGGCGCGTGACCCCAGGCGACCGAGCAGCTGCCTGGGAAGGATACACATCTTTCATCTGCTCGATGGTTGGCGCTCGAATGATGTCATTGATTCCAATGATGTTCTCGTGTCGGAAGCGCAGTAGGATTTTTATCTCTCTCAGCGTTCTCTGGCAGTAGGTCTGGTGCTCAAAAGGACTGATTTTCTTGATAGCTACTCGAACTTTGTTGACATTATCATAAGCAGAGCTAAAAAAAAAAAAAAAAAAGGAGGTGGAGGGAGACAGCATTAAAAACAGGCCCCAGGACACTGGCAGAAAGAATAAAGCGGTAAAGTAGTAAAGCGTCCATCACCCTGGGCAGAGACCTGCTGCATGCACATGACGCCAGCATGTGCGCTATCCACAGAGAGGCCCTACCCGGAGCGCGCGCACGAGGCCGTGCTCGCAGGACCTCAGGACGGGTGGGCCCGGCCCACCGCCTGTGCGGGCGCCCACGTTCACGGCCGGGAGCACGGGCGTGTGACACAGGCGCACCGTGTCCCCACCGCTGCTAACAGCAACTGCATCTGGGGAGGGCCATCATGTCTGCCTCCAAAACAGCTTCCCACAGTTGCACCAGACTCCACTGACTCAGCACAAACGCTGCAATGACCCTCAACCACGTCTCATCCCAAGCAAAACGGACCCAAGAGGGCAACGCGGCTACACTACAGGGCACGGGACTGCAGCCCGCTTGTGGTAACTCGTGACGGAGGACAATCGGAACAAACACCGAGCCGCTCTCCTGTACACCCCAAACTACAAGCGCACTTCAATGGGGGGCGGTGGGCAGAAGGGTGCGGTGACTGGGAGCAACAGCGGTGTCTTACTTGCAAAATGACACAACTATTTCTTTCTCCCCACCCCCCAAGAAATTTAATCAAGACGCTTGACTGTGCTGTGCTTAGTCATGTCTGACTCTTTGCGACCCCATGGACTATAATTCGCCAGGCTCTGCTGTCCATGCCATTCTTGAGGCAAGAAGACTGGAGTGGGTCGCCACGCCCTCCTCCAGGGGATCTTCCCGACCCAGGAAACAAACCCAGGTCTCCCACATCGCAGACAGATTCCGTACCATTTGGGTCATCTTATAACAAAACCTAAAGTATTGTTCAAAAAATACTCTCTCTCACACACACGCACAAAGAGGCAAAAAAAAGAAAAAAAAGAAACACCTCTCACAGTCTTAACATGGGGCCCAGTTCTTTCCAAGGTGTCCTGAATGTCTGACTTAACAGAATGCCAAGCAGAAGCAGTAATAAATACATCTTCAAGCCCCTCACTGTATACCTTTTACATTGTTTTGATTGAAGAACCATGTGAACCTTTTCAAAATATATTTCAAAAATTACTCTTAAGTGGGAAAAAAATCACAGGAGAAATCCTAGAAAATTGCTGGCATATCCCTTAAAGAAAAAAGCACAATTACTTCAGAATTCCTCACCAATACAAAAATATTTGAGAAATAAAGAGTACTTCTTAGAAAGAGGTGCAAAAATACCTTTAACCTCATGCCCACCTGAGAGAACAGTCTCTAAAACTGTAACTAGGTATGCATTTAAAACAGAGACACCCCCCCCCCCTCGAATAAAGGAGGAAGCTTTTCTCCAGCATTCATTAACACTAACAGGACACACTAACAGGACGTGCAAAGATCACAACTATTCCTGTGCCCTGAGGAGCTCAAGCCCCTGCAAGCACCCTGTCATCTTACAGGAACGCGGCCTCAAGCCCCAGATGAATTTTCTCCTGAGATCCAAAGTGGTGGGGAGGGGGAGGTCACTGCCAGAGGTGAGCACATTCAATTCTTAAAACGATAGATTCCTATTACTCAGCAGTAAAAAGGAAACTACTGGTAACATAAACGCAGATGAAGCTCAAAATAATCATGCTGAGTGAAGCCAGACCAAAAGAAAAGTGCCCCTCCTCACATAAAACGCAAACTCGTCTACGAGGACAGGAAGTGGGGCTGCTGGAGGAGGAGGGATGACACGATGGATATAGAAGCCAGGTAACTCTTGGAAGTCATCAATATCCATTATCGAAATGTTCTGATAGCTTAATGGATGTATAATAAGTCAAAACTTAACATGTACACTTTTAAACTATACACTGGCATGCTAATTACCAATGACTTCTTAAAGAACTAATTTAAAAAAAGAGCCAGGGGTCCCCGAATGCATGATCAATTCCAAGGCCAGGGTACAATTCCAGAACTGTGTTTGCAGTCAATGTGGAAGTAGAAGCCCACACAACTCTAGAGGAGATTATTGAACAGATGGGAGAAACGGGAACCAGCATGAGTCAAGGACGAACAAGTCATGCTAGAGCAAGCTCATTTCCTGTTGTGACAGGGTTACCACAACAGGAGGGGGACCCAGAGCTGCGGCGGAGCCCAGCCACACTTGCTAAGCACTTCCCACTTCTGAGACTCCGTGTCAGGACTGGGGGCAAAACCAAACTGTGGTCCTCTTAAGAGAATGGCAGTTTAGGAAGGGAAGGAGACAGGAACAGTCAGCCTTCATCACAGTAAAGCACTTCTGAAACCCAGGAAGAAGCTGGGTAGATTAAGTCCAAAATAAGGGTATTAAAGAGAGGACTAAAAGATGAGGCCTGTAGAAACCACATTCTGAAGGATGAGCAGGCGTTCAAAGGGGAGCAGGGGCCCAGAGAAGGCAAGAGGCACCACGTGGAGGGGACACAAGCAGGCCGCCTGCAGGAAGGCCGGCCCCTCCGCCGGCGGTGCACACGCGGTCCGGGGAACACGCCACCAGGAGCCCCGCAGAACCCCCTGGATCCCCTGAGGCAGCGAGCGGACGCCCTCTGGGGTGTACGCCACAAGGGCGGCCCGCAGCAGCAGCTCACACGGGGGGCACACAGCCCTGGCTGAGAGAGAAGAGGGCTCTGCTGGGGGCCCGTTCTCAGGGACCGCTGACACCCAGCTCTGGAAAGCCCAGGAGTCTGCAAGTTGAATCTGATCTTCTAGGTCTTCATGTAAGCCTATCTGTCTCAGGAAGAGGGGAGAGCATATTTCATGTTTCGTGTGTGCTAAGTCGCTTAAGTCATCTCCGACTCTGTGACCCTGTGGACCAGAGCCCTCCAGACTCCTCCAGGCGAGAACACTGGGGCGGGCTGCCATGCCCTCCTCCGGGGTTCTCCCTGACCCCGTGACCGAATCCGCGTCTCTCATGTCTCCTGTACTGGCAGCGACACTCGGGAAGCCCTTCTTGTTTCCTTGATCACAGTTTGATCCCTGTGGTATGTGATGCTCCAATTGTTTTCTTGACCCAGGCCTTGCAAAGAAAACAAGAAGATGGGTCAGGGAGACAGTGGTCTTATACTTTCTGGCGTAAAGGTCTGAGGAGGCCTGCAGGGGATTCGGATGGAGGAAAGAGAGGCTCTGCTTCCAGCAGCAGTGAGGAGGTGGAGGCTGAGAATAAGATATGGGAACGTTTAACAAGCCACAGAGGGGAGCACTGCTGAAGAGAAGAGAGGTCTGAGGACAGAGCTCCAGAGCAGACGGAGGAGCAGGAACCGGCCAGAGCATGAGGAAGCAGCTATAAACACCAGGAGAGAGTGCCATTTCAGAAGCCAGGAGCCCCAAACAGAAGTGCATGCGAAAGATGAGAACTGGAAGCCAGCCACTGAATCTGCGATCAGCAGACGGGTGGAGCCTGGGTGGCAGCTGATGGACGGGAGTGGGGACGGCGTGCACACACACAGGTGCCTATCTTTAAAGAAGGTGAGGAGGAGCAGAGTGACCGGCAAATCCAAGGCAACAACCAGAAGGCTCAAGCTGTCAGGCAGCAGTGGAGGGGTCAGGGGCTGGGGGAGCAGGCAGCGTGGAGAGGAGGCTCCCCGAACTCGGCAGGTGTGAGGAGGCAGTGTGCATTCAGGCAAGCCCTCCCTGCAGGGACCTGGGGCTACAGAGCAGGGCACGTGTGGGGCTGAAGCAGGAGGCAGACTGCGGCCAGAGCAGAGCGTGAGGGCGGCGTGCCGGCAGGAGCCTCTCAGCCAGCCTGAGCCGCGGTGGAGCCACAGCTCTGCAGAAGGTGCTGCCTCCGTCACCAGCCTCATGCCTCTCAGCTTAGTGAAGAGTCAGTCGCATCTGACTCTGAGACCCCATGGACTGTAGCCCGCCAGGCTCCTCTGTCCGTGGACTTCTCCAGAAAGAAGTTGGGTTGCCACTCCGTTCTCCAGGGGACCTTCCCGACCCAGGGATCTGACCGGGGTCTCCCCCACTCAGGTGGGCCTTTACTACTGAGTCCCTGGGAAGCCCCAGCTTGGTTCTGGTTCAAATGCTCTCCATTTAAGTAGACTCAACTCCTCAAGGGCAGAAGCACACATCCTATATTGCTTATGCCATCTTCCGAGGAGCTATAACCAAATTCTCGGGGAGAAACCAACAGTGGAGGAGCAGAGACAAAGCTCCCCAACACAAGAACTTGGAACATATGTCCGCATCCTCTCCCCGCCCCCTCACCTGCGGGCGGGCGGGCTGCACCTAGGGACGCGCTCCAAAGCACAGATGGTGACACAGGAGGGAGGCACTCGGCGGTGGAGCAGCCTGGCAGATCCCACCCCCACCGAGTGGTCAGTTACCACCACCAGTGACACCCCGTGGACGTCTCTGGTAGGATGAGAGAGGCGGCTCATCTCTGTGGTGCTCCTTCCCAAGCCCGTCACCCCAGTCTAACAGTGAGAAGAACGTCCGCAAACCCAACGTGAGGGCTAGTCCACAAAATGACTCAATGAGTTCGCCCAAGTCATGAAAAAATAACAAGAAACAGTCACAGAGACACGAGGCGACATACAACCAAATGCATGTCGTATCCTGGACTGGATCTTGGAACAGAACAAGGAGATCAGTGGAAAAGCAAATTCCAAATAAAGTCTGGAATTCCATGACACCAATGTTGGCTTTGATAAGCACACTACAGACACATGTAAGATGTTGCTATGAGGGGAGACAGACACTGGGTAGGGACTTACGGGAGCCCTCAGCACTGTCTGCAACTTTTCTGTAAACCTAAAATTATTCCAACATATAAGTTTGTCTGAAAAAGATCTTCCACTTAATGATACTTCCAAAATTGATGAAATAATTAGCATATAGAAAATATGGACTTAATTTAATAAGTAGAAGGAAACAATCATTTCACAGTTAGCTACTTTAACCTCCCATAAAAATAAATGCCCAATGGAACAAAAATATTCCTGAAAAGGTAACTGAAAATTTTGCTTAATTGAACTTTAAGTTATATTCTACTTCAATCATTGGACAAACATTTACTAAATATCCCAAGTAGCCTAACTATTCATGCAGGTTGAAATGACAGAATATCATCCCTCCTGCCTTCCTCCCTTTGAGCATCCTTAAGAATAGGGATGATATTTGAAGGTATTTATTGCAAAACTGCCTAAAAGAACAAAACGTATTGCCAAACATAAGGTTTAATACATTGTGGAATATTAATAGGTCCCTGTGCAGCCATTAAACTAAGTATGAAGACTGTAGTAACTAAAAGTGAGGTTCAAAATAAAACCACAGACTGTAGCTTAAAAATATTTATCTAGAAGAGCCAATTTGCAAAACAAGCTGGGATGATGGAGCCATAAGTGACTTAAGACGTAATTTAAATTGTATTTTGTCTTACTATTTCCGTCTATTCTACTGGGAGGAAAAAAATAATCAATGAGGTGTGGTAAAGTAAGATAAGGCAGCTTGAAGGGAAAGACCTGAGTTTATTTAAATGAGTTCCTAACATTCGAAATACTGTCACAGGCTTTGCTTCTAGCCATGATGAAAGAACAGAGACTGATCTACTCTCTAACTAAAAGGGAAAAAAGACAGGGTTTATGGAACAACGGTCTTCAGACACCCAACGGCAGGCAGCACAGGGCATCGAGGCGAGGGCTGTAATGGCTCCAGCTTGCTGCCTGGAGCGTCCAGGCTGCAACGCCGAGCAGGGCAGTCTCCTCAAGACGAAACAGAGTTCGAGACCTGGAGTACCCACGTCAGCCAGAATCTGTGAGGCAGAGCACAGGAGAGGAGAACGTCAGAGGGCTGAGGCGGCTTCCCCCTGAGCGTCCGGCTCAGGACGGATCCGAGCTCAAGCACGCTCCGACTCCAAGGCCGGGGAGGAGCCACATGGGGCCAGAGTGGGAGCAGCTCCTGTCCTGCCGCAACAAACCCAGTCCTCAGCGAGGCCGTGACTCAGTTCAGGGGCTAAATTAGCCTTTGACTGAGGGCTATTCTGGACCTGCCGTTAAAAACACTGAGAAGAGAGCTCTGAAAGGAACAAACTGTTCAAGGGACTTAACTGCATCCCAGGGAAAAAACTGCCAAATATTTAAAGGAATACAAAAAAAAAAAAAAAAAATCTAGCATTCAATGTAAAATCCACAACGTCATGCATCCAGTCAACATTAAAAAAAGACCAAAACATGGCGGTTCCCTGGCAGTCCTGTGGTTATGAAGCCACCTTCCAAGGCAGGGCACATGTGTTCAATCCCTGGTCCAGGAACTAAGATCCCACAAGTCGTGGGCAACTGAGTCCATCCACTTCAACAAAGACCCAGCACAACCTAAAACCCCCCCAAAACCCAAACAAATGAAAAAAGAAACCAGGAAATATATTCAATATCTTGTAATAACCTATAATAGAAAAGAATTTGAAAATACATATACTGAATATACTGAATCACATTTGAAATATTACAAATCAATAAAAACAACAAAAAAGCAAGAAAATACCATAATGAAGAGACAAGCAAAAAAAAAAAAAACACCCATAAAATAGAGATGACAAAATTAGTAGACAAGAATTTTAAAACAGCTATCATAAATACACTCCATACACTCATGAAGGTAGGACATGATATAAGGAGAAAAGTGGAAAGTATAAGAAATACTCAAAATGAAAAAAAAAAAAAAGAAATACCCAAAATGAACTTCTAGAAATGCAAAAAATACAACGGTTGAAATCAGCAACAGAGTACACGCTGAGGACAAGCCTGGTGACCAGAGGACGGCGGTGGACGCCAGCCAGAACGCCAGGCAGCAGGAGCAGGTCTGGGCGTGGGGGCAGAACTCCAGGGAGCTGTGGGACAAGGCCAAGGAGCTTAGCATATACTTAGTCGGAATCTAACAACTTCACAGGTACAAAATCCGAGGGAAAGCAAGTATTTCTAGAAAAGCGTTAAATGCCAAGGAAAGACACATACAAATGCTCTCGCTACACTGGCTTCCAACTTAGCAACAGGCACCACTTAGCTGAGACTGTCCTTACAGCAGAGGGAAAACTTACTCTGATGCCCACGTATTAGCTGAGAGATGCTGCAGTAAGATACTTCTGGTATCAAGCTCTGAGATTATAGAATTATTTCTGGATTCCCACTTGGACATACAAGGATAATTTGATATATTCCAGATTCTGAGTCATTTCAGATCTGCTGTGTTTGCCAGTTAGGACTGAGAGCAGCAGTCTTGCCTGGGGAAAAAGTACGTGAAGGAAAAAATGGCCTGCTTCAAACTGCTCCATGAAAACCGGACCCTCATTCTTTAAAAAAGCATTGTTTCAAAATTTCAGGATTTCTCTCTTGTGGTGGCGGAGAAGGCAATGGTACCCCACTCCAGTACTCTTGCCTGGAAAATCCCATGGACGGAGGAGCCTGGTAGGCTGCAGTCCACAGGGTCGGGAAGAGTCGGACACAACTGAGCGACTTCACTTTCACTTTTCACTTTCATGCTTTGGAGAAGCAACCCACTCCAGAGTTCTTGTCTGGAGAATCCCAGGGATGGTGGAGCCTGGTGGGCTGCCATCTCTGGGGTCGCACAGAGTCTTAGCAGAAGTGACTTCGTGAAGTGACTTAGCAGCAGCAGCTCTTGTGGTGGAGTTCCTCTTACTGCTAGTATTCCTTTGATCCCCTCTCATGACACTGATCTTCCTGAAGTTTCCTGCTTTTCCCCAGGTACATCTGGGTCTGTCTGGGGCCCTGAGGGCAGAGCACTCAGCATAGTCACTGCTCTCCAGGGCTGGAAGTGCCCAGACCAGCTCCACTTTCAATATGGATACTGCCTTCTCACACACACTCTAGGGCTGCAGACATGAGGAGGCGCCCAAAGGGCTGGCTTGGAAGCTCTCTACACTCCAGAGCATGCCTCCTCCTCTCAAGCCCCTCAAAGGGGCTGAGGGAAGGCTCTTCCACTCTAAGGTAGTGGCACTTAAAACAGACACCTGAGGACAGGCTGCAGGTAGTCAGGGGAGGGGTAGCTGAGAAGGCAAGTGTACTGAGCAGGGATGGGATAGACCGATGAGTCAGTAAACCCCAAAGAAGGCCACAGGTGGCTGGACCATACCACGCCAAGAGCTCCACTATTTCAAATGGGCAGAAGGTAAGAACAGATAGTCAGTGTGACAATACACACATAGAAAAGTGAATGATGAGTCATCAGGGAAATGCAAATTAAAACCACACAGCACACCCATCAGAAGGGCGAAAATGAGAAAGGACGACCATACCAAGTGTTGGTGAGGATGTGGAAAAGCGAGGACTCACACCCTGCAGGTGGAACTACAAAACGGACAACCGCTGGGAAAAGGCTCGGTGGTTTCTGAAAAATTAAATACACATTTGACATACAAGCCAGAAGTTCCCCTCCTTGTTATTTACTCAAGAGAAATGAAATCAGATGTCTCTGACAACTGCCAAGATACAGACACAGCCTAAGTGTCCCCTGATGGATGAGTGGATAAGGAAGATGTAGTCTGCAGTGTGTGATGGAAGCCCAGCTGGCCACAGAGAAAGAAGAGACCCCGTTCTCTGCCACAACACAGATGGGCCGCGAAGGCACTGTGCTAAGTGAGGCAGGCCAGGCAGAGGGAGACAAACAGCACAAGATGTCACTTACATGCGGAATCTAGAAAACAAAAGCGAAGCAAACCCAGGCTCACAGATACAGAAAACAGGCTGGTGGCTGGCGGAGCGCAGCTGGGAGGAAAACAGGTGAAGGCGGTCAAGAGGCAGAAATGTCGAGGGACAGGACAAACAGGCCTGGGTGTGGCGCACACACAGGGAAGGCAGCAACTGCACTTACTCTGGTGGTCACGCGACACGACGTGTACACAGGTCAAACCACTGTGTGCACACAGTAATAGAATACTGTCCGCCGAATACACTCCAATTAAAAAAGAGAAAATACACGCCTGTGGAGACTTGTGTACAGCGGCCTGTAGGAGCTTTCTTTATAACACTCACAGACTCGGAGGAGCCCAGAGAGCCATCAACAAGCAAAGGTTACACGGGGTGTCACCCGCCGCGTGGAAGAGCGCTGAGCAGCAAAAAGGAAAAGACTCCCGATGCCCCCGACAAGGATGGACCTGGAAAACCCACGCCATGGGAGGGGGCCAGGCAGAGAGCGTGCCCGCACAGTTCTAGGTGAGCTGAGGCTGACACAGCAATGGACGGCTGAGCCGCGGTCGCCCGAGCGGAGCACGGGCCGCAGGGTTGCCAGAGGCCTTCACGGTGACACGATGTTCTCTCCATCCTCTGGGGGGGGGCGGGGTCACACAACTGCGGACATTTGCCAAGGCTCACTGAACTATGCACAAAGGAAGGTGAATTTTACTGTGTATAAATTATTCCCCAAAAGGTGATTTTTGCAACCTGAGCTGTGTTACACAACGGTGGCGCTAATTCTCTTTCATGGTTCACACTGAAGACGATTTAAAGACAAATGTCCCAGACAGGCTCTGGGCAACGGCAGCACCATCAGAATCAACACCCAGGCTTCCACAGTCATTCCAAGGCTCTGACATAAATACAGCATTTCTGGGGGACATTCAGGTTCTCTCCCCGTCCTTCCTGGTCCCCTTCCATTACAGTTACTTCATAGCAGAGGTTCAGTGATATTTTGTGGATAATAAAGTTTGTCTAATAAAGGGGGTAACTCATCATGCATTAGCCTCACATACTGTACACATTGTTAAGCAACTAAAGTGCTACCTATCAGCTGTGAATGGGCTATTTTTAGAGAAAGCTATTAAGCTGTTCTCTAAGCTACCCATTTTGGTGAACTTTAATTATCTGAACACAAAACTACAGTACTTTGTTTCACAGATAAAAATTAACTTGTCTTCAAATGCTAAGTTAGACTGATCCAAATTAATGTTCCAAAAATAAGTAGGTGGATAATACAAATGGCTCCTCTGAAAGAAAACGGATTACTTTAGACTGATTCTCTCATAATTTACTAACCAAGAATGCCAGTGCAAAGGTTTCTCTAGAGGGTGCGAACCATTAAGAGAGCAAATAAAAGCTAAAGTCATTTTAGGTGTAAAACCACCATAATTTTACATATGACTCAGTGCTCCCTAACCTATAGATACGGCAGCTTAAAGTCTGATGTCATGAACATGTGTGCAATTTCTCTAGGAAAGGTGCTCTGGACAGCCCAGAGCTTGAACAAACTTGGTTGTCTGCATATACATTTTTAAATCTCTCCAGCAACAGTCACATGAGTCCCAAGTCTGCCTTTTCCCTTGCTAGCCCAGACATTACTGAACTACTCAATACCTCTGAACAACCATTTGCTTGACTCAAAAATGAAGACAGTCTCCCTGGAGAAGGAAATGGCAACCCACTCCAGTACTCTTGCCTGGAGAATCCCATGGACGGAGGAGCCTACAAGTCCATGGAATCGCAAAAAAAAAAAAGAAGAAGAAGAAAGTCTAAGGGTTACAAAGATTGCAAAAACAGCAGATGAAAAGCCTTAAGATATTAGACCACTTCCCAAAGTGGAACAGGGAGGCCGGGCGTGCTGCAGTCCACGGGGTCACAAAGAGTCAGACACGACTGAGCGACTGAACTGAACTGATGTCTGCCCTGATAGTGCTGACCAAGTTAGAAGAAGATTTCATTATTCTGTGTTTAGGCTTCTTCAAAACATAACTGCAAAATTTCTTTAAAAAAATTTTATATGTATACAAGAGAATGGAAAACACCGCACACCCACGTATGTGGCTGTATGGATTAATGCATACATACAACAGGCACACACAGATATAACCACAGAAAGACGCAGAGCTGTAGGGACTTACACTGAGTAAAGGTTCCACAAATGCTGGTGAACTCAGCCAAGTGCACAGATCACTGAAGGAGAAAGCATGAAAAGCATCTCTCCCCGCAGGAACAGCTAACCTAAGACACCCCACCAGGATTCAGCACCCCAGCCACCACCCCGATGCCTGAAGCACGCTCACACTCCAGCGCTGCCGTCAGTGCTCCACCAGGTCCGCTCCGCGCTCTGACCTGCGGTACTCTGGGGAAACGGCCTTTGGAGCTCACCTGTGCTCTGAACCTGTCCTGAGACCTTGAGGACGCAGAGGGGCTACTCACTTGCGGAACATCCCCCTACACTTCCTTCCTCCTCAGCTCTCCCCTCCCACTTTCACTGGGCAAGGACTCCAGGACGGCCCAGGTGGGCTGGCCTGCGGTGAGCTCTGAGAACAGCCAGAAGTGGTGAACCGAGGGCATCAAGCCTACCCCAGACCTCTGTGCTCCGGGCAGCCGCCCAGGCAGCGGCGTGCGTCTCTGGCCCTGAAGCGGAGCGAGGCGGGGAGTGGGCCCCAATAACCGCGATGCCCGCGGCTCGGTGAGCACTCAGCACCCTTCCGCATGATCTCCACCACGACCCGGTGAAGCACAACCCCGACTTCACAGATTTCTAAGAACCTGAGGCAGGAGGGCGGAATCAATTACACAACCAGCAGACTGAAAAGAACTGGGATTCAAACTAGCGGAGCTCCCAAACCCATGCTCTCAGCCACTGCACCACACGAGGGCCAGTAGCCCCCACTGGCCATGTCCTCTTGCTGGTGATGAACCAAGGTTTGGTTCTTAACTGGGCCAGAGTCTCACAGGTCAACTGAAAAGAAGCTGATGAAGAAAATTTAAATCATCGTATTGACCATGATACAGAAAGCATTCTGCTTCCCAAAGTAGCCTATGAGTTCTGAAGGTTTTGGCTATTTACATCATCTTCCTCAGGATGCACCAAAACTTGTCTCCTCCGAAACAAGTGGCAAATATATACTGTAAACGAGGAAGGCTGAAGGCAGGGGACGTAAGGCAAACCAGACACAGAGGAGCGACATGAAAAAGAGAGGAGAGGTGCCCAGACAGGCCCAGGCCCAGGCCAGACAGGCCCAGAAGCCAGAAACCCTCACGGTGAGGGTCTTCAGTGGGGGCACAGGGGAGGAGGAGCAGGAGGACAGGGAGCTGCACTCCAAAGAGAGGACGGTTTACTTCAAACGGCCATCCCTGCTTGCCTCTGTAAAATGTGCCCCAGGGAGTTGACAGGGGAAAAGAGAGGCTTGGGGACCATCCCCAGCACAACAACTCCAGTTTAGATGAGAAACCCAAGTTTCTCATGAACTGAACAATGTCAGAAATATTAACACCCACCCAGACATGTGGAGAAGAACTAACACAGAAAAATGTTGAAACTGGAAGCACACAGCATGGTTATCTAAACTGAAAAGAGCTGCGTGCACAATGAGGCAGGTGGTGAGAGGTTATATAACAGACGCTAAACTGGGTGAAGAAGAAAACTGTGACATATAATTATACTCTAAAGTGCCGGTAAGGGACTCTCCAGTCAGAGCTGGAGGGCTAATTTTACTTCTTTCCATTAAAAAAGTTTCTGCAGTTGGAAGTTGTTGTTTTTTCTTTCCCCAACCCATTACGACAGAAGAAGTAAGACAAGGAAAGGAAGACCCTGAACAAAATCAGCAAACATTCACATGTCTGTGTTACAAAATATATGCGAATTAACTCTCATACACTCCTGGAGGGAAGGTAAGTTATAAACCCTCCTGAACAGGCTGGTAGGACAATCCCTACCAAAATCATACATCTGCACCCAAAATGGAACACCAATAGTAACAAATGAACCTAACTGTATTTCAAATTAATAACCACAATGAAGGGCATGAGGAATTAGCTATCAGCCTAAGTAACTTCAGGAAACATATCTTTTTTTTTTTTTGCCCCATGGCATGCCGGACGGAATCGAAGCAGAGCCCCCTGCTGTAGAAGGGTGGAGTCTCAACCACGGGACCACAAGAAGTCCCAGGAAGCAGTATTTTAACTGGATGCTGTAAAGCTAAAGCAGCAAAGGGCTGAACACAAGTCCTGTATCCAGTCAGTGAGCTTGTTTCTCACAACGATAAGGGTTAGCAATTCTGAATCTACTTTATGTATAAATAGAATGGGACTGAACAAATAAGCAAACAAACAGAGACAATGAGTGCCAAGATGGCAGAAGAACCACAAGCAGGAGGGAAGGCTGAAGTGAGCCGCACGGTGCTTGCTGCGCTGGACGCTGAGGCGTCAGGAGGAACTCACAGTTTCCGACACAGAGACACAGACACAGACACGCAGGTGTGCGTGCCGTGGGCTGCTGAGCACACACCCATTTTCCCAGCTCTGCTCGCGGAGAAGGCCTGGGAGGCACAGCGCCCCAGCAGCAGGGGGCACACTTCTGACAACTAAGAATGTGCGCAAGCAAGGGTGGGGGTTGTTGAAAGGATCAACCTGAAGGAGCAAACACAGGTCAAAAGTGAAAGGAACGTGAAAAGTGAATGGGCTTCCCTGGTGGCTCAGATGGTAAAGTGTCTGCCTGCAATGTGGGAGAGACCTAGGTTCGATCCCTGGGTCAGGAAGATCCCCTGGAGGAGGAAATGGCAACCCACTCCAGTACTCCTGCCTGGAAAATTCCATGGACGGAGGAGCCTGGTGGGCTACAGTCCATGGAGTTGCAAAGAGTTGGACACGACTGAGCGACTTCACTTTCAATTTGAATTTGAAAATGACAATATTGGGTTATAACCCACAAAATAAGACAAATACCCATGAGTTTATACTGACACAAATAAATAACTGGATGGGGAGAAGGAACAGCTCTTTCTCACTCCTGTGTGGAGTGCCTAAAAGGAACAGGAGAAACAGAAAAACCATCATCAGGTAAATACCACAAAAATTTTTCAGACAAGATCCATGGATGGATCTTAATCTAGTGAGTAAAAATCTGAGAAGAAACAGGGTATCTGCATAGTCTCAAAGTACATCCTCTAAGATATTTATTAATTCCAAAGGGGTAAATAGACGGATATTATCTTAACCAGGTGATGAATGTCTCTAGGGATAAAACATTTCAACAACCCAAACCTTCTGGTACTATGTAGTGAGAAAGGCACACTGTCATTTCTGTTAAAACTGAATAATCTCATTCCATCCATGAAAAAACAGGTAGACACACTGCAGGACAGTCTACAAAAACAGTCCAGTACTCGCCACAAGTGTCATTGTCCTGAGAGTCCGGAGAAAACAAGAAATGTCACAGCTGGGAGAGACTGGGGAGACACCACAGCTTATGTGCAAAATGGGATCCTGGAAGAAAAAACAACACTAGTGGGAAAACAGGGAACTGGGGATAAGGTCTGTATCTAGTACTGCACCAGCTGTAATTTCCTGCTTTTGGCGGTATTACCACAGACATAGACAGTGTTAACACTGAGGGTGCAGGAGAACCCTCTGGACTCTCTTTGTACCTTTTCTCAAAAATTACCTCAAAACAAAAAGTTTAAACAAAATATTCTTTGGTTAAAGTTGTATGCATATATAAATATGTGTGTGTGCATATGTGTAACAGATTTTTTAAAAGAGCAGAGAATGAGAAGAACGTGAAAAGAGGGAAACAGACCAAGCCTAAAAGAAATGGTTACTGGTGTGATAAAAGGTGAGGAAATATGGGAGAATAAATTAAATAAGGAACATAGTAAGCACTCAGAAGAGTTGCTGGCATAAATGTTCCATAAATGTTTTTAATTCATACACCAAAGTGGTAAAAGAAGGAACAAGGGCAATGGTTAAAGCCACGATGGTGCTGTGATCCCGGCCACTCCCGCCCAGCGCCTCTCCAGTGTGGCCACACACTGGAGCCCATGGAGCTTTAAAAAGCCACCGTGTCTCACAGTCAGAAATCGGCAGAACTGGTCTAGGGTGCAGTCTGGCAACGCTGGGGATTGTTTTTTAAAGAGCCCCAGGTGGTTCTAGTGGATAACTGAGGCTGAGCTTCACTGCTCCAGCCCTCTCCTCCTCTGTCCACCTTGGCCTGGACTGAGATCTCCCGGTCTCAGGTCTGCTCTGGACGAGGCCTCCCCGCAGTCAGATGGAAGGGGAGAGAACACTTCCCCTCAGGGCCCCCCTTTCCTCTTCCACCTGGGGGACCACCTAGGAGACCATACTGATGAGGAAAACTGAACCACATTTAAATGAATAATACCAAAAACTGGAATTACTTCGGAGACAGAAAATCTGACCACAGAAACAGGATGACTTCTTCTGGTCCCCAATATCTTCTATTGTTTAAAATGAGATTTGGGGGCTTTTTGTTTTCTAACTGTTCAGGCTACAGCATTTCTTGAAATTTTAAGTGGGTTGAAAGTTAAAAAAGAGAGCAAGAATGATGTCTTGCTTCCAACACTGTCTTATTTCACCCTCACCCCATAGGCATTTCATTAGTTTCTTGTTTATCGTTCTATTATTTCCTTATGCAAACACATACTGATTTTACTGATATATTGTGGAGTGGAATAATTTCCAAATCTAAGTAGGCATCAGAATCATCTGGGAGCCTTAAAAACTGTGGGTACGGGGCTTCCCTGGTGGCTCAGTGGTTAAGAGTCCGCCTACCAATGTAGGAGAAACGGGTTCCATCCCTGATCCAGGAAGGTCCCACGTGCCACGGAGGAACTAAGCCTGTGGGCCCCAACCGCTGAGCCTGTGCTCCAGGGCCTGGGAGCCGCAGCTACTGAAGCCCGAGGGCTCGAGAGCCTGTGCTCGGGACAAGAGAAGCACCTAAATGAGCAGCCCGCGCTCCCCAACTAGAGGTGAGCCCCCGCTCACTGCAGCTAGAGCAAAGCCTGGGCAGCAATGAAGACGCAGCACAGCCAAAATAAAGAACCGAGTTTTTAAAAAAGCGTGGGTACCAGTTTCTATTCATCCCTACCGACTTCCGTCAAGCAGAGTCTGAAACTCTTTTTACAAAGTTCCCTCAGATGATTTCCTGTGACAGACACCTCTGAATGTACCTGCCCAGCGCTTATTCACAGAGATCTGCCCCTCCACCTTGCCTGGGTCCCTTGGGAGTATGGCTCCTTCCTGGCATGGTGGACCAGTTAACACCTAGCATAGGGAGAATCCATCCACTCACAGGCTGAGCTGGGTCAGCTAACTTCTCTTCTCAGAGCAGCTGGGGCTGCGACACAGAGACTTCAGGACACCCCGGGGCCAGGTTAGTTCAGGAATGTCCGTCTGGAGGGCAACGCACACCCAGACTTCATCCTGCAGGCCTGCTGCTCCAGGGAGAGCGATGGAGCCACCGCCCTGACCCTTGATCCTTCCCAATTCCTCCCCTCAGGTCCTAGCCCAAGTCCCTGTGTTTCAATAATTGGAGAGTGTACACAAAGGATCTCCAAGACTTCAGAGACTGGCAAGAATTCCGTAGGATACTGGTCAGCACAACCAAGAATTGCTGCGAAATTGCTCAAATGTTTCATTGCCCAAGTTACTGTGGAAATCTTATTTCTGAAATCAGTTTCTTTCCTTTTCTCCCCACATTATCTCTTCACTTTCACCCTCAAGCAATAAATATATCTGCCATCAAACACCAAAACCCAGACAGACAGAAACACAGTGAGAGACAGTGGCTGCCCCCAGATAACTCCCAACACTGATCCTCCACACATTCAGAGGAACAGCTGATCTCCAGGATGACTGCTGCAACTCGGGCCTTTACTCCAGAAAACCTGCCTGAGGGACACACCAGCATGGATCTGAAGAAACCACCTTAAACCCACTCAAGTTTTATTTTGGGTTCAGTTACAAAGCCCTGGTCTTGGAAGTCCTGAATGTGCATTCAAGCTCCTGTGCCATCACAATTCTGTGCTTGGAACCGTGGGCAAATCTAACCATGCTGAACCTCAGTATCTTCCCCATAAAGTGGAAAGACTACTTCTCTCTCACATGCAGGGTCATTTGGAAGAATAAGTATCTGCAAAGTCACGTCATACATTCAATACAAATGCAAACACCACCACTGCCACCTATATAACAACAATTTTATCAGTTTCAGCCCAACAATCTCATTTTTTATTTTATTATCTTTAAAAAAAAATACTTAATAATTACATCAATTTTCAGCTGATCACTGTATACGCCGTTATTTTAATTTTCCTTATATTACCATTAGATATAAAAACTATGCTAATGTCTAAGAATACAACAACTACATAGAATTTCAAAAGCACTAAGTCCTACCATAGAGGCTAAGGGTCTCAGTCAAAGCCGCCCAATGAGGGGGCTAGGATTAACGCTTGGTCCTTCCTCTGAATTCTGTGTTCTTTCCATTATGTAAGAACGTGCCCAGAAAGTCTTACACAACAGAACTTTGGGAAGCATTAACTGAGAAATGGTACAGAATTCCTCCTCCTCTAAAACCCAACAAAATAAACATGTTATAAACAAAGAACAAAGATAAGAGTCAACTGAAGCAACACAGCAAGCAAATTTTAAAGGGCAGTGCAGGAGTTGGGAGTGGCCACTCAGTACAAACCATAAAGACCCAGGAGACAAGGAGCAGGCCTGGGAGAGCCAGGTCTCTAAAGAGAGAGATTAAATTAGGACAGACTGGGACTCATTAACAACATTTTAAGTGTCACACAGGAGAATGCTAAACAAAAAGAGACTAGAATATATTCTGCAGAACCTGACATATTACAAAAGAATTTTAAACAAAAAAGAATTCTGCAAATAGCAGAAACAAGATCTAAGAAGAAAAGAATGTTAAGCAGAATGTAAATTTTAAGACAATAACTTATAGGATAGCAACAACAGAAATCAGTTAAGCAGGGAAGACAGGGCAGGTGAAACCATCACAGCTGGAAAAGATTAAAAAAGAACTAAGGACTTTGCTGACAGTCCAGTGGTTAGGAGTCTGCACTTCCACCACAGGGGGCACAGATTCCATCCCTGGTCAGAGAACTAAGATCCTGCAAGCCTCACAGTGTAGCCAAAAAATAAAAATAAGAAATAAAAATAAAGGAATTAAGCTACAGTAACAGAGGCCCACAAAGATTTAAGATTAATTGTTTAAATCAAAGGCTATAATAAAATTTAAAAATAAAATCAGAGAAAATAATCAAGAAATGTTTTTTGAATTGAAAATAAAAAGGGTATCATTGGCAAAAAAAAAAAAAAAAGAGAGAACACAGTGTGCCTACCAATCAGGGTTAAATCCAAGTGGAGGAGATTCAAAATAGGAGTTAAGTAGCAAGGAGGAAAAAACAAAGATCTCAGAATGTAGAAACAGATGAGAAAATGACAACACCTGGTCCTCAGTACACAGCAATGTGGGTGAGGTCACCCAGAGTCCAAGGAGGAACACTGCTGCTGCTGCTGCTAAGTCACTTCAGTCGTGTCTGACTCTGTGCGACCCCACAGACGGCAGCCCACCAGGCTCCCCCATCCCTGGGATTCTCCAGGCAAGAACACTGGAGTGGGTTGCCATTTCCTTCTCCAATGCATGAAAGTGAAAAGTGAAAGTGAAGCCGCTCAGTCATGTCCAATTCTTAGCGACCCCATGGACTGCAGCCTACCAGGCTCCTCCATCCATGGGATTTCCCAGGCAAGAGTACTGGAGCGGGGTGCCATTTCCTCCTCCGATGAGGAACACTAAAAATGAATAGATAACTATTTGTCAGATTGGTTTTACGGAGTCAATGCCAAATAGTAACTAAAGCCTCTAAAAAGTAAATTCTGACAACACAACAGTAAAACAGTGAAATGCATGTGAAGAGAAGCCAGAACGCAAAGGGCACTGCGCCCCCTGCCCCCCTACCAGCTCCGAAAGGGGGATGGGACTGCAGGAGGCAGGAGTGACTGGCAGGTAAAGATTTCCTTTTGGGGTGATACAGACGTTCTGAAATTAAGTATCCATCCCATCTCAAAAGCACAGCCTCATTTTTAAAAAATTTTTTTCAGATCGCTTATCAGCTGCTAACACTTAAAAGAGTTCAACTGGAGGGAATTTGCTGGTGGTCCAGGGGTTCACTGCCAAGGGTGTGGGTTCATCCCTCTTGGGCAAGGCTTGTGTAAGAGTTCAACCTGAGAGGTATCCTCGCTCTGGAGAGCCACCAGAACCAAGGCCAGGCACAAGAGCCTGGAGCGGGAGGATGGACGGGCTCTGAGACCTGCGAGTGTGGGTGAGGGAAGGAAAGGCGTCCTGATGATACACACGTTTTAGCTTGGCCAACCCACTCCACCAGAGCAGGAAAACGGACCAAGATTCAAGGTAGAGGCCCTGTAAAGAACTTAAAAGCAAGTATCTGGGCACAACAAGAGTAAAAAGCCTTATGATACTAGGTTATAGTTAAAAATAATAGAGTAGATCAATGAAACAAGTAGATTCCAGAAAGACACAGGTGAACACCTCTAAATTTAATATGAAAAGTCATGTGAAATTAGACAAAGTGGAAAGCAATACTGATAAAACCTATACTATTAATACGGGATAAAATATATAAAACAACAAACCTAGCATTCTTCTCCACAATATTCACAAAGTTTAAAAGACTAAATTAAAGTGTTAAAGGGCTTTGTATATTTCACCAACTCTGAAGCAATATGAGAACACACCAAAGAATTAGTTCATGAATTTGACTACATAAATATTTTTAAAGCTTTCAGAAGAAATTAAAAGGTTTTCAGAACATTAATACTCAGCTTCTAGTGCATAAATGGTCCTATAATTTGAATATAGTTTCCCTGATAGCTCAGTTGGTAAAGAATCTGCCTGCAATGCAGGAGACCCTGGTTTGATTCCTGGGTCGGGAAGATCTGCTGGAGAAGGAATAGTCTACCCACTCCAGTATTCTTGGGCTTCCCTTGTGGCTCAGCTGGTAAAGAATCTGCCTGCAATGCGGGACACCTGGGTTCGATCCCTGGGTTGGGAAGATCCCCTGGAGAAGGGAAAGGCTACCCACTCCAGTATTCTGGCCTGGAGAAGTCCATGGACTGTACAGGACATGCGGTCGCAAAGAGTCCGACACAACTGAGCGACTTTCACTTTCAAACACCAGCTAAGTGAATTAAACTTAGAAAAAAGTTTGGCCTCACGAATACCCCAAAACAAGGCACCTACAAGGTTGGTCTCACTTCTATTCAATTACATATAAGTTAAAGAATAACATCGCATTCACAGCAAGAGGGCACTGGGGCTGGGATGGGCGCACAGAGCAAAGGACTTTTAAAGATGAACAAGGATGGGGGGGGAGTGGGGCGTGGGTGGGAAAAGAGATGAACAGAGACAGCATGAATTCAAAGGCTGTTTCTGGAGCGCAAACTACTAAAGTCTCATCTTTAACCTGGTCATCCGTTTTTGAGAAATAGGTTCTAAGAAAGTTACTCCGAGAGGGTGGGGTCCTGTTTGTGCTAAAAATGTTTATAGCTCCATCAGTTAAAAATAGTGAAAAACTGAAGCAATTCAAATGTCCAACAAATGAGGAACAGTTACACAAACTATCTGTTTTTAATAAAATTAAATGCTGATAATCCATGGTTGAGTCACAGGTACATGAAAGGGTGGTGGGAATAGGACGCACGAGAGTATAGTATAAGTCTCAAGCAGGTTAGACGACAACAACCTTGCTGAGAACAGGCCCAGCAGAGCAGAGGGAAGTGAGGCCCAGTGTGGGGGAGAGGGCAGAAGCAGGGGCAGGCCCTGGCGGAGAGAGCAGGGTGACAGCGCCCGGAAGGGACTGAGGGTTCGGCCTGCCTTCCCTCTGAGGACGGAGAGTCATCAGCACACAGGAATGTGGATGAGGTCACTCAGACAGCGCGCGCAAGAGCAGAGTCCACGGACGAGGAACAAAGGCCAGAGACTGGGAGCCCAGGCGCGCTTCAGCAAAGCAGGGGCGACTTGTGAAAGAGGAGACGGTGTGTAACATCAGATCTTCAGAAAGGCCAGAGTCTCTGGGGCACAATCACACGACAGGACAGAACCTCAGAGAGACTGAGCAGCCTGAGTCCTGCGTGACGCACAAGAGCCCAACACAGGAGGACGCGAGCATGCGGCACAGACCACTCAGAAAATCTCACCAGAAGGGGAGGGGTAAAAGGCTCCTCCATCCTTCAGACTCTGGGGGACAGGGCAAGAAAGTTCAAGACCAGTAAACAACAGAGCAGCACTGGACAGATTAGCAAAAGCTTATGTTTTCAATTAAGAGTCTTAAAGCCAGCCTGTTTTGCTGAGTTTTAAAAATCTTTCACCATAAGGACTTCCCTAGTGGTCCAGTGGTTAACAAATCTGCCTTCCGATACAGAGGATGCAGGTTAGATTCTTGGGTCCGGGAATTAAGACCCCACGTGCCCCAGGGCGACTAGCCTGCAGGCAGCAGCTACAGCCCATGAGTGACCCAAGCAAAACCTGATGGAGCTGAAAAACTTTATTTTTTTAAAAAAGTTACATAGTATAAAAATAAATTAATAAAATTAAAAAGTTACGTAGTGTGTATACATAAAAAATATCTTTCACCATAGAACTTGGCTAATATACCTTGAGAAAAATAAGAATACGACTTTTAAATAATGATTATTATTTTAAATAAAAAAGAAACATTGTACAAATCCCTATTCACTCAGTAGGCTTCTAATATCAGGAACAAAACAAGAGTGTCTGGTCTCACCATTTCTCTTCAACACTGTATTTGAGGTTCCAGCCAGGGCAATGAGGCAAGAAAATGAAATAAAAGGCACACAGCAGAAAAGAAGTAAAATTCTCTCTGTTTGCAGATGACACAATCTTATATACAGAAAATCCTAAGGAATCCAATTTAAAAAACCACTGGAATTAATTAACAAGGTCAGAAAGACAGCAGAATACAAGATTAATTTATAAAATATAGAATAGATAAAACCAATTGTATGTATTTCCAATGAACAATCCAAAAAAGAAATTAAGAAGCCATCCCCAGGGCTTCCCCTGTGGTGCAGTGGTTAAAGAATCCACCTGCCAATGCAGGAGACAGGAGTTCGATCCCTGTTCTGGGAAGACCCCACATGCCACAGGAGAGCTAAGTCACAGCCACTGAGCCTGTGCTTTAGAGCCCGGGATCCGAAACTACCGAAGCCCGCCTGTCACAACTACTGAAGCCCACAGGCCAAAAAGCCCATGCTCTGTGATGAGAGGCCACCGAAGTGAGAAGCCTGCACACCACAGCGCGAGGGCAGGCCCCACTCGCCGCGACTACAGGAAAGCCCTCTCGGCAATGAGGACTCAGCACAGCCAAAATAAAGGTGAAAACAAAAGCACGTCCACTCACAGTGTCATCAAAATACAACACTTAGGGACACACTTAACAAAAGCGGGGTGAAACTTACACTCTGAAAATTAGCTTTGCCGAGAGATTTTTTTTAAATTGAAACAGAGGAGGAAATATCACATGTTCATGGATCAGGAGACAAGATACTGTTAAGATGGCAATACACCCAGGGTTGATGTAAAGATTCAACACCATCTCTGTCAGAATCCCAGCCTCTTCTTTGAAGGAATTGACAAGCTGATCCTAAAATTCATATGGAAATGCAAGGGAACCAGAAACACAGGAAAAATCTTGCAAAAGAAGGACAAAGTGACAGGAACCACAGTGCCCATTTAAAAAATTTATTGCAAAAAAAAAAAAAGTTTATTGCATAGAAAGTAATCAAGTCGGTGTAGAGTGTGGTACTGGCACAAAAAGATATGGATCAATGGAACAGAACAGAGGGGAGTCTGGAAATAACCCCATTTCTATGGTAAACTGATACTCCACAAGAGTGACAAGACCACTTAGTGGGGAAAGGAGTCTTCTCAAGGAATGCTACTGGGACAACCAGACAGCCACATGCAAAAGAATGAAGTTGGACCCTTACCTCACACCATATACAAAAATTAACTCTAAATGGAGTAAAGACCTAAATGTAAGAGGTAAAACTAAAAAAATCTTTAAAAACAGCATAGGGATTGTCTTATATTTGGGCTGCTAAAACAAACAGACAAAAACTACTTCACAGACTGGGCAGCTTATAAACTACAGACATTTGTTTCTCATAGTTCTGGAGGCTGGAAGTCTGAGATTAGGGTGCCAGCACGGTTGAGTGAGGATTCTGTTCTTGATTTGCAGAGTTCTCACCATACTCTCCAGAGAAGGCAATGGCAACCCACTCCAGTACTCTTGCCTAGAAAATCCCATGGATGGCGGGGCCTGGTAGGCTGCAGTCACAAAGAGTCTAACACGACTGAATCAACTTAGCAGCAGCAGCACCATACTCTCACATTGTATTAGGCTAACCAAAAAGTTTTCTGCGTTTTCAATACGATGTTAAGGAAAAACTCAGAGGAACCTTTGGGCCAAGCCAACTGAAGGGGCCGGGAAGCTCTGTGCGGCCTCCTTCCCAAAAAGCACTCATCCCACCCGTAAGTGGACGGTGGGCCTGCCCGTGTTCAACTGAGGAATGAGCTCCAATCCTCAGAATCAATTCCAGTGGTCACAGCCCCTCCTGTCAGGGCTGTGGGCGTGAGGAGCATAGACTGTTATCTGGAGATGAGGCAGCAAAGACAGGAGGTGAAAAGGAAACCCATGCAGCAAAGGACAAAACAGAGCTCTCCTGTCAGAGGGGGAGCGCAGGGTCACCAGGCGGCCCTCTGAGGATCACCACACTTAACTCAGCCCATCAAGTTTGTACTTCTGATAATTTACTTGAGTTGTGTCATTTTATAGCTCTGCTGAGCCTTGGAGATTTAGTCAGAATGCATTAAAATGTGGTATATTTTACATAAGATGTATTATAGCTTTAAAGCTTAGCTGCATAAATTCATACACGGAAGAGTCAAAACCCTAAGAATTATTAGCACATTTTAAGACAAGTGACGATGACAGAGGATGAGATGGTTGGGTGGCATCACCAACTCGACGCACATGAGTCTGGCAAGCTCTGGGCATTGGTGATGAACAGGGAGGCCTGGTGTGCTGCAGTCCATGGGGTCGCAAAGAGTCGGACACGACTGAGTGGCTGAACTGAAGACAAGTGATACTATGTTAAACAGACACGGCAATAAAATAGTTACAGAAGACAGGAACACTGAACATTATGCTCCATCAGATTAATCCACAATGTCAGTATTCATAAAAACACTACAAATACAGTAAAAGTCACTCAGTCGTGTTCACCTCTTTGTTCAACTATACAGTCCATGGAATTCTCCAGGCCAGAATACTGGAATGGGTAGCCTTGCCTTTCTCCAGGGGATCGTCCCAACCCAGGGATCGAAACCAGGTCTCTCGCATTGCAGGCAGATTCTTTACCAGCTGAGCCACAAGGGAAGCCCATGTGGTATCCACTCAAGGTAGCAGATATTAAGTTTCCAGCTATCTCACTGAAATCTCTATTCTATTTTAGAGAGTTTAAAAAGTCAAATACAGCTATGTTAGCTACAATTCCATTAGATGAGTGCATATAACAGATGACTTCCCTAACCTCCAAATGACTAATTCTCCTCCCTTGGAATACAGACAGTGACTTGCTTCCCAAATGAAATAGGGTAGAAGTGGCGATGAGCGTCTTCCGAGGAGAGATCATGAAAAGGTGCTCTCTAGGGAGAGCTGACCAGCCATGATGCGGGGAGGACAGAGGCCTCTGCAGGGGAAATGAGCCTGAGCCCCCCAGCTCTCCCCACCACACGCAGCAGCACCAAGGTGGCAGCTGGGTGTGGCTGGAAGCAGACCCCCAGCCCCGACTGAGATCCTGACTGCGACCCTGGGAGGCCCTGAGCCAGAACTGCCCACCATGCCCACTCCTCCACTCCTAACTCACAGGAAGTGTAAGATAAATATTTACTGATTTACTGACAGAAAGCGAAGAGGAACTAAAGAGCCTCTTGATGAGGGTGAGAAAGCAGAGTGAAAAAAGTGGCTTAAAATTCAACATTCAAAAATGAAGAGCGTGGCATCCGATCCCATCACTTCATGGCAAACAGATGGGGAAACAGTGGAAACAGTGACAGATCTTATTTTTATGGTCTCCAGAATCATTGTGGATGGTGACTGCAGCCATGAAATTAAAAGACTCTTGCTCCTTGGAAGAAGAGCTGTGACGAACCTAGAGAGCATTAAAAAGCAGAGACCTCACCTTGCTGACAGAGGTCCATATCACCAAAGCTGCGGTTCTTCCAGCAGTCATGTACAGCTGTGAGAGTTGGACCATAAAGAAGGGTGAGCGCTGAAGAACTGTGGTGTTGGAGAAGACTCTTGAGGGTCCCTTGGACTGCAAAGGAGATCAAGGCAGTCAATCCTAAAGGAGATCAGTCCTGGGTGTTCATTGGAAGGACTGATGCTGAAGCTGAAGATAACATTTTGGCCACCTGATGTGAAGAGCCGACTCACTGGAAAGACCCTGATGCTGGGAAGATTGAGAGGAGAAGAAGAGGGCAGCAAGGGATGAGATGGTTGGATGGCACTGCCAACTGAATGAATATGAATTTGAGCAAACTCCAGGAGACAGTGAAGGACAGAGAAGCCTGGTGTGCTGCAGTCCATGGGGTTGCAGAGTCAGATATGACTTAGTGACTGAATAACAATTAGTATTTTAAGTCAAGAAGTTGTAGGGCATTTATTACACAGCAATAGGTTAATATAACAGCAAAGAAATGAAGAAAAACAAGGTAACAGAAAACTTTGTAGGGGTCATTTAGTCTAGGAAAGGAATGAAGGGAATGTGAAGACCACCTAAAAACATCTTCCTTCCAGAATTGGAGCATCAAGAGCACAGCAAAGCCACAGGGAAAGCCCTTTCCTAGGCTGTTAGTAGGTACTTTAACAGTTAACTTTAAACCACAAACACACACAATATGATTCTCACAACTGTTGGGTAAAACAAACCAAAATATAAAACCAGGCAAACATGTTAGAAGTCGGGGGTGAAGGGTTGAGTAAGGGCTGAAAGGAAGAATGCAGCAGGCTTCTGGAGGGCCATCACTTCAGTTTCTTGATCTGGGTACTAATTATCCAGTTAGTGAAAACTCATTGGGCTGAACAGTTAAAGATATGTGCACCTGGGTAAACGTATATGTCAATAAAACATTTTTTAAAGATAAAATACTATTATTGCTATTAGGAATAATAACCCATAATTAGTGCTTTTCTTCAACTACAGGTCTCTCATAAAAAAAATCTGACCACCATAAAACAATTAGGCAGTTTCACTATATGCATTAAAACAATTAAAAAAAAATCCAGGGCTTCCCAGGAGGCTCAGTGGTAAAGAACCACCTGCCAAAGCAGGAGACACAGGTTCAATCCCTGGTCCAGGAAGATCCCACATGCTGCAGAGCAGCAAAGCCCACGTGCCATAACTACTGAAGCCCATGCGCCCCAGAGCCCGTGCTCTGCAACGAGAGAAGCTGCTGCAGTAAGGAGTCAGCGCACCATAAATAGAGAAAAGCCTGAGCGGCAACGAAGACCCAGCACAGCCAAAAATAATTAAAAAGGAAAAAATCCAGTTCGTACTAACTCCAGAAGCAAAGAGAAGAAGGCTTTCCAGGCAGACAATCCCAAAACCCCACGGGGGAGAAAGGACCTGTCCCGCACCCCCACTGCTCACAGGAAGGCTGGCCGCTCCCACCTCCCGGCACACACCCTCCTCTGACCACTCCATCTCTGCTCCCTTAAGTGACTCCCTTCTCCCTTCAGGGAGGCAGTAAGCCTCATCTGTAAGGCCGCCTGAGGCGAGTGCAACTAAGAGACACAGGCTGGAACTGAGGAGAAGGGCAAGTCTCCCAAAGTCACCTGTGGGATTATGAGGATGGGAGCACATATGAACTCGTGTCGCTGTTTAGTTGCTCAGTCGTGTCTGACTCTCTGCGACCCCATAGATTGTAGCCCACCAGGCTTCTCTGTCCATGGAATTTCCCAGGCAAGAATACTGGAGTGGGTTGCCATTTCCTTCTCCAGGGGATCTTTCCAACCAGGGATGGACCCCGCATCTCCTGCACTGGCAAGTGGATGCTTTACCACTGAGCCACCAGGGAAGCCCAGCTTCTATACTGACCCTTAAAAAAAGAAAAAAAAAAAAAAATATATATATATATATATGGAGGACATTAAACCACATCTCCCTGTGTCACCCCACATGGACCACACCCTGGCAACATATGAACTCTAGTCTAACTAGAAAATTCATCATGAAGACTTCTAAAATCCATTTAAAACTTACAGAATAAAAATAAAACATTCCTGTGAAGCTAACACAACACTGTAGGTCAGCTGAACTTCAATTTTAAAAGTAAATAAAATGCTTTAAAAAAAAATGCTCTTTAACTTTCAGTGTTTGATGTCATTAATTAACAATGGTGATACTAGATGACCATATAAGAAGTAATTTTACTACTGCCTGTGCACAAAGGGAAAATACACATATGTGTATACACAAAGACTTCTAATTGTAAGCTCCCTATAGTATTTATTAAAGGTTCCTCTGAGGTAACGGTTTTGTTTTATTCATATTTTCATCCCAGCAATTGCTTAAGACACTCTTTATTGAGTTGCATCCATTTCAGGCCCCAAATATTTAGTGCTGACGGACAGCACGCCAAGCCCAAGACTCACGGAAACAAACTCTCCCCTTTATGCACATTAGAATGGCAACCAGCAAAAAACCAGAAAATCAGTATTGACAAGGATGTGGAGAAATCGGAACCCCTCTGCACTGCTGGTAGGAATGTGTAATAGTGAAGCTGCTTTAAAAAAAAAAAAAAAACCGGAGGAGGACTTCCCTGGTGGTTCAGTGGGTAAGACTCCTGCTCCCAATGCAGGGGGACCAGGTTTAATCCTCGGTCAGGTAACTAGATCCAACATGCCACAATTAAAGAGTTCACATGTCTTGCCACTGAAGATTCTGCACAGCCAAATAAATACTAAAGAAAAAGAAAAAAGAGCCCACAGCCTGCCCTACAGCTGAGCATCTGAGAAACACCTTAGATAATGTCTATCCTACTGGCTTTCCGATGATGGACCCCCCAAGAAGTGAACGAGAAAAGAGAAGCAAAAAGGGGAGAAAGGGCATCTCAGGGTTAGGCAGGTGAGTAGGCAGAGCAGGCTGGAGGCCTGGGAGGCAGCTCTAGATGTCTGCTGGGGAATTGGTTGTTTCTTACTTAGTAGTCAGTGTTAATGTAAGAGGAGGAATACATTACAGATGGTTCCTTGGAAAACGTAACCTGGATGCTCTACATGAGAATCTTTTTATAAATACTTGAAAATTGAGAGCATACAAATTAAACTCATGGGAATGGCTTATCAGTTACAGCTAACCACCAGCAGCACATTATCCGGGATATTATTAATATCAAACTTTGTTGCCCTTGCACTGGCCGTTCAGAAACTGTGGATTTTCTGTTGCTCATCTCAGCTGGTGTTCTCACATCTTTGAGCCTCAAAAAGCATGAAAGGGACGTCTTCAGGAGAAGCTAACTGCCAGCTAAGGGAGCCAGGGCTCCGAGCCCAGGCGCGCCCCAGTCTCGCGTGTCTCCAGCTGACACACCGCTGCCGGCCCTGCCCCTCCAACCGGCAGCACCGCCACCAGCAAGTCCCGGGGAGCAGAGCCGACCAGTGCCGGCTTGTGGGGGAGACGCACCTGAGCGGAAGGAGGGCTTGAACAGGGCCCAGGGCTTCTTGGGGAAACACTGCCCGAGTCTCCCCAGGATGGTCCTCTGGTGCAGGCCGTTCGGCACTCCTGCCTCCACCACATACACACCGAAGGTCAGTAATGCCCCCCAACCAACCTAACAGCCAAAATCAAAACAAAACCCACATGCAATTTAAAATGCTGTTGGAGAAGGGGTAAAAACCACAGGCATTTAACACCCTGACGTAAGCAGAAAGATGAGAGGAAAAGCATAGCGGGCAGAGAAAGCGTGAGAGACAAGGGAACACAAAACGTGATGAGCGACTGGCAGGAAAGGGCATCCTCTAATGACTTTTACCTACAGAGTCAAGTCTGAGCTCAGGAAACAACAGCCTTCAGAATTTGTCTCAACTCCAAGCTTTCTCTCGATGGCGCCCAACCGACATGCCGCCTTCCTAGACAACTCCAGGCTTTCCTGACCTGATGTACTGATTTTACACCTCCGTCTTTGCATGTGCCATCTACCTCGATTTTTTTCTTTTTTTTTTTTTAGTTCTCCCACTTTGTTGTTACCAGCCCACCTCCCTCCACCCTCGTGCACACATGCTCAGTCATGTGACCCCATGGACTGCAGCCCGCCAGGCTCCTCTGTCCATGGACTTTTCCAGGCAAGAATACTGGAGTGGGTTGCCATTTCCTTCTCCAGGTACCTCGATTTAGAATGCACTCTTCAAAGCGAACGCTCAGCCAGCCATCAACACCCAGTCAAGCTTGTGAAGCCATACCAAGCCCCTCATCACTCGGGCCTTCTTTCCTCCCCAGAGCGCTGCACGCACTCCTTCTGCTCGGCACTGGTACACTCTCTGTATTATGCCCAACTCCACCCACTATCTGAACTAAGAGCTACTACAGGGCTGGGACCATGTGAATCTTGGCATGTAACAGGTGCTCAGTAGAAGTTTTCTAGTGAATGACCTTGCAAGAAAGGTTTTTTAAAAGGCTGAAACATGACACAAGTAAAAAGCAGACAACAGATATTTTCTGTTACTGTCAACTTGAATTTTTGGTTGAGTATCACTTAGGAATAGACAGATGAGGATGCTCTATCACTTGTGAGATGGGTGTCCATGGGCAAGTTAACTAACCTCTCTGTCTAAAATTCCCCCTTATTCAAAGTAACCACCTCTGCACTGTGGTTGTGAGGATTTATCAGTGTCTTAAAAAAAAAAAGCAAAATGCAACAAAATGTTGACTAAACAGGAGATCTACTAGTCTGCCTTCATCACAAAAACCACAGGACAGGATACTACACAATCAGGAATGTGATCACAATGAAATTTTGGTTGGAACCACCTGGGGGGGTTTTGTTTGTTAAGGTCTCACATTTTTATTACTAAGCCAAAGCACTAGCACGGAAAGACACAAAGAAAATCATTATTTTCCCAATAAAACAGGTCCAGCTGTTCAGAAGGCAGTGATGTTCAGAATGACATGGTACGATGCAAGCGACCTTGACAGAGCATAAACTGGCGTGACACCTCATGTGGTGGCCCCTTACAGACCCAGCTTCGTGGTTCTCCAGTGTCTTCTCTTGGAGTTGTACCTGATTTGATCATCAGTTTTCACTCGAATTCATTGGGGAATGGGAAAACTCTGCTTTTGTTCTTTGGCCTGGAATCACTTGATTCTGAAAGTCTTATGAGAAGACATAGTGAAGAGCAAACTCAACCACACACAGGATGGTGGGGAAGAGGGGAGAGCCCATCTGTCAGGAGAGCTGAAAGTCAACAAATCCAACAGCTTCTCTTCCAGCTGCATGGCGTTCTCTACCATATTCAAAACAGTCCTTAGTGACCACGACCTTCGCAGGCTCCTCTGATAGTGCACACTACAGTCCTCTGGCCTCTGACCACGCTTCCTCTGTCCTTTTCTGAAACTTACCCTCTAAAGACACCTAAAGTCAAGCATTCCTTTGGCTCAGCTCTCACATTTTTTTCTCATCTTGTCCACTCTCGAGGCTTCAATTCGTATCTCTATGGAGATGATTCCACGGCCTCTCAGTCACATTCAGCAAGTGTTTCAAATTGAACTTACCCAAAACACTTATCTTACTTAAGACGATTAAGCAAAGAGCTTCAATTCTCCTCTTTCATACCATTTTTTTCTTTTTTCCTGATTCTTATACCTCTCACCACTCCTCAGCTTCCTCTTCTGCTCATCTCTTAAAAGGACTCGTTTGCTAGTGTTACCTTGTTGGTCTTTCTATCTCACTGCTTCTTAACCTTTCTGGGATAATTGAGCCTTTGAAAATCTAATGAATGTTCTGCTTTGTCTACTAAAAAGATAAAGATACAGAACACATGCATGCCACCTCACCCACGACCTCCAATGAGAATCTGTCATCCACTCGAGACTGTCACTGACACAAATTTTCACCTCCAATTTCTCCTTCCCTCTTATTTTCAAGATGCCTTCTGGATATAGCTTATATGGCCTACTGCATCACAAAGTTAACAAGTCCAAACCAGAAATCACCATTTCTCCTTAACAAACCTCCTCTGCTGATGGTATTCCTTCTCTCATAAGGGCACCACCATCCTTCCAGGCTCCCATGCTAGAAGACTTGAAATTAACAACTATGGCCATGCCATATTACCAAGTCTGCCCTCAGAAACCGCTCTCAAATCCGATCCCACCTCTCTCAGCCTCTTAGCCTTCAAGACCTCATAATCCTTTGCTTCATCCCACACCTGCCATGATCAGAAGTCTACCACTCTTCTGACAAGAGTTCCATTACTGATTCTATCTTTGTAAAGGCTCTCATCTCCATCTGCTATCATCCTCGCCTGCTATAGTACTTTACCTCTAGAAGGTTACAATAGCCTCACTGATTCCCCACCCATTTTCCCCCTGGTTATTTCCACCAGTGTTGACCCCTCCAAGTTCCAAAACTGACCATGTGCCTGCCTCTTTTCAAAAACACTGATGCGTCTTCAATGTGCAAATACACAACCAAACTCGGGTCGGCCTTTAGCATCTTCTACAGTCTGGCACCTAAATACTTTGCCAGGATTAGATTCCACAGCTCAGACTGTCAGTTTCAGCTATTATCTTTCTTTGATCAGGGGCCATGCTAATCTCTGTATTGTTCCAATTTTAGTATATGTACTGCAGAAGCGAGCTATTATCTTTCTATCAAAATCACACTCACTCCTAAAGGCCCAATTCAAACGCCACTCTTCATCTTTATATCTTCTACATGAGGATTAGGAAAAGGACTCTGCAAAGAAAAGGCAAATTCCTAAGGAATTGATTTAGGAAATGAAAGGGAAAAAAAACCAACCAACTTTTCCCTGAAAATCCTTAAATCTTTCTGGAAGTTGTTTTTTTAAAAAAAATATTACTATTCAAATACTTACATTTCAATCAAGAAACCCTCCTTAAACCCAGCATTGTTAACCAACATTAAAGGCTAATTAAATTATTAAGTAAATATCAACCTGAAAATAAAAAGCTATAATCTAGACCCACAATTCTAATTCCAGTAGTATCTGTACTTGGATCTTAAGAAAGGAACATCAAAATAAGAAGACTTAATGCTTCACCTGATAAGAAACTGAGGTCAAATAAGTCTACAGCAGTGATAGAAAGCTACCAAACCTAAATCAGCTTCAGATTAGTAAAAAATTCTTATCAGATTAAAAAAAAAAACTTTCAACTGAAATGTCATAAAACTATTTTTAGTAGTTAGTAGTTATTTTAAAGGGCTGGAAGATGTGATGGGCAATTCTGAACCTCTCACAGAGGGACGTGTTCACCAGCATACTTCCCAACAGGTGCAACAGCAATGAGATGTATCACAGAAGCATTGCTGCGGGCAGTACATTCTGCTACATTCTAGGACCTTATTTCTTTTAAGCCTGACCTAATTCAAATTTTCTCTTCACTCCTAAGCCTCTGAGTTCGTGTTAATTTTCAGTTGCACATAGTGAAGCATTCTGCTCCCAGAAAGAATGAACATACTCAAGATTAATTGAAAGACTTTAATTGAAACTCTTTTTTGAAAAAATGTTAATACTTGGCAAAAATTGCCCTTTATAGTATTTCTAAAACTATGATCATTCAAATTTGAATACATTTTTGAAACAGAAATGTTTATAACAGTAGAACAAGCTAAAATCCTAACATTAGTCATTACACTAAGAAAGGGCTCAGAAGGTAAAGAATCCACCTACAAGCAGGAGACCCAGGTTCGATCCCTGGGCCGGGCAGATCCCCTGGAGAACAGAATGGCAACCCACTCCACTGTTCTTGCCTGAAGAATTCCATGGACAGAGGAGGCTGGCGGGCTACAGCCCATGGACTCACAGAGTCGGGGACGACTAAGCTAGTCACACACACACAAGGTAAGCGGGGTGTAATGAAAAGAACCGCAGCAACTGAAATAGGACCTCAGTCCAGGATCCCAAGTCTGACTCTAGTTGCACGACTTTAGGAACTGGCTTCACCGGGAAACACTTTCTCATTTGAAGGGTATCATCACCTTTCCCTCCCTCCAGATGGCTGCTCAGGTAAAATGAGATAATGGACCTGGCACAGTACCTAACCACGGAGGGCTCAACAAATACTAGCTTCCTTCGTTCAACAAAAAAGACACGCTCCCAAGAAGATTTAGGTGTGAGGCTGCCTACACTCGCACAAGTCTTCACCAGCACAAAACACGGCAGCTGGTTGGTTCTAATGAAAAGCCAGAACCCCATTCCACGAACGTTTCTGAGGACACACTGGATGAGGACGAGAGAGCCTGCATGTGACCCTGGAGGACGCCATTAGAACAGGGCTGCACACACACACACGATGACCACTAAAATTTCCAGGAATTGATGTTCAAACGTCTGGAGCCTTTAACGCTGGTAGGAGAGCTCAGGCCGCGCGAAGAAAAAGCAAGTCAGATTGGGCCCAGCTCCGGATGACTACTCTAACGAACCAGGAGAGCGACGCGGGCTCCTCCTGAGGCGCTAGCAGCGCGCCACTAAAACCCGTTTCGATCCTGAAAAGAATTCACCACGAACGCCCGCTCGCAAGCCTGCGTAGGAGAGCCCCCGGCGTCGCGGAGGGCACCTCACGAAGGCCGCAGGCGACGGGAGCAAAAGACCACGGGCTGAGGTCGGGGCTGTGCACACCCGCCGCGGAGAGCGTCCGAAGGAATTCGCGTCCGCGCTGAGCGCACCCGGGCGAGGGGGCGCCTCGGGGGCCCAGCCCCCGCCCCCCGCCCGCGCCCAGCGACGCCCAGGCCCGGGGCCTCCGCCCCCCGCCCGAGTCCCCATGGGCGCGCAGACGGCAGCGCAGCCCGGGGGGCCGGGGTCGGCGTCCGGCCGCGGCGCGGGCGAGGCCGCGGCGGCTCCCCCGCCAAGCCCGGGCGGGCGCGGCGGCCTGCAGGGCGCGGACACACTCACCACACCATGCCGTAGGCGCCCTCGCCGATGTACGAGAGATTGGTGTAGCGCGGCCCCACGTCGAACACCTGCCCGCGGACCATCTCCGGGCCCGCGCCCGCCGCCGCCGCCGCCGCCGCCATGTTGGCTGCCGGGCCGCCGCCGCCGCCGCGCTGCGCTCGACGCTCCGCGGCCGCCGCTCGGCCCACGCCGCGCCTCCCGGGGGACCGGGCCGCCGCAGCTGCTGCCGCTGGCCGGGAAGGAGAAGGGAGGCCGCCGCTCGGGAGAGCCGGGGAGCCACCCGCCGCTCAGACCGACTGCCTGCCTGCCTGCCTGCCTGACTGACGGGCGGGCCGGCGGGCGGGCAGAGGGAGGGGCGCGCGCCGAGGAGGGCGTCAGGGCGGGCCCGGGAGACGTGCGCGCGGATTGGCTCCCCGCGCGCAGGGGGCGGGGCATGCGGCCGGCGGAAGAGGCGCGCTGGGGGCGGGGCATGGCGGCCGGCGCGGCGGGGCCACAGACGCTTGAAGAGTGGGGGCGGGGCGGGGCGGGGCGCCCGGGCGCCCACCACTTCCCCAGCCAGACGCTGGGGACCCGGACGTCCTACCCGAAGGCCGCGCCGAGCTGGGAAGGCGGACCCAGCCACATCCAGCTGTGCGCTCGGACCTGGCCTTTGCGCGTGCGCGGTCCACACGAACGTGAAGAGGTCTCGACTCCCGGATAGAAACCGGAAGAGGGACCAAGACCGAGAAAGACATTTGCATCCTGAGAAAGTGTGAAACCCAGAGGTGGAGGCCAAGGGGAGAGACCGGGACGGGCGGGGCCCGCTGGTCGGACACAGGCTCATTCAACGGGTGTTCCTTACCGTGATCCTGCAGGTCCAGGCTCCCCAGAGTTACCTTTCAGCGGAGAGAGATGTGGATGGACAGAAGGAAGGATGAGTCGCAAGGAAGACTGGGCGGGAGACTCTAGTCGTGATGGTGTTATGAAAAAATATAAAGCAGAGTAAGAGGTTCGGGCAACCTAGACAGCATATTAAAAAGCAGAGACATCACTTTGCCAGCAACGGTCCGTCTAGTCAAGGCTATGTTTTTTCCAGTGGTCATATATGGATGTGAGAGTTGGACTGTAAAGAAAGCTGAGCGCCGAAGAATTGATGCTTTTGAACTGTGGTGTTGGAGAAGACTCTTGAGAGTCCCTTAGACTGCTAGGAGATCAAACCAGTCCATCCTAAAAGAAATCAGTCCTGAATATTCGTTGGAAGGAATATTCATTGGAAGGACTGAAGCTGAAACTCTAGTACTTTGGCCACATGATGCGAAGAGCTGACTTATTTGAAAAGACCCTGATGCTGGGAGGGATGGGGGGGCAGGAGGAGACGGGGACAACAGAGGATGAGATGTTTGGATGGCCTAAGGGACGCAATGGACATGAGTTTGAGTAAACTCCGGGAGTTGGTGATGGACAGGGAGGCCTGGTGTGCTACAGTCCATAGGGTTGCAAAGACTGGGACACGACTGAGTGACTGAACTCAACTGAAAGAGGTTCGGGAGTAGGGCGTTGAAACACTGAGAATGACATTAAGATTCAGAGACTTGAGACCCAGATCGGCAGACATGGAAAGAACCTCAGACATAGGACATGCTGAAATAAAAACGCAAAGATAAAACACTGAAAACCAGAGCAGCAAGCTCTAGAGAGAAGGAGACGAACACACTGAGGGTCAGAAATAGTCACACACACCACAGGTTGAAAAGAATCGGACTCTTGAAGCAAGTGAACGCCAAGAATAGCTAAGACGATGAGAGAAAACCCATCTCCCCACTGCTTTTGGACCTCCATCCATGCCCTCTTTGGAGGGGAGTCAGAGTGGGAGACCCTGCATCCTGATTGTCCAGCACTGTAGTCTTGAAAGCCTGGACTTCCAGGCATCAACAAAGACCAACTAGACAGTCTCCAAGCAAAAAAATAAATGAACCCTCTAGGGAAAAAATGTGTGGCACATGAGAAAAGAGAGTCCTGGAGCCAAAAATCACTCCTTTGCAATAAATATATTTAGCCCATGAAGCAGAACCCAGTTTTAGAAAGCACCTAATTCTTATTCTTGATTAAAAAGAGGACATTGCTTCTTTTAAAGAACGGGCCGAGATAAATGGAGAGTAGCCTGAAATTAAAATCATGATAGCCAAAGTGAAAGCTGTGGTCAGAACAGTAAAAAGCAGATGGAATGACGCAGAAGAGCCAATCAGCAACATAGAAGACAACTATGAGGAAAAGTAAGTGATGAAGTTCCTGGAGAAGAAAATGTACAGAACACCACGGAGAGTCGAGCTATAGGCACCCCGGAAGAAGACAGCAAATCCATTAGAGGTGACAAATTATACCGAAAGAAATTTTGCCTTCGGTCTAAAAAGATCTGGGGTGGAGGGGGGGAATTGAGTGAGATCTCTGAATCCAGAAAAATAAGCCGAAACCAACTTCAAGAAATAATCTGTGGAGAAGGAAATGGCAACCCACTCCAGTATTCTTGCCTGAGAAATCCCACAGACAGAGGAGCCTGGCAGGCAGTCCACAGGGTTGCAAAGAGTTGGAAATGACTTAGAGACTAAACAACTACAACAATATACTTTTTTAATTCTTATATGTAATTTGATAACAAAATAGACTAACAATTGTACAAAAAAAGAGAGGGAGAGAGAATAAAAGAGAGATGCTTTAACAACAACAACAAAAAGAAATAATCTGGAGGGGCTTCCCTGGTGGCTCAGTGATTTAAAAATAAAAAAAATGCCCAATGCAGAAGACACTCCTGTCCTAGGTCCGGGAAGATCCCACACGCTGTGGAGCAACTGAACTCACATGCAGCAACTACTGAAGCCCGTAGGGCCTGCTCTGCAACAAGAGAAGCCGCTGCAATGAGAAGCCTGCACACGGCAAGGAAGAGTACGCCCATTCTCAGCACCTAGAGAAAAACCCACACAGCAAGAAGACCCAGCACAACCAAAAATAAATTAATTAATTAATTAAAATAATAATCTGGAAAAGTCCTGAAATTTCAGGGTAGAAAAACACAGTATTTGATCATTTAAAAAAAAAAAAAAAGAAAGACTATTTGAAAAGCTGAAAGCTGGGCCTTCCCTAGTGGTCCAGTAGTTAAGAATCCACCTTCTAATGCAGGGGTGGCAGGTTTGATCCCTGGCTGGGAAACAGATCCTGTATGTTTCAAAGCTCAGCCAAAAAATAAAAAAATAAAAAGCTGAAAGCTGGTTTTCTGCAGATGCCTCCTCTGGAATAATAAAATGCCAAAGAAAAATGGGAACAAGTTGGCAGCCGTCTGAGAGGGTAGGTTATCCATGTGACATCCTACAGGTGCTTCGGCTCCACGTTTTCCAAAGGAGCCCTGCACTCAGAGGGCAAGATAGAGCTTGAACCTCGGCTTTTCTGCTTACTACCTGTACGACTTTGGCCTCAGTTTCCCCACTCTTAAAACACATCATGACAGCACTTACCTCCCTATTGTACAGAATAAGACAACAGATGTAAAGCTCCTGGCACCTAGTACATACTCAGTAAATGTTATCTCTGATTACTATCGACCCCACCCAGACCTGTTCCTCATCTCAGGCTTCTGGATCCTATCACCACCCAGATCCTCCAGCTGAGGTCTGGGGATGATCCCGACAGTTAATTTCACCTCACTCCCAACCTCTCCCTGCATCTGACCCATTGAAAACTCCTATACGTTCTATTTTTCCAGTATTTTGGAAATCGCTACTACTCAAAGTGTGGCCTTGGGACCAGCGACATCAGCATCGGGTGGGGGTCTGTTCGGAACACAACATCCTGGGCCCCACCCCAGACCTACTGACTCAGGATCTGCATTTTAACAAGATCCCTAGTGGTTTCGTATGCATTTGAAACTTTTGAAAAGCACTATTTTCTTTTTAGTTGAGATGTAAGTGATATATAACAGCACCTGCCCTCTGCCCCGCTTTTGCCCGCCCCCCCATGCTCCAGACAGACTAGACAGCTCTTAGCTCTTTTCTGCCCTTCAACCTTGCCATGTACCTCTCTCTCTGCAGGTAATGTGTCGTCTCTTCATTCTTCTAGCATCTGTGGGCATTTTAAAGTCACTGACTTTCTCCAGAGAACTTCTCTTGCCTGGTTCTGTGGTCGCTAAGCAACCGTGTGATGACAGTCTGGCGTCCCTTGTGGTCTTAGACACGGAAAGTGCACTGACCAGGGGATAGCCCTGCTCAGGCCCGTTGGCAACTGCTGTTCCCTCTAAGATGGGGTTTAGACGCACATCAGCCTCTGCTGAGTCAGGCTAGCATGAGCCAGGCCTGGGGTGGGGAGAATCATCTAGCTAGACTGACAACAACAAATTTCCAGAAGCACAGAGCTGAGAACCTGAGAACATGGCTCTGGAGCACCAGGAGACCACGCAAGCCGCCATCCAACCCTAAGTGAAAGTCGCTCAGTCGTGTCCGACTCTTTGCGACCCCATGGACTATACATACAGTCCATGGACCTCTCCAGGCCAGAATATTGGAGTGGGTAGCTGTTTCCTTCTTCCGGAGATCTTCCCAACCCAGGGATCAAACCCAGGTCTCCCACGTCGCAGGCGGATTCTTTACCAGCTGAGCCACCAGGGAAGCCAAAGACCTAAGACCCTGCTAGACAGCTAGCTGGCCACCTCTCTGTCTTCCTCAGTGTCCCTCTAGAGCGCTGACCGTGCCCTGGTCTGCGGAATCTTAGAAGACACGTGGACATCTGTCGTTTTCTGCCTGACCAACATTGACCCCTTCTCCTTCTCGTAGCAGCAATCCACTTTGTTTTTGCGGGGGTGAACTCTCTCTTCTACACACTTACAGCATTTGGCCCTACCCACCCACCGCAAGGCAGGAATAAGCATGTGACCCAGGGCTTCCCAATCAGAGTCGCAGATGTTGGTTCAAAAGATGAGCATGAGACCTGATCCAGGCCAATGATACTCAGCCCAGACTTCTGCAGAAGCAAAACTGAGAAAGGGGTACTTCCCTTCTGCCAAGGTTGCCAGAGCAGGGGGTATGGGGCTGGGGCCAAACATATCATAATGTGAGAACTGCCCTCTAGGATAAAGCTGAGATGGGGGAGCAGGGTCCAGGGACAGAGACAATTTCCTGACGACAGAGTCTGACGATTCAGCCGAGGCTGGACTTCACAAGTGCGTGAGACAATATATATTCTTTTTTAACTTAAGTCAATTTGAGGTAGGGTTTTGTCACTTGAAACCACAAGAGTTTGTGACTAATACATGACCCAACTAACTCCCTTTTCTGCAAAAATTGCTCAGAATCATACAATAAATCATTGGGACATGAATCAGAAACTCATGAATGATGAAATGAGAGGAAAGAACTGGCAGTGAGCCTTGAAACTAGCTAAAGATGGAGAGATAACTGAATAAAAACACCACTCAGTAGAGACTGAGGCTGACAAGCTGAAGTAATTGTTGTTGCTATGGTAACAAACAATGCAAAAGGGAAAAATTGAGAAAGAGGATTTTTTTAAACCGGGGTTTTAACCTCAGATTAATGCAATGAAAACCAGAGAGGAAGAAAGAGGGTAGGAAAAGCAAGGTACTAAGCCTTTGTTTTACATAAAATGAAGAAAAGAGTTATTGTAAAAAATTGTATAATTTCATTTTTTTCAGTGTAAAAAGTTTTATGTCTACCTTATAAATTAATTTGTTGTTGTTCAGTCACTGAGTCCTGACTCCTCTGTCCTCCACTATCTCCCAGAGTTTGCTCAAGTCGTGTTTATTGAGTCAGTGATGCTATCTAACCATCTCATCTTCTGCCACCCCCTTCGCCTTTTGCCTTCAATCTTCCCCAGCAAAAGGGTCTTTTCCAATGAGATAGCTCTCCGTGTCAAGTTACAAGAGATAAAAGGAAGGTAATTCATACAACAAAACTCGAGACCTGTAACCAGAAGTGTACTAGACACTTTCTTCACATTGTAATCAGAAAAGAAATGGCAAGGAATCATTAAAAAAAAATCAAAATACTAGAAAATTAGATGACGGAAAGTTAAGAGAAATGTAAACAAGAAACCTAAGTAGCTAAAACCCCTGTATAAAAATATTAAAATCTCAAAGGGCAAACTCTGAATATTTACTGTTGTTAGCAAAGATGTGCCAGAAGAGAAGACAGATATTGGATATTAACCCACGCGTTTGGGATCTGGAAAGACTGAACAGGGCAGCGATGGTGACCCAGACATAGAGAACAGAGTGTGGACACAGTGGGAGAAGGGAACGAACAGAGACGATAGCATGGAAACATATTCATTACCACATGCAAAAGAGACGGCAAGTGGGGGTTTGCCGTGTGACACAGACGCTCAACCCAGTGCTCTGTGACAACGTAGATGGGTGGGGTGGGGTGGGAGGGAGGGGGGGTTCACGTGGGAGGGGACACATGTATACCTGTGGCTGATTCATGCTGAGGTATGGCAGAAACCAACACAGCATGGTAAAGCGATTATCCTCCAATAAAAAAAGAAAAGACTTGCCAAAAAATACACACAGGCTAGAAAGTCATTGCGAAACCAAATTCACCATATTACACAGCAGCGCAACACAGGAGACAAATAATCTTTGGAAATACAACTAATAGAAACACAGCTACAGTAAAATATATTACAGTAAAATACATTAGACTGTGACATATAAAATAAGGATAAAGATACGGGAAGCAGCACAATAATAAGGCATAAAAGTATATACTGAGTCCTACACCTACATAAAATATAAAAGATATCTTGCCACAGAAAGGTCTTTTGTTTGTTTGATTGACTTTTTTTGGCCATGAGGCATGTGGAATCTCAGTCCCCAGATCAGGGATCTCGCTGGTAGCCTCTGCAGCAGAAGCCCACAGTCTCAACCACCAAGCCACAATGTAAGTCCTGAGTGGCAAAATTTATGTTATATATATTTTACCACCAAAAAATCAATTGGCTACATTTGTGATAGTTGATTTCTGGAGTCTCTAGTTCCATCGATCTATGTGTTTACCCCTGTGACAGTATGAGGGTATTCATTCAAAATTTGTTTTTTGGCCATGCCATGCAGCCTGTAGTTCCCCAATCAGGGATCAAACTCACTCCCCCTGCACTGGAAGCTTGGAGTGTCCACCACTGGACCACTGGGGAAGTCCCCCAGACTGTCTTAATTATTCCAGCTATAAAATAAGTCTTAAAATCAGATACTGGGAGTCTTCCAGCTTTATTCATGTTCTTCTAAACTGTTTGAAATACTATATTTCTTTTGACTCCCAGTATCAATTTTGGTCACAGTTTTTCTTCCAAGGAGCAAGGGTCTTTTAATTTCATGGCTGCAGTCACCATCTGCAGTGATTCTGGAACTATAACCAACCTAGACAGCATTATTAAAAAGCAGAGACATTGCTTTGCCAACAAAGGTCCATCTAGTCAAAGCTATGGTTTTTCCAGTAGTCATGTATGGATGTGAGAGTTGGACTATAAGGAAATTGATGCTTTTGAACTATGGTGTTGGAGAAGACTCTTGAGAGTCCCTTGGACAGCAAGGAGATCCAACCAGTCAATCCTAAAGGAAATCAGTCCTGAATGTTCATTGGAAGGACTGATGCTGAAGCTGAAACTCCCATACTTTGACCAACTGATGTGAAGAGCTGACTCATTTGAAAAGACCCTGATGCTGGGAAAGATTGAAGGCAGGAGGAGAAGGGGACAACAGAGGATGAGATGGTTGGATGGCATCACCGACTCAATGGACATGGGTTTGAGTAAGCTCCGGGAATTGGTGATGGACAGGGAGGCCTGGCGTGCTGCAGTCCGTGGGGTCGCAAAGAGTGGGACGCGGCTGAGCGACTGAACTGAACTGGTCAATTTCAGACTGTGGTGCTGGAGAAGACTCTTGAGGGTCCCTTAGACTGCAAGGAGATCAAACCAGTCATTCCTAAAGGAAATCAGTCCTGAATACTCATTGGAGAGACTGGTGATGAAGCTTTCAAACGATTTCTTTCAATTTTTATTTTTTTTAAGCCTTGCCATGTAGCCTGACCCCTGAGCAGAAGCGGTTATGATCAGATGGCAGAACTTCCAAATAGGAGGGGAGTGACCGCCCACATGGTCATTTAGGGCCAAGAACAGGAGTCCAGCTCTGTCCCCTGTTACTTCAGAAAAAGTCACTCAGTGGTCCACACATCATCTGCTCATTCTCTCTGGTAATCAAGGAAATGCAAACGAAAACCACACCTGCCAAATGCAGGAGACCTAAGAGATGTGAGTTCAATCCCTGGGTTGGGAAGGTCCCCTGGAGGAGGGCATGGCAACCCACTCCAGCATTCTTGCCTGGAGGATCCTATGGACAGAGGAATCTGGTGGGCTATACGTAGTCCATGGGGGTTGCTAAGAGTCAGACGTGACTGCAGTGACTTAGCACGCATGCAACCAAGGAAATGCAACAAAACCACAAAGAGATGCCATGATACACGTTATGTTGGGCTGTGCTCGGCTGTGTCTGACTCTCTGTGGCCCCACGGGCTGTAGTCTGCCAGGTTCCCGTGTCCGTGGGATTTCCCAGGCGAGAATACTGGGGTGGGTAGCCACCACCTGCACCCGGGGTTTATGCTTGTTACACTGATAGAATTAGAGTCTGAGGGAGCCAAGTGCAGGTGAGAATGGGGAATGTGGACACGCCCTGTGTACCAGGGGCCGCCACACAGCACAGGCCCTGTGCGTAGCCCTCGGTGGGGGTGAAGATGCGTCCTGCACCCAAGTGGTCACCCAGCCCACCCCCGGTACAGGGCTCTGCAACTGCCGCGTTGAGACTCCTAATAATTTATCCCAGGGCCCCATGTTTTGCTCTGTATCAGGTCCTGCAAATTCTGTAGCCAGTCCCGCCTGGAGGTTTCACTCCGTGGTATGTGGGCAGCAGAATACAGACAGAGGATGTTCATAGCAGCTCTGTTTCTGCAAGACGCCAGAGCTCCCCGCCCCCAGCAGGGATGAATCCCAGGAGGCCACTGAGTGACAAGGACTGGGAGCAGAATGCAGCCAGCAGGCCCCCCACCCCGCCAGAGAGACAAGCAGGATGAACGGACGGTGGCAGGAGACGCACGGGCGGGCAAGTCCACACAGAAATCCTTTCCAGCATGAGTGAGGCCAGGCGAGGTTGCTCCCAGGTTGGCTGACGGGCCCACACTTACTATCAATTACGTCTGATCTATGATGTTGCTTCTCCGTGCGTTTATGTCAAACGCTTGATGGAAGAACCGGCCGAGGCTGGGAGAGGCGGCCGTGACAGGCAGCCGTCCTTGGCGGGGACGCGCAGGCTGGACACGAGAGGCAGCTGCCTAGGACCAGCTTCACCCGCGAGGCCCCGGTCACACAGAAGATGAAACTACACAGTGGACACGAAGAGGACCAAATGGCAGCCTGTTTTTATAAGATATGTCCACGCAGTTCCGACTCTAAAATCTGCAACTCGTACACATAATCTGTCTCATTTCAGCAACTTTCTATTGCTTGCCTTTCTGGGCAAAAAGGTGACCTTCATTTCTAGATGCTTTTTTTTTTTTTGGTTTCATTTCTAAACATCTACCTTGGTTGTTTTGTTGCACACCCAAAATCAAAGTCTTGTTTTCCCTCTTCTCTTTTCCAAGTTCTGTCCTTCCTATCTTGTTACTTTCATAATTTAGGAGTGGAGGTGGAGGGGAGGAGGGGAGGGGAGGAGGGAAAAGGGAGGAGGGGAGGGGAGAAGGGAGGAGGGGAGGGGAGGGAGGTGGGGGAGGAGGCAGGTGCCCCAGTCGAGCTGTGAGGAGCAGTGGGGACAGTGGTCTCAGGAGCGGCCTCCTGGGCCCCGGCCTGGCACCTGGCGGGACCCCTGCCCGGGCTGGGTTGGCCCCCAGGAGTCTGCACGCACCCCTTGGCCCTGGGCACCCAGATATCCAGGCCTGAGTCCCTCGGAAGCAGAGCTGGGATGAAGTGCAGCTTCATGGGTGGGGCTGGCTGAGGGTCTGTCCTGACTGGTCCAGAACCAGGGTGGGTAGCTGGGGGTCCCAAACCCTCTGAAGGAACCTGGGGGGCTGGCTTCCTGCCTGTCTCCCCGGCTCTGGGGGCTATCAGCAGCTCCCCCAGGCTGGACCCTGACCTGGCGGGCACAAGACCCAGTGTCTGCTCCCCGCCGGCTCCCAGCTCTGAGTGTGTGTGTCTGCGTGCGGTTGTGCACACGTCCCCCGTTTGCCTGCAGCCCAGCTTCAGACACGTGAGGCCGCTCACGAGGGAACCGTCAAGACAGCCTATGCTTAAGGAGGAGGCTGCCAGCTCTTTCTGCCGGGAGCCAGGAGGCGGAGGGGGCGGGCGGGCGGGACAGATGGCTGAGTGGGCGGGCTGTTTGGGAACCCCAGCCCCCACTGGTGGCGGGGGGTGGGGGAGCAGACAGATCAAGCTGCCTCCCTTGCTGGGGGGGGTCAGTTCGGAAGGTGGGAGACCACTGCCCCGGGCCATGGAGCCGGTGGGGTGGGGGGGTGGGCACCGGCAGCTCAGGGCTGACCTGGGAGTGCCCGGCAAGGCCCGAGGTGAGGGCTGGCAAAGGCGTGGCGTGGGGGCGGGTGGGTCACAGCTGTCCCCGGGGGGTTAGCGGGCCGGGCTCCCCGCAAAGCACCAGCACCACCTCCCACCCCATCTTGAGCCGCTCAGGCGGCACTGCGGGGCCCTGGCTCCGAGCGCCCCGCATTTGGGCAACTTGGATGCTTCCCATGTTCCCAAGAGCTGAGCTCAGAGCACAGGGAACCTCCCGTCTGAGTGCAAGAGCAGAGGGTCTCCAGCCTTGCGCTCCCCAGGGGCCTGCCCCAAGCCCCCCTCCCAGGACCCAAGGGACGGCTCTCCTGCTGCTGGGGCCCATAGGCTTGGGGATGGGAACCAGGCTGGCTGGTGGCCGGCAGGGTTCTCCAGAATGGTCTGCTCACTTCGCAGGATCGCTAGATGGCCCGTCGAGCGTGTGTGCTCAGTCATGCCCAACTCTTTGCGGCCCTGTGTGGTCTGCCAGGCTCCTCTGTCCATGGGATTCTCCAGGCAAGAATACTGGGGTGTGTTGCCATTTTCTCCTCCAGGGGATCTTCCTGACTCAGGGATGGAACCCAAGTCCATCAGTAGCTTCCAAAACCACATCCTGATGGCCGGGGGAACAAGGAGCGAGGAGGCTGAAGAAGGTAGGACTCCGGACTCAGTGGAGGGGTTCAGAGCTTGTGATTTATTGACATGAGCATGGGGGCCCCAGGACTTGTCCCTCGGATGGGGAAACCGCCACCTGGTCTGGGAACAAACCCCTTCATGTGGAACACCACTTCCAGGAAGCCCACCGAGATGGACACAGATAAACCCCTGGCAAGGCTGCAGGCATATTTGGCAAAGCCGTGGAGCCTTGGTGGAAGAGCACAGGCCTCCGGGGGTGCCCCCAGGGCTGCAGCCGGAAGCAAAGCCAACAGCTCATCCCGCACAGGCCCACCTGATCCGTCTGGCTCGGGGCCAGGCCGGGCCCAGGAGGCGGATCTGTCCACCCTCCCTGGGAATACTGCGGAAGTGGCCAGGACACCCGAGTCCACGGTGGAGCTCTGGCTGCGGGGCAAGGGTGACGGGGCCGAGCACTGGCCTGGGAGGGCAGGGGTCACCGGCAGCCGACTCAGGGCCCCAGACTGACAACCTGCACCTTTCCCTTGGGGCCTGCCCCCAGCCGCTCTCCCAGGCCTGGACGCTGAGGGTGTGCTGCGTCGGGGGGGCCTGCCTGCCCACCCCTGCTGTCTGGGAGCGGCCCCACTTGTAAAAGCAGGGCTCAAGGGCTCCGGCTGCCATCTTCCATACAAGGAAGGCGCCGGCATCAGTAGCTTGACTCTTCCCCAGCCCACTTAATGTTAAGAATAGACACTAATAATACTTAATCACCCCTCCCTGCGGGCAGGGAGGGGCGCTAGTCCTGGGACCATTGCCCCCGAAGCCCCGGGCACCCCCGTCCCGCTTCGGAATTCCAGTCTGACGCAGGGACTCGGTGCGACCCCATGCCCCACCAAGGGGACGTGGAGGCCCAGGGCCACACGGTGACCAAGGGACAGAGCTGGGGCTTTAACGGGGGGCCGTGGTTCCCAGACCGGCGCCCCTGGCTGGGGCCTCTTAAGACCGTGGCCTGACGGGGCAGTGGGTCAGGACTCAAGGAGACCGACGGGGCCCAGTCCAGGTTGCGGGGGGGAAACGGCCCTGTGACCAGGCGCTGCAGGAGGCCACCCCTCTCGGCGGGAGAACAGGGTCCCCTTGACGACCCCTCCCTAACCCCTGTGCCCGGAGGGCCTGACGAGGGGGCTTCTGGCTCCCGGAAGGTGGGAACTTCGGGTTAGACGGAGCAACACCCGGTCACTTGGCCATCAAAGCTCTGAGCCGCAGTGACCAGCTTAAGAGGCTTCTACAGCGAGCCCGGGACCCTGCTCAGCCACTTCATTCCTGCTGCTGGGGCTGGGAAGTTGGGGGGCAACGCTGAGCCTGGGAACAGGCCTCACGAGGGGCTCTCAGCCGCCTCCCTGGTGAGGAGGGCCTGGGCTTCCTTAGTGCAGCCGGTCCTGGGCCCTGCTGCTGGGGGGACTCTGACCTCCTCCACAGCACCCCGCGGCCCAGTCCCCAGTGACCTTCTCGGAAGCCTCGCCTAAGCCACCCGCCACGCTTCCCCACCCATAACGAGGATCGTACATCCTCCGGCCAGAGGACCCCTCCACCCTCTGCTTCCAACTCCACACCGACTGGGGGGTGGGGAGCCAACCTGTCACGCACTTGCTGCAGCCTCGGAGCCGCAGGGGCCAGTGGGCGGCGGGCAGAGGAGGGCCGCGGAGGCCGGGGCTGGAGCAGACTCCCCTCTGCTCTCCCACTGCCTCCACAGGCGGTCAGGGCCCCTCGACCCGACGAAACCAACTCAACCGCAGACATGCCAGGCCCTCCAGAGCATCCCAGACAGCGGCGCGGGTCTGCTGTTGGGCAGGGCTCGGGCCCTCGGCCTAGGGTCCGATCAGACAGGGGGACGGGACCAGGAGGGCGGGGAGGCAGGTGGGGCCACGGTCACCCCAACTCTGGAGCCCCAAGGTCTGGCCCAGGCCGTGCAAAGGCAGAAATAACTCTGCTGGGGAGAATATTACTCAAAATTACGCCGCTCTGAGGAAACAATCCTGCTTTTGTTAAAAACAAAAAACTGAAGTGTGCTCCAGGCATCCATCCCAGCCCAGCGGCCCCAGCCTTGCCCACAGCTGTTTAAGGCACTTGAATGGCTTATTTACACCACCTGGAAAAGTGTGTGTTTCAATCCTGATTGAGAGAAAAAAAAATTTCAGTAATACTGCAAAAGGAGCATCTCACAAAAAAAAAAAAAAAAAAAAAAAATCAATACTTAAAAGTTTCCTAGGGAATAAAATAAACGCGGAGCTCCGCTTAAGTTACATGACCCACGGAACCTCTTGGCACTGACAGAACATGGACCAAACCTGAAGTGCTGCTTCTGAATGAAACGTTTCCCGGGGAGAAGACGACCACAGATGGGACACACGCGTCTTTGTCTGGGCATCCCCTCCGTGGAGCACGAGCCGCGTGCGGGCACCGGGGAGGCCACGGGTGGGCGCCCCGTCTCTTTCCCACGAGGCCCACCCTTCCCACTCGGGCACCCCCAAGCCCTCGGTCACGGGCAGTGTTGGGGGAACAAGAAACCTCTGCCGCTCCCTACCGGTCCTGCCCGGAGGACCCCCAGCGCCCGGCCACCCCGCGTGCGTGCAAGGCGTCTTTGGTGTGGCTGCGGCCGCCACCCGGGGCCTGGGTCCCGCCCCCCCGCCCCCGCCCGAGCCGCTTTCCTCCACGAGGGCGCTCGAGCCGTGGGGGGCATCACCTGCCCACCTCCCGCCGGGTCCTAAGGCATCTGTGGGGGAGGATCGTGGGGCGGGGGGCGGAGGTCCGCGCCTCAGCTTCTCCGCGGCGCGTCAGGCTCTGGCTCCAGCAGGTCCTGGGGGTCCCGCAGGAAGACCACCACGACTGTGATGTTGTCATGTGAGCCGCGCTCGCGGGCGGCGGCCACCAGCGCCTCGGCCACGTGCAGCCCGCTGCCCCGAGGCCCCGCCAGGTGGCTGCGCACGAGGTCGGCCACCTCCTGGTGGGGGACCACATCGAAGAAGCCGTCACAGGCCAGCAGCAGGTAGTCCTCGGAGCCCGTGAGCTCCCGCGAGGCCGCATCCGCCTCCCCAGACACGTAGGGCTTCTGGAAGACGTCCCCTGGGCCGGGGGAAGGTGGTAGGGAGGGTGGTGAGGGCCGGGCACCCTGGCTGGGCTGCGGCCACCCCACCTCCAACGTGCAGCGGCTCATGGGGCACACGGCTGCCAAAAGGTAGCTTCATGCGGTGCCAAGTGCTCCGGCGGGGACAGAGCAGGGCGGTGAGAGAGGGGGCTGGGCCCCTGGGGGTGCAGAGAGAGAGCGGGGAGGCGTTTCTCAGCCCTGGGGGGAGGTCTGAGCCCCCGACGGAAGCCTCAGGGGCAGGAAAGCAGCCTCATTTACAGGCCGCCCAGGAATCACCTTCAGGCCACGGCCCTCAAGGCCCCGCCAAGGGCTTCCCCCCATCCTCCCGAGAGACTGTCTTAAGGACTGTGACTTTAGCTGCCTTATCTGGCTGGGAGGCAAGCTTCCAAGGCGTCTGCACCTGCGCCCCGGGTTCACCGAGCCCCTCCGCGGGTGACCCTGCAGTGCCGGCCCCCTCCCAGCCCCTGGCCTGCTTACCGATGGCCCTGGACACGGCCAGGGTCCCGTTGACCCTCCAGCAGTCCATGTGCGACACGAAACCGCCCAGGGCCTCGATGCGGTCCTTCTCGTCCTGCGGAGACAGCCAGGGTGGGCGGGGGGCTGGCGGGCGGGCGGTGGGGCTGGGGGTGTCCACGCCGCCTGAGGGGAGGCCAGCTGGCTTCCAAGGCAGCACTGGGGACCGTGCGGCAGTGAGACGCGACTACCTGAACCGCCCCACAGAGGCAGGCGCGGCCGAAGGTGCTGGTGCCAAGGCGGACACGCGCTGTCCCCCCGCAGCTTTTTGGGCTTGGGGAACACGCTCGCGGCAGCCGAGAGAGCCAGGGCCTGGGTCGACGCAGGGCTCTCCGCTGCCGTCTCTCGGGGGATACTGCGCCTCCCCGTCACAGGCCCCTGGGCAGGGCTGGGTGACGCTGAACAGGCCCTGGATGAGCTCTGGGGCCCCCAACCCCGGCCACTGCCTGGCTCCCTGGAGCTCCACCACGGGGCTCCAGGCCTGAGAGGACTGCACAGGCCCAGCCCAGCCTCGAGCCCTGAAACTTTCTCCGACCTCCAGAAGCTCCCTGGGCGGAGGCGTCTCCAACGGGGCTGCAGCCACCCCAGTGCCCGTCCCGCAGCTCCCGTCTCTGCCCCACGCTGGTCCAGGTAGGGCATCCTGGGGCATGGGCCCCCCCGCCTCAGCCCAGCCGCCCTCCCGCCCCAGCCTCCTTACCACCAAGCCCAGAGCTGCTGGCAGGGGGGTGGGTTCCTGCAGCTCCGCTCATCCAGGCCCTGCCTACCGCGTCCTCCCACAGCCCCCGCCTTCCCAGCCCGCTCACCTGTGACCCCACTTCTGAGAGGGCTCACCCATCACCTGCCACCTCCCCACCGCCGAGCCCGGAGCTCCACGACCCCAACCCCGCCCAACTCACGGGTGTGTGTGTCTGTGTGTGTCCTGCAGCCTCTCTAGGCCCCACACCCCCAGGGAGCATCACACCGCTAGCTCCCAGGTCTCAGACCAAAGGCATGGCGGCCCTCCTGGGTGCCAAGGACTCCCGGACTTTGTATCCCTGAAGCCCAGACCCTTCCTTCTCAGCACCCGCCCCACCCCACCCCCCGCCTTCACAGGAAGGCCCTCCCCACAGCTGCCCGACATCTTCCCTGCAACCCAGCCCACAGCTTGCCCTCTGCTGGTCCCACTGTTCCAGAAGCTGCCAGGCTCCCTGCCAAGCGCCCCCTGCCGTGGGAGCAGTGGCCGCTCCCGTTCCCCGGCCGCCCAGCAGGCCGCACCTGCTGCGGGGTCCGGCTCAGCCTCCTCTGGCTCGGTCTGCGTCCCTAGCACCTCCTCCCGGCCCGCTGCCCTCGGGCCCCAGGCCTGGCCCCTCCTAGCTCAGACCTGACGCCACCCCCGCCCTGAGGTCTCCCTCACAGCCCGGTGCTCCCCGCCTGTGCAGGAGAGGACTGCGCGTTAACCCTGCCTCCCGGGCCGCCTGCCCGCAGATACCCAGCTCCGTCCTGCAGCTCTGGGCTCCGAGTCGCCGAGACAGGGAGGGCTCTGTGAGATTCCTGGCGGCTAGCGCGCCCAGCCTCAGGGGACCCACTGGAGCGAGGCGGGGCACCCTCCCTCTGGAGGACGGGGTCTTACCTGCCGCTCGGGTCTGTGTGGCTCCATCAGCTTCACCGCCTGTCCCTGCTGCACCAGCAGAACCTGGGAGTCCCCGAGCCAGGCCACGTGCAGGGTGCTGCCCGCGATGAGCGCGCACACGCCCGTGGTGCCGCTCTGCAGCCGCTGCAGGGAGACGCGCACGCCGGTGAGGAGGGCAAGGCCGCCGCCCGCCCGCGCCCACACCGGCCGGATGCCCACCCCGGAGCGGCGCTCAGCGGGAAACGGGAATGGACGCACACATGCAGGGACCCAGCGGCGAGAAACGGGCGTTCGTTCGCATCAAATCCGCACGCACAGACACTGCCATCCGTGGTGTCGGAAAGCGGAGAGCTGGGGGGTCCGGGGAGCAGGGACCACAAAGGCTGGAAGGAGCTTCAGGGGTGAGGGGGAGTCTGTTAGCGTGGTGAGGGGCACGCGGGCGCAGAAACACGTGCTAACACCCCCCAGCCGATCCTCTGGACACGTGGAGCCTGTCACGTGTCAAGTACACCTCAGCCAAGGTGTGTCTGGATCATCACGCCCTTAGCTGAGCACCTGCCGCAGGGAACCCTTTCTCACTCCTGGCTGGCTGGGCGCCCACCCCGGGGTCTCGGACCTGGAAGCTTTTCTGTTCAGATGCAAAGTCCAGCCTCATTGATCCTGATGAGGGTCTGTGCTCAGACTGTGCCCCCTTCCCCACACCCCCTCAGGGGCCACCGGGCTGTTTCCAGGTCTCTAAAACCATCTTAGCATCCACCCTGTGGGGCCAGAGGACCTTGAGGTGTGAGGGGAGGGGAGGTGGGCAGTCAGGTCAGGAGCCAGATGCACCCTTTTTTCTTTCAGAAACAAACGGCTTGTCCCTGTAGCTGCCGACGCGGGCAGCCCGGGGTGACCTGCCTGGGGGCCGGGGGAGGTGGTTACAATGCAAAACAGTAACACCTTGCTGTTACTCTCTGTCTCAGGGACCCGCGCTCAGTCACCTCTCACGTCACCACGGCAGAAAGATCACATGCCGTGACGGAGGCTCCAATGACGGAGTTTTTAGCAACAAGGTGTTGTTCAAGGTGCCTGCTGTGTTCAGACATGACGCTGCTGCCTGCTTGCAGATGAGGGCAGAGTGCAAACCCAGCCGTTATCTGCACCGGGAACCCGACACGGTTACGTGACGTGCTTCATCGCTGCGTGCACATCGCGGAGGTGGTCTGGAACCAAACCCTCGAGGCCTCTGAGGTCTGCCTGCCCTGATCCTGTGCTTTGTTCTCTGCATTTTACGATGTGGTGACAACAGAGGGCCTCCTGAACCCTGAAGCGGGCCCTCGCTCCGCTCCCAGAGCTAACTCCTAGAGAGTGAGCGCTAGTGTCTCCCCTGGTCGTGCTCCGTGACCTGCACGAGCCAGCTGGTCTGAGCCCAGGTCCTCAGCCACTACTGTGGTCCCTGGTCCAGGCCGTCTCCCCCCGGCCCTGATGACTGGGGACCACCCTGTGGTCCAGAGACCCTGCTGCTGCTGCTGCTAAGTCGCTTCAGTCATGTCTGACTCTGTGCGACCCCACAGACGGCAGCCCACCAGGCTCCGCCGTCCCTGGGATTCTCCAGACAAGAACACTGGAGAGAGTTGCCGTTTCCTTCTCCAATGCACGAAAGTGAAAGTGAAGTCGCTCAGTCATGTGGGACTCTTAGCCACCCCATGGACTTCAGCCCATCAGGCTCCTCCATCCATGGGATTCTCCAAGCAAGAATACTGGAGTGGGTTGCCATTTCCTTCTCCAGGGGATCTTCCCGACTCAGGGATTGAACCCAGGTCTCCTGCATTGCAGGCAGACACTTTAACCTCTGAGCCACCAGGTAAGCCCTAGCCTAGTCAAACCATCTGATTCTCAGCTTCCCACCAGTGCCTGCCCACGGGGGCCAGGGTGAAGGCTCGGAGGCACGCCGTCCTCTGTCCCCTGGCCTTCCCGGCTGACCCCGGGGGCTTGCCGCGTGGCCCTGGCCTGGGGTGGCGTCACTTCTTGAGAACCATGAGGCAGAAGCCCCGCGCCTGTCATCCTGCCTCCCCTGATTAGGACACAGTCTCGCTGCCCGCCCGGTGAGGCCCGCACACCCTCCGCTGGAGAGAGCCCCGAATGGGCTCCGACCACAGGCCCTCGAGGCGGGAGCGAGAGGATAAGCCGGCCAGCGGGCTTCGGAGGGGGCCCTTCCGCTGCCTTCCTTGCCGAGGCACGCCCCCGGCGCCCCCACTCTGCGCTCACCTCTCGCCGGGCTCTCCAGAGGAACATCTCGTCGGTGCGGCGGAAGGCCGCGCGGAGGGCCTCCGCGGGGTCCGTGGCCAGCTCCGGCCGGTGGGCGGCGACCGCGTGCACCTGCACGGACGCGTACCTCGCGGCGTCCGCTCCTCCGTGCCCGTCGAACACGGCGAAGTAGGCGCGGTCCACTGAAGCCTGGAGGGGAGTGCAGGACGGGACGGGTCAGGGCCTGGCTGGCCCCGGGAGGCCTCCGCCGGCCCGCGGCGGAAACGGGCGCTGGGGGACGGGGGTCTGGTGGAACAGCAGGCGTCACCACCAGACAGGCTGGGCGGGCGGGGGCGTGTCTTGGGGAGGACCGCGCGCTCCCCGGCCCAGGGGGGGCGGGGCCGATGACCCCGGCTGCCCAGACCCCGGGGGCAGGTGCTTATGGCAGCCGCGGGCGTCCCGCTTGCCTGGGCTCCCGCCGACGGCCCCGCTGGGCACCAGGGTCCCCTCCCACGCCCGGGCCCACCCCGGGCCCCCACTCACCTCCAGGCCGAAGAGCAGGTTGAAGGCGGGGAGGCACACGTGCCGGTCCTCCATCCTGCGGCGGGCGTTGCGGATGGCGTGTGCGGAGACCAGCCACTGCCGCTGCGGCGCCTGGGCCGCCGCCGGCACCTGCTGCTGCCACTGGCCGCACGCCTGCCAGAGGCGGTCGAAGAGGCTCCGCGCCAGGCCCGCGGCGTCCAGCACTGAGGGGCAGGACGGGGGGGGGGCTGTTAGGGAGTAGCCCCCGCGGACCCCGGGGGGCTCCCTGACCCCACCCTCCCGCTTCCCAAGACCCCTGGAGTCCATCAGCCTGCCTGCCCGGCCCCCTGGGCACAGCAGCCTAACGACCCCCGCTTGCAGCCTGTGTCACCAGCTTCCACGCGCTTGGTTTGGAAACGCAGTCACACAGGAGCCCCTGCCCGACAGCATGGCTGCACCCCCAAGGAAAGAGCCAGAAACGCAAGGATAATTTAAGAACAAGTACAGGACCACTAATAACTGTGCATTAATGAAAAACGATATACATCCAACGACAGAGAAAATTACGGTCTGTTCTCCCAATGAAGATTTAAGCTGCTATTAAAAGTGACTTATGTGTAAAAAACAATTATCCTTCAATAAAAAATTTAAAAATAAATAAAACTGTAAAAAAAAAAATTTATCATGTCCAAACTCTTTAACTGCCATCCAGCCCAGCAACGGCACCCGGGGGCTTGTATCCCAGAGAAACAAAGGCTAGCACAGGAGACCAGGGGGCAGTCCCGGCAGTCTTTTCTGCAACAATCGAGAGGAAGAACCGGCCCACACGTCCTTCGACGGGTGAACGATAAATTCTCGTATACAGCACCCAGGACAGCGGTCAGTGGAAGGAAGGAAGGAAGGAGCTCCTGACACAGAGATCTGGTGACTCTCCAGGGAGCCCCACTCAGTGGAAAAAGCCAATTCTGCGTGACATCACTTATCTGCATCCTCAAATGATAAGAACAGAGGGATCGGGGGCTGTCGGGGCTTAGGGTGCGGGCAGGCGGGTGTCAGGGTGGCCACAGCGATAACGCAACATCCGTGTGGGGTGAGACTACGTCAAGATCCTAGTTGTGCTATTTCATCGGTTTCCAAGACATTACCACTGGTGGACAAAGATGCGACGGTCCCCCCTGCCATTTCTCACAACTGAGGCCACGGCTACCCGAGTGCCAAGTTTAATTTTAAAAAGTTCAGGGATGGGACAGAAATCGAATTTGCGAGCATATGAAGTGCTTAGGTCACAATCTTTTTAAAAAATCGACACTGAGGGGGAAAAACATGAAAATGAGAAACACGAGGACGTGAAAGCCTCCGACCCACGTGGGCCCAGAAGACTTCAGAGGCAGGAAAGGACGTCTGCAGGGCGGGGTCCTGGGCCATGCATTTCCTTAAGGACACTTTTTTGTGCTTTCCCCATTTCCCACTGCAACCAGAGGCTGTTTTTTTTTTGGCTGTATTGGGTCTCAGTTGCTGCATGTGGGATCTAGTTCCCTGACCAGGAATCTACCCAGGCCCCATGCTGTGGGGGTCTCAGCCACGGGAATCCCAGGAGCTGGTTTTTCAAACAGGTCCATAAATGCTCTGACACCTTCCCTTGTAGAGTGGGGCCAAGCTCGCTGGGGCGGGGCGGGTAGAGGCTCCCCTGGCCCTGCCAGACCGGGTCTCGGTCACACCTCTGCCCGTGGCGGGGGTTCTTAGAACTCCCGAGCAACACCAGTTTTGCAAGAATGGCTTTGAGGGACAGACTTGCCTGCGCTCCACTCCCATGCCGGGGGTGAGCTGATTAGCGCGGCGGGCCCAGGCCTGCTTGGAGGGCGGGGCGGGCTGAGCAGGTGCCCCCTGCCCCGGCCCTCGGAGACCCCAGGCCTGGCTCTGGGCGGTCAGCCGCACCAGCTCCTTCCCGCCAGCAGGTGGTGTTGGCTTCCCGCTGAGGGGGCAGGGGCATTCGTGGGCAGGCTGGCAGGCTTGGCAGAGGACAAAGGCGGTCTATCATCATGGCCCTCCTGCCAGCCTCAGGCAGGAATGCGTGGCGGGGCTGGGCTGGAATGCGGCTGGGCTGGGAGCCAGGGAAAAGGCTATGTGTGTGTGTGTGTGTCTGTGTGTGTGCGTCTCCCAGCACCCTCTCCAGCCCGTGAGCACGCAGGAACCCAGCCCCTGCTCAGGCCTGGCCCAAGGCTGCAGTCCTGCTGCAACCTGAGCCAACTTCCACCCTGGGGGAAAAACTACCAGGAAAGCGATAGAAGAGCCTGCAAAACAGGGCCTGCCTGATGGGAGGCTCACTCCTGGCCAGGCTCCTCCGGGTGCGGACTGCAGGCTTGGGAGCAGGGCAGCAGCTCTCAGGGACCCCCGAGTCACCACCCGACCGGGTTCCCAAACCTTCGCAGCTGAGACACGGCCCAAACTCTGAATTTTCTACCCCTGGCCCCACGGCTGCCCCGAGGTCGGCTCCCATGTCACCACCCACGTGTTACGCTGAGGTGGGAGGGCAGGCCCACGAGGGCTGCCCTGGGGTGACCCGGACAAGGCTGTCCACTGCCCAGGCTGCGGGGCTCGTCCTCCATGCCGGGGAGGCCTCTCCTGGGGCTCGGACTCTGCCATCCTGTCGTGAGCCCAGCACTGCCCACCAGCGAAACGGGAAAGGAAAGGCGGCCGGGTGACCCGACGCTCCCCTGCGGCCTGTCTCCCGCTAAGCCCCTGAGCCCCGAGGGGGGAACTCACGCGTCACAGGGGCCTTCTCCTCCGCTCCGTCCCCGTCTTCTTCCTCCTGCTCTGGCAGCTTCCTGAACTCAGAGAGGTCCGACTGCAACAGCTGGGAAACCGCCTCGTGGGCCAGGCAGGCGGCAAGCGATGGCGGCACGCTCCTGGGGGGGGGGGCCTGGAGTTAGGACCCTGGGGTCTGCCCCGCGCTCCAGGGACAACCCCCTTCCCCTTCCCCTTGGGGAGGTCCTTCCGGAAGGAGTGGCGGCCGCTCGCACGCCACCAGTGGCCATGATGGGCAGGTGGACCTCAGGTCCTTGGGGAGCTGGATGGCCGTCCAGGCAACACCATTTACGGGGTGGTGCCTCGCTGGGGCTGGGAGGAGACCCATGGACGTGTGAGCTGAGTCTACTGGACAAACGGCCTGACGTCCAGCCTCAGACAGCTCCTGGCCCCCAATACCAGCCGGGGAGCCCTGCGGGTTGGGGAGACCTACGAATCAAGTCATGTGTGTTACAGATTCTAAGCCCAGCGCCTCGGAACGTGACCAGGCGTGGAAGCTTGGCTGTTGCAGAAGCCACTAGTTACAAGGAGGTCCCCCGGGGGAGGGGGGCGCCGATGCAATCATGCTGGCGTCCATATTGAAGGGGGAACCTGGGGCAGAGACCCCAGGGAGACACCCTGTGAAGGTGAAGACTGGCGAGCGGACCTCCAGCTAAGGACTGCCAGCAACGGTCAGAGGGACCGGCCCCGCAGACATGCGGCTCCGGGATCCCAGCCTCCGGAATCTCAGGACAACATGGCTGTTGTTGAGGCTGCCCGGCCCCTGGCACTTTGTCGTGGCCGCCCCAGTAGAGGAATGCGGGGAGCACCACACCCACGGGCTGTGAGCCCCCTTCATGCGGGGTCCCGGGGGAAGCAGGCCATCCAGGCAGCTGGCGCAGGGATCTCTGGGGAGGCAGCTGCCAGGGTGACGGGGTCATGCCCTTGGTGTGGCCGGAGGAGGGACGTGACACCATCTGACCGGGCTTTTTCAGGCAGGCCTAGCCTCGGACAGGAGGGGATGGGGCTGGTGTATGGGGCAGGGGACTGGGTGGATCCGCACGGCGTCTCAGGCTCCCCGGAGGCCAAGAGGCCTAGGGCAGGTGGGCACGCGGTCTGGGTGGGCAAATGGGGTGGGGCAGAGTGGCTGACGGGGGCTGGGGAGGCGGGGTGACGCCAGGGGTGCCGCCTGGGGCCGAGTCTGGGAAGCGAGACCTGGCTGGCTGCTTCCCAGGCAGACAGGCTGCGCAGAGCTGAGGGTCAGCGCAGCCGGGGTGGGGGGCAGCAGGTGACAGGAAGCCCCCAGGCAGGAGAAGAGGGTCATGCGGGGGCTCCGGGAGGCCTGGGGGTGGAGAGAGCGAGGCCAGCGGGAAGCACTATGGGAAACTCTCACCACGGGCTCCGGGGCGTGCGGGCGCAGCCCCCAGACTCGGGGACTGGATCCCACCATGGAAGGCCCCAGCTCTCTGGGCCCCAGGCCTGGCATCCTGGCCTGTCCCCGAGGCCGGGCACGCCCAAGGGTGGCTGGACACTGTGCCAGGCAGAGCCAGGCCCTCCCGATGGCTGGGTGGGTGTGGTCCTCTGGGCACTCCAGGAGAGTCTGCAGAGGGCCTGAGGGAGCTGCTGGGATGAATCTGTCGGGTTTTTTTTCAAAATGAGAGGCTGACTCAGGGGCACAGCCTCTGGAACCTGCCTTTGAAAAACAACCAGCCAAGATCCCCTTGGCCCCGTGGGGATTTCCTGCCCGGATCTGGGCCTTCCCTTTTCACAGTGGGGAGAACTGTGCCTCCGCTCCCCGGTTCCCAGTGCTGGGCGAGGCCGCAGAGGCTTCCTGAGCCCCGGAGTCCTGGTGGGGGGCAGGGAGGTGGCTTCCGGCCTTGGAGGCAGGACAATGCCTGGCCATGGGCCCCGCCTGGTGCTCTGAGGCCACCAAAGACTCCAGCGAGGATGCCTCATGACAGGGACCAGGTACCCAAGAAACGAGAACCGCTCTGGTCCACCACCTGGCGGGTTTCCAGGGAGCCCGCAGGCCAGCGGCAGAGATGAAACTGCCTCTCCGTGACTGGGGGCCCGGCCCGCCTGGGGACCTGAGACGTGACCCCTGACGACAAGGAGGAGGAGGAGGCTCTCCCGCAGGATCCATTCACAGCCGGCACGCTCGGGCCTGGACGGCCAAGCGCCTGCACACGAGCTGCTGGGGTCTGCGGGTGGGCGCTGACCGCCAGACAGGAGACACACGGGAAAGAAATGCTGGGGAAGGGCAAGAGTAATGGAAAGCTGCTGCTGCTGCTAAGTCGCTTCAGTCGTGTCCGACTCTGTGCAACCCCATAGATGGCAGCCCACCAGGCTCCCCCATCCCTGGGATTCTCCAGGCAAGAACACTGGAGTGAGGTGCCACTGCCTTCTCCGGTAATGGAAAGCAAGTGCATTCAAACGGCTGGAGGGATTTCTCTGCTGGGGGCCTGGGTGCTATCTCCGGTCGGGGAACTAAGATCCCACAGGCCGTGTGACGCAGCAAAAAAAAAAAAAAAAACTGGAAAATACGAGACTTTAAAATAACGGATTTTAAGATCCTTCGAGGGGTGCCCCTGGCTGCTCAGCGGTAGAGGAGCCATCTGCCCACGCGGGAGATGCAGGTTCGATCCCTGGCGTGTGAAGCGCTCACGTGCCGGGGAGGATAAACAAGCCCCCGTCAGCACGACTACTGAGCCTGTGTCCTAGGGCAACGACTGAAACCCACACGCCCTGGAGCCCCTGCTCCATAGCAAGAGAAGCCCGCGACCCGCAACCAAGGGCCGCCGCCGCCCGCCGCACCTGGAGCAAAGCTTGCGCAGCATGAGGCCCAGCACAGCCAGGAACAACGAAAACACGCTTTAAAATGTCGTCCAAGGTTGAGAATTCCCTGGCGGTCCTGCGGTTAGGACTCTGTGGTCTCCCTGCGGAGGGCGAAGGTTCGATTCCTGATCCGGAACTGAGACCCTGCTGGCTCTGGGGCTGTGACCCCTGGCCTCTCACCCGTCACCAGCAGCAGGCCTGTACTGTTTGCCCGCGTGGACCCCTCGGGCCGCCCCCCGTCTCCGGCTCAGGCCCCTCCCTGCTCGGGCCTGGCAGGGACACCGGCCCAAGGGGCTGCTGCGGGCTTGGGGCCCTTGAACGTCCCTTCCGCCCCCCGAGTGCCACTGTGGTGCCTGGCCCCTCATCTCACCCCCGTCCAGCCCGGCCTCAGCCGGCCCCAGGCCTGCTCGGCTCCCCTGGTCTACCTCTGAACTAGTTCCCCAAAGTAAGAGCAGCCAGCCTCAGCCTCTGCACGCGCCACACAGACGGACAGGCCACCTGCGCTTTCAGACCCGTGGCCGTCACGCCCCCGCGGCCGACTGGACAGGCCTCGGGCCCCTCCCAGGAGGAGCTCGGGGTTCAGGGTGGGAGCTGGCCTGCCTCCAAGGACACCGAACGTCAGCACTGGGGGTGACCAGTGACGGGCGATGCCCCCGGCGGGGGGATGAGGCTCTGAGGCCGCCTGGACCCCCAGTCCTGCCCACGACCCTCTCCCTTGGGCGGCCCGCTGCTCTCCGTCTCCCCGACTCCCTCTAAGCTGCTCAAGTCCCTCTAACCTCATCTTCATGGCCTGGGCAGTGGGGACACGGCCACCACCGCTAGGGTCTTGGTGGCTGGGGGACAGTGTGGCCTCGGGCCAGCCTCTGAGCCTCTGCCGCCCCGCCCATGAGGGGCTGGACCAAGGCCCTCGGTCAGAAAGGGAGCCTGTTGGGGAGCAGGGCCCCCAGCCCCACGGGACGGGCACCCTTACAGGGAGGGCAGACACAGACAGGCGGGAGAATGCCAGTGGGCACTCACGGCCGGGCTGGGGACGTGTTGACGGGCCAGGTCGCATGCGGGGCCGGGCTGCACCCGCAGCTGAGACCAAGGTCGGGGGCGGCCCTGACTGCTGGTCTCTTGGATGCAGAGACGGGGCCCTTGTGTCAGTCGAAGGCCCCCACCCCGCAGGCTGCAGCCCCGGGAAACCGAGGTGGCTGGTGGGGGCAGACGGGATGCCCATGTGGAAAGTGACCAGGAGTGAAGGTACAGGAGAAGCTAATGGGGGGGGTCACGGTACCACGCCCCCCTCCCCGCACCCCGGGGTCCTGTTGGGGTCACGGTCCCAAGCCCCCTCCCTGCCCCTGCCCCTGGCCCCCATCCCGCACCCACACCGCTCACCGGCTATTTAGGAAGTCCAATGCCAGCTCGGCCAGCTCGCCTTCCGCCTCCTCGCGGCTCAGCACGGGCCCTGGGACCTTCCATGGCAGGGGGCTCTCCGGGCTCAGCGGGGCCGGGAAGTCACGGAGGAGCGCCTCCAGGAAGCCGGGGGTCTCCTCTGCCATCTGGCCGCTCTGTTGCGGGGCCCCCGCAGCCATGCCTAGGGCATCGGGGGGGCGGGGAGCTGCTGCCGGGGTCCTCGGTCTTCGTCCTGCGGGGAGACGTGACGGTCAGCACCTGGGGCTGGGGGTGACCGTGCCCACGCTCTGCGATGCTGAGTGCCCACTTTTCCCTGCTTCCCCTTGGAAGCCGGGGCCACACCGAGACCGGGGCTCCAGGCGGAAGGGCAGGGCCACCCAGCTTTGGACGCAGTTAGTTCTGAGGCCCATGTCTGAGGGACAAACCCTGATGGGGGCCCTGGGGGGCCCAGAGAGGTGACTCCTGGAGACAGAACCGGGGGGCGGGCAGAGGGCTGTCCGGCTAAAAGCGGAAGGTGTGCTCCTGGGGAAGAAGAGCCTGAGCGGGCCGGGGCCAGGCCCCAGAGGCAGGTGGACGCGGCCTGTGGCCTCTGAGGGGGTCTATGTGCCCTGGGTGGCCGCCGGAGGCAGTGCCGTGGTGCAGCAGAGGGCTCCGCCGGGACATTCGGGGCCTGGGGGGGGTGGTCAGGCCTTATGTCCTCCCAGGAGTCGTCCCAGGCCTCCTGAGGCTTAAAGGGGTTGACTACAGGCTAAGTGTCTCCAAACATCCCGACTGTCCTGCGCTTCAAACGGCTGGAGGATGGGGGACCCGGGGCCCCCGACCCTCTGAGGATCAGAGCTCCTAACTCGGCATGAGTCTCTGGGAAGGACGGGCGGGTGCGGGCTTGGGGGAAGGGAAGCAGGACAGGTGATGGGCGGAGGGTCTGGGGGGCAAAGGGAGCTAAGTTAAGAAACACGTGGAGCAGGAAGTGGCAACCCACTCCAGCAGTCTTGCCTGGAGAATTCCATGGACAGAGGCCATACAGACCACGGGGTCACAGAGAGCTAGACACGACTGAGCGGCTGACAGACACACGCCTGTTCTACAGCACTGTCTACCCTTGAGTAGAGACGTGTGTCTTTGTGAGACGCACGAAGGCGTGACTTACGACACACTTTCGTATTTAAGGAGAGGAGGTTCTGCGGACAGGCGCGCACTCACAGTCACCCCTCCTGTCTGCTCACCCCTCCTGTCTGCTCACCCCTCCTGTCTGCAGCCCCCAGCTGCAGAAAGCACACAGGGGCACCAACGAGGGATGGAAAATAAAGTGCGACCAGGTCAGAGCGGGCGGGACGCTGCGCTACATCCGCAAGGGTGTGACTGAGAGGGGAGGCACCCGGAGAGGCCAGGCCGGCCTTCTACCTCGCTGCCGGGGGAGGGGGGGGGGCTGGCCTGGGGACACCGTTCCCTGGGCCTGGAGCCTGCTCCCCTCAGCAGCAGCAGAGCCTGCTCTCCGCTCTGTGCCCAGCGCCCCTTGCCCGAGCATGACTGCCCGTGCGGGGTGCTGGCTGGCGACTCTCATGGCCTGGGACCCGGGCCTGAGGACCTGCGGGGGGCGTGGGAGGGACCCTGGGCCACCAGCCCGTGCTGCCACCTGCTCGACCCGTCTGGCCCAGCGTGGCCCGTGGCCAGGCCGTCCTGCTCTCGGCACGAGGCCCCCCCGGCACTGCTGCAGTGGAAGTAATGGTGCTGCCACCTAATATCCGCAGGGGACCAGTGGGGTGCAGCCCACTAAGGGTGTCCGGCCCCTCCCCTTGCCCCGAGACGTGGAGCTACCACCCCCACCTTACAAGGCAGGGCTGCGAAGAAAGGGCCACGTCAGCTACCCCGGGTCCCAGTCAGGAGCCCGGCTGCCAGCCCACTCCTGGAGGCTGCTGGCCTCGGGGGTCTGGCCGCTTCCAGACCCCTCCCTCATTTCTGCGCCGGAGACCCGAGCACTCTGCCCCACCTCGGCCGAAAGCCCCACACTGTCTTCCGGGCTCTACAGCCCTTCTGCTTGCACCTGACTTGTCAAACTCCATTTCTCTTTTTCTTTTTTCCATTTAAAGTATCTACTTTGCTCTAGTTTACCCATCTTGACTTAGAAGCTCAATTCGCATGTCTGTAAGCCTGGGTTTTTCTCCGCCACATGGACAAGGCAGCTTCCTGTGGAGTCCTGTTTGACTTCCCAACAGGAGGGAAGACAGAAAGAGAGCCTTAGGAAAGGAAAACCACACCACTGTTACAAAAGTATCATCTTCCTTGTTACAAATTTTTCTATAAATGGAGAATCTTATTTCTTCATCCATATACAGCCACTGAGAAGAGTATGGCGGAAACCTTTTCCTGTGTACATATTTTCTTCTTTTTAATACATTTAAGGTGAAGTAATGTGTATGCTCAGTCACGTCTGACTCGGCGGCCCCATGGACTGTAGCCCGCCAGGCTCTTCTGTCCACGGGACTTTTCAGGCAAGAATCCTGGAGTGGGTCACCACTTCTCTTCCTGATGCAGGGGTCGAACCTGCATCTCGTGTCTCCTGCCTTGGCACGTGGGTTCTTTACCACTAGTGCCACATGGGAAGCCCAAAGTAAAGTATACATAACACATAATTGATCATTTTGTTCATTTTAAGTGTGGGTTTCCCTGATGGCTCAGTGGTAAAGAACCCACCTGTCAATGCAGGGGACGAGGGTTCGATCCCTGGGTTGGGAAGATCCCTTGGAAAAGGAAATCGCAACCCACTGCAGTATTCTTGCCTGGAGAATCCCCATGGACAGAGGAGCCTGGCGGGCTACAGTCCACGGGGTCATAAATTCAGACACGACTTAGTGACTAAACAACACGTGACATACAATTCATCCTTCTACTCATTCCAAGTGTACGGTTGTGCCGCATTAAGCACACTCACGTGCAAGCACCACTTTCACAGGATTGACTTCTCACCAGATTGTAACCTGGGCCCCCACGCCCACCCGGTCTCCGGGTGTAACAGCACCTCTATGCGAGGCTCCTTTGTACACAGCTGCTGTCAACGTGAGGGCAGAGAGGTGGGTGTCAGCTTCCTCCCAACACCCTCTGCAGGTGCAGCCTGAGGCCTGGCCCCTTAAAAGAGGAAGCTGAGACACTCAGTGGAAGGCGGTGGGCAGCAGACAGGTCCTACAGGCAGTGCTGGCTTCGGGCCACATCAGAAAGGAATTCTAGGAATGAACCTGCGGAGGTTGGCCTAGCGGTCTGCGTCCTGTTTACCTCTCTCCACTGTGCTGACTACAGGCCTGGACTCAGTCACGCTGCAGTGAAGAAACAGGCTCCGGGAGGGTCAGCAAACCCCCACGGAGGCCGCACAGGCAGGAAACGGCCAAGCCGGAATCAGGTGGGGTCTTCCCGGCCTTTGTCATTTCCAGCTCAGTGGCAGGAGAAAAAGACTTGAAATGTGACCATCGGCCGGATATGGCAGGAAAGGCAGAAATGAGCCTCCAGTTCTATGGCTGCAGCCCCAGGGGGCACAGCTCACCCTCGAAGCCTGCCCCAGGGGATGTCAAGAGGATGTGTGTCACTCAGCACGTGTCACTAAGGGTACGGTCCCCGCTGGGTGCCAGGCTGCGGGGCGGGGCCGGGCGGGCCTGGCACGAAGACCCCTACTCCGGCCAGCTGCCACTCCCCGGCTGCAGACAGGCTGAGGAGCCGGCCTGAAGCCGCGCAGCTGCAGCGCGGGGCCTGCGCCTGGGGTTCCATCGCACACGCGTCTGGCTAACGCCGCTGCACGCAGCCCGAGCGCTGGCTGAAAACGGAAACACTCGGATATACTCGGGGCCGAGCCGGGATCGGGGGGCGCCGGGGCGCAGCTGCGGCCCGGCACATGTCCGGGGGGCTTGCTGGGGTAGGGGTCTGGGCCGGGGGTGCGGAGAGGAGCGCGGGATCCCGGGCAAGCTGGCGCATCGCGCCTCGGCCCCTCACTGCGCGCCCCGGCTAGCCCGGAGCCCCCCGCCGCACCCCCGGGCGCGCAGCCCCCAGGCCCGCTCCGGGCCCCCGACCCCAGGGTCCCCGCCCTGCAGCCCCCAGCCCCTCGCGGCCCCCCAGCCTGCCCTTTCGCCCCCGCCGGCGCACCCCCTGCCGTCAGCACCCTGCCCCGCGCCCCGCGCCCCCCAATCCCCGCCAGTCTCACCCTCCGCCGCTCTGCCGCCGGGCGCCCGCCTGCCCGCCGCTCCGGCCGGCCCCGCCCACTTCCCGTCCGGCCGACCCCGCCCACTTCGCCTCCGGCCGGCCCCGCCCACTTCCCGTGCGGCCGTGGCGCAGGCGCAGTCGGGCCCGGGAGGGTGGTGCCGGCCTCTGCTGACCCCTGGCGGCCGCGGCTGCGGGGCGCGCGTCTGCTCCGCCCTTGGCGTCCGGGTAGGTGGACAAAGCAACCCCTTCCTCGGGAGCGCCCAGACACTGCAGCTTGCACAGTCGAGAGCGGGTCAGCGGCTGGTGGAGCGGGGGTGCCACCTGACGCTGCCTGGGGCTCACGACCCTTTTGCTGCTGTCACTTTACTCGTGTCCGACTCCGTGTGACCCCATAGACGGCGGCCCACCAGGCTCCCCCGTCCCTGGGATTCTCCAGGCAAGAACCCTGGAGTGGGTTGCCATTTCCTTCTCCAATGCATGACAGTGAAAAGTGACAGTGAAGTCGCTCAGTTGTGTCCAACTCTTAGCGACCCCATGGACTGCAGCCTACTGGGGTCCTCTGTCCTTGGGATTTCCCAGGCAAGAGGACTGGAGTGGGGTGCCATTGCCTTCTCCACACGACCCTTTTAGGGACCCTTAATTTCATATTGCCACAGACACACACTTACTATCTGCAGGCCTGGAGGTCGGAAGCCTGCAGGGTCTCAATAGCCTACATTCAAGGGTCATCAGGGTGCCCTTCCTTTCTGAGGGCTCTAGAGGAGAATCTGTTTTCCCTTCTTTTTCAGCTTCTAACTGCCCCGCCTCTTTTAGCTCATGGTTCCACCTTCGGAGCCAAGAAGACCCTTGTGATGACCTTGGGCCACCAATGACCCAGGGTAATCTGTTCTAAAGTCAGATGAGCAGCCCTAATTCAGCCTGCAGCCCTGACTCCCCTTCACCACGTCATCTGAGAGCAGCACAGTTCCAGGGCCCAGGACGCAGACATCTTCAGGGGGCCGCTTCTCTGCCACCCTAGAGACCAAGGGAAAAAACTGGGGGCCATGCTACACGGCTTGTGGTATACTACTTCCCGGACCAGGGATCCACCATGTCCCTGGCCATAGAAGTGGGGAATCCTAACCGCTGGACCGCCACGGAATTCCCTGGAAGTATTTTAACACCGAACAGATAAACAAACATTTAGGTCAAAGAAAATGTTTTAATATATAATATGTTCATCTTTATATCAATGCAGTTGTAAAGCATAATATAAACTTTTTTGGAAGAGCCCTCAAAAGCCCCACTGGGGCCCTGCCCACCTGACCTCCAGGTGGGCACACGGCCGTGTCTGGCCCAGGAACTAAGATTCACTAACAGGAGTCTGGAGAACTAACAGTCGGCTGATTTGGAAGGACAGACTGGGAAGGGGGTGGATATAAAAGGCAGTGGGCATCTGGGCAGAGAAGGCAGGGTGGGCTCCCTTCTCCTCAGGCCTTCCTAGATTCTGTAACCCAACCCCACCTGCAAGTCAGCATGGTGACCCCAGCAAGGCCTGTGGTTAAGTGCTTATGACCTGTGACCTTCTACATGTTCCTTAGCTGCCCCATATCCAGTTTCCATATCAGAAGGAAACCAAGAGCTGCCAACCTACCCTCCAAGGGCTGCTGTGAGACCCTGCCTCAGTGTTTCTCAAAGTCCACCCAGAACAAGTGTGAACTGAAGTCTGAGGACTGCTGGGTGGGGGAGGGGATCCTGTGACAGCCGACATCCCATGGGCCTCCCGGGCGGCCACACGAGACTCCTCAGCACTGATGCCCCCCGAGGCCAGCGCCGGGAGGTGGCGGGGCAGTGAGGCATGCCGCCTGGCCGGGAGCATGCCTCTTCCAGCAGGCACAGGGCCAACCCCACGCCCAGGAGCTGACCAGCCCTGTGGCTGGTGTCAGCTCCTCCCGCCCTGTTTCTGCCTGCCTCAGCTCTAGCCCTGGCTCTACCCTTGGGAAAGGAGCCTCCCACATCACCCGGCCCGCCCAGCCCGAGTTCCAGCCTCTCGGGTGAACCTACGACCCGGGCAGCAGTTCCAACCTGCCCCGCGTGCAGGCTTGGGGAGGCGTTTCATGGGGCCCGTCAGGTGGAGGCCTGGCACGGGGTGACGTCCCAAGGTGGGCATGTGGTGGGCTGAGGTGGGCGCCCTCATGGGAAGCGGGCAGGTGACCTGTGGCCTGCAGGTGGTGTGGCTCCCCCTGACCCTGCCATCTGCTGCTGCCCACCTCTGTCTGAGGGGACACGTTTGAGAACGGGAAGGGGAACAGGCCTGGGGGGCCAGGGTCACATGCAGGCCCCCCACACACAGACCCACCTGGTGGGCAGTGGGTGGAGTGGGGGCCCACACCCAGGGAGGAGTCCCCCCAGCCTCGGGTGGTGGGGCGCCACGGCTCACGCTGGGACACAGCGGGCGCCCTGCACCGGGCCTGCTCCTGGTTCTGTGCAGTGGCCCCCCTGCAGGACTCGGGCAGGGCGGGCACTCGGGGGGCGTGTGCAGGACGAGGGAGAGGCAAGGGGATGGGCACAGCCCTCCGACGGCAGGAAGGCTGGGGAGCCACTGGCTCTGCAGAAGACACCGCATTTAATGATCCCCGTGGCCTGCCGGCCGTCACACGAAATAGGCTGCCAGGGCTGACATCTTGTCCTTGGGCCGCCGGGGGCCCGGCTTCCCCGCTGGCCTCCGGCCCCGGCCCCGGCCCCGGCCCTGCCTCCGCCCGGGCCCGCGGTGCATGGGGTGGCAGGAAGCTGCGTGCTTCAGCTCCACCAGCTCCTGGAAGACTGGGTCGCAGAAGACGCAGCCTGTATGCTGCGTGCCGTCGCCTGGCAGCGGGGACTTGGCCTTGTTGAAGTCCACGTCCAGCAGGGCGGCCTCACAGGAGGCGCACGTCTCGGCGGACACGCGCACGCGGTGGGCGTTCTCGAAGCAGTGGGCCACCACGTTGCACCTGTTGCAGGCCACGCGCCACTTGGGGCCGGAGGTGGGGTCGAGCACCAGCACGCCGCTCTCACACTCCACGCATTGGCCGATGCCCAGCATGCTGAGTGAGTGCTGGCAGCTGGGGTGCGTGCACTCGTTGCAGCCTGTGCCTGCGGGGAGGGCCGTGTGAGGCGCACGCACCCACCCCCACCCCGGAGGCCCCTCCTCTCGCCCCACACACGCTCGCCCTGGGCTCTGCTTCTTCAGGGCTTCCTTGACTCTCACGCCCCCCCCCCCCCCCCAACGCTGAGGTTTCTGGAAGGGCGTCTGGGCGGCCTCCAGTCAGGTCTACCCCCCTTTGTCTCACTCCCTGGGGCCCAGGTGGGACCACTGGCTGCCCTGGAAGCTGCTGGACGTAGGGACGGGTCTCCCTGAGAAGGGTGGGGACTGGGGACTCCCCCTGCCCGCGGGGGGCCCCCCAGCACCCTCCCCCCGTGTCCCCAGGCTGGAGTCCAGGGTGGCGCGGGCGGGCGGGGCTCACCCTTCTTCATGTCCCGGAAGGGCGGGTGGTTGGAGCAGTAGGGGCACAGCGGGTAGCTCTTGCCCCTCGAGCCCGACGACCACAGGACCAGCTCGAAGTCGTCCAGCGGGCACCGCAGCTCCTTGTAGAGCTTGATGGTGCCGTTCTGGGGCAGCGTGTAGGTCTCGTCGCAGTGCGAGCAGTGCAGGCGGCTCGGCTTGGCCTGGGCGGGGTCGGGGGGCAGGGGTCACAGGGTTGCCGGGGCCTCCCGGCCCACCCGCCCACCCTCAGCCTCCCTGGGACACAGAGCAGGGCGCACGACGCAGAACACACTCAGGGCGGGCAGTGTGGTGTTGCCGGGACTGCTCAGGCCAGGGTCTCTGGTCACCGAGTCTCAGGGCTCACTGTTCCACACAAAGGCGCTGCTAAAACCCCACGTGTGCGTCAGCTCCCGTGACAGCGAAGAACGCGGGGTCAGGAGCGCGTGGACGGCCCACGGGTCAGGGCCCCACGGCTCATGCGCAGCTGGGTCTGAGGGCAGCGCTGGGCATCTGCTGACGAAGCTGCCCGGACCTCGCGGTCACTCCATGTGAAGGCCGCTGGAGCGAGGCTGCGGGGAGGCGAGACTGCGTGTCGTGGACACACGCCCTCCTACCTGGATGTACTTCATGAAGCGGTGGCACTTCCCACAGCGGGAGAGGGGCTTGCCCGTGGCCGCCAGGGGCGAGAAGGACACCTCCATCAGCTCATCCATGCCTGCAAGCCAGCAGGACCGGAATCACAGCCCAGCCCCGGCCGCTGCCTCCCCACGCTGGCGTCCTGGGCCAGCCGCAGGGACCACCGCCCGTGTCCAGGGGCGCCCCTGGCGGTGGGTGAGGGCAGCCCCCTGGAGCCAGGGCCTGGGAGCCGGTCTCCCGGAGCGGGTGACGGCCCTAAGCCAGGCTCCCCCGCCAAGGGGCAGGGAAGGGGCACGCTCACCCGCGATGGAGTCCACGAAGTAGTGGAACTTCCTCTTGAAGACGTCCAGGGTGTGGCCCAGGACCTGGCGGAAGTCGGCTCTGCCCTGGGCGATCAGGTTCAGCTGCTTCTCCACGGCGCTGCGGATGGTGGGCAGCACCAGCTCGGCGTCTGCGGGCGGGCGGGGGCGCTGTGAGCCCTCGCCCCGCGTGCAGGGGTAGGGCTCCCACCTGTGATCTCCCAGGAGCCCTATGCTGGGGACCAGGGCACCCCGTCGCAGGACGGTGTCACCGGTCGGGCTGCGCGGCTGAGGTCTGTGCCGTCTCCCACGGCCCCTGGGGGACCCCTCAGGGCAGATACACGGCCCAGCACCAAGGACTCCAGGCCCGGCCAGGAGCCAGTCTGCAGGAATCCAGGCCCCCGCTCTCAGACCCAACAATTTCAGGGGGCCATCAGCCCGGCCGGTGTGGGCCCTGTGGTGGGGGCGTGGCCTGAAGTGGGAGGCGTGGCCGGGGCGGGCCCTGCGGCGGGGGGCGGGGCCGGGGCTCACCGATCTTGTAGTAGCCGTGCACCAGGACGATGCCGAGATTGGTGGGCTTGAGCCGGCGCCCGCTCTCCACGACCACGTAGTTGCGCTGGCAGATGTTGTTGATGTGGACAGGGATGCTGGCGTCCGTCCCTGGGCACAGCACGGACTCGGCTCTCCCTCCGCCCGCCCTGCGAAGCCGGCTTCTCAGCTCCCCCCTCCCCCGCGCCACTCGCAGGCCCACCCTGGGCTGGACTGTCCCCAGACGCGGAGGCTCCTGGTGGCTCAGAGGCGAAGGAGCTCGGCCGCCCGCCTCTCGCATCTGCTGAATGTGAGCTCCAGCCTCTCCCCGCCTCGCCCCACGGCACACGCTCGTTCCAGAACCAGGGCGCAGACCCACGCGCAGAGCGGCGTGGCCAAGTGGTCCCCCAGCAGCTGGCAGACCGGCCGGCGGCGTGGCCTCGGGGCCCCTCCTGATTGGCCCTGGGGACGCTTCCAGCTGCAGAGCAGCCTGGCCGTCCCATGGCCATCCAGAGCCTGTCAGCCTCTAGGGGCCTGGTCCACCAGAGCCAAGCCCAGGGAAAGGCAGGGCCCCTAGTGGGGCACCGGGCTGGCTCCAGGGGTGTGAGGACTCAGGTCACAACCCTGGGCCTGGGGTCTGGGCAAGACCCCTCACCCGCGCAGCAGCGGCCACACAAGCTCCTGAGGACACCGCCTCATGTGGCGCTTCCGGCCCCAGGGAACAGGGCTGTGGGGCCTTGGCCTTCCTGTTGTCCGCAGACTCGACCTGTGCCATCCCTGCAGGTGAATCAGGGGCCCCCTCGGCCAACGCTCAGCCCTGGAGATGAGCTAGTGCCAAGGACGCATCTCTAGGCTCAAGGCCAGGCCCGGGGGTGGAGGCCGCAGCCAGGGCCCCCAGCCGCCCCGCCCCGCTCGGTGGGCCCTGGCGGGCCTGGGCGGGACACACCGATGCCGTGCTTCTCCATGAGGGTGATGAGCTCGGCCTCCGTCAGGTAGTCCGGCGGGCTGGTCTGCTTCTCCAGCAGCTTGACCTCGGCCACGGCCAGGGTGTCGCCCTTCTGGCAGGTGGGCAGGCTCTCCTCCAGGGGCACGCTCTGCCAGGGCATGATCTCCGTGAAGCCTGCAGGGACACCGACCCTCAGGATGTGCCGCGCGTCCGCGGAGGGGGGAGCCGCCCGCCTGCCGCCCCACCTGGGGAGATGACGGTCTTGCCCGTGCAGGTGAAGCGCTCAGGCCCAACCCGGAAGGAGACGCTGCTCTGCAGGTACTTGCAGTCATGGCTGACGGTGGCGATGAAGTGCCTGGTGATGTACTCGTAGAGGCGCCAGGCCTCGCCCCCTGCCACGGGCGTGGACGCTCAGTGCCAGGCTCCGGCTCCTGCTGCGGCACCGGGGCCCCTGCTCCCAGCCCGCGGGGATGGGAGACTCCAGGCCCCCCCATGGTTGAGCCTGTCACACTGCCCCACCTGGCCTTCTGCCCCAGGGCCTTCCGAGTGCCTGCCCCAGCGCCTGCCCCCATGTCACTCCTGTCCCGGCCCAGCGATGGAGCACAGCTTTCAGACGCCCCACGCTGCCACGGGCCCTGACCCCCTCCAGAGATTGGGTCACCAGCGTGCCTCACCCTGCCCTCCTGTGAAGCTCGATGCATGCGTGCGTGCGTGTGTGCCAGAGAGCGTGACGTCTGGGGAGCCCCGTACCTAACTCGGCCTCCGTGGCAGCCTTCATGGGGGTGATGGGGGGATGGTCACCAGCGTCGTGGCCTTTCCGTGGGCGGTTGATGCCTGCTGCTAAGAGCTGCTTCACCTGCGGGGAGCCGGGGTGGAGAGGGCGTGAGCCAGGCGCAGTCCCCGGCCCTTGCAGGGGCCGCCGCCCTGGCTCAGCGCTCGGGCCCAGCTCACCGTGTCAGCCCAGTAGGGGTGGTTGGCCTGCTGCCGCAGAGGCCCCTTCAGGTCGAAGCTCTCGGGGTAGTGGGTGGTCTCGGTGCGCGGGTAGCTGATATAGCCCTGCGTGTAGAGCCGCTCGGCGGTCTGCATGGCGTGCTGCGGGCCCATTCCTGCCAGAGACGCAAGCTCAGCGCCAAGACGCCGGGTGCCCAGGCTGGGCGCTCAGGCTCCTGGGAGGCCAGTGCCCTTGTCTGCGGGCCCAGCCCAAGGCCGAGCTCCCCCAGCGGGGCGGGCGCGGGTGACCGGCGCAGCCCTCGAGACACGGCCGGCCCCTTGCCTGGTGGCAGCCACCCCTTCCTATCAGCCAGGTGGCCTGTGCTTCCGGGTCACGAGGCCCTGAGAAAGGAACAGCGCCCGCACTTACCCAGGGCAGAGCTGGCCACACGCAGCATCTCCACGGTGTTCAGGGCCAGTGGCCGCTGCTTGGCCTTCTCCTTCCTGCTCGTGGCCTCCACCTGGGGAGGGGCCGGGGTCAGGGCGGGTGGGCAGGCGCTTGGGTGGGCGCGCGAGGAGCCGCCGAGGGTCTGACTCTCGCCTGCCCTCCGGGCTTCTTTACTGCCCTTTACAGCGGCCCCACGATTCGAATGAATGTTTGTTCAGGCCCAAGAAAGGAAAATCAGAGAGAACTCTAGAGACTGTTTTTCAGGAGAGAAGCTCTGGAGGAGAGGAGTCAGGAACAGGGCTGCACATGGGGGCCCAACGGGAGCCGGCACCCCTGTCCGCAGGGAAGGCGGGGGCCCTGGGGTGTGGGGGGCCCTGCGGTGCGGGCCCCTCACCGTGCCCCCAAGCGTCGCTACACCCTCTGATTCGTCAGGAAAAGCGGGAAGCCGGAACTTTCTCTGTGAAATCTCCTAACTTCTAACTGTGGGTCGCCGTGAGGAACTTCAGTGAACAGTTCCCATTCGCGGAAAAGCGAGGTGAGCAACCAGCTCAGCCTCTGGGCTGAACGGCTGTTGAAGAAGTGACCGTCCTGTCTACGGCAGAAGCAATCCAGGCTTCTCAACCGCCACACTCACCCCTGCCAACCCCATGTGAACCCAGCCAGGGCCACACCCCGAGCTCTGGACAGACAGACGCAGCAGTGGAGGCTGGGGTCACGGTGGGGAGGCCGGGACGTGGTGGCTGTCACGGGCAGAAGCGTGGGGCAGCTTTAGAAGTAGCTCTGGCGCCTGAATCGACCGCACGGGGCGAGAGGGACCCAAGGAGGCACGACTGCAAGGTGCAGCCGCCACGGCCGCGGGCCCGCCCGTCAGCCCCACGGGGCCAGTCCCCTGCCCCGTGGCATCAACCTCCTCCTACCAGCCACGCGCCATGCTTCCAATTCCTGAGACCCTGAGTGAGAAAAGTGGCCGGTGAGGCCAGGAGAGCTGATGGCCTGGAGCGGCCGTGCTGACTGTGGGCCCTGGGCGGGCTCTCGACGGGCACAGGGGCCTCTGGCTGGATGTGCCGAGGACAGACATCGAGCAAGGGGGCACCCACAGGGCATGTGCACCAGTCAGAGCAGGCAGCTGTGTGGTGGCCACGGCCTGGGGGAGGGGAGGGGCAGGATCGCGGTGCGGGCGTGTGTGGAAGTAACTACTCCTCTCTCTAAAAGGTGTCTGTTTTCCAGAAAGACAGAGGGAGCCCTGTGCCCTGGCCAGCAGAGGCCTCCGCGGCCCCACAGCAGCCCACCTGGGCCTCCTTCTCGAGCTTGGTCATGTTCAGGAACATCTGTGCGATCTCCCGGTCGAACACGCGCACCCGGTCCCAATCCAGAAGGAGGGAGCGGTCCTTATCGACGTCCACCTGCAGGAGGGGGACAGGAGGAGAGTCAGGGAGAGACAGCACCCAGGTGAGCCTCCGCCCGCGGGGAGTCCAGGCAGGCGGAGCTGGTCCTTCCCCGGGCCTGGCTGGAAGGGCTCAAGGCCGGGCCTGTTCAGGGCCGCAGCCCAGTGTGTGGGTGGAGGCCCAGCCCCTCCCGGAGCACAGAATGCTCTGACAGAGGCCTCGCTGGGGTGAGGGAGACAGTCTCAGGACGGGAGCCCAGCGCCAAGGTTGAGCTGTCCTCAGGGACGTTGCAGCCACCCCCACAGCCCCTGCAGCCCTCGGCCTGGCCCCACCGGGGACCCCAGCCCCATGTGGACTGCAGCGGCTCCATGTTATACTCGGAGTTCTACGAGAACCTTCCATCTTTCCTACTTGGAAAACGTGTTCTAAGGCTTTTTAGAAGCTGGAAGGCCAGTGGCCCATGGCCCTCAATCCAGTCCTTGGACCTGACCAGCCCAGTGGCGGACCTGACCCTGGGCTGGACGGCCCTCTGCTGTGCCCACACTGGGACAGCGGTCCACGTCCATGCCCTGGGCCTGGGTACCACGATGACGGTGGAGGCGCTCAGCCGCCACACCCAAGCCCAGCAAATCCCGGTGTGAACGGGAAAAGGCGGCGCACCTTGGCCTGCAGCACCCAGTAGGTCTCCGGTTTGAAGGACTGGATCTTGTCATGCCGCTCCACACAGAACCCCAGCGTGGGGGTCTGGCACGGCCCGAAGGAGATGAGCGAGCTATCCAGGTTGCCGTATTTCCCCTGGAAGTACTTAGTCTGGAACCTGTGAAGGGGGTCGGAGAGACAAGGACACGCCAGTCAGGCACGCACTCGGGTGTCGGGTGCCGGGGCGGGTGGGCGGGGCGGGAGGAAGCCCTGCGCCCTGCTCCCTGCTCCGAAGCAGGCAGAGGGCAGCAGCTCTGAGCTCCCCGCACGCCCCACGCCTCCCCCCGGGGCCCGCCCACTCTCACTGCCGCGGGGGCCCCATGGTCTGCGTCAGCGAGAGACAGCTGTCTCAGGAACCGAGAAGGCGGACAGTCTCCTGTCTCTGGTTGGGCCTGGGGGGACGGGGCGGGAGGGGAGGGCACCTCGTGAAGGCGCAGCCGATGCGGAGGTCCAGCTCCTGCCGCGCGTCCACCGAGAGCGCCTCGTTGTGGTCGGGCTCGCCCAGGCGGGCCATGGCAGCGCAGATGTCCGTGTCCGTGATGGAGCTGAAGCGGGCCCGGAACACCGTCTGCTCGCCACCGTGGGCCTGGTTCATGACGGGCAGCACCGCGTCCAGCACCTGAGGGGGCCCGGCGGTGACGCCCACAGCTTGCCTGGGCGCCCGCCCCTCCCGCTCCCGCCAGCCGGCCACCGCCCTCCCCTCCGCAGCCTTGGTCTCCGCGGGCCTCGGCCACCGCACTCCCTTCCCTTCCGTGTTCACACCCTTCTCTCCCTACAGCGGCTTCCACCCTCAACCAGGAGGCGCTACTGCCAGGGATGCAAGAGATCCCGGCCACCAAGTCTGCCTTCTTGAGGAGAGTATGGGGAGGGGGGCGGCATCTGGGAGACCCTCCAGCAATGGGAGTAAAGACAGCGATGGGAAAAGAAGGCAGGGCAACAGACAGGTAGGAGCATGGGCTCTGGACAACACCCCGGCAGGCTTGGGGGTCCCGGAGCCCAGTCACTAAGAGTCACGCAGGCCGCGGTGGAGGTGGGTGGGTGGGGCTGGGAGAGGGCCCCGGGCGACAGCGGGGTGTCACAGCCTGAGGGGCTCCTGCGATTGCAGCTCTGGGAGCGGCAGAGGCGGGGCGGGCACCGTGATGGAGCAGAGCTGGCTGGCAGGGGTGAGAGGGGTTGACAGGGCGCCCGGCCGCAGGGCTGAGGTCCCGGGGTGGGGCCGGGAGGGCCCAATGCTCAGAAGCCACGCTCTCCTCCCGGCAGCCCTGCGCCGGAGAAATCCTGCCCCAGCACTTCCTCACACGCTGCCCGCCAGATGACGGGACGCTCCCGGCCTGGGCAGAGCCGGCCGGCCGCATGGACCTCCACCCCTCGGGGCCCTGGCCCCCAGTGTGGCGGCCCGCGGACCCCCAGCCCTCACCTCAAAGCAGATATTCTCGCCCTCCTTGTCGCAGTCCAGCCACAGCACGATGCAGTCAGAGCCCCTGCCCTCCACCTGCGCACAGACACGCGTGTGCACTGCCCGGCCGCCCCACCACCGCCCACGCAGAGCCTGCGCCCCGAGCCCCCCCAGGCCCCCCTCAGGAGCCCTGGAGCCAGGGCAGGAGTCACCGGTGGCTCAGCCTCTCAGCAAAGAATGTAGTTCAGAACTGCTAGTTTTTAGACCAAAAACATAATAAATGCCATGAGATCTTAATCCCCAAAACTGCATCAAAAAAGAGATTGAACTGAAATCACTAAACGTTAACGGCAGTGGTCCTAGATGCTGAGATTACAGATAAATTTTTTTCTTCCTCCTTACTTGTATTTTCTAACTTTTACCATGGGTTTGCATTATTTTTACTGTTGTTTATTTCTTATTTTATGTTTTTACTTCTACTCCTGGGTGCACCGGGACCTCGCCGCTGTGAGGGGGCTACTCTCCTGTCACGGTGCGGTAGGAAGCCCCGGCTCTGGGGCACTGGCTCAGCACTCGGGGCACACAGACTTACTTAGATCGCAGCACGTGGGATCTCCCTGGACCAGGGACTGAACCCGCGTGCCCTGAACCAGCAGGCAGATTCTTACCACCAGACTCCCAGGGAAGTCCCCGTGTTTACATTTGTTTTAGAACCCATCCCCACCAAACCATTTTAAAGCAGGAGGCTGGCCCGGGGCTGAGTGACCGGGGTGCCCAGGCAGGCCGTGAAGGGGAAGTGTGGGCCCCAGGGAGCCCAGGACGCACCTGCAGGAACTTCACCATGTTCAGCTTGGGGTTGGCCTCCTTCTTCTCCGTCGGGGCCTGGCTGAACAGCTCAGCGGGGTCCACCTTGTCCCATTTGTTGTATTTTCCTGTGACACATGTCGGGACGTCAGGACCACACGTCACAGCTATGGGGCCCGGGACCCCGGACAGGGAGGCTCAGGGGAGGGCCTCCTTCGCTCAGGAGCTAGCCAGCTCTGGGTGGGCCTGTGGCGGGGGCACCACTCCTGGAGGGCTGACTGCCCAGGCAAAAGGCATGCCACTCACCCTGTGTCCTCCTCGGTCAGTGCCTACACCCTCTCCCCGCCCAGCACTTGGCCGGCCCTGACAAGCGCTCAGCAGATCCCAGGGGACCTCAGTATCCTCAGGCCCCCTGTCCCGTGCATTGCCCCCCACTTCTCTACTTGAGGCTCGGGGTGCAGGGGGCCTGGACGATCCTGGGAGGCGACAGCTCTGTCCTCAGACCTTTCACACAAAAGGAGCAGAGAAGCAGCTAGCCCAGAGTTCCGGTCGGACCCACAGCAACCACAGCCCTGGAGCCAGTCCACGGGGTCACTGGCGCTGGCCTTTCGTTGCCAGCTGCCGAATGACCGCAGACAACGGGCACCCTCAGCAGGCAGTGGCCCACTCCAGAACACCCGCACAGGCCAGGCTCCCACTCAGGTGCGCGCTACCGCCTCCACGCTGCCCAGGAAGGTGACCGAGGGCCACTGCTGTGGCGAGGACTGCAGGGCAGCCCCCACAGCCTGCCAGCCTCGGACTCACCACTTCTGGACAAACCTCTCTGCCCCGAGCCCACCCCGGGCTCCCTCTGGGCCGCGGGCAGCACGGGGCAGGGCTCCGCAGTGGAATGGGGGTGGGCGAGGGCGGGGCTCACCCAGGAAGTCCAGGGTCATCACGTGGCCGCAGACAGACGTCATCTTGAAGCGGACGGGCTGGCCCGCAAAGGTCCCGGGGTACTCGTACACCGAGCACGTCCCGTTCAGCCCTTTGCGCGAGGACATGCTGCCTGCGGAGAGGTGGGCGGCCCTGACGCAGCTTCCCAGGGGCCAGGCCCCCCCACAGTGCTCAGAGACCGCCCAAGGGCTGTTTGCATTTCTGTGCTCACTCCTGAATTTGATTCCTGCCTCTTTCAGACCCTCCTCAGAAATGACCCGGAGACGCCCTCACTGTCGACCCCAAGGTGACATCTTGACAACCCACGGAGGGTCCCTCTGCCGGTCTCTCTCTCGGCCTCTGGGGACCAGGCATGTCTGAGTCTCCCCTCCCCTCCAGACCACAACTTCTCAGCCTGCTGCTCCAGGGTCTCCTCTTCCCTCAGCTGCTAGACCAAGGGGAGGTCAAGGCAGACGCCTGTCATCTCTGAGTCCCCAGCACCCAAGGACGTGGGCAAGGGCAGTGTCATCGCTTCCCGGTGCCCTGGGGCCGCGGCTCAGCCTCGTGGCGCTCCTGAGTGGCATGCGGGGTGTGCGTATAGCTGGGCATCCGTGGGGCACTAGTGCGGACACCCGGGCATGGCCTTGGCACCCAGGCTGGGGCAGGGGGCCTTCCGGTGGACTTCCTGCCCAGGTTAGCAGGGCGGGCTTCTGCCGTTCAAGAGCAGCCCCCCTGCCTGCCGCCTGCTCCTACCTGTGCCTGGGGGGAGACCCGGCTCACACCGAGTGTGGAGGTAATTGCACCCCATAGGGACCAAGTGACTCAGGGGCCGAGGGCTTCATCCATGCCCGCCATTCCCAAACAGACGCGACTCCAGGGGCCTGGGGCTGCTTCGGAAGAAGGCAGGCCTGACTGGCGGGGCAGGAAGGCCCATGCTCCCACACCAAAGCTGCCGGACGCCGGAGCTGCCCTCCTACCTCGAGAGAGGATCCTGGCGATGGACTGGGCCAAGGACGGCTTCTCGGCCACCATGAACACGGTCTTCATCGTGCCTCGGGCTGCCGGTGCCCCGCCTCACTCTGCTCTCAGGAAACGGCTCAGACACCACGCTGAGGCAGCGTCACGCTGCTGCCACGCCGCCAACTGCTGAGACAAAAGACACGCAAAGAACAGCGGGGCTTCCGGTACAACCTGCCACTCTGAACGATCAAACATACCCGAGGTAGAAAGAAACTCGGGGAGACCTGAAGGCCTCTCACAGACAACGGCCCAGAGCAGCTGAACCAGCTCCAGATGAGGGTCTCCTGTGAGAGAAGCTGAGGTGGCCCCACGACCCCAGGTGGATTTTGGCCCCAAATCTGCACTAGGAAGCTTGGGGGGGGGGGGCGCCTTTGAGCCTGGCCCCTTCCAGTGGAGTGGTCTTTTACCCCCGGGGCCAAGAGCGGCATCTCCACCGTGGCTGAACTTCAGGGTGCCCTGCGTGCCTTACCCAGGGCACGTGCCCAGGCCAGGAGCCACGTCCTCCTGACACCAGACCAGCCAGCCAGGGGATCTAGCCCCCAGTAGAGCTTGCTTGGCCCTTCCCAACAGGCTCCGACCGAACCCCCTCCTGCCCTGCCCCACCTCTGCAGGCCAGGCTCGAGCCAGTTAAGTAGAACACCGTGGTCTAAAGCAGGATTACACAGCCCCGAGGATTTCCCACCTTGGTGACTGAATCAAACATCGAGGCAGTCAGGGAAAGGAGCCTTTCTAAGCTCCTCCGTTGCAGGCGGTGCTACGGCTGTAAACACCACTTCGTTGAATCTTTAATGAGCAATTCTACAAGGCCTGCTTCCCTGGCGGCTCAGCTGGTAAAGAATCTGCCCGCAATGCGGGAGACCTGGGTTTGATCCCTGGGTTGGGAAGATCCCCTGGAGAGGGAAAAGGCTACCCACTCCAGTATTCTGGCCTGGAGAATTCTATAGACTGTCTAGTCCACGGGGTCTCAAAGAGTTGGACACGACAGAGCGACTTTCACTTTTCACTACAAGACCTTCGTTGGAACTCTTTTAAACTACGAGTACACTGAGGTTGCACTCATCTCACACACTAGGAAAGTAATGCTCAAAATTCTCCAAGCCAGGCTTCAGCAATATGTGAACCGTGAACTTCCATATGTTCAAGCTGGATTTAGAAAAGGCAGAGGAACCAGATATAAAATTGCCAACACCCGCTGGATCATTAAAAAAGCAAGTGAGTTCTAGAAAAACACCTACTTCTGCTTTATTGACTATGCCAAAGCCTTTGACTATGTGGATCACAAATAAACTGTGGAAAATTTTGAAAGAGATGGGAATACCAGATCATCCGACCTGCCTCTTGAGAAACCTGTATGCAGGTCAGGAAGCAACAGTTAGAACTGAACATGAACAACAGACTGGTTCCAAATAGGAAAAGCAGTACGTCAAGGCTGTATATTGTCACCCTGCTTATTTACCTTATATGCAGAGTACATCATGAGAAACGCTGGGCTGGAAGAAGCACAAGCTGGAATCAAGATTGCCGGGAGAAATATCAATAACCTCAGATATGCAGACGACACCATCCTATGGCAAAAAGTGAACTAAAGAGCCTCTTGATGAAAGTTAAAGAGGAGAGTGAAAACGTTGGCTTAAAGCTCAACATTCAGAAAACTAAGATCATGGCATCTGATCCCATCACTCCATGGGAAACAGATGGGGAAACAGTGGAAACAGTGGCTGACTTTATTTTTTTGGGCTCTAAAATCACCGCAGATGGTGACTGCAGCCATGAAATTAAAAGATGCTTACTCCTTGGAAGGGAAGTTATGACTAACCTACACAGCATATTAAAAAGCAGAGAAGTTACTTTGCCAACAAAGGTCTGTCTAGTCAAGGCTATGGTTTTCCCAGTGGTCATGTATGGATGGGAGAGTTAGAGTATAAAGAAAGCTGAGAACCGAAGATTTGATGCTTTTGAACTGTGGTGTTGGAGAAGACTCTTGAGAGTCCCTTGGACTGAAAGGATATCCAACCAGTCCATCCTAAAGGGGATCAGTCCTGAGTGTTCATTGGAAGGACCGATGTTGAAGCTGAAACTTAATACTTTGGCCACCTGATGCGAAGAGCTGACTCATTTGAAAATACTCTGAGGCTGAGAAAGTTTGAAGGCAGGAGGAGAAGGGGACGACAGAGGAGGAGATGGTTGGATGGCATCATCGACTCAATGGAGATGAGTTTGAGTAAACTTCGGGAGTTGGTGATGGACAGGGAGGCTTGGCCTGCGGCAGTCCATGGGGTCGCGAAGAGTCAGACACGACTGAGCAACTGAACAGAACTGATCTGAACTGAGACTGAGGTTCAGAACAGCTGAGACTTGTGTCAGACCTTTGCCAAGGCTCTCGGGACCCCCGGCTCGCTGACCACCAAGCCCGCGCTGGGCTGACTCCTCACGTCCCCTTCTCGAGCAATAGCGAAGCCAGACGAGGCCGCCGGGAGAAAGCAGCGCTCAGGATTCCAGCGAATCTGCTCCGACAAGTGCCTTTCGCCGCCTCCGCCCTCCCGTACACCCCGGGCGCCCTCCTGACTGAACCAGGCCGGGCCGGGCCGGGCCTGGGGCGGAGCCTGGACCCCAACCCCGCCTGACGCCGCCTCAGTCCCCACCCGCGACGCAGACCCAGCTCGGTGCAGAGGGGCCCCGGCCCCAGAGCCCCCTCCTTCTGGACGCTCCCCAAACCCGCCCGCCCGGGAGGAGGAGCCGAGACTGTTGAGCCGGCCCGGACCGGCGCCCAGCCACGGGGCTGGACCCGCCCCCCAAACCGCACGGCGCCCTGCCGCTCACCTGCTTCCAGCCTCCTGCTCCTGGAGGCCCGCCGCCATCTGCTTCCGGGTCTGTTGATATCTGCTTCCGGTCCGTGCCCGGACAGCGTTCCACCCCCCCACCCCACCAGCCCTCCGGCGCTGCACGCTCGCACTTGTGGGTTCTGAAGCTCGAGAGTTCCGGGCGGATCCTCCAGTCGGCCCTAGCACGCGGGGTCACAGGGGTTCCCCCCAAATGCCTTCCATCTCATTCTTCACCCGCCGCGGGGAGGCAATAATGACAATTACCTACAGGGAGGAAATCTGGATGATAAGCATGAAGACGTATCTACTACTAATAAACTAAAAACTACCGATGCGTGTATAGCAGGCTTCTTTGAATGCTATAAACATTGTAGAATGCGTGGATGAGCTAATGTAAAACCTATCTGGAAAATAAAAATAACCTTTTGTGTTAGAGTAATGGGTTTATGGGAGATTTAAAATAATTTTCGTGGCTTTATTTTAATATCTTTCTTTAAGGAGAATGTTTAAAATTTATTTATTTTTGGTTGTGCTTTCTTTGCGGTGCAGGGGCTTTCTCTAGTTGCCAGGGGTGGAGGGCGCCCCTCACTGCCTTGCACAGGCTTCTCCTTGCAGTGGCCTCCTGCGGCAGGGCACGGGCTCTAGGCCTTCAGTGGCTGCAGCACAGGAGCTGTGGTGCAGCGGCTTTAGTTGCCCTGAAGAAGGAAACAGAACAGGCTCCATCTTGAAAGCAGGACTCCATCTTGGGCCAGACTGTGGACTTGGAGCTCTATGCCCAGTATCTATGGAAACAACATACCACTGGAAAACCAGGCCCCCGGAAGGAAGAGCCCCAGGGCTCTCCATGCCTAAAAGAGTACCCTAATTATCTCTGTAACCGAATAGAATCATACATTCTGTTATGCTTATTGGGGTATGACCACAGGCCTATTGATAATTGTCCACTGTTAACTACCTAGGCTTAAGGCATATGATCACGGGTTAACTTTGACTGTATCTTTCTTTTTCCTTTATTCAGACTAGTTTCAGGAAACCTTATACACTCAGGGTATATAAGGTTTTCACAAACACTGGTCCGGGTCCTTGGCTAAGAGGAGACTCTGCCTTGGGCCCGCAGGTGTAATAAACTGCACTCCACTATCTGCATTGTCCTTCTGAGTGAGTTTGTTTCCCAGAACAACGCGTGGCTACAACAGCCCCAGGGCGTGTGGAACCTTCACACAAAAGGGACTGAACCCTTGTCCCCTGTACTGGCAGGCGAGTTCCTAACCACTGGACCACCAAGGAAGTCCTACAATCTGATTCTGACCCTGGCTACGTGGAGTTTAGGGCGACTTGCACAAATTAAGGATGCGACCCCCTCCCCCCCCAAAAAAACCCATCCCTCATTTCAGACACCAGCTACAAACTCAGCTATCCCCAGGCCACCTATATTTCTGACCAAATGGCCTGGGAGGCTCCCCTGAACCTCGGTGGCCACTGGGATTACATTCCTCAGGACAGCTGCGGGGACCACTGGCTCTGTGATGGACTCGGTCTCCAGCCCCCCTCCCCGTCCTGGGAGCTCAGCTCAAAGTTTGCATCGTCTCATCGCTGGGTGGGGCTTTCCTCATGGCCAGCATCCTTCACGAATCACCCATTAGTATAAACTCAGGGGCCCCCCTGAATAACAAGCGCTGGATTTAGAGGCTGCCTCCCAGGAACCAGGGACAAAGAGTAGCCGTTTCTCTACTATACACACCGTGGTCAACACACAGCATCTCATTTATGTACCCAAGGACCCAGGGGCAGGAGTGGACCCCCAGGACCACAAAGCTCACAGACGCCTCCTCCCCGGCTCCCTGGGGAGACCCCCGTGAGGACGAGGGGCAAAGGCCTGGGACAGAGCTAGAGTGGCTAAGGCTACCTCTGCCCCCTCCTGAAAGCCCGTCCAGTTGCTTCCTTTTCAGGAGCTGCTAGTCACTCCGGGTTCACTCCAGGGGAACAGCGGCTGGGTCTGGAGGGGGCGGGGCATGCTAGGGGCATGGGAGGGGACGGAGCGGACCCTCACCCAGGGCCCCTACACCTTCTGCAGCCCCCAGCAGGTGTTGCCCACCATGAGGACCTGTCCTCTCTTCCTGGCTCACCACACACACAAGTGTGCACAAGAAGCTTACTCTGTGGCGCTCAGCTTCCTTTGGGGGATGCGGAGTCGCCCCCTCAGGGACTCCATCCTGGCCTCCTGGGCACTGGTCTGTGAGCCCCATGCAGGTGCTTCCTCCATCAAAGCTTCCCCTGGGTTAAGGCAGGAGCCACAAGGGCCAGCACGTGGCCGCTCCCCCCGACCAGCATCACAAACCCAGGGAAGTTTGGGATGGCCACCGGGAGCCAGGCGTGCCAAGGCCCCACCTCTGGGAGGTGGGGAGGAGGGCGGGGGTGTTGGCCCTGCCCCGCGAGGACCCGGGGGCTCTGCGCACACTGGAGGCAGACCTCTGCTCCGCCGCACGATGTCCTGGGTCCTCGTCCTCCTGGGACTCCTGGTCCACTGCACAGGTGAGAAGCCCCGGAGCTCGCGGCTCCCGGCCCCTTCCCACGCCCTGCTCTGCCCCGATGCCCACCCGCCTCTGTGTCCCCAGGCTGCAGCCCTCAGCCTGTGCTGAGTCAGCCACCTTCCATGGCCTCGTTCCTGGGAGACACCGTCCGCCTGGCCTGCACTCTGCGCGGCGACCACGACATCGGCCTTTACAGCATCTACTGGTACCAGCAGAGGCCCGGCCACCCCCCGAGATTCCTGCTGAGATATTTCTCCCACTCGGACAAGAGGCAGGGCCCCAATGTCCCCCCTCGCTTCTCCGGCTCCAAAGACCTGGCCAAGAACACGGGGTATTTGAGCATCGCTGGGCTGCAGGCCGAGGACGAGGCTGTCTATATCTGTGCTATGGGGGCCCTGGGCATGGGGCGGAGGCGGGAGATGCAGAGAGAGGAGAGGGAAGAAAGGGAGCTAGCCACTCCGGGCTCCCAGGGCCCCGGGGCCCCCCGGGACACGCTCCCCTTGCACTAAAGGCCGAAGGGCTGCATCCCCACGGGGTGGGGGTGTGGGCGAGGAGGCTGGGGCGGTGGGCTGCCCAGGGCCAGAAGACGCTCCTGTGAACCCCCTTGGAGGGTGGATTTGGGGATTAAAGGTGCTTGCGTCTTGGGAGGTTGTTCTGCCGAGTGGTCTGAATTGGTTCGGAGGAGGCCCGGGATGCTTTGTGAACCATCAGAATGAGTGGAATGCACCTGAGAACCAGCTAGGGTGAAGGTCCCAGGAGACTGGCCGGCCATGGTCTGCTTGGCCAGAACCCGTGGGCTTGTGGGTCTTCCGGGGCAGGTGGCTGACATGGCCCCTTGGGGGTGCCCCTACCAAGGACAGGACACGCTGTTGTCACCTGATTGTGCACAGGGTAAGCAGCTTAGAAAACACATTTGCTGTCCCTCCGGCGAGGAGAGAGGTGCCCCGGGATGTGTGTGGACGCGGTCCCTTGCTGGGCCTGATGGTTCTGTGCCATGGGGGGCTGGCCTGTGCCCTCTAGGGGGTCCAGCAGCATCCCTGGCCTCCACCACCCAAACAGCCTCCCGCCCGTAGTTATGACGACCACAGACGTCCCCAGGCATCGCCGAAGGTCCCCAAGGAGGCAAAATCGCCCCAACAGAGACACCCTGGGCCAGGTGAGAGGAAGTGTTCTCCATAAATAGCACAGATAGGAACTAGTTTTGGTTTTCTAGGCCATATAATCTTTGTGGCAACTACTTAATTCTGTCCTGAGAGCTCAGAAGCAGCCACAGACCCTTTGTGAACACACGGGCGTGACTGCTTCCTGTTAAACTTGGTTTACAGAAGCAAGACAGGGCCGGGCTGGTTGTGGCGCTTGGGCCGTGCACTGCTGACCCTGCTCTGGAGAAACGCTCGTTGCCGCCTCCAGGTTCCAGCCAGACCACACTCGGTGGGGTGAGCAAGGCCACCTGAGGCCACTTGTGCCTGTGGACTCCAGGGTACCAGCCCCTCAGGACCCCAGAAACCCCATGGGCAGGGGTGCGGCCTCACCAATGGGCTTGTTGGGTGAAGAGGAAACAGTGGGTTCCTGCTACTCTGGCCCACATCTGCACCCTGAGCTGTCAGGAGCCGTTATGGGAGGTCCCGCCCTTGACAAGGTCATGAAGAAAATACCGGGCAGGCAAGGCCGTCCGAGACCCCATCCATGACGAGGTCATGAGGAAAAAACCTGACAGGCAAGGCTGTCTAGGATAAGGGACCCTCCAGGTTGGCCTCGGCCTCTACCCCACCCTGTATCCTCCCCCCTTTTCTGCTGTTGTTCTTGTTTGCCCTGCTGCAGATTCTTGTGTTGCCTGCTGAGAACTCTCCTGCTCCTCTTTCACTGAATAAAGACCAACTTAAACGCTAATTAATAAATCTCCTGGACACTGGTACCCTATGAAGGGGCCAGGGATGAAGGAAATGCTTCAATTCAAACCCTTTTGCTGGCATTCTGGCTTGTTTGATAAATATGTGCTTTCATTGCACAAAATGCTCATGATTGTTCTAAACATCCTAAGCACAGTATGCTAACAAAAGAAACTATTAAGCATAGGTCCCTCCACGGGGTGAGAAAAGCCCCACAAATATTATAGCCACAAATGTGCCTGATAGAAAATAGTTTAGATAGAGATTAGCTGGTGACTTCTTGCAGATAATTAACTTTTGGACTAAGAGCCTGTTTTGTGCCATATCTGCTGTTTTTGCAATCCTTTGCATTTCTGTTCTGTAAAAAATGTAATCCTATCTAGTTCCCTTGGAGATGACACCTAATAGAAAGAAAATAAATTAACCACAAATAAGACAGGGTCGGCTACTGAAGTTGCTTAACGTTGCACCAGGTGCAAGCCATAAATTGTCAACAGGCCTGAAAGCCAAAAGATATTATACATAGAGATTAACCATAAAAAAGGCCCTAATAGGCACAGAGCCCTTTGGGGGGTGAGGAAGCCCTATTAGAAAATACAAAAAATATTGTTTTAAAAGTTGTTATTAGAACAACGTTTGATGGATGTTAATGTGCTGAGGTTGTGCAGTGAAAACTATTGTTAATATAGTTAAAGATATAGTAAAATAAGAGTTTAGCCCTAGTGTAAAAACAATAAGATAATTGTTAATTTTAACCAGGAGTGCTAAACAGGGGCTGCCTCACCAGAGCCACAGAGTCCTTGTGTGTTAAACTTTTTAGATAAATTTAGCTGAGAATTTCTGCATAAAGACTGACTTTATGTTAACAAGATTGTATTTCTATTATGTTACAACTTGCTGTACCATGAGACTGCCAATTTTCTGTTTTCTGCTAACCTCAAGGCCAGAAGATAATGTACAAAAAATCTATGGGAAAAGACTCTCATAAACAAAAAATATACAGAGCACACCTGGTTTCGTGAAGGACAAGCTGATATAATGTTAAACTAAGTCTGTATGCTTATCTGCCCCTTAGAAATGTACCAACTTAGGTTATAAAGGCTACAGTGAAAAATAAAGCAACTGCCAGACTCTGCCGCACCTTCCTGGTCTGGTCTCTCTCTCTCTCTTTTTCTTTCTCTCTCTCTCTTTCTTTCTCTCTCTCTCTCTCTTTCTCTCTCTCTCTCTCATTCGCCGATGCCGTTCATCCTGAGGGTTCCCCTGGATCCTGCTGGGGCTGGACCCCGGCACTGAGCCCTGAGGGGTGGGGTCCACCTGTGCCCTGCAGAGAGGGACCCTGTGCATCCACGTCCACACAGGTGGACACGTCTCCCATTCAGAGAGGTGCCAGGTGAACCGCCTCCCCTGTGACTCCAAACTGGGCTGAGAATGTCCATTGCTCAAGACTGAAAAGACCCTCCGGGGCAGCCCCTCCGTGTGTGTGTGTGTGTGTGTGTGTGCTCGCGTATGTGTATGTGTGCATATATGTGTGCATGTGTGCGTATGTGTGTATGTGTATATGTGTGTGTATATGTGTGTATCTCTGTATGTATATGATTGTATGTGTATGTGTGTGTATCTCTGTGTGTATGTGTGTGTATGTGTATGTGTGTGTATGTGTGCGTGTGTGTGGGTGTGCGTATATGTGTGCGTATGTGTGTATGTGTGTGTGTATGTGTATCTCTGTGTGTATATGTGTGTGTATGTGTATGTATCTCTGTGTGTATATCTGTGTATATGTGTATATGTGTGTATCTCTGTGTATGTGTGTGCATGTGTGTATGTATGTGTGTGTGTGTATTTGTGTGTATGTGTGTATATGTGTGTATCTCTGTGTGTGTATGTGTGTGCATGTGTGTATGTGTGCGTATGTGCGTATGTGTGTGTATGTGTATATGTGTGTGTATATGTGTGTATCTCTGTGTGTATGTGTGTGTGCATATGCGTGCGTATGTGTGTATGTGTGTGTATGTGTATGTGTGTGTATGTGTGCGGGTGTGCGTATATGTGTGCGTATGTATGTGTGTGTGTGTGTGTATCTCTGTGTGTATATGTGTGTATGTGTGTGTGTATGTGTGTGCATGTGTGTATGTATGTGTGTGTGTATTTGTGTGTATGTGTATGTGTGTATATGTGTGTATCTCTGTGTGTATATGTGTGTGCATGTGTGTATGTGTATGTAGGTGTGTGTGTGTGTGTGTGTCCTGAGTCTCCTGTACAACCGTTTATCTCAGCTCAGGCCGGTTCCCAGCCCCCTCTGGGCTTCTGCTGTCTGAAATGCACTGAGTTCTTCCCGCATCAGACCTTTGCCCCTGGGTGCTTTGCTTCCTGCATCAGACCTTTGAACTGTGGTGTTGGAGAAGACTCTTGAGAGTCCCTTGGACTACAAAGAGATCCAACCAGTCCATCCTAGTGGAAATCAGCCCTGAATATTCATTGGAAGGACTGATGCTGAAGGTGAAGCTCCAATACTTTGGCCACCTGATGCGAAGACTCAACTCATTTGAAAAGACCCTGATGCTGGGAAAGATCGAAGGTGGGAGGAGAAGGGGACAACAGAGGATGAGATGGCTGGATGGCATCACTGACTGGATGGACATGAGTTTGAACAAGCTTCAGGAGATGGTGAAGGACAGGGAAGCCTGGCGTGCTGCAGTCCATGGGGTCACAAAGAGTCAGACACGACAGAGCGACTCAGCTGACTGGGCTTCCGCTCTCTGAAATGCACTGAGTCCTTCCTGCATCAGAACTTTGCCTCTGGTCATGGACCACCAGGCCCCGGTTTCCAGAGGCCAGCTAGGTGGTCCCCGGAGAGCTCTGTCTCTTGCTTGTAACCAGTCCTTCTCTCGCTTCCGTCCTCTGTGGTTCCGGGATTCAGAATCACAGCAAGAAACCCAGAGAGCAGGGGGTCCTGTTGGCTCCTCCATCATCTCGCTCCCAAGTCTGACCCAGAAATGCAGAATCCAGCCAGCTGGGACACGTCACCAGTGGTACTGAAAGCCAGGGCCCAGACATTCTGGCCCGAGTTAGACATCGAGGCCTGGGGAGGGGATCTGAGGAGGACCCAGGGGTCTGGAGGGAAGGAGCCTACCTATCAGACGTGGTGAAGTGCAAGGGCTCTGCACGCACACCGAGGTCTGTGTGGCTGTGACGGGGGTTGGCACATCGAGCTGGGGCGGGTGACCCCGCTCAAAGAGGCCGGGTGGGGTTAACATTCAGAGGCCCCTGAGCACAGAGTCTCATCCGACACTGCCTTTATGTGATGTGCACACCATTCACGACAGGATGTGAAACGAAGATACTTTCATTCCAGCAGAACTAGGAGGGACATGTCCCCTCATCAATGATGGAGGCGCCCCAGGGCTTTCCTATAGTAAAACCAGGATAAATGTCTGATCTTTCCCCCCTTTATTTACCAGTCATTGAAAATCACAAGTCAGAGTGCTAGCATCCTCCAACTTGTGAGCACCATCACGCGTTCACGGGTATAAGACACTGAGGTGTTTAAATCCACCGCGACCGTGGTAAGTTTTTCTGTCTTCGGGCAGCGCAAGGCCTTTCAAGTTAGTGCCTAAGCACCAACATGATGGTGCATCTGAAACAGCTCATTCAGTTTTGTCTTTAAAACATTTGGGCCAAATCACCTTCACTTCAGCTGGTTCTCTAAAAGATGATGATTTTATTTAAAAAAATTGTTGGTGTATGGATCTTTATTATTGTTGTTTTCCCTTTATTTTTAGTTTTGCCATTCATCTTTTTTATTATTGATTTAGTTTTTATTTTATTTGGAGTGTCGTTGATTAGGTGTTGGGTCAGCTTCAGGTGTAGAGCCAAATGGTTCAGTTACACACATATCCGTTCTTCAAGTTCTTTTCCTAGTTAGGTTCTTACAGAATATTGAGCAGAGTTCTCTGTGCTACATTTACAGTGAGTGAAATCGCTCAGTCGTGTCCGACCCTTTGCGACCCCATGGACTGTAGCCCACCAGGCTCCTCCATCCATGGGATTCTCCAGGCAAGAATACTGGAGTGGGTTGCCATTTCCTTCTCCAGGGGATCTTCCTGACCCAGGGATCGAACTCAGGTCTCCCGCATTGCAGGCAGATGCTTTAACCTCTGAGCCACCAGGGTCCCCATTAATCATCTATACCCAACAGCGTGCATATGTCAACACCAAACTCTGACTTCACCCCCCATCACATTTCCCCCTTGATAGCCATAAGGCTGCTCTCCTGTCTGCGAATCGGTTTTTGTTATGTATACAAACCCATCTGTATGCTTTTTGTCGATTCCACATAGAAGTGATAGAGTATGATATTTGTCTCTGTCTGAGTTACTTCAGTAGGATGGCCCATCCATGTTGCTGAAAATGGCATTAGTTTATTCTTTTTTACGGCTGAGTAATATTCCAGTGTGTGTGTGTGTGTGTGTGTGTGTGTGTGTGTGTGTGTGTGTGTAGTGGCTCAGATGGTAAAGAATCTGCCTACAATGCAAGAGACCTGGGTTCACTCCCTAGGTTGATAAGATCCCCTGGAGAAGGAAATGGCAACCCGCTCCAGCATTCGTGCCTGGAGAATCACACGGACAGAGGAGCCTGTCAGGCTACAGTCCCTGGGGTTGCAGAGTCAGACACGACTTAATGACTAGCACAACACGTATGAGTGTCTTCTTTAAAAGACTAATGATTTAGAACTCCCTGGATGGAAAAAGAGGACAAGAATGAGAGGCATTTGAAACCATCCATGTGACCAGGGTCCCTAACACGTCACTGTCCCAAGAGAAGAAACATTAAGGAGAAATTCAGGAAAACACAACCCACCTTACACCACTCACTCAAAATTAAAAAAGAAAGCAAGCCATTAAAAAGCAACGTGAAAGCTCTGTTTGCCGCCCTCAAGGCACAGTGGCGCCCGGGCCGGAAGTTGTGACAGGTTGTCGTCCACCGGACTCTGCATGGACTGCAGAGACGGAAGTGGCGCTGGGAGGGTGGTGGTCCTCACAGGCTGACCTTGATCCCTCCGCTCCCAGTGGCTGCCGTCCAACTGGGGGCGATCTGGAAAAGTCCCTCAAATCAGACACCTCCTGTCCTTCCCGGCATCTCATTAGCACGTCCTCGACCCAGAGGCCCAGAGACGCAGCAGCTTCGAGCTCAGCGTCAGCTCCGCGGACCTCAGAGCTGTCCCGGGGGACCACCACCAGGGCGCAGTGCCTGGCACCCATGGGCTGGCAGCGCCCAGCATCACCTGGGAGCTTTGAAAAATGCCACATGTCCAGGCCGCCATAGACCTGCTGAGTCTGAACCCGCATCTTCACAGGTTCCCTGGCGCCTCCAGCATGAGGAAGAGCACTTCTGGCGCCCTTGTCCTCTGCTTCAGCCTCCCTTGTTAGGACACTTACACTTAAGCTACATGTGTGGTCCAGCAGCTGATGCTCTGAAGATGCTTCTCAGCCACTCACCCCCCAGGGTCCCCGGGGTCCAGCCAGACGCAGACTTCTGGCCACGGCCACCAGGGGATACATGGTCTGCAGCAGCGGCCAGGCACAGGGCACAGGGTGGGTGGGGTGTAGCTGGGGGTCCCTGAATTGAGGGATAGCCCCTTCTTGTCCCCAAGACCTAGGGCTGTCCTGGGGGAACCACCACTTCCCTGGGCAGTGGGGGAGTGTCACACCCACCCGGGGGGCTGGGAGGGACCAGCTTCCGCCTGGGACCCCGGGGGATACCTAGCCCCCAAGTGTGAGGAGCTTAGGTCCCAGGCTGGAGTTAGCCAGGCACCACAGTGGGGAGAAGCTGGACCAGGTCGGGGACCCCAGGGGCTCCCCCATACCCTGCATGGTGGCTGTTAGGGCGACCGCACCCCATTACTATTCAGAGCCTGGCCCATCTCCTCAAGAACTGTGAGGTCTCATGATTCAGTATCAGGCCCTTGCAGACGCCTGATCAGTGCATGTGGATCACGGGGATCCAAGCAAAGTCACGTGGTCCGTGGAGCCTGACCTCACCTTCATGAACTCCCGGTCATGTGGGGAAGTCAGCGTACCTGTCACGGCATCCCGTCACTGCACTGGGCAGGTGCCGACAGGACGTCTGGGGTGGCCTGACCATGAGGGCATGTGGCTTTTATGAAGTTCACTCTGGGGGCCCCTGGGGAGAGTGTCATGATGATGGACAACCATCGGGACCCGAAACACGGAGTGGTTTCCACACGAGCTTGAAGTGCGAGCGTGGACAATGAGCTTCGTCTCCCACAAACACTGGATCAGAACCACGTTCTCCAAAGGTCCTCCACTTCCCGCCACTATCCAGAGCATACTGATGTATTAGGGTGACTGAGGCAGGACCCCACGAACCCGCTGCCCTCCCCGAGCACGGACGCTCTCTGGGCTCCGTCTATCCTGCACGACCTCACTGTTGCAGGGTGCTGGCTGCTCCCGATTGCATTGGTTCTACAACCTCTATGAGTTGCAACGCAAACTTTGAAAAGTAGCAGTTGATGGCATCAGGGATTCATTCATCTCTTGATAGTTGATGGTTTCCCCCAAGGCACACCCGATGGGCCAGCTGCAGTAGTGATAATAATACATGTAATAACAGCAGTCATCTCCCATACATGTTGTGCGTGGAGCACTTCTCAGTTTACGAAGCGCTTTGAAAGGATGGATTCCGCTGATTCCACTTATACAAGGTCCGTGTGTGTGTGCGCGCGCGTGCACGCCCAGTCGTGTCCAACTCTTTGGGACCCCCTGGACTCTAGCCCGCCAGGCTCCTCTGTCCCTGGAATTTCCCAGGCAGGAATACATGGTCCCTAGAGAAATCAAAATCGTAGACCCTGAAAGCACAAGAAGGGTGGTTCCCAGAGCCCGGGGAGGGGATGGAGAGCTTATGTTTAAGGGAGACAGAGCGTCAGGGTGGGAAGATGAGGACGTTCTGGAGGAGGGTGGAGGTGGCAGCTGCTCTTACTATGTTTATTATGAGGGTGTGTGTGTGAGAGAGAGACCCATGGATGTGTGTGTGTGTGTGCGCGAGACCCATAGATGTGTGTATGTGTGTGAGACCCATGTATATGTGTGTATATGTGTGACTGTGTGTTTCTGTGTGAGACCCATGTGTGTGCGTATGCGACCCATGTGAATATGTGTGTGAGACCCATGTGTGTATGTGTGTGTGCATGAGACCCATGTGTGTATGTGTGTGTGTGCATGCATGAGACATGAGACTCATGTGTGTATGTGTGTGCGTGAGACTCATGTGTGTATATGTGTGTATATGTGTGTGCGTGTGTGAGACTCATGTGTGTGTATGTGTGTGCATGAGACTCAAGTGTGTGTATGTGTGTGTGTGTGTGTGAGACCCATGTGGGTGTGCGTGAGACCCATGTGTGTATATGTGTGTGTGTGTGCGTGAGACCCATGTGTGTGCGCGTGAGACCCATGTGTGTATGTGTGTGCATGTGCGTGAGACCCATGTGTGTATATGTGTGTGTGTGTGCGTGAGACTCATGTGTGTATATGTGTGTGTGTGAGACCTATGTGTGTATGTATGTGTGAGACTCAAGTGTGTATATGTGTGTGTGTGTGCACGTGAGACCCATGTGTGTATATGTGTGTGTGTGCGTGAGACTCGTGTGTATGTGTGTGTGTGCGTGAGACCCATGTGTGTGTGTGTGTGTGTGTGTGCATGAGACCCATGTGTGTATATGTGTGTGTGAGACCCGTGTGTGTGTGTGCGTGAGACCCATGTGTGTATATGTGTGTGTGTGTGCGTGAGACCCATGTGTGTATATGTGTTTGCGCGTGTGAGACCCATGTGTGTATATGTGTGTGTGAGATCCATGTGTGTGCGCGCACGTGTGTGCATGAGACCCATGTGTGTATATGTGTGTGTGAGACCCATGTGTGTATATGTGTGTGCGTGCGTGAGACCCATGTGTATATGTGTATATGTGTGTGTGTGCACGTGAGACCCATGTGTGTATATGTGTGTGTATGCATGAGACACATGTGTGTATATGTGTGTGTGCACGTGAGACACATGTGTGTATATGTGTGTGCGTGAGACCCATGTGTGTGTATGTGTGTGTGTGAGACCCATGTGTGTATATGTGTATATGTGTGTGTATGTGTGTGTGTGTGCGTGAGACCCATGTGTGTATATGTGTGTGTATGCATGAGACCCATGTGTGTATATGTGTGTGTGCACGTGAGACACATGTGTGTATATGTGTGTGCGTGAGACCCATGTGTGTGTATGTGTGTGTGTGAGACCCATGTGTGTATATGTGTATATGTGTGTGTATGTGTGTGTGTGTGCGTGAGACCCATGTGTGTATATGTGTGTGTATGCATGAGACCCATGTGTGTATATGTGTGTGTGCACGTGAGACACATGTGTGTATATGTGTGTGCGTGAGACCCATGTGTGTGTATGTGTGTGTGTGAGACCCATGTGTGTATATGTGTATATGTGTGTGTATGTGTGTGTGTGTGCGTGAGACCCATGTGTGTATATGTGTGTGTATGCATGAGACCCATGTGTGTATATGTGTGTGTGCACGTGAGACACATGTGTGTATATGTGTGTGCGTGAGACCCATGTGTGTGTATGTGTGTGTGTGAGACCCATGTGTGTATATGTGTATATGTGTGTGTATGTGTGTGTGTGTGTGAGACCCATGTGTGTATATGTGTGTGCGCATGTGAGACCCATGTGTGTATATGTGTGTGTGAGACCCATGTGTGTATATGTGTGTGTGTGTGCGTGTGCGTGAGACTCATGTGTGTATGTGTGTGTGTGAGACCCATGTGTGTATGTGTGTGTGTGTGCGTGAGACCCATGTGTGTATGTGTGTGTGAGACCCATGTGTGTATATGTGTATATGTGTGTGTATGTGTGTGTGTGTGCGTGAGACCCATGTGTGTATATGTGTGTATGTGTGTGTGTGAGACCCATGTGTGTATATGTGTATATGTGTGTGTATGTGTGTGTGTGTGTGTGTGAGACCCATGTGTGTATGTGTGTGTGTGAGGCCCATGGTGGGTGTCACCCAGCAGGTGCTGAACACAGCGCCTCCCGCCCAGTCTTGTGATGGAGCCGTGGCCCCCGCCCCGCAGCCGGCCTGTAACCTGGGCCGTCTCCCCACTCCCACCTCAGCCCCGGCCTTGCCGCCCTCCCGACCCCCCCAGGGCGCCCTTGGGAACGAGGGTGGGAGCAGGTGTGTCCCCCGGGCCCTGGGGCGGGGCTGGCCGAGACTGCGGCGTGAGGCGGTTGGGCCCTGGAACCACAGCAGAGCAGTTGGCAGAGACCTCCCCCCGGGAGAGGCCCCCCCAGTACCGGCCCTGGGGGAGGGGGCCGTGCTGGGGGCAGGGACAGAAGGCCCTGGCAGAGGACGGGGCCCCTGGGACGGGGCGCACCGGGACAGCCCCTGCCAGCAAGGGGAAGCGGGGGCACTTTCGACCCTCTCCAAGGAGGAGCCCACACCAGCGCGTCTGCCCAAGGTGCCCTGGGCCTTGGGGGCACATGAGGTCCAGGCCAGGCCAGAGGGCCCGTGAGGCCCCCAGGGGTCAGCACGGTGTCCCCAGGCAGCTCTGGCCTCTCATCCTGCTGGGCCTGGCGGTGGGCGCCCACGGCCTGCTGCCCCTGACGGCAGTGCCTCGGAACACAGCCCCCAGCATGGAAGCCCCGGCAGGAAAGAGCCCGTGGAGCCTGTGGGACAGGTAAGGGCTGGGGGAGTCGTGGGGGGTGTGGGGGTCCCTGTCCCCAACACTGGGGGTGAGGACAGAGCTGCCGTGAGGGCAGATGGCAGAGTGGTGAGACTTGGCCGGAGGGGGGGCCTGGCAGATGGAGGCTTCGTCTGCAGCGTCGGCACTTTGTCTGGGGTGGACTTGCTTGCATTAATTGCTTTTATTGCATTAAAACATCATTTTTCTGGATTGCTGAGTTTCTTGGCCTCCCGCACCTTTTGCACCCAACACTAGTGTCTCCCCCTCCTCGCGCGGGTCCTCCGAGTGGAACAGCACAGGGAGGCAGGGGCAGGAGGTCTCGGGGGTCACTGCCCTCGTCTTGGGGTCCCCAGGGCTCCCCTAGGCTGGCGAACCACCTTCTTGCTCTTCCCCTCGCTGGGCAGGCGCTGGGCTCTGGAGCACCAGGGCGCAGGCTCTGCTGGCTGATGGGGGGACCTTCCCCGGTGTCCCCAGGCCCCCCAGCCAAGGGCGACCTCCTGAGACTCGTCCCCAGGAGGCCGAGCCCACCAGGGTGCAGGCGCCTCCCTGGGAAAGGCCCAGGCGAGGGTCTGGGGGTCCACAGGCTGCCCCCCTGGCCGTGTGGCTCCAGTCCCCTCCTCTCTGCATGTGGTGGGGGGGTCCCTGGATAGAGTACTGACCACCAGGGACGGTCTGGGACCATCAGTGACACCGCCGCACGATTGTCGTGGGCTCTGACCACTTAGGGGCACAACCTCCTTCTCAGCGGCCCCACAAGGCAGGTCCCACTGTCACCCCCAGTTTACGGACGAGGACGGGGGCCCAGAGAGGTGAGGACACACAGCCGGCGCTGACTCCCAGTGCCCGAGCCTCCAGCGGTGCCGTGCGCACCCCTCTCCCCGACGCTGGCTGGGCTGACGAGTCCACTCCCCTGGGCCTCCGTTTCCCCCCTGCACAGTGAGGGGTGCGAGCTGGACAAGAGCCTCGCAGCCTGACGCCTGCCCCGGAGAGGCGGGGGTGGTCGCGGGGAAGGGCCGGGGGCGGGGTGCGCAGGGCCTTGCATCAGCAGTGCAGCCACGGGGCAGGGTCAGCGTCTGAGAGGGTCAGGTGGGGGCCGGCACCGTAGCGTCCGGCGGGGACGGCAGAGCAAGGGCAGGATCCAGGCAACAGGAGGAGCGACAGACCTCCGCCACGCCAGGCCTCGCGGTGGGGCCGGCAGCCCAGGGCACAGGGGCTGGGCCGGGCAAGAGCCGTCACACAGTGCGATGCCCGCAGCACCCAGGGGCCCGCGGGGGTGGAGTTCAGGTGGGGGGTCCTCAGGGCTGGGGTCGGCGGGTCTGAGAAGGGGCTGGAGGGGTGGCCAGGCCCAGACCTGAGGACCCGTCATCCCTGGAGGACAGACTTCATGCGGGCTGTCCTGGGGGCCATTCGTCAGGAAACGGGCCCAGAGTGGGGTGGTGGGAGGGGGCGGGAAATGAGAGCTGGGGGGACCTCGGGGAGGAGGGCAGAGCGGACAGGGGGCAGGAGAGAGGCAGGAGGTCAGGGAGTAAGAGGAGGAGGAGCCGGGACGCCCCCTTGGCTTTCACTGGACAGTGAAGAGAGTGCTGGGTCCTGCATTTTAAGCGATCGGTCCGAGAGAAGGGGTGGTCTGAGAAGGGGTGGCCTGCAGGCGGTTGGTCTCCCCCAGGGGTGTCCATTCAGCTGTTGGACCACTCAGGGTCACCGAGAGGGAGGTCTGAACCGAGGGGTCACGTCCTGGCGTGGGGCAGCCCTGTGGCCAGTTTAAGGGCAGTAGGTGGGGGGGCCGCTGCCTGAGCTGATCTCACGGGTCCAGGGCACGGACCAGGCTAAGGGAGCAGGGGCCCGAGGCGGGCAGCGAGGGGCACAGGCCTGAGGCAGCCTCCAGAGCCGGGTGGAGGCGGCTGCAGACCACGGGGGTCTTGTCCACCCTGTCCGTCACCCTGGGGCCCAGGGGGAGGGGCTGAGGGATTCGAGGGTGGGGCTCTCGGAACCGCGTGAGGCCAGATTAGAGGTCGGAGAAGAGGCAGTGGAAAGGCGCCCGGGAGGAGGGGCCGGGCCACGGGGACCGGTGGAATCGGCAAGTGGATTCACAGTGACATCGTCAGAGGGCTGACGGGCAGGAACAGACCCCATTAGGCACTGTCAGTGGGAGCCTGAGATTCTGGAACAAACAACACCACATACCAAGAGTCATAACAACGTACATTCTGTTTAATCAAGCAATTCCACCTCTAGACATGTCTCTTGGGACTTCCCTAAGACTCCGAACTTCCACTGCAGGGGGCCCAGGTGCCATCCCTGGTCGGGAATCTAAGATCCCACATGCCATGTGGTACGGCCAAAAAATTAAAATAAAAAAAGAGAAATTTATCTTGATGGTATATCAGAACTTTGGCTAAATACTGCATGTTCTTGGGGAAGAAGTAGAGACAACCTAAATGTCCAATGAGAAGGGAAGGTGAGATGTGAAAGTGAAAGTCGCTCAGTCGCGTCCGACTCTTTGCGACCCCATGAACCGCAGCACACCAGGCCTCCCTGTCCATCACCAACTCCTGGAGTCCACCCAAACCCATGTCCATCGAGTCGGTGATGCCATCCAACCATCTCATCCTCTGTCGTCCCCTTCTCCTCCTGCCCTCAATCTCCCCCAGCATCAGGGTCTTTTCAAATGAGTCAGCTCTTTGCATCAGGGGGCCAAAGTATTGGAGTTTCAGCTTCAGAATCAGTCCTTCCAATGAACATGTGCTAATAAAACCATAGAGTTGTGTAGCCCCCACTCCAATCAAGATACAGAACATTTCTACCACCCTCCCCAAATTTCCCCAGGCTCTTGTGTAGTCAAGTCTTCTTTCTATTCCAACCATTAAAAACCACTGAGTTCTTTCTTTGATTTGCCATGTGGAGCGGCATGTGGTATCTTTAGTTCCCCCACCAGGGATTGAACCGATGGCCCCTGCAGTGGAAGCTTGGAGTCTTAGCCACTGGACAGCCAGGGAAGCCCGATCTCTTTCTGACCCCATAGTTTTGCCTTTTCCAGATATCAATGTCATCACGTTGTATGTAATCTCTTTTTCAATCAAACATTTTATTTGGGGATATTTGTAGATTCACACGCAGCTGTAAGATGTAATACAGGGGGTCCCATGTACCCTTCACCCCGTTTCCCCCAATGGTGATGTCTTGTAAAATAAAAAATCACGGCCAGGGTATGACCGGGATGCCGTCAAGTACAGAATATTCCCAGAGCCCTTCCTGGCCACACCCACTTCCTTCCCTCCCAAGCTGGGAGAGATGAGCTGGCAGCTACTAACTTGGTCTTCTTTTCTAATTTGGTCCCCTCAAGATAGTTCTATAAATGGAATTATACTGTTTGTAACCTTTTGGGGACCAATTTTCTTTTGAAAAATTTTTTTATTGGAGTATAGTCGAGTTGCTCTTTTCTGCTTACAGCAAAGTGAGTCAGTTATACATAGACATATATCTACACTTTCTTAGATTCTTTCCCCACATAAGTCATTTCGTGACATGTTCAGTCACGTCTGGCTCTTTGCAACCCCATGGACGGTAGCCCTCCAGGCTCCTCTGTTTCGTGTGATTTTCCAGGCAAGAATACTGGAGCGGGTTGCCATTTCCTTCTCCAGGGCATCTTCCCGACCCAGGGATGGAACCCATGTTTTGTAAGCCATTACAGAGCATTGAATAGGGCTCCCTGTGCGATACAGCGGGTCCTTATTAGTTGTCTGATTTATACACTGCAGTGCGTATATGCCAGTCCCGATTTTCCAATGGATCCCTCCCCTCTCCCACCCTTGGTAACCATAACCATAGGAGAAGGAGGCGGCAGATGAGGTGGTTAGACAGCATCGCCCAGGGGTCCCTGGCTGCTGGAGGGCGGCTGCCACACCCACTCCCACAGGACCCAGCCCCGTGTCCATCACGCCCCACAGGCTCCCGCTCCGGCCCGGCCCCCGGGCGACAGGCCCCAGGTGCTGGCCTGGCGTCTGGGCTGAGGCTCCCGTGCCGTGGTTCCTCTTTGGCGGCGGGACCAAGGTCATTTTCCCAGGTAAGTGGCTCTCGCCCCTTCCCCAGCCTGTCCCACCCTCTGCTCTCTCGGGAAAGTCACTTCTGTCTGTCTCCCGAGGTCAGGGACTCCACCAGGGATGCTGCCGAGATGACCGTCCATCTCTCTATCACCTGCAGGTCGGCCCAAGTCTGCACCCTCGGTCACTCTGTTCCCGCCCTCCAAGGACGAGCTCAGCACCAACAAGGCCACCCTGGTGTGTCTCATCAGCGACTTCAACCCGGGCAACGTGACCGTGGCCTGGAAGGCAGACGGCACACCCATCACCCGGGGCGTGGTGACCAGTCAGGCCTCCAAACAGAGCAACAGCAAGTATGCGGCCAGCAGCTACCTGACCCTGATGGGCAGTGAGTGGAAATCTAAAGGCAGTTACAGCTGCGAGGTCACGCACGAGGGGAGCACCGTGACGAAGACAGTGAAGCCCTCGGAGTGCTCTTAGGGCCCCGGGTCCCCACCCTCCTGGAGCCCCGGGGTCTCCCCTCCCACCGCGGTCCCCTGCGTCCCTTCCTCCTGCACCCAATCTGCTTGCAACAGAACGTCCTTATTGTCATTCAGAAATCCTGCTTGCTGCTTGCTTTTTCCTTGTCTCGTGTTTAATCGGCAACCTCTCCAGCATTCTGGAGATTCAGGAATCCCAGGCACCAAGGAGAAAACACCCCAAGGGGAGAGGCTCACAGTGTCGGGGTGGGGGGGCAGGTGTCGCCCAGAGACTGGTCTGGACCCACCTCCACCAGCCTCTCCTCCTCCAGCACAGGGCCGTGCCCAGCCCAGCTGCCCGTGGCTGGTGCCATCCAGATGAGCGGGGTGGGGTGGGGTGGGGGCCCGCGGGGGGCAGGGCGGGGGCAGGGGGCGCGCAGGGGGCGGGACGGGGGCGGCGGGGGCGGGGGGGCTCCCTGCACCCTGCCACCAGAAGGGCCCCCAACCTGGCACAGGGCTTGCCTGGCCCAGAGGCAGCATCTTGAGGATACAGTTCAAAGGCCAAGCCCCCAGGACGGGTCCCTGTGGTCCCTGACCCTTCGCCAGACCCGCTTTCTGCTGCCTCTGGCCCCCCAACGCCAGCTCCCTCCAGGCCAGCTGCTTCCACCCCCGAGGCCACCGCTTCACGCTCCCCGCACTCCGATCCTGCTGGCCCCTCCGCTGGGCTGACCGACCTGGTCCCCACCCGCCCAACGGACCCGTCGCTTCCCAGCGCCCCGAGGTCTGCTCTCCTGCCGTGACCCTCCTGGGGGGGCTCTGAACCCCAGCGATCTGGACCGACTGAGCTCGTGGGGGCTGAGAGGAGTAGCTCCCCGGCATGCCACCCCCCGTACCCCGGGTCCCCAGGGCTGCCAGAGGCGGGTTCTCACACCTCCGGTCAGGATTGGGGACGAGGCCCAGGCCCCACCAGCTGTCGGCCACTGACCTGCTCAGCGCAGCTGGGAACAGGTCCTTGGCAACAGGGAGTCCAGGGGATCTGGCTGCACCGTCTCCAAGTCCCAGGGGCCCCACTGGGTGCTGGTGGGCGTCATGGAGCCCCTCGATGACGGCGGCCAACTTCATGCAGCACCGGCCCCTGCTCCGCCCAGCCGAGGGCGGACCAGCCCGGGCTCAGCTGCAGGCGTCATCTCTCTGCTGTGAGGATGCGGCTGGCCAGTGCCACCCGGGGGCCCTGCCCTCCCTCCTGGGTCCCCAGGCCACCTCGGGAGAAGGGTGCTCCCCTCATGGTTGAGGACACTGAGGTCCCCAGAGCCGAGGCAGACCCCTGGGGCCCACTCCGAACCACATACCCGTGGTGGGCACCCAGGGCCTCTCCCGGGGTCACCTCCATCCCCAGGAGCCAGGAGCTGAGCCCATGGCCCCACAACCCCTGGACGTCAGCAGCCCTCTGAGGCTCCGTGGTGTGGGGGTCCCAGGTTCCTCTATCTGTGCGGACTTGGTGCAGGGTAGGGGGGCAGGTTGGAGGGGGTCATGGACTCTCTGAGTCCATATAGCAAAGCAGGATGGGTTCTGTGTGCCCATTTCACAGAGGAGAGAACAGGTTCAGACAGTAGGAGGGGGGTTGGGACCTGCCCCAGATCACAGGGGGAGCTGCTGGCTGGCAGGCTGCACCCCCTCACCTCACCCCACCCCCCACTCTTTCCATGGCCCCTCAGCCGTGACGAGTCATTCATTCACTCACTCACTCACTCACTCATTCAGCAAAGCCTCAGCGGGCCCCACTGTGGGCTGGTGCTGGGGGCGAGGAATCAGGACCACCTGTTCTGGAACTGCCCGTGCACTGGTGGGATGGCCAAGGAGCCCACCGCTGACGCCACCGCCTCCCCCAGCCCCTAGGTGAGCTCCCTGCACCCCCAGGGAGAATCACCCCACACATTTGGGGCCTCGAGGTGGCCAGGGGCCAGGACAGCCCTGATTCAGGGTCCCCTCCCTGCAGCTGGGGCTGGGGATAATGGAACCTTACTCACTCCCTGGAGGGCCGGGAGGGCCGGTCAGGTGGAAAGTGAACGTTTGTGGCCTCTGGGGTTGACAGTTGCTGCTGCCGTTGGCGACCAGCTGCTCGGGGCCCAGCAGCCTCGGGCCAGCATCCCCGGGCTCCCCGCAGGCCCTGCACCCTCACCCCCACGCAGCTGGCTACCCCTGGGAATCTCCAGGCTAAAGCTAAGTCTAACTTTGCCCTAAACAGAACTCCGGGAGACAGCAGGAAGCCAAGAGGGGAAGAGAAACTGCGTCTGTGGTCGGCAGGGCATGGGACAGGGGACAGACGGCCGGGTGCAGCCCGCACGGCAGGACGGGCTAGGTTCAGGGCTGACGCGGGATGTTTGTGTAGCTCGCAGGTGGGGGTAGCGGAGACCACTGCCTCCCCCAGCCCCCACCCAGCCCTGGTCTGAGCCTGGCCCGCCCCACCATGTCCTCCCCATCCTGGGTCCTGGGATCCTGGAAGGCCCGACCACAGGGATTCTCACCTCCCCCTTGAAGGACCCTCACTGACAAAGGAAAAGCTGCTGCTCCCATAAAGGAGACCCAGCTACACACGAGAAGATGCTCAAGTCATTGTTGTTCAGTCGTTCAGTTGTGTCCGCTCTCTGAGACCCCATGGACTGCAGCACACCAGGCTTCCCTGTCCATCACCAAATTCTGGAGCTTACTCAAACTCATGTCCAATGAATCGGTGATGCCATCCAATCATCTCATCCTCTGTCGTCCCCTTCTCCCGCCTTCAATCTCTCCAGCATCAGGGTCTTTTCCTATGTGTCTGCTCTTTGCATCAGGTGGCAAAGTATTGGAGCTTCAGCTTCAGCGTCAGTCCTTCCAATGAATATTCAGAGTTGATGTCCTTTAGGACGGACGGGTTTGATCTCCTTGCTGTCCAAGGGGCTCTCAACATCATTAGCAATTATTGAAAATGACAATTACCACCACAATGAGACGCCCCGTCACACACCCAATAGGATGACTGTAATGTTTAAAAAATGTAAAATCACCAGTGTTGGCAAGAATGTGAAGAAGTCAGAACTTTTGTATATTGAGGGTGGGAATAAGAAACGGTGCAACTTCTGTGGAAAACAACTCGACAGTTTCTCCAAAGGCTATGCATAGAATCACCATATAGACCAGCAATTCTATGGCTAGTCATGTACCCCAAAGAATTGAAAACAGGTGTTCAAATAAAAACTTACTCATTCATGCTCACAGTAGCACTATTCACCTTTGCCAAAAGGCGAAAAGAACTCAAAAGCCCATCTCTGATGAATGGATAAACAAATGTTCGTTTGCCCATTAAAAGGAATGGAGGGCTGATGCAGTATGGATGAGTCTCAAAAACACACTGCGTGCATGAAGCCAGACACAAAAGTCACCCATTATATGATTCCATTTACAAGAAAGAGCCAGAGTTCAGGGAAATCCAGAGAGACAGACAGCAACGTTAGCGGTTGCCAGGGTCTGGAGCGAGTGGGGATGGGGAGCTAGCATGTAATGTGTCCCTCTGGGGCGATGACAATACTTTGGAACTAGATGCAGACGGTGGCTGCAACAACATGATACATGTCCCAAATCCACTGAATCCACTTCAAAATGGATAATTTCATGTGATGTGAATTTTACCTCAATTAAAAAAAAAAATACCAAAAACCTCTACTGACTCTCTCCCCCAGGGGATCTTCAGTCCGCTGGTTCATGAACTTGTGCTGACAAAACCCACACCAAACGGATGGAAACGGAGTGTGTCAAGGCAGGTGTGAGCTGGTTCAGCCAAAGGACCTGCGGAAGGAAGGACCGGGCCCGGGGGCGGGGCCATCCTGTCCTGGCGGATGTTTGGGTGGCGCTGGGGCCCCAGCTCCACTTTCCTTCCACAGGGGCCAGTGACGGTGTGAGGATGGCCCCGGGTCCGCTCAGCAGCAGCGCTGACCGACGGTCTAGTACACGTGTGGCCTCGATCTCAGCACCGAGGCCCCCACCTTTGGCAGGATAGGTGGGGGTGAGGGCGGCCCCTGAGATGCTGAAACTGCGGGTCATGATTAGTCAAATCCATTCCGCCTGCCCGCACTAATCAAGGGCCTTTTAAGACTCGCACGTCCTCCAAGCACGAAGGCAGAACCATAAAATACCCGCCCGGGTTGTTCTCTAGGAAGCCGGACTCAGCGGCGTCTAGCTGGAGCTGAGCTGTTAGGACTGGATGGACCGCTGACCCTCCCACTGGGCGTGGTCCCGAGTCCGCTCCCTGGAAGCTCCGCCCCCAGCTCGCGCGGTGAGCGCAGAGGCGGGGCTCGGGTCCACCGCGCCGACCGCGGTCCCGGCGCCTTGTCCGTCCCTTTCCCCGGGCTCCCCGCGCCCCACACCGCCTGCTGCTTGGTCTTCATGCCCTGAGCACGCAGCCCGGTGCCCGCGGGGAGGCAGATTCCAGAGCGCTCTCTGGGCTCCTTGCCTGGTTGCCTTGTGGATGAACCCGCTCTTTGCCGCGAACCTCAGCATCTCAGTGTTTGGGTCTGCTTCTTGAAGGGGAAACAAATCAAAACTGGGTTCAGTAGCAACAGTAAAACCGTTACACGTAGCACTCACCCCTCCATCCCCCACAGATTACTGACCACCCAAGTTTTTCTTTGAATCCCTACAATAAACAATCTTGGGGAAAGCTTCTGTCTAGCCCAGGCCTCCGTTTTCCAGATCTCTGGAGGGCAGAGGGGGAAAGATTATAATTCAAACAGAAGTCCCGGGGCCAGGTAGAACCCAATCACCATTCACTAAAGGGAGAAATTCGCGCCTCCACAACAGATGAGGCTGATCGTCTAGGGTGGCCTCTATTGAAGGTTTTCTGAGGAAACTGCCTTCCGGGGGACACAGCCCAGTATTTTGCCTCTGGCCCCTCGAGACTCCGGGACTCACCTCCCCTCTCCACTCCCCTCCTCTGGGCTCTGATGGGCTAGGGCCCCGCACCTGCAGACTGCCAGCGGCCCAGGGAACAGCAGGAGGTTGGTGGGGACCCCAGGCCGGCCCACCCACATGGGGTTAGACCAGAGGGGAGGGACCAGCTGTGAGGTCACAGGCAGCTGCTCTGGGATGGCCTTGCGGGGCGGGGAACACAGAAGGAGGCTGAAGTTCTTCCCTCTGGAACGGGTTGGGACCACTTGCACACGCCCTTGAAAACCCCGCAGGCACGTCAGCAAGGGGGGAGGCCAGCTTTCCTCCCCCCTCACCTCTCCCAGAGGCCACATCTGTGACAGGGAGGCTGGACACTCAGCTCTGTGTCCCCTGAACATTTCCCGCTTCCGAGTGGCGGGAGGGGAGGAGACCTAGTCCTCTTCCCATACCTCTCACCACTGCTTAGAGGGCAGACGTGCTGGCTTCAGGAGTGGCCCCAATGTTACGTTTTTGAAAAATGACTATCCTTCAGTTTAGGGCTTTTCATAGAAGAAAGCTCATGGGAGGTGAGCTGACAGCGGAGGTGAGGCCTGATGTGGTCAAGTCCAACCTTCCAGGACAAACTGCCCCCAAGGAGGTCGCATTTGGCTTTTCCTAGATCCTTCACGTGTAAGTTAAGGGTGATGGTCACAGAGCAGATAGTTGAGCTCAGCGTGGCAGCGGTCCCAGCCCAGGAGGGCCGGTCACAGCTCTGGAGTGGACGCAGGACGACGGGCTCTGGAACTGCTGGGTCACAGGCTCAGCAGAGGGCTGGGGAGCTGGGACACCTCCGATTAGACAACTGCAGTGGCTGTCCTCTGCTGGAAGGCAGTGGGTGGTGACCCCTGGCTCTGCTGTTCAGGGGGTGGGGACAGACGGGTCTGAGATGGTGGGAACCCCCACAGGAGGGGTCAGAGCTTTAGGCCCTTAAGGTCTGAGTGTAAAGCAATTGTCCCCAGAGCAGCCCCTCTTCCCGGTCACGTCACTGCTGACCCGCAAACCTGGGAGGGGGACGGTGCTGAGAGGCCCCACTACATCTTTCAGGGTCTCCCCTACATCTGCGGAGACTGCTGCACAAGTCCACAACCAGGAGGGCAACGCTGGACACTGACCTGGGAGGGACACGGGGCCAGAGACTCGAGGAGCCCATGTCCGGACAACCCACAACTGACCCGGCCCAGGGGGACGCGATGCCTGTGGGCGCGATGCAGGCTAATAACTCGGCCCCTGAGCCGACACGCCCCAAATGTGCCTCGTGGGAAAGGACCATTGTCCTCACCTGGTCACTAATAAATACCACCAGCTGCGCGAAACACTCATCTCACCCGCTAGCAAAGTAACGCTCAGAATTCTCCAAACCAGGCTTCAGCGGTACATGAACTGCCGACTTCCAGATGTCCAAGCTGGATTTAGAAAAGGCAGAGGAACCAACATCCGTTGGATCATCAAAAAAGCAAGAGAGAGAAAAAAAAAAGCAAGAGAGTTCCAGAAAAACATCTACTTCTGCTTTATTGACTATGCCAAAGCCTTTGACTGTGTGGATCACAATAAACTGTGGAAAATTCTGAAAGACATGGGAATACCAGACCACCTGACCTGCCTCCTGAGTATCTGTATGCAGGTCAGGAAGCAACAGTTAGAACTGGACATGGAACAACAGGCTGGTTCCAAATAGGAAAAGGAGTACGTCAAGGCTGTATATTGTCACCCTGCTTATTTAACTTATATGCAGAGTACATCATGCGAAATGCCAGGCTGGATGAAGCACAAGTTGGAATCAAGATTGCTGGGAGAAATATCAATAACCTCAGATATGCAGATGACACCACCCTTATGGCAGAAAGTGAAGAAGAACTAAAGAGCCTCTTGATGAAAGTGAAAGAGGAGAGTGAAAAAGTTGGCTTAAAGCTCAGCATTCAGAAAACTAAGATCATGGCATCTGGTCCCATCACTTCATGGCAAACAGATGGGGAAACAGTGGAAAAAGTGGCTGACTTTACTTTTTTGGGCTTCAAAATCACTGCAAATGGTGACTGCAGCCATGAAATTAAAAGACGCTTGCTCCTTGGAAGAAAAGCTATGACCAACCTAGACAGCATATTAAGAAGCAGAGATACTACTTTGCCAACAAAAGTCTGTCTAGTCAAATCTATGGTTTTTCCAGTAATCATGTATGGATGTGAGAGTTGGACTATAAAGAAAGCTGAGCACCAAAGAATCGATGCTTTTGAACTGTGGTGTTGGAGAAGACTCTTGAGAGTCCCTTGGACTGTAAGGAAATCCAACCAGTCCATCCTAAAGTAAATCAGTCCTGAATATTCATAGGAAGGACTGATGCTGAAGCTGAAGCTCCAATACTTTGGCCACCTGGTGGGAAGAACTGACTCATTGGAAAAGACCCTGATGCTGGGAAGGATTGAAGTCGGGAGGAGAAGGGGACGACAGAGGATAAGATGGTTGGATGGCATCACTGAGTCAATGGACATGAATTTGAGAAAACTCTGGGAGTTGGTGATGGACAGGGAGGCCTGGCTTGCTGTAGTCCATGGGGTCACGAAGAGTAGGACACGACTGAGCGACTGAACTGAACTGAACGCGAAACACCTTTCAACGCTAGAGGGCGCGGGAGACCGTGGAATTCCTTCCAGGCTTCGGGGGCGCCGCACAAAACCGGCCTGCAGGGGTGGGGGGCGCGGTGTGAGTGCTGGGAGCGGGCCGGCCCTTCCCGGTCCCCCTTGTGCGCTTATGGGCACAGACAGGTCCAGCCCCAAGAGGACTGCCTGATGACTTCTCGATGTTACGGGTGCTCTTCACTGCAAAGGGTTAAAAAAAATTACAATTCAGAGGGACCAGGGTTTTAATCTGTAAACTGTGTGACTTGCAAAAATGAAGTAATATAAATAAATTTTAGTTTTTTTTAAAGGTGTAATATAGAGTATGTCCCGTGCAATGTTTGGGACATACTTATACTAAAAACTCATTCACTGGGCATCCTGTATTTTATCTGCAGCCCTATTCATGAGCCATGAAAAAGGCAGAACTGCGGAGACTGCGTCTTTTTTCTTTGCCCCTTTTTGCGGGTGTATTTGCATTTATTAACCACATTCTCTTCTCAGTTTTTTTTTTTTTTAATATAGAGTTGTTGGAGGCTAGCACACTTACTCCGTCCAACTGTGAGTGGACTTGAGGAAGAATTAACACAGTTAATTGAATGTGATTACAATGACCCTTGGGGGCAGGCGTCCTTCATTTTGGACGGAGTGGGCTATTTCGGGGTCAAGGATGGGACACCCAAACGGACACCGAGGTTTCTGTGCAGAGGGTGCCATGCCGGGCTCTGCCAGCAGATGGTGATGGAGGAACGGGTAAGGCCACCGCGACCAGAAAGCACTTTTCCCGCTTTCCTTCCTTTTATTGAGCACAGGGTTCCAGTGACGGTGTGAGGATGGCCCCGGGTCCGCTCAGCAGCAGCGCTGACCGACGGTCTAGTACACGTGTGGCCCCGATCTCAGCACCAAGGCCCCAGCTTTGGCAGGATAGGTGGGGGTGAGGGCGGCCCCTGAGATGCTGAAACTGCGGATCGTGATTAGTCAAATCCATTCCGCCTGCCCGCACTAATCAAGGGCCTTTTAAGACTCGCACGTCCTCCAATCACGAAGGCAGAACCATAAAATACCCGCCCGGGTTGTTCTCTAGGAAGCCGGACTCAGCGGCGTCTAGCTGGAGCTGAGCTGTTAGGACTGGATGGACCGCTGACCCTCCCACTGGGCGTGGTCGCGAGTCCGCTCCCTGGAAGCTCCGCCCCCAGCTCGCGCGGTGAGCGCAGAGGCGGGGCTCGGGTCCACCACACGGACCGCGGTCCGCGCACCTTTTCCGTCCCTTTCCCCGGGCTCCCCGCGCCCCACACCACCTGCTGCTTGGTCTTCAAGCCCTGAGCGCGCAGCCCGGTGCCCGCGGGGAGGCAGATTCCAGAGCGCTCTCTGGGCTCCTTGCCTGGTTGCCTTGTGGATGAACCCGCGCTTTGCTGCAAACCTCTGGTGTTTCAGTGTTTGGGCTTGCTGCCCATGGGGAAAAAAGATAAACCCAGGTTCCGTAACAAATGTAAAACCATTATTACATAGCACTCCATACTCCCAACCCCCCCCCCCCCCCAGATTGCTGACCACCAAAGGTTTAATTTGACTTTCTGCAATAGGGAATCTTCTAGAAGGCTCAGGCCTCCGTTTTCCAGATTCTGGACGGGCAGTGGGGGGAAAGGTTATTAATCCACATATAAATCCCCGGCTGCCGTTTCTGCCTTCCTGCTGCCGCTGCGTCCTCAGGCCCCGTGTGCGCACCCCGGAGCCGCTCCTGCCCAGCGGACGCCCCCACACCCCCCGCGGTGGTGGCCCTTCCAGGGTCCAGGTCTGGCCCCACCCCGTGGCCGGTGGCTTTGCCTCTAGAAAGGGCGCAGTCTCAGCCTGTGTGAGTGGCTTTCCTCACCGTCCAGCCTTCCTCTCCCTGGCAGGGCTGCGTAGAGCACGGTAAGCCTCTCAGCGCCCTCTGTTATCCTTTCAGGCATTATCTACCCTCGATCGTGAACGTTTGGGTCTCACATCATTCGTGTGGTTTGTTTTCTGACTCGACCCTGATTGACACGACCCAGCATCAAAAGGTGGCCTAGAAACAGGGGTCATCTCCAGACTGTTGCTGCCACGGACCTAAAAACCAGAACTGGGGATTCCTTGGTGGACCAGTGGCTAAGACTCCAGCCTCCGCTACAGGAGGGGGGGGGGTGTGGATTCGAAATAAAAATTAAAAATATGTATAAATTTGCCAAAACCAAGCAGAGGACATCTTCCAGAGGGAAGTGGGAGATGGGAATGGGAGGTGGTATGAGGTTATGAGTGTTCTTCACCCCAAAGGGCTCAGAAAGTTAAACTTCAAGGTAACAAGAGTGTTAGTCTATCAACTAATGTGTGACCAGCAAAAAAAAAAAAAAAAAAAAAAATTTAAATTAAAAAAGAAGATAGATTTGACTTACAAGGAACGTCTAACCTCAAGTCTCCCTATTCCTTCCTTCCCAATAGTCCTTTAAGCATCCAGTAGGGGTCCACTTTTGGAATCTCAAAAGCCCATTTGGAAGGTGCACAGTTCCCATTCTGAAACAGCATGAAGTGAACCACAGACTCAGTCCCCAGCGAAAGTGGTAAAAATTATTTTTTAATTTATTATGGTGTTTAAATATATTTATTTGTATATTTAGAATTACATGTTTATTATATACAAATAAATGTTTATAATACTATATAAATGCATTTATTTATATAGTTATATATTTACATAATGTATAAATAAAGGTTTGTAGTTATGTATGTATAACAATATATATTTGTTTGTGTTTATTATTTATATATTTTAAATCTATACATACAAATTTTAAGAAATAATATGTTATTTCTATATGGAGAAGGAAATGGCAACCCACTCCAGTACTCTTGCCTGGAAAATCCCATGGATGGAGGAGCCTGGTGGGCTGCAGTCCATGGGGTCGCTGAGTCGGACAGGACTGAGCTACTTCACTTTCACTTTTCACTTTCATGCATTGGAGAAGGAAATGGCAGTCCACCCCAGTGTTCTTGTCTGGAGAATCCCAGGGACGGGGGAGCCTGGTTGGCTGCCGTCTATGGGGTCACACAGAGTCGGACAAGACTGAAGTAACTTAGCAGCAGCAGAAGGATGTTATTTCTATGTAAATATATACCATATAAATATAATATACAAGTATATTTATTTGTGTTTATTATTTATATATTTTAAATTTATACATATACATTTTAGGAAATAATATATTATTTCTATATAAATATATACCATCTTTATATACATGTAACATCTCTAATGTCTCTGGAAATGAGCCTAAGGCATACAAAAAATGAAATATTTATTCAAGAAAATCTACTAAAGCTTGGCAAAGGCAGTGAAAGCCTGTAACATTACACCCGTGATCTATTTCCTCCTCCCCCCACCAGTCCCACTTGGTGGCACCTCCACTCCACGTGGGTGCAGGCAAGGTCACACTCAGGGCACCCTCCCCACCCCGCTCCAGACCAAAGTGACATCTTCCTGAGAGGAGCGGTCTTCAGTGGTTTTCATCCCACCCTGCCACCCCTCGCCACCTGCTGCCGAGGCTACATTCCAGGTGAGTGAGGTTTGTGACATGGAGGATCTGCACGCCGAAAACACCAGGACATCCATCAGCTTAGCCCGACCCGCCTGTGAAGTGTGCATTCCACGCTGGAAGAAGTCAGTCAAGCAGATCAAAGGCACCCTGGTGACGGCCACCTCCTAAAACAGGATTCTCATCCTGAGAGACGACACCACAGCTCCTGCCCCAGCCCCAGAGCGGTGGGTGGCTCAGAGGTTTTGTCCAGGGAGAGAGGAAGGACAAAACAACTGTTCTAAGCCCTTCCATAAACGAGCCGACTTTATTTGCAACAGAGTGTGAGGAAGTTCAAAACAACTGAGCTTGAGGTCAAGAGCGATTAAAACGAGACTGTGGTGTCTGTAGGTACAGGTTGAATCACAGACTGCTAATCTACCGGAGAAAAAGGGACAACTAAAAGGTCAGAACAAATTTCTAACACTGACCTCAGAAATGATCCTTGCAAATGAGCCCAGATTTAACTGGATCAGTCTGGGAAGTAACCCATGCCCCAGGGTTTTGTCGAGATGCTAGAGCAATCAGCTGCAATTAATGAAGCTTATTTCCAGCTCATATGTCCAACAAGGGACTTGTGTCAGAGCATTACCATTAGCTAGAAATGGTAACAATGTGGGCAAATAGAGAGACTTCTAAAATTATTTACATCTCTTTAAAGGATAAGAAGCTGTTAAGAGAAATAGTACCATTTATAAATAAATATGCATAACAATATATGACAAAAACATTGCAAAGCCTAGGAGGGGAGAGATGGAAGTATACTATTACAAAGTTCTTATTCTGTAGCCGGCATGGGATAGTATCACTTGAAGGTTCACTTGGTTAGGTTGAAGATGTACATATACTATAAGCCCTAAAGCAACCACTGAAAACACGATGAAGAGTTATAGCTAATAAACTGGCAAAGGAAATGAAAACACACACGTGTGAGTGTATGCACACACACATACACACGCACACACACACATCGATTAATGAAAAAAAGAAAAAGACCGAAAACATGGGACAAATAGAAACCAACATGATGGTATATTGAAACACCACCACATCAGTACTCACGTCAAATGCAAGTGGTCTAAACGTGCTAATTAAGAGTCTAGTTTTTCTGATTAAATAAAAAGCAAGACCCAGTTTATACTTGCTACAAGAAATCTACTTTAAATAAAACAGTACAGATAGGTTGAAAATAAAATGATAGAAAAAGATATACCATGCAACTGTAAACAAAAGAAAGCCCAGGGAGGTTATATTAACATAACTGACTTCAGAGCAAAGAATATTGCCAGGTACAAGAGGGGTCATTTCATAACAATAAGGAACCAGTTCATCTAAAGGACACCATGTTTATGTGTCAGTGTGGTAGACCTGGACTTCCCTGGTGGTGCCCTAGTAAAGAATCTGCCTGCAATACAGGAGACCCGGGTTTGATTCCTGGGTGGGGAAGATCCCCTGGAGAAGGGAATGGCTACCCACTCCAGTGTTCTGGCCTGGAGAATTCCATGGACAGAGGAGCCTGGTGGGCTATAGTCCTTGGGGTCGCCAAGAATCTGACACAACTGAATAACTAACATGTTCACTTTTTACTCTTCATGGTAGACATATTTGTTGGGTGTGTGAAAAATAAAGATAATACAGTGAACAGTAATATAAAATTTTAACAACTACATAGTGGATTTGATTTTTTTTTAAATGTTTGCTCTGTGGTAAATATATATATAAAGTTACTTGCCTGGAATAAAAAACAAATGTCCAAAACACATTGTGATGATTTTTAACAGAATTTGAGTTTGTAACTTTGGCCAGATTTAAAATAGCTTGGAATCTTGCACTAACAACAAAAACAATTTAGATGGAAAGATGACAAAGAGAATTGTTTCAGCTGTGGAAATTTGTTAGGAAATTATGAGGAAAATACTATTCAAAAGATATTTTACAAAAAGTGAGAGATTTTTCAATTAAAGCCTCAAAACAATTGCCCATGGAATACAAGGTCTTTCCAATAACACCAAAAATGGATTCGAAATTTTAAAATTTGCAAGTATTTCTCTTTAGTTTTAGTTGAGTCATGTGACATGAGACCCTGCCCAGTTAATATTTTGAATACCTTTTGTCTCAAAGGACATCCAGACCTTTGAGGAAACATTGCCAATCGATGACCTAGAAGATTGAACTTTGGGAATTCCCTGCTGGTCCAGTGGTTAGGTCTCCCTGCTTCCACTGCCAGGAGACCTGGGTTTGATCCTTGTTTGGGGAACTAAGATCCCACAAGCTGCAGAGCAAAAAAAAAAAAAAGATTGAATTTGTGGCTTGGATCTTTTAAACCTCTGACATTGTCAAAGAAGAATTTCAGCTAAATCTGAAGGGAAAATAGTTGCTGTATTGTTTGTTTGTTTTTATCATGACAGACACTGTTCTACCAGTGTTCAGGTTAAAACTCCAGATTTAACGGGATTATAAAATACAAAAGATAAACTTTTATTAAAATTTGTGATATATGTTTTAAAACTTTGTGCTTAGTTTTTATAGCAGACTTTATGAAAAGCATCATAGATAGGTACAATTCTTTAAATCACTCAGTGTATATGTGCAACTGATACAAATCATCACTGTTCTATAGAACTGTTGAGAGAAATAGAAGGCTATGAATTTGTTGATGTGCTTTTGCCAATGCTCATTGGCCGAATCTTGGAAATTTTATAAAGAATTACTGTAATGTCAATTTCAATTCAAGATTTTCTAGAAATGAAAGGAATGTTTGTTGACTATTCAATAAGCAAAGGTCCAAAAATGGCAGTCTGTGTTTATACATACTTATACTCACTAATACATACTGTATATGAGTGAGATAAATTTGAATAGCCGAAAACAGGAAAAGCTTATTTGTAAGCTAGCCTTGCTGTGTCTCTCAGTCATGTCCGACTCTTTGCAACCCCTTGGACTGTAGCTCACCAGGCTCTCTGTCCATGGGGTTCTCCAGGTAAGAATACTGGAGTGGGTTGCCATGCTCTCCTCTCGGGGGTCTTCCCAACCCAGGGATGAAACCCTGGGTCTCCTGCATTGCGGGTGGATTCTTCACCATCTGAGCCACCAGGGAAGCCCATAAGCTAGCGGGTATATGAATTTGTACTTGGGAAGCTTCATAATACAATCAATAATAATTATTTTACACACTCTTCTGACACAAGTCAATATGTTAGAGATTTTAATTTTAACTGGCTGTGTTATGTAATTGGTAACCAAAAATCCAAGAAAAATTCGAATGAAGAATGCTTTGTGATATTGATCAATTTAGAGATACTTTTCAAATTATATCATGCCTCTGAATTCAATGTTAATGATATTCAATCAACAAGAGTTAGTGAAGTACTTAATTTGGAAAGACATAATTTTGAAACTGATGGGCTTTTGCATCAAAGTCAAATCAATTCATCTAAAAAGATGAACTCTTTTTGTCATCAACAAGGGAAAATGAAATTTTGGTACTATATTCAGCTACTGGAAAAGTTTCAAGTATATTTAGAACAACTTAATAAGTGAACTTATTTTTTTCAACTGTGAATTTTGTTAAATCTAAAGACAGATCAAGTATTTCTGATGAAAAGGTAGCATGCAAATTGAGGTGTGCTGTAAGTGTAAAATATACACCAGATTTCAAAGACTTAATGTGGAAATATATACTTATAAAATAGTCCAACAATTTTTACATTGACTGTATATTGAAATGTTAATATTTTGGCTTATTGGACATATTGGCTTAACTAAAATAACTTTATTATTTAGATTATTTTCACCTGCTTACTTTTTAAATGTAGCTACTGGAAAATTTTAATTTTTACAGCAAAGGAAACAATACACAAAGTGAAAAAACAACCTAAAGAACGGGAGAAAATACTTGCAAACGATATATCCAATAAGGGGTTAATATCCAAAATGTATAAGGAACTGATACAATCAATAGCAAGAAAAGAACAACAACAATCCAATTAAAATCTGGGCTAAGCTCCTAAGTCACAGTGAGATATCACCTCTCGCCTGTTTGGATGGCTTCTAACAAAAAAGTCAAAATATAACAAGTATCAGCAAGTACTGGAAAAAGGGGAATACCAGTACACTGCTGATTGGAATATAAACTGGTACAGCCACTATGTAAAACAGCATGGAGTTTCCTCAAGATATTAAAAATGGAACTATCCTATGATCTAATAATCATACTTCTGGGTATATGTCCAAAGAAAATAAAATCACTATCTCAGAGTGATATCTATACTCCTTTGTTCACTACAGCAGTATTTACAGCAGCCAAGATATGGAAAGAGCTAACTGTTCATGAACAGATGAATGGATGAAGAAATTCGAAATCCTGCCATTTGCAATGATGGAGAGGCACTTGGAGGACATTATGCTAAGTGAAATAAACCAGACACAGTAAGATAAATATTGCATGATTTTACATGTGAAATCGTAAACAAGACAAACAAAACCTTCATAGTAACAGAGAATAGAAGGATGGTTGACTAGGAGCATGGAGAAGGAAATGGCAACCCACTCCAGTATCCTTGCCTGGAGAATCCCATGGACGGAGGAGCCTGGTAGGCTACAGTCCACAGGGTTGCAAAGAGTTGGACATGACTGAGCAACTTCACTTTGACTAGGAGCAAAAGGGAGATATGGATCAAAGGATACAAACCTTCAGTTATAAGATGAATAAATTCTAGAGACCTATAGTACAGCACAGAGATTACTCTGCTGTTAATAACATATTGTATATCTGAAATTTTCTAAGAGGGATCTCAAGCGTTTGCACTACACACAGGAAAAATGGCAACTGAGGTGATTTATACTAGCTTGATCATAGTAATTATCTCACAATGTATACTTATACCAAACATTGTATCATACATCTTAAATATACAACTTTTGTCAATCATACCTCAATCAAGCTGGAAAAAATGAAGATCCGTGCGTCACAGTTCAGTTCAGTGGTTTGGTCGTGCCTGACTCCCTTGTGACCCCATGAACCGCAACACACCAGGCCTCCCTGTCCGTCACCAACACCTGGAGTCCACCCAAACCCATGTCCTTCAAGGTTATATATCTTTTATATATCTTTTGAATAGTGCTGATCTAAGCTAGGACACAGAGTTCTGCGCAAGAAGCTGAGGCCATAGACTTCTGACCAGCTGCAAGCCTCATGCCCTGTAGTCCTAGACACAAACCGACTGGTTTTGGGGGAGAATCAAATGGGTTAATGGGCTTCCCAGGTGGCAGCTAGCGGTAAAGAACCTGCCTGCCAATGCAAGAGACTTAAGAGATGCAGTTCCATCCCTGGGTGGGGAAGATCCCCTGGGGTAGGGCATGGCAACCCACTCCAGTATTCTTGCCTGCAAAGTCCCATGGACAGAGGACCCTGGCTGGCTAGAGTCCATGGGGTCGCAAAGAATCAGACAGGACTGAAGCGACTTAGCTTGCATACAAACGGGTTAATACATATAAAGTGCATAAAAGTAAGTCTATGTGTTAGCTCTTATTATTGTTACTGTTATTTGTGTTATTGACCAAGATTTCTAGAACTTCAACTCAGCAGAGAAGCACACCAAGGACAGTGAGGCTTGGCCCAGCTTGAGAATTCGCATATCACCCATAAAAGATCAAACTGCAGAGAGCTGAGGACCCTCTGTGATCAGCTGGTCCACTCAGGGCCATGATTTGGGGGAGGCGAGCAAGGCAGTTTCCTCGAAGCAGAATTTAAGAGGAGGGGGGAACCAAGAAAACTCAGGACTCTGGATACATAATGTTCAAATGCAATATTTTAATAAATCCAAATCAAAGTCCCAAACCCAAACCCACAAGGAACAGAAGATCAAAATGGTAAATTTTGACAGGAGGGTTATTGCTGGTTTCCACCACCCCAGGCTCCATGTGGCTCGGTAGCCTTGAGCCAGCCCCACCCCACGACCAGCTCTCCGTCCAGGGCAGAGCGATTCTGGCCACTAGACAGACGGCGCTGTGCCTGGACTGGTAGTCAATGGGCTGCCCTCGAAGAGCGGCCTCCAGAAGGCAGGAATCAGGCCGCGCGGGGCCTGCCGCAATGCCCAGACTGCCCCGCGGCCCTTCCCAGCATGCCCCGCGGCCCTTCCCAGCGTGCCCCACGGCCAAGTCGCCAGAGTCCCACTGAGGCCGTTGCAACCCTCAGTCAGCCGGTGGTGCTCAGTCGCTGGGACGCACCACCATGACATCCGCTGGGCAGAGCTTCGGCTGGACGGCTCAACTCTTTAGCTCCAGCAGTACCCTGGACGTCCTGGTGATAGTTTTGTACTTCGTGTTGGTTCTGGGCATTGCGCTGTGGGTAAGTGGGGCTTGGAGTGGGGGGAGGGGAGGAATGCACACCAGGCCGATTCCCGACCCTCATCTGCCTGTCACCTGGTCCCCACCTCGCCTCCCTCTTGTCCCTGCTCCTGCGCAGCCCTTTGCCGGGAACTCTCCATCCCTGTGCAGCCTGCTCCCCACCGAGAGGAAGGACAAGTCCAAGCCCAGCTTCCCTACCCACCCACCCAAATAAACAGGTCAGAGGGACCAGTGCCCGCGGCCTGGGACCCACGCTGTGTGTAGTACGGAGTTGCTGTTGTGATGGTCGCAGTAGTGACCCCTGCCGAATAGTGACCACAGGCCCCTACAGGGCCGGGGTGGGTATTGAGGGCTTTAAGTGTGGCACACCCTCATAGCCAGGCTGTGGATCACAGATGAGGAGAAACAGATTGGAAGAGGCTGAGTAACCACAGGGAATGATGGAGTGCGGCTTTGAACCTAGAGCTGCCCCTTCGTGAGGCATGAGGGTAACCACGCAGAGGCCCTAGCTGGCAAAACCTCAAAGGTCACATGTATTTCAGGGCCCTAAGTGTTCCACTGAATTTGAATTGAGCACTTATATACTCTCTAGTGTAAAGTTCTCTTAATAGGTTGTATACCAGGTGTCCGGTACTGCCATCTGCCTGCTAACGCTTCGCCTGTTGTTCAGTCACTAAGTCGTATCTGACTGTTTGTGACGCTGTGGACTACAGCACGCCAAGCTCCTCTCCCTGGGAATTTGCTCCAGTTTGTGTCCGTTTAGTCAGTGTTGCTGTCTAACCATCTCATCCTCTGCTGTCCCCTTCTCCTTTTGCCTTCAGCCTTTCCCGGCATCAAAGTCTTTTCCAGTGAGTTGGCTCTGGCTCTTCGCTTAACTTGTAAGCACTCACAGAGATGTCCCAAAGATATACCCTCAGAGCCAGATAGCAAAAGGTCAGAGGGCAGAAGACTTTGGCCTTGGTTATGGTGTGGCCCCTCGGCTAAGCTGTTAACTATCAGAAGCCTCTCCCTGGCCTGCTTTATGAGCAGGATTACCTGGTGACAATGTCACTGTTTGCTGACCGGGGGAGATTTCATTCTGGGCCGCTCCCGCCCAGCCGGAGCATTCCTGCCCCTGTGACCTTTAATCGTAGTGCTCCGTGAGGTTATGAGCAGGACCTTAGTGTGCAGAATCTGGCCCTTCCAGTGTTTGGACAGGCTCTTGAGGGCTCACCATGCAGTGTGAGTGGGCAGATAGAGTAATGGAAATATGGTCTCTATCTTCTTAAGATAATTTTTTTTTAATCTCTTCCGTGGAAAGAAGTCTGAGATTTGTCTAGATCATTCAAATTAATGACTTTTTTTTTTTTTCCCCAAATTGGCTTCCATTATGAGAAACATTCCAGGTGACACAGTGGTAAAGAATCTGCCTTGCCAGTGCAGGAGATGCAAGAGATGAGGGTTCAATCCCTGGGTCGGGAAGATCCCCTGGAGTAGGAAATGGCAATCCACTCCAGTATTCTTGCCTGGGAAACTCCCATGGACAGAGGAGCCTGGTGGGCTACAGTTCATGGGGTCACAAAGAGTCGGACATAACTGAGCACACATGCACAGAAGAAACATCCTTCTAGGTAGCCTAGGCTGGGCTCTAAGTAGCGGGCACTTGTTTTGGGACCCTTCCCCCAACTTCCCTTAATTAGGAAGCCCCCACCCAGTTTTCTTCTGGGCCCCGTTGGGGCCTAGGTCTGGCCAAGGTCAGAGGATGTGTAAACCATCTGGATGCTTCCAAAGGAAGCTGCTGTTCCTTTTGTTCTTCTAGGAGCCAAAAAACATGCACTGATGTCCAGACTGCTTTGATCTTTTTCCTTCTTTGTATTGTTATTTTTCCTTTGGTCTTCTTAAAAAATCATATATTGTTTTTAATCACATGTTAATTGTAAGAAGTAAAAAGATGCATTAACTGTCAAAAGCAGTTCCTGTTCTTTCCTTATCCTTTCCCAGCCCCTGAGATCCCCAGGAGCCACGTGTCCCTCCTCCCCTTTCTCAGTGCTTACAGAGACATACCCCTGAAAGGGAAGTGGGAACCCACTCTAGTATTGTCTGGAGACAATACTGGACAGAGGAGCCTGGCGGGCTGCAGTCCATGGTGTCACAAAGAGCTGGATGTGACTTAGCGACTAAACAACAACACAGACACACAGGTAGAGTTTTTGCATTTTGTTTTTGCAAAAAATGTGATCATATCATACACATTACTCTGCAGCTTGCTTCTCTCCCTTACTACATGACGTGAAATCCTTCTGGGCTATAAGTAGAGATCTAGCTCGTGTTTTTATCAGTTGCACTGTAGTCAGACAAATGTGTGTGATTCAGCTCTTCCCTACTCACTGACACTGAGATTATTGCCAGGTTGTTGTTTTTAATGTGTTGTGCTTTTAATCTGTGTAACATCGATTCCTGAAATTGGAATTGCTACGTAGCATCTGAACATACCCTTTCCCCAAGCTCTGACTGACCTGGTGTGTTACTTCTCGTTTAATTTTGGGAAGGAGGTGGGGGCAGGCTGATGAGTGAATAGTGATAAGTCACCGCAGCTTTGATTTGCACTTTCTAGACTCAGCCTCCTGTGAAGCTGACCATCTCCTCACGAGCTTGTTGTGCACTGATTTTCTTCTTCTGTGAATAGCCAGGTTATGTGCCCATTTTTGAATTGGATTGTTCAACCTTGCATTTATCAGCTTGTCTGTTGTTTGAGTTGCTAACTTGTTTTTCCCAAACTATCATTTTTTAGGCCAGTGGTTCTCAGCCTCAGGACTACTGATGTGTGGGACCAGATAATTCCTTGTTGTGGGGGTCTTTCCTGCATATCATAGGATGCTTAGAAGCACCCCAAGCCCTACCCCTTAACAGCCAGAAATATCTTCAGACAATGCCAGGTGTGCCCTGGAGGGTGGGGTTGAGAACCCTTGGTCTAGACTGTTACTGGCATCTTTCTGACGCTTAATAAATCAAATATCTCTCCTTTCTTTTACATCTAGATTTCATTCCTGGCTTGCTTAGGAAAGTTTTCCCCACTCCAAGGATGTACAAATATTATTCTGAATTTCTTCTAATATTTTATGGATTTTTACAAGTATTTAAATCTCTTGAACATCTGGAATTTGCTTTTGTATATAATGTGATGGAAGAATCGAGCTTTATTTTCTTCTGGTTATTAAGCAAACCACCCTTTACTCACTGATAGGAATTGCCCACATTTGCTCCTTTCTGAAATCATTCGTCAGCTTCTGTCCATGAAGCCCCACAGGGAAAGCTTGTCTTTGTTGCTGGTGTCTTGGGTCCTTTAGGATGCTTAAGAGGAAAAAACTTACATATTTGTTTGTTTGTCTCTGTTATCAGTCTCAGCCTGAGATCTTTGAGAAAGTGGTGAATGTATCTTCTGCCCCAGCAGCCTGCCTGCCGTGGTTAGTGGATCATTCTAGAAGGAGAGCAGGGAGGAAGGAAGGGGCAGTGGCTGGTGGATCATTCTAGAAGGACAGCAGGGAGGAAGGAAGGGGCCGTGGTTGGTGGATCATTCTAGAAGGAGAGCAGGGAGGAAGAAAGAGGCAAGACGTGTGTAACCACTTTCTTCCCAGACCTCCTCTCTCCCTCTCTGGTTCTTTCTTTAATGGAAAGAGAGTGATTTTATTCGTCTTAGAACATTTTGTAAATTCCTTCTGAAAGTTCTAATGCACAAGTCCCTACATCCTACTGATGCCTTTCTTAGGAAAGGCCAGCTCTGAGCATCGTAGGCTGTCGATTAGCACTTAGTGGATGGACGAATGAGACTGGCTTCAAGTGCCTGACTCAGAGAGCTTTTCTTTGGTGACGTGCGGGGACTTGGTTATAATGCAGGTACTCCGATGGCTGTCATAGGTTCACTCCTTACACAGAAACGCATTTTTGTCAACCAGCGCTCATTCTTGGGTCCTGCTGTTTAGGCAATCCAGGAAACCCCGGGATTGTCCCTTGACCGTATTGGAGTCTGAGGATCAGAGCTGGGTCCCGGAGAAGAGAGCCTCTGGGTGCGTGGGGAGGACACCATAATCTCGGCAACGTGACTGCCCTCCTAGAAGAAGCTGGGCTGTGTTCACCTTCACCATTCCCAGTCGATTAAGGCATTTGCAAACCACTCATCTCCCAGACTCTGCTGGGAACCACGGCACTGGTTAACCATTTGGGGGTGGGGAAGGAAATAAAACAATATTGTTTTCACAGGAGTGTAAAGAAATGGATAAGCCCATGCGGTCTCACAGCTGGGAGGCACCGTGGGGCCTCCTTTAAAGCAGTGGGCAAAGATTTCTGTTCCTAAAAAACAAACAAACAAACAAAAAACGAAGAGGGGAATGGGATCTCTGCAAAGGACAGTTACCTGTAAATGAAGGTCATCACTTGGATTCCCCTCACCCCATTTTAAGGTTATCGTGTCAAGCAGTCGTGCGACAGTAGAAGACTTCTTCCTGGCTGGACGAAACCTAGTGTGGTGGCAGGTGAGCATGCCCCCGTGTGGTCCACTGTGGAACTGCGTGTGGATCTGTTTATTGCTTTCATGTAGATGCTTTTTACCCCACATAATTTAAAGCTGCTAAATCAGGAAAGTCATCTCATTAGTAGTTCCCTTAGCTCTCAAGTAGTTTCTTACGTAAGTGTTCCCTTCAGCTCAGCTTAGTCCAGCAGCCGTCACCCGGCGCCTGGTGGGCACAGAGCCGTGCTCTGGGCTCTGGGCTCTGGGCCCGGGACCGAGTGTAGTGCGTCCTGCTCTCTGAAGTGCGCAGTGCGGAGTGGGAGTTGGATGCGACTTCTGTTGTCAGTCTTAGAATCACTGCTTAATGAGTAAACTGTGGTATGGTATTATTAAAAGGAATTGAAATACAAGAATAGTTTTGCCACGCCAGCTTGCTTTCTTCTCTACTTCTGCTTAGTCAGTGACTGTGCAGTGGGTGTGAGCTGTGCTCACCAGGGCCTCCATGGGGCTTATTCCTGGCTTGGTGCTCAGGTCTCCTCTTTCCTGGCTCCATGGTGGTGAGACTGAAACTCGGTGCCCTCCTGCCCGGTGTTGCCTCTGGGCTTCCCACCTTTACTGCTGCTTCACCAGCCACTCATTCGAGGCCCCCTGGCTGCTTCCTCCCCCTCTCCCTGGCTTCTTAACTCTTCAGTTACACTGCCACACCTGGCGACTTGGCATTCAAGACCGCTTGCTGGAATGCTGGCAAGCCCCAGCTCTCTCCAGTCCTGTGTGTCCCTCCGCCCACCTGACCCTTCACTTGAAAGGCCTGTCAGCTATTGCACCCGACATGTCCTCTGCAAGGTTGCTCCCCCCGCCGTCTCTTATCCCTGAACGGCAGCTTCAGCCTCTAGCTGCTCAGGCTGACACATGGGGAGTCGCGTCAAACTCTTCATTCTCTCTCGCCCAATCTTCTAGTCCGTCAGGAAGTCCTGCAACTCAGTTAGAAAACAGATTTGAAATCTGACCCCTTCTCATCCTCCTTCATGCAGATTCATTGTAACAGCTTCTCTCTGGACTCCCTTCTTCCACCTGCTCGCCTCCACATCCAGCCTCAACAAGACAGCCAAGGGTTAGGACAAGCCGCTTTAACTGCTTTCAGTCCTCTGGGGGCTCCTGTGTCCCCCAGAATGAAAGCCAGTCTCTCTCAGGCCACAGATGGATGACCTGCACCTCCTTACCCGTCTGACCTTGAGAGGTTCAGCCGTGCTCCTGACTCAGGGACTTTGACTGCCGCTCCCTGGGCCTGGAGGCCCTCCACCCTCCAGGCACCCTGGGCTGCCTCGCCCCTCCTCAGGAAGGTCAGCCCTGCCTCACCCTACAGCTCAGCACTTCCTGTCTGCTTTCCTGCCTTCTCCTCCTCTGTAGGAACTTACTGCTTACCCCTGGCTACTGTGCTGCAAAACAGTCCCCTAAGTTATTTTGTTTATACTCTTGTTCCTAATAGAATGTTAGCTTTGTGAGGGCAAGGATCTGTTTTACTCACTAATGTCTAGTTACTTGCAATGCTGTCTGGCACATAGTTCGCAGTGGACATTTATTTATAGTTAATTAATAACTGATGACTTTTTAGTCTACCTTTTCACTTAATTGGAGAAGGGAATGGCATCCCACTCCAGTATTCTTGCCTGGAGAATCCCATGGACAAAGGAGCCTGGCAGGCTTCAGTCCATGGGGTCACAAAGAGTTGGACATGACTGTGTGACTAACGCTTTCATTTAATAATGTACTAAGGTCTCCCTAAGTCTGTATAAACGTTGGTAGATAGATAGACTTTTATACACAGTTGCCTAGTGATACATCATATGGACAGTCCACTATTTATGTACCATATTTTTGGGCAATTTAAACTGTATATAGTTTTTCACTATTATGATAAAGGTAGCAAGTAAAAATAACTACCTGAGTAATTATTATGTGTCTCTCCTAAGGGTTGTTTGCCTTATATTCATTGCTGCTAAGATGTTTGGTGCCTGTATATTCTCAATTGTGTCTTAACTAGTGCATTTTACATTTCGTGGTTTAAAAAAACAAACAAACCTCTGTCATATTTAATGCTCTTGGTATTGAATGCTACTTTATCTTATGTTAATTTTGTCAGTGCTTTGTTTTTTTTGTTTTTACCTAAAAGGCCTTGCTATTTTCAGCCTCTCTTAATAATTTGGTTTTAAGTGATCTTGTGTCAAATACAGCACAGTATTTGGGTTTGGATTTTGATGGCTATCTCTACGCAACTAAAAAGCTATTATTGGGTTAGGAGGGATTTTATTCATTTTAAATGCCTCTGGGATTTCTTATCTTGAAAGTAGCAGATGCTGGTTGTAAAAAAAAAAAAAAACCACGCACAAAGTTACAATCCAATTATAGAACTTGAAATTTTCTCCCTATTCTATTTCTATAACAGTGATTCCAGTCCCCAGAAGTATTTTTATATATGTACTACCAGAATCACACCCATCTGTATATAAACACAAATGTGCACAAGTTTACATGCACACAATAAATTTTAATAAGATTAAATTATAAATGTTGTTTACCTTATTTTCATCACTTGATAGAGCTCCTTTATTATTTCTATAGGGTACATTGTATTTCGTCATATTCACTACCTTAGTATTTTCACCATTCTCTTATAATCAGCTCAGTTGTTAAGTATTTCTAAATAACCTCAAACAGTGATGAAATTACACTCCTGCTAATATTTCTGCAGTTGCAAGTCAGTCGGGCTGGGGGGTGGGGAGTTAGGGCAGCACAAGAATAGCGGCGCTGCTTTTTTCACTTCATCCCTGTTTTTACTTGGCTTCTAATTTATGGTGAGGCTTTTGTATAGAAAAAATACAAATAGGAATTCTGCCCAAAGTGTAATCTCTTTTGAGGAAATGTGAAATTCAGTTTGAGGTTACATTTGTGAAAATTAGTTTTTGGAGTTGGATAAGAGTTCTGATCTGTAATTGTCTTTTGATTTTCAGATAGGTGCTTTTCTTTTTGCCTCAAATATTGGCACTGGCCACTTTATGGGTCTGGCTGGAAAAGGGGCGTCTTCAGGGATTGCTGTTGGGGCCTTCGAGTGGAACGTGAGTAGTGCCTTTGGTGGCAGCAAACCTCCACTTCTATCAGTGTCCAGATGAAACTCAGAAAGGCCTAAGTAAATGTGAAAGACTCCTTGGGAAGTCATGGAAGAAAGGAACCAAGTGTTTCATTTCTCAAAAAGATTGTGAGACAGAGAATGTTTTTATTCCAGGGACCATAGGAATACAGTTAGGAGACTGGTCAGATAGGATCATAGTAACTAATAGATACAAACGTAAACATTTGTGTATATGTACCTGCAGATACATGTGTATACATGTGTGTGTCTTTATCTGCATGTATACATTTCCAGTATACATCTGTGTATATGTGTATACATGTGTATATATGTGTGTGTCTTTATCTGCATGTATACATTTCCAGTATACATCTGTGTATATGTGTATACATGTGTATATATGTGTGTGTCTTTATCTCTGTATATACATTTCCAGTATACATCTGTGTATATGTGTATACATGTGTATATATGTGTGTGTCTTTATCTGTGTATATACATTTCCAGTATACATCTGTGTATATGTGTATACATGTGTATATATGTGTGTGTCTTTATCTGCATGTATACATTTCCAGTATACATCTGTGTATATGTGTATACATGTGTATATGTGTGTGTGTCTTTATCTGTGTATATACATTTCCAGTATACATGTGTATATATGTGTATACATGTGTATATATATGTCTGTGTCTTTATCTGCATGTATACATTTCCAGTATACATGTGTATATATGTGTATACATGTGTATATATGTGTGTGTCTTTTTCTGTGTATATACATTTCCAGTATACAGGTGACCCTTGAATGGCACACGTTTAAACTGTGCAGGTCCACGTATACACAGACTCTTTCTGTAAATACAGGACCTGTATTTTCATTTCACAGATCTTTACATAGACTTAAGTGGGGTGAAGTTTGTGTTTGGTTAGAGTTCACTGTATGTGGAATCAAAAGAACTAGGGTTTGAGTCCTGATTCTGTCCAAACTCTTTCAGCTTCACCCTTGGGTGAGTCATTTTTCAGTTTGTTTTTGAGACAGATTTAGCATTATGCATATTTTTTACTGTATGGGAGTCGATCAAGGGTCAACTGTACATTGAGAATAGGGTCAGCAGAGTTCTTTGAGATATTTAAGTGATTACTATAAAACCTCTAATTGATCTATGAATACCTGTTTCAATTATAAAACTTTTAAAATGGGTTATTTATTTTTAATCTGTGGGATATATTTGTTGTAGGATGTAGAGTTTGTTCACCGAAATTTAAGTGAATTTGTAAGTTTTGGGTTAATTAACTTATATTTATATAAATCACCTGACCTTTTTTATAAATCAGAAAGCTCCCTCTTTCTGGGTCTCATCTTTGTCCTGGTAGATTACAAAAAGAAATAACACTTCTAACAGTCAGCTCCAAACGTAATAAGGAGCCCTGGTCTTTACCACAGTTTACCTCTCAGAATTTATTAGCATCTCCTTATATTCAGCTTACCTCTTCTTTGTAAAGAAAGTTGAAGTGAAGTGTATTACTTAATTTCAATAACCTGTATAAATTTTGGTATAGTTTCTCTACCGTTTCTCTGAATGGTTTCTGATTTTTTTCAACCTGTCTTTCTTTGTTTAATGATCAGTTATCTTTGATCCTATCTGGAGCTAAGCAAACATAAATTTTAATAAATACCTTGAAAATTGGCTCAGGTAAGCACGCCCCCCCCCCCCGAAAAAATTAAGAATGCACCTTTATAGGCAAAGATCAAGTGCCTATAAGTTAATTTTGTTCCCCTAGAGGGTTTGTTCTTGGGCTGTTGCTTGCAAGGTTCCCAGTGGTGATGCATTTATTGGGCTCAAAACAGGTAGTAACTGAGTTTGCATCTCCTTTAAGAGCCTGGTTGAGATGGGACCCTGATGTAATTGCTCTTCTCTTCTTGGTTTCAGGCTGCGTTTATCCTCTGTGTTCTTGGTTGGGTGTTTTCTCCTATTTACATTAAGTCTGGGGTGAGTATCCATGATCAGTTAGTCCAGTCTCTGCAGTATTTTTTCTTACAAATATTATAGCTGTATATAAAAACATTTTAGAGGACAAGTTAAACTTCTCAGTCTTCTGATCCTTGTACTGACATCCCTAAATCCTAAGAAATGCCTGAAATAATATCAGCTGACATGGATAAACAGGAGCCAGTAACTGCCAGTGTTTCATTCTGCACCTTATTCAAGGGTTCCCCTCTGAAGGCTTTTATAGAAAACATTTTAAAACTTTGTTAAAAAATAAGACCTAAATTAATGAAGGGAACAACTCTGTTAATAATTGGAAGACAACAGCCTAACAATGTTATTAGAACTAACAGTGTTCAGTTCAGTTCAGTTGCTCAGTCGTGTCTGACTCTTTGCGACCCCATGAATCGCAGCACGCCAGGCCTCCCTGTCCACCAACTCCCGGAGTTTACTCAAACTCATGTCCATCGAGTCGGTGATGCCATTCAGCCATCTCATCCTCTGTCATCCCCTTCTCCTCCTGCCCGCAATCCCTCCCAGCATCAGGGACTTTTCCAATGAGTCAACTCTTCGCATGAGGTGGCCAAAGTATTGGAGTTTCAGCTTCAGCATCAGTCCTTCCAATGAACACCCAGGACTGATCTCCTTCAGGATGGACTGGTTGGATCTCCTTGCAGTCCAAGGGACTCTCAAGAGTCTTCTCCAACACCACAGTTCAAAAGCATCAATTCTTCGGCGCTCAGCTTTCTTCACAGTCCAACTCTCACATCCGTATGTGACCACTGGAAAAACCATAGCCTTGACTAGACGGACTTTTGTTGGCAAAGTAATGTCTCTGCTTTTTAATATGCTATCTAGGTTGGTCATAACTTTCCTTCCAAGGAGTAAGCGTCTTTTAATTTCATGGCTGCAATCACCATCTGCAGTAATTTTGGAGCCCAAAAAAATAAAGTCTGACACTGTTTCCACTGTCTCCCCATCTATTTCCCATGAAGTGATGGGACCAGATGCCATGATGTTAGTTCTCCCTAAATCCAAAAGAGGATGTGTGAGGAAATGACAGGCGGATTCTAAAGTGTATACAAGAGGTCAGGGGACAAAGCCGTGTCAGTGCCTGGCTGAGGGGACAGAGAAGAGAGGGCCAGGACTAACGTCCACAGGGATTCCTCGAGTGATGTCACCAGCTTGGTAGGTAGAGCTTTCTGTCAAGAGAATTCCACTTTAGACAGTAACCACAGACAGGGGGGCCTTTTTGGAAGTACAGGAGTCATGCTTTTGGAAAAAAAAAAGACTGGATGCACTGAGGAGGGTGAGGGGGCAGGTCCACTTTACCCACGTCACCAACCCCCAAGGTGGCACAGCTCTTGCCGAGAGGGGGCGTCTCAGCCTGAGGTTCCTCCCGTGAGGGCAGTGAGTGCGTGACGGTGCTCAGCCGCACTGGCCGTGCAGTCTGCTGCCAGAAGGACCTGCTTGGCTCTCCCTGCCTCCAGAATGCTGAAGTGTGCCGTGTGATCAGGGGGCGGGGTGACTTGGAGAGCTGCTCCCGGGGCTCTCAGACGCACCAGAAACACAGAGGCCCCTCACAGGCTCTTTGTCAGGAAGATGCCAGCGAGCTGCTGGGGGCGCCTCACCTGCAGATCTCCCCAGCTGCCCACAGACACCCTGCCGTGCTGCATGCATCACCCATGTATGCCTCCCCCCGTCAGCCAGCTCCCTTTGCTTTTGCCCAGTGGCGGTGTGCTGAGCCCCGGCAGAAAGCTAGTAGCACATGCAGAAAACCAGCCTGACCTGTGGAACTGGGAAAGCCGCAGATGAGCACTCAGCCCACCCCCGGGAAGGCTGCCAGCACACTGCCTGGCTTTGTGGTGGGATCAAGGAGGGCGTGGGGAGCCAGAGCATCCATGGGCAAGGTCTGAGGGTCTCAGAGCCCCTCGCAGGACTGACAGAAGGTGTCTCTCTCCAGAAGCAATCAGGGGAAAGAGCTGGTGACCGCCGCCTCAGTGCACAGACAGCAGCACAAGACTACGAGAAACATGAACAATCAAGAAGATGGGACACCACCGGAGGAGCACGATAGTTTACCATTGACGAACCCCAAAGATCCACCTGATAAAGAGCTCAAGATAGCTGTCTGAAGGAAACTCAGTGACCTACAAGAAAACACAGAAGGACAGTTCAACAGAATAAAGAAAACAGTACATAATGGAAATGAGTTTAACAAGAGAGAAAAATCATAAAAATAACCAAATAGACATTCTGGACTGAAGATTACAGTGAATGAAGTGAAAACTGCAGTTGAAAGCATCTACAGCAGACTTAGCAAAGCAGAAGAAAGATTCTGTGAACTCAGTGACAGGTCATTTGAAATTACCCAGTTAAGGAGAAGCAGCTTCCCAGTGGCTTAGTGGTAAAGAATCTGCCTGCCAATGCCAGAGACACAGGAGATGTGGGTTCCATCCCTGGGTCAGGAAAATCCCCTGGAGGGGGAAATAGCAACCCACTCCAGTGTTCTTGCCTGGGAAATCCCATAGACGGAGGAGCCTGGCAAGACTACAGCCCATGGTGTTGCAGAGTCAGACGCAACTTGGCGACTGAGCACACACACACAGTCAGAGGAGAACAAAGGAAAAGGAACGAGAAGCAGTGAAGAAGGTCCGTGTGAACGACAGGACACCATTAAAAGAAACAGTCAACACGTTCCTGGAGTCCCAGGAGAAGAGGGAGAAGCAGGCAGAAAGGTTACATAATGATTGAGAACTTCCCAGATCTAAGCAAAGGTTTGACTCTCCAAGATCATGAAGCTCATAGGTGCCCCCCAAATTTTAGCCCCAAACATTATTTGAAGAAATAATAACTGGAAATATCTCCTCTGGTGAAAATGTTAATTTACAGATTCAGCAAGCTTAACCAACACCAAATAGCGTAAACACAAAGGAAAGTACACATAGGCTCGCATCATGGTCAGAGTGCTAAAAGCGAAGATAAAGGGGAAGGTTTGAAAATGGTGAAAGAAAAGTCACACATCACATGCAGGGGAACAATGATATACTTAATAGATGCCTTCTGCTTGGAACAGTGGAGGCCAGAAAACATCAGAATGATGCAGTCAGATGCTGAAAGGAAGAAAAAGCTGTCAACCAAAAATTCTATGCCCAGCAGAAGTATTTTTTAAAATGAAGATGAGCAAATTCCCTGGTGACTCAGTGGTTGGGACTCTATGCTTTCCCTGCCCAGGGTCCAGGTTCAATCCCTAGTCTGGGAACTAAGATCTTGCAAGTTGTGTGGTCAAAAAAAAATGAAGATGAAATATATACAAATATTGAAATATTATGTTGTACACTTGAAACCAATATAAGGTTATATGTCATTTATCCATCAATTTAAAAAAGAACCGTTGCAAAGAAAAAAATGAAGGTTATTGGTAAGGTGTAGATTTCTTATACAAACCATAAAGGGAGAAATTGATATATTGGACTTCAAAGTATAACTTTAAACTTTAACTCTTTGAAAGAGATTTTTAAGAAAATGAGAAGTCAAGCTAGAGACTGTGGAGGATTATTTGTAGAACACATGCATAATGAAATACTTATATCCTGAATATACACATTTTTTAAAAAACTCTTATATTATAACAAGATAGCATTTCCCCATACATTTCACCTTACAAATGACAGATAATGACGTGAAAGGATGTTCGCTGTCATTGATTGTTAGGGAAATGCTACTTAGGATCCCACGCAGACACGCTGAACCACTGAGATAAAGAGGGCTGATGTGTCAAGAGCAGGAGAGGTTGTGGTGCTTCGGGGACCCCCTGCCTTTCCAGAGAGAACTCCAGAAACAGGTTGGCAGTCTCTTGCCCAGTCACGCCTTAGGACCCAGCTGCTCTGGTCCTGGGCGTGGCACTCCCCCCGCCACCCCCAGAAACATGAAGGTGCATGTACACACACAGACGGTACGGGAAGTTCTAGGCACAACGTCTGAACCTATAACCTGAACTGTGTGGGGGATGGACAGACAGCCCGCAGCGTGGTACTCGGTAGCCCTAAGGAGTCAAGTGCCGCATGGATGACCTATAGGGCGTGGTGGCAGGTGAAAGGAGCTGGACAGGGTTTGAGCTCCAGGGAAGGTGAGCTGGACATCCAAGGATCAGGGGTGGAGAAGGTCCCAGACCCACACCCTCGGGGGCTTTGAGGGGCATTGGAGATGCCTTACATCTTGAGTGTGGTGGTGACCACACAACTGTGTACATTTACCCAAACTCCTCAGATTGTAAAATGGGATCATTTTACAGTGTGTAAACCATGCTTCATAAGACTTAAACATTTAAAATACTTGTGGAGAGGGCATTAAAATTGTGGAAGGCTTGGTTTGCCTTGCAGTCTAATGCTTGCAATTATGAAGCCGTAATCCCAGGAAAATCACCCTAGATTGTGACGTCTTTTGAGATAAGGTTTTTAAAGAAGTAATTGAGTTAAAATGAGGTCATGAGGGTGGGTCCTAATTCAGCATGACTTTATGAGAAGAGAACATTGGACACAGACACGTACAGAGGGGAGGATGAGCAGACACGGGGGAGACGGCGTCCGCCAGACAAGGAGAGGGGCCTGGCTCACCCTTCCTCGCGGCCCAAGGAAACTGGCCCCAGACACTGCCCGCTCTGGCCCCAGAGCTGCGAGACAACATGCGTCTACCAGGTGAGCTGCTGCAGCGTACCTTCTGACGGCAGCCCTGGGTGTGAGGCGGCTCGGGGCTGACCGAGCGAGGCAGCGGGGTGAGTCAGGCGTGACCAAGGACCAGGCGGAGGGGGAGCGAGGAGAAGCTGCGGGTGTCGCGTCCGCAGCCGGGACTCGCACGTGCGAGGCTGGGGGCTGAGCGCACAGGAGCACTCTCAGTTACCGGGGGCGCCATCACCTCCGTGAGCCCCTGTGCTGGGGGCCAGGCGTCCGCTGAGCGCGGGGGGTGCTCCTGCCCCTGGGCACGCGCAGCGTGAGACGGTGGAGGCAGAGAGGGGCAGGACGGCTCGGGGCACCCCCACGCACACCAGGAGCGTGGGCACGGAGGACCGGGAGAGCTGTGGCGTCAGGTCGTGTGTCCCTCAACAACGCGGTATGCTTGTGGTATCTGATAAAGCATTTGATTTTGCTGTGTGATTATTTCACAAAAGTCATTTGTTATCATAGATATCGTCATTACTTCCGCTTTCCAAAGACTGGACAGGAGCTAGATTCCAAGCTTCTTGAAGACAGCGGTACCGCCTCTCCCTGATTCCCCTTGTCTTAGCAGTGTTCATGTAGAGCAGCTGAGACTCCTGAGCTGTGTCTCCGTGCCAGCCAGCACTCCGTGAGCCCTCTGCCTCATGGGGCCTCTCTTACTGTTCTACAGGTAGTGACGCTGCCCAGATACTTGAGGAAGAGGTTTGGTGGCTACCGGATCCAGTTCCTCCTGGCTATTTTGTACTTACTCATCTATATCTTCAGTAAGATCTCGGTGAGTTGTGTAAAGGCGAGTCCATGGAAGGGAAACACAGAAAAATCGATAGGCAGGACTAGATGTGCCCCAGGAGTTTACTCTTGGGCTCCCTAAGCTACGTGTTGGCCTCCATTGTCTAAACTAAAGCAGAGAAAAAGTAGCTGAGTAATACACAAGCTAAACGGCAGAGCACCTTCTTTGCCTCCCGAGCCTGTGTTCCCAGAGAACCTTGGGCGTATTCCTGTCATGTCATCAGGAGGCACCCCTCCCCTCCCCTCCCCTCACGTCCTACCACCCTCACAGAGACCGGGACCCCCAGCTATGACCTGTGAGGCCTTCCAGTCAGGACCCTGCCTCGGACATAGTCTCCTTCCCATACTGTTTTCCAGATCCTACGATCTTATTCCCACCTGAAGCCCTTGACACCTGCTCTGTACTATGTCTGGAATGTTCTTCCCCCAGATCTTTCAAATATTGCCTCCTAGGAGAGGCCTTCCTTGGATGCACCCATTCATTCTCCATTACTGTTTCTGTTTCCTGATAGACGCCACCATGTGCGAAGATTGATCTGTTTCCTTCCTTACTATCGTTCTTCACTCCAGGATGAGCTTCTTGAGCTCCCAGGCATTGCCTGGCTTGCTCCCTGCCTTCCCAGCCAGCTCTGGGGCCGGAAGCTTGCTGAGAGCATGGTTAGCACAGAAACACTGAGAGAAGTGTTCTTTGAATGACTGAATGAGTGTCACTTATCACACTGCATGAAAATTGCCTGTCTGGTGGTCTGCCTCCCTCTTTAAGCATAAGGAGGGACTCCTCCTTGAAGACTGGCTGAGTTTTGGTAACCCCAGGCCCTCTGAACCCTGCCGAGTGTCTATCTTGTGGTTGGTACTTGGCAAACAATCAGTGTGTGAATGGATTTGTTGGGAAGACCTCTATGATCATGCCTCTGGGTGTGGTGACCAGAGGAGCAAGGCAGGAGGCTAGCCAGGAAGTGAAGCGCACGCACTGCAGAGTCGGCGTCAGCACAGCCCACGAGCAACAGAGCCAGTCTGCAGGCCGTCAGCCTAGAGGTCCGCTTAGTACAGCACTTGAACTAAAAATGGTCTTTACCATTCAAAGGGTCATAAAAACCAGAAACAGTCCATGTCTTGCAAAGCCCACAGCATTCAGCACCGTCCCTTTACAGAAAAAGCTTGCCAGTCCTAGTAAGCTGTCCCCTCTGCCTGCCCCGCTGGTGAGACTGCGGAAAAAGCCAGCTCTCTGAGCACACTCCCCACTCTGAGGCTCCAAGTAGGAAGAGGCTAAGTTGCATTAACTGGATTAACCCAAGCCTTAAAAGTGCTGACCTTGGCTGAACTTAGGGCCACCAGCCATGTTGCCCAGCAGGACATGGAGAGACCTCCCCTAGTGTCCACTGGGGATGGAGTGGACCTGCTGACTGAAGATGGCCTCTAGTTCAGGGTCTTTCTGGGAAACGGAAGTGCAGCCCACCGCCTTTGTACTCATTTCAGGTGGAGATCTGCACGGGCGCCGTGTTTATGAGGTTGGTTCTGGGGCTGGATGTTTACCTGGCCACCGTGATCTTGCTGTCTGTTACCGGCATATATTCCATCACAGGTGAGGTCACTCTAACACCACAGGTATTTGTGTTGCCGCAAAAGCTCTGCTTCTTAGTGGAGACCTGAAGACATTGAGATGGGTCCAGCTTTTGCATTTTCCCTGAGACTGTCAGTCACATTGCTGAGGCCTGAAAGAGCCGAATACTGAAAATAAATGAGGCAGGGGTGCCCGAGTGGTGCCCTGCTCCTGGGAATCTCATCAGACCGGCGAGGGCTTTCCAGGGATCTCGGCAGGGCTAGCAGTGGTTGTGTTTGGGGTGGGGCGGGCCTGATGCAGCTGGCTGTGGGATGACCGGGTTGGGGTGCAGACGGGGGAGAAGGGACGCGCCTGCTTCAGGTCGTCCTGGTTGCCTGGTGACCTGGGCAGGCCATCAGATGAGACCTTTTAGGGGGATGCTTCAGTTCTTAATATTGATTTCATCTTGGGTTAACAACATGTGACATGATACGGTCATAGTCCTGGGTGGCAGCCACTCCCCATCAACCACAAGACCATGGGGTGAACCACCATCCTCTGCCCAGACAGCCTTCAGGATGGTGTTCAGTAAATTACCCGAGATGATCAGCATGTCGTTATAAAATAGGTTCTGTTAATGATTTTGCCCAGCTGTAGGCTAGTGTGTGTGTTCTGAACACATTTAAGGCAGGCGAGGCTAAGCTGTGATATTCGGGGGGTGAGATACAGAAAATGCGTCTTCAACCTAGTGATCCCTTCAACTTAACAATGAGTTTCTCATGATGTAACCCCATCTAAGTCAGGGAAGACCTGTATACTTTTTTGCTTAGGAAAACTACCAGATTTTCATCCAGGAAATGGGAGTAAAAGGAAATTGGGATACAGATAGGCAGAGTAAGAGTCCAACAGCAGATCGCAGAGGCTGTTCAAGGGAGAAAGCAGCATGCACCTGGGCACAGCATGGGCAGTTGTCAGGCCCAGTGAAGTGAGGATGGAGGTGTGGGTGTGGAGACGGGGGCACGAGTGTGCGCTAGGCGCACAGTGACTCCCCTCGGTCAGGCAGGGCTTCCCTCTCCCCCTCTCGCCCATTCAGGTGGTTTTGCAGCCGTGGTTTACACAGATATCTTACACGCTAGCTTCGTGGTTCTGGGCTCTGTCTTGTTAATGGGCTATGGTAAGTAAATCTAGAGACTGCTGGGCACCATGGTGGGGTTGGGACGCTCTGACCGCTGCCTGGGGCCATTTCAGCACTGCCCTCTCACACACACGGGCCTGAGGCCCTCAGGACCCAGCACTGTCTGAGGTTGTGCTGACCACCTGGGGTAGGAACTTCTGCTCGTGGAGAAAGAGGGGTTGAGGAGCAGAGGGTGACGACAGGCTCCAGGGCTTTGAGCAGCTGTCGGGAGCGGCCTGCCCCGCTTGGCCCTGCTCTGAGCCATGCCCTTCCTCTCCGTCAGAAGCCCTTCTCCTTCTGTCCATTGAGTTAAATCCATCTGTCAGGGTCAGCGGAAAACCCGCCCCCAAACCTGTGACTCCATGATTGCCACACCTCTGCATCCTTGTTCTCTGGACTTGCATCACTACCAACGCAACATGACACTTGTTTTTTTCCAACATGACATTTTTCTGTTGGTACTTAACCTTGATTATTCATTGTATTACATAAATAAGTCATACCCCCAGACCCAGAGCTTCTTGAGAACCAGAGCCATCGTATCCTTCACACGATGTGTAGTCTGATGCACACAGCAGGTGCTTAGTGAGTAACACGAAGGACAGCAACAGCTGACACGGACTGAGAAGCAGGTGCCAGGCAGGGGTTTGTACCGTCTCACTTAACCGTCACGGGCACCATGAGGCCTCGCTGCTTTTATTTTCCTTAATTGACTGACGAGGAAGCCGAGTTACTCAGTTTAACAACTTGCTGATGAGTAGAACTCCGAGCTGCAGCCCTCGAGCAGAGAAGCCCCTGATGTGCAAAATGGCCTCTTACGGTGCCTGAGCCCACTAGCTAGGGGGAGCCTTACTGAGCTTGGCGCTGGATCATAGGTTTGTCTTGCAGAAACTTAGAAGGAAAAGCTCTGGGCTCGGGTATTGGAAAATTATTGAAATGATATTCAAGTTGAGTTGAAGGATCATGGTTCCGTAGAGCAGATTATTGAGCTCTGTGGAAGGAGAACTTGTAGGCCCACAGGATCACAAACCTCAGTCTCACCATTCAGGAAGCCTTAGTGCTCCTTGAGGTTTACTCAGCACCATGCTTCTGGCACACAAAACACATTTCAGGCATGGTCCAGGGAATTTTTAAAGGATCTGGGAAGCAATGACCGATTTGAGTGACAAAATTATAAACTATAAAATACTCTTTAAGTCACTGTGTTATTCGTGTGCTAGTATTAAATATCAACTTTATTAAAATCTGCCAGGACCATCCCAATGCTTGAGAATGATATCCAGTTAAACTTTGGGGGCATTTAATGTTAGCAGTTATATCTCTAAATAATTATGTATCATTTACTGTTACAGGCTGAATTTTTCTATCCCCCCAACATTCGTAAGTTGAAATCCTAACCTCCAACGTGATGGTATTGGGAGGTGGTTAGTTCTTGAGGGAAGACCTGTATGAACAGCTTTAGTACTCTTATGAAAGAGACCCCAGAGAGCTCCCTCATCCTTTCTGCCACATAAGGACATGGCCAACACTCAGTCGGCCAGCACCTTGAGCTTGGAGTCCCAGCCTCCAGAACTATGGGAAGTAAGCCGCCCACTATCTGGTGTTACAGCAGCCCAAACAGACTCTGACATTTTCTGTAACGGGATTTTTTTTTATTGGGGTATCCATGCTAGTTCTTTTGATAAGCAAACTGTTGTGGGGGCTTGTTTTCTTTTTAAAATACACAAAAATTTGTAGTTAGAAATGTCTTCAAACCAGTCACTGTGGGAACTGATGCACATACAGCTTTTTTTATTTTTAACTTTTAATTAGTATACATACAAGGTGGGCTTCCTGGGTGGCACTAGTGGTAAAGAATCTGCTTGCCAATGTAGGAGACATAAGAGATGCAGGTTCAGTCCCTGGGTCGGAAAGATCCCCTGGAGGAGGGCATGGCAACCCACCCCAATGTTCTTGCCTAGAGAATCCCATGGACAGAGGAGCCTTGCGGGTTACGTCCATAGGGTCACAAAGAGTCAGACGCGACTGAAGCAATTTAGCGTGCATGTATGCGTGCATACACAAGGTAAACAAAACAAAAGGGTACCAGGTGAAATATTTATCACTCTCATTTTCTTGGTTTGACTCCCCAGAACCAACCAGTATCCTAAGTTTTGTGTACATCCTTCCAGAGATAGTGTACAGGCAGACCTTGGATAGAGTGTGGCTTGGCTCCAGATTACAGCAATGAAGCAGATACCACCGCAAAGCAAGTCACACAAGTTTTTTGGTTTCCAAGTACATATGAGAGTTATGTTTACAGTGTAGCGTAGTACTGTATTAAGTGTACAATATTAGTATATCTAAAAACAAGGTACATGCCTTTTTTAAAAATAACACTGTTAGAAAAATGGCAGTGATAGACCCGCTGGTTGCAGGGTAGCCACAGACCTTCCATTTGCAAAACACAGGCAAACAAAAGCAACACAGTATCTACAAAGTGCAGTGAAGCAAAACACAAAATGAGGTGTGTGTCTGTACAAACGTACCTCTGTGAGATATGCGTCTAAATAGAATGAGGACGTTTTGCATCTGTTTTTCACCCCTGGAACTGTGTCCTAGGCAGACTTTTGTATCAGTGAATAGAGATCTACTGCGTCTTTTCTGTGTTTGTGTTTGTTCTTCTTACTGAAAAGGGCACAGACCCAAGCAGGTAGTGAGATGAACTGCCACAAAGTGAACACACTGCATCCAGCACCCAGGAAGAGAGGGGGCCTTTTGTTTCCTTTTTCAGACATTATGCCTTTTGTGTCTTTTTCTTGACTCTTTACACTGGCAGGACATACATAGTGCAAGGAAGACACCAGGCCTCCCTGTCTCTCTTCTGGCTTAGCGGTAGAGCTCTGGCTATTCCATCAAATGTTAAATAGGACCGTTAAATATTTGCTGTCACTTTTTTGGTAGATAGTTTTTGTCATACTAACAAAGTTCCCTTCTGTTCCTAGCTTGCTAAGATGATCATGAGCAGGTTTTGAACTATATCAAATGTTTTTTCCACACCTGCTTAGGTGATCAGATTACTTTTTTCCTTTTTCTGTTAACATAGCACATTATGTTAACTTGGTTTTGCATGTTAACCTTGCATTCCTGGATTTGTCAAGAAATCCCTCAGTTTCCTCTCCTAAGTGGCAGTTTTAACTACATTCTCAGAAATGTATGAGAATGTGTGTTTCCTAACCTCCCCTGTAACACCTGATGTCTTAAGACTTTTTAAAAATATGCCCAGGGACTTCCTTGGGCTAAGACTCTCCACTCTCAATGCAGGGGGCCTGGGCTCCATCCCCGGCCAGGGAACTAGATCCCACATGCAGCAACTAGAAAGACCACGCATGCCGCAACTAAGACCCAGTACAGCCAAAGAAATAAATAAAATTTAAAAAATAATAAAAATAGGCCTAATAGTTGAAGAGGGGTGGAAGTATCTGATTATTGTTTTAATTTGAATTCTCCGGACACTAGTGAGGTTGAGCATCCTTTCACACACTTAACGGCCATCTGTATTTCTTGCTCTGTGAATTTCACATTCACCACCGTATTTCTTTCCAATAGTTTTCCTTGGCTGTTGATGTGTGAATCCTTCATACATGGTGCAAATCTCTTCTTTCAGTCTAACACATTTTTTGTTTGGTTTCCGTCATATGAGTTTGAAAATTTAACGTCACATTTATCAACCTCTCTTTTCTTTGTTTCCGTGCTTTAAGAATGTTCTGCTTCCTCACCCAAGTTCATAAAGATACTTTCTTGTTTTCTTCTAATATTTATCTTTGTGGCTTTGTAGTTCACCTTTTACAAATCCACATGGAAATTGCTTTTAGAAATGCCATGAGGGGTCTTACTCATTGTATAGTCACTCCATATCTTTCACTGACTCGCCTTGACTCCAAATGATTCTGGATCCATTTCAAAATTCAAAGGAACTTGGTTTATTATGCCAAAGCCCTGGGTTAGGAAGGTCCTCTGGAGAAGGGAAAGGCTACTCACTCCAGTATTCTGGCCTGGAGAATCCCGTGGACTCTAATCCATGGGGTCGCAAAGAGTCAGACCCGACTAAGTGACTTTCACTTTCACAAGGTGTTTTTTAGTTATGTAGGTGGAATTATGTGTGTTTTAGTGCCTTTTAAAAACATTTTTCTTTAATAATAAGGTTTTACACAGGTTAGGACACTGAGGAAGAAATGCTTTGAGCACTGAGGAAAATTCCAAACATGAAGTCTCACAAACATTTTGCTGGGATTGCAGGAAAATGAATATTAATTTCTGATTTAGTCGAGATTCTTTGAGTCACTTGTGATAAAACTTTAGTTCAAAGCTAGTTGAAGCAATAAGTACTTGCTTGACTCACAAGACTGGAAATTCCAGGGCATCTTACTTTTGAGCATAGCCGACCTAGGCTTCCGCATGAGCCAGGTGGACAGAAGGACCTCACGCTCTCCTTCTTGCTTAGCACCCCAAAGCAAGGAAGCAGGCATTTTTGGTGCCTTAAGCAGAAGGCTGCTGGGATGAGTTCTGTGTAAATTAGTTGGGCCTGGGTCTCAAGTCCATTCCTGACACATCAGCTGCCTGGGGACAGGGAGTGCTGGCCAGGCCTCGGTCACATGCCAGATCAGAATGCCCGGTGGACGGTTAGACAAGGCCCGCCTGGGCCATGTGGGGTGGAGTGCAGCTGGAGAGAGGGGTCTGCCCCCAGAAGCAGGAGGACGGGGGGCCAGGCACATGCACTCTGCTCTGCGCTGGCCTTGGAGGAGAGGGCCTCTCTGCCAGCACGCACGGTGTCGGCTGTCTGACATCCTGTCGTGTCTCACGTTGCTGTCTTGGCTCCTGTGCAGCTGAAGGTACTGACTGACTGTGTGGTGTTTTCAAGCCTTTCACGAGATAGGCGGATACCAGGAGCTGCAGAGCAGGTACCCGGAGGCCAAGCCAACCCTCACCTGGGAAGGGAACTGGACTGCCCCGATGGAGTGCCTCACGCCACGCGTGGACGCCTTCCACATCTTCCGAGACCCCGTCACTGGAGACATCCCCTGGCCTGGGATCGTCTTTGGCCTCTCCACCATCTCCTTGTACTACTGGTGCGCCGACCAGGTAAGGAGACCCGCGGCGCTGACTGGTTTGTGCCGGGGGCAGGGGTCTCGAGGCCTCTGCAGCCACAGGCGGGCTTCCCTCCCAGCCTTGTGCGGCGCCCAGATGCCGCAGCACCACGCTGTCTAAGAGAGGCCTCTAAGGTTTAGAAAAAAAGCTTGACGTGGCATTTTTTAAAAAAAGGTGGTGGTGGGGTACTTCCTGGTGGTCCATTGGTTGAGACTGCCTTCCAATGTAGGAGACATGGGTTCCATCCCTGGTTGGGGAACTAAGATCCCACATGCTGTGGGGTATGGCGAAAAAACTTTTTAAAATGTAGCATGTTTAAAAAATAATAATAAAATAAATTTTAAAAAAGGGGTCTCCCCCACAGTCCCATCTGCAGCACAGCACCTGTTTTCATTTCTTCTTCCCTCTCGTTATCTGCAAAGCACAGTTTTTTGCTCATGAAAAATGTCAGTTCTCCAAAACCAAGTCTAAAAATTAAATGCTGCTAATCAGTATTTCAGTTGGATTTTTTTTTTTTCAGGACTCAAAGCTTATTCTAAAGATGACATGGTTCTATCAGTGGTTGATCACTGAATTGTGAAATAGTCATTGTGAAATTGTGAAATAGTGGAAAGGCAATAAAGAAAAGGAGGTACAGCTGCACACCATGACATGAAGGAACCTTTAGAGCGTGATGCCAAATAAAAGAAGCCAGACACGGAAGGCTAGGTGCTGTGTGGCACAGGCAACGCCAAGTTACGTTCAGTCCACACAATTAAGTAGCAGAAAATTATAAAGAAAAGCAAGGAGGAAATAAAACGGTCATTAAAGCAGTCATTTCTGAAGCAAGGGGGAGAGCTGAGGTTAAAAAGAAGGACACGTAACAGCGTTATCGACAATCATTAAAAAGTGGAAATGACCCAAACACCCACCAAGGAAGGAGGGGACACAGCGTGTGTCTGTGTGTTGTAATGTATTCAGCCATAAAAAGAAATGAAGTTCTGTTACGTGCTACATGTTTGACAAATCTAAGAACATTAGGCTCAGTGAAAAAAGCCATGCTCAACAGTTCACCTGTTGTATGATTCCTTTTATATGAAATATTCAGAACAGGCAAATCCATGGAGACAAAAATCCAATTAGTGCTTCCCAGGGGAGAAGTGGAGGAGGAATGGAGAGTGACTACTTTTGTGTTCCTGGGTGCTCTTCTGGGTCATGAAAAGGTTTTGACATTGGAAAGAGGTGGAGATTGTGCAACATTGGGGATGCACTAAACACTACTGAATTGTTCACTTACAATGACTCACTACAGAGGTTTCCCTGACAGGCCAGTGGCTGAGACTTCTCATTTCCAACGCAGGGCACAAGGTTGATCCCTGGTTGGGAAACTAAGATCCCACGTGCTACACAGCATGGCCAAAAAGTAAAAGATGAACGGATAGTTATATGTTATGTGAATTTTGCCTTGATATTTAAAAAAACGATCGTGGAGAGAGGCTTCTGGGGTTCCACAGAGTTGCACCTCTTGAATTGGGTGGTGGTTCCATGGTAATGGAACTACAGCGCTCCGTAATGTGCTACAGCATACGTCCATGTATTACATCACAATAAAAAGGGCTTAAGCCTTTTATGAAGGGAGATGTCACAGATAGCTAACCTGAGGTTGAAAATGAAGAACAAAGTGGGAGATATTTAAACATCGACAAAGTTGCAGTAACGCAAGCAGTTTGAAATTCCCAGGAATAGATATACAGACCAATGGAGCAGAGTAAAGAGCTCAGAGACAGACTCACATACTTGTAGGGATTTAATGTATGTTCTGGAGGCTGCACCAATCAACAGGGGAGACTTTGGGTGAATTAAAGACTTAACTGTGAAAGGGAAACCCATACTCTAATAAGGGAAGGTAACGCTGGTGAATACTTTCTTAGTTGTGGGGAGTGTAAGTCATAGCGATTTGACCACATTGCTCGGCGGGCATTTTTAACAAAGATGCTCTAGACAGAGTTGATGGATGATGGGCTAGAGGAGACCATTAGAAATGTTTGCAATGAGCAGACTAATAGCAAACGCACAAGAAAAAGGCACTCCAACAGCCACGGGGGCAAAAGACAATGACAGGCAATTTGTAGAAAATGAAATATAGCCCAGTATGATCAGGGGAGTGCAATTTAAAACCACAATGAGACTGGCAAAAGTCAGGAAGCTTGATGACGCCAAGCACTGAAGAGCACATGGACGCGTAGGGATCCTCGTGCGGTTCTGGTGAGAGGGCAGACCGGGCTAGCCTGCTCTGGAGACTGAGTGTTGAATCAAGTCTAGTATGCTGTGCTCTGGGACCAAGCAGTGACGTTCCCCAGAATGCACCCCCAGTCCTCATCCAGGTTCACGAGGGTCCACAGGTGAGGCCTTGCTGACAGCATCGAGCGTGCCGGGTACTGAGGTGGGCGGATGAGACCCGGGCGGGCGGCGAGGGGAGCGGACACTGAGGCCTGCTTCGCATCTGCGGGGGGGCCGCCGAGCCGTGCCCGGAGCAGCACTGACGAGCTCCGACGTGTGCGGACTGGAGGGCCGGGTGGCCGGAAGAGGAGGGCCGGAGGCCGGAGGGCGCCGGCCCCGCGGGCTCGGTCAGGCGGGCAGCCTTGTTGCTCGTATCCCCCGCTTTGTGCTGGTCACGTGTCTTGTTATGCTGCCTTGCCGCGAAGACAAGAAAAATCCTTCTGTAAAATTAGAAAACAGGCTGGAACCTAGCCACCACAAGCAAGAAACCCCCGCACTTCAGAAAACTGAGGAGTTAAGGTACCAAACACAAAATACGCGTATAAGCAAGTAAAAGTGGACCTGAAAACATGAACACAGTTCCGTCAAAAATGACCAGTTAGATTTAAAGCTCAAACTTCTGGAAATGCAAAATATCCTTGTTGAAGTGTAAAATTCAGTATGTGTTAAAATAACAGATTAAACATACCTGAAGGAAAGAATTAGCAACCTAGAAGAGAGAACTGAAGAAATTGCCCTAACAGCACAAAAAAGTTTGAAAGAGAGACGATGTGACATGGATAACAGAACTGAAATACTTCCTTGGATTCCAGGAGAAAAGAGGAGCAGCAATATTTGAAGAGAAAATAACTGAGAATTTTTACAGTCGTTGAAAGAGCAGGACTCTTTAGATTCAGGAGTCACAGTGACTCCTGTGCACATCGGCACAGAGTCACCTCTTGGTGAGGTTTCAGAACGTGAAAGACGAGGAGACTGAGAGCCCCTGAGGTAAAAGATCACTTGTGGAGGAAGACAGGTACCCCCAACAGACGTAGAAGCAGCATAACCTGAGGGAGAGGAAGAGAGCTTTCCAAGTACTGAGGAAGATACCCACTTTCCATCAGGTGCCCCGCTGAGTATTACTCAGAAGTGAGGGCAAAATAAAGTCCTAACCGGGACTACCCTGGTGTTCCAGTGGCTGAGACTCCACTCTCCCAATGCGGGGGGCCCAGATTCAATCCCTGGTCTGGGAACTAGATCCCTCATGCTGCAACTAAGACCCGGCACAGCCAAATAAGTGAATAAATATATTAAAGATAATAAAAGTAAAGGCATAACCTTCCCTAGATACTGAACGAGGTGCATAAAGTAAAAGGAGATCCTGGAGAGCAGGAGGGACGGTTAGAGATGCTGGCCAGCACATGCACAGATCTGAAGCAGTGCCTGAAAGTCATTGTGATCATATGCACACGGAAAGTAAAACGCAGAGCAGAGCTGAAATACGAGACCACGGTTGGAGTCAAATCTGTCTGTGCACCTGAAATTGAGGAGTGTGCGAATACTGGTTTTCTTTAGATCTGAAGTTGTATCCATGTTAAAATGTTAAGGGTAATTATTAAAAGCTTTAAAGTAGAATCTCTAACTTCCAAACTAGTAAAGAAAATGATTTAAGAAAAAATTTTATTGAAAAAAGAGGCAAATAAACTGATAGAAGGAAAACTATTTTCCTTTGCCTACCGCTGTGGATGGTGACTGTAGCCAAGAAATCAGAAGACTCTTGCTTCTTGGAAGGAAAGCTATGACAAACCTAGACAGTACGTTAAAAAGCAGAGACATCACTTTGCCAGCAAAGATCTGTATAGTCAAGGGTATGGTCTTTCCAGTAATCATGTACAGATGTGAGAGTTGAATCCTAACGAAGGCAGAGCGCCAAAGAATTGATGCTTTCGAACTGTGGTGCTGGAGAAGACTCTGGAGAGTCCTTTGGACAGGAAGGAGATCAAACCAGTCAATCCTAAAGGAAGTCAACCCTGAATATTCATTGGAAGGACTGATGCTAAAGCTGAAGCTCCAATACTTTGACCACCTGATGTGAAGAACTGACTCATTGGAAAAGACCCTGATGCTGGGAAAGGTTGAGGGCAAGAAGAGAAGGGGATGACAGAGGATGAGATGGTTGAAGGGCATCATTGACTCAATGGACATGATTTTGAGCAAACTCCAGGAGATGGTGAAGGACAGGGAAGCCTGGTGTGCTGCAGTCCATGGGGTTGCAAAGTCAGACACAGCTTACTGACTGAAGAACAATGACCATCGTTTTAAACAAGAATTCGTCCATCACCCTACTTAGTGATACATGACCACCTACGCAAGTGCTGAGGGCTTTCTGCATGCAACGACTTCATGCCCCACGACTGTCCTGTCCTCAGAATGGGAGTCGGCTTCGGCCCCAGCCCCGCTCCCACCCCTCCCTGCGAGCCCGTCTCCTCTCTGCACATGGCTAAGCAGAGACAGGAAGTGCCGCCCGCCTGCTCAGCAGAGACCCCCAGGGCCCCGGGGGGATGCCGCCTGGCCCCCTGGGAAGCAGTGCCTGTGGCATGAGGCAGGACCACTCTGGGGTTCTTCCTGCTGTTAATAAAGTAATGCGTCTGGGAAAGCAAGAAAGCATTAGAGACAGGAGCACCCTGCCCGTCAGGACTGGCCCCTGCCGTCCCGCCGGTCTCGTCCTGGGGGCCCTTTCTGAGCAGAGGCACGGGGTCAGTGCCGCTGCTGCACTCTGCGCCTCTCAGGCAGCATCTCGCTCCGAGCATCTTTTCCCATCGTTTCAACATGCCTTGAGCACGTCATTTCAGTGCCTACAGAATACTGCCTCCATGCAGTGGGCCACGTCTGCGTGTTCTTTCTCACGTGCTTCTCCATCTGCCCGCGCGTGCTCCTGCTCGGGCTGAGTGCACACCGCCTCTTAGAGTGCCGTGACGTGGGCCGTGACGTGCCCCCAGGAGACTTCACGTGTCAGGGTGTACACTGGTTGGTTTCTGCTGAGGTTGGCCTTAGCTCTGAATGCCCATTTGTTGTGAGGGACACGCCTGTGCTGGGATTGATGTCGCGGGCACAGGCGCTCTGTGTCCTCTGGGAGGGAGTCTCGTCCTTGCCGGGGGCGGCTGGTAAAGCGCCGAACCGCTGTGCTGGGCGTGCGGCTCTAGCAATGAGGCCAAGGGCAGGCCGCCCCCGTCCGCTTGGGCAGCCGCGCCAAGCAGGACGTGCTGCCCCGTCACACGTGTCTCCTGAGGCCCTGCATGCCGGGGGGCGCCAGGGGAGCGGGGTGAGCGGTCGGCACGCCCCTCCCGCCCCAGGGCACCCCTGCTGCTGCAGGCCCCAGCCGTCCTGGCCCTGCAGAGGCAGCCCAGGCTCACAGACTCTGAGAAAGCCCCCCCGCCCCCACCTGTGTCTCCTCTGCAGATTTTTGTCCAGGGCTGCCTGGCAGGGAAGAGCTTGTCCCACGTGAAAGGCGGCTGCGTCCTGTGCGGGTTCCTGAAGCTGTTGCCCATGTTCAGCATCGTCATGCCGGGAATGATCAGCCGCGTCCTGTACACAGGTGCCTCCTGCTCCGCCTCGCTCACGCTGAGCGACTTCCCGGCTCTTTGGCCTCGGGAGGGCCTGGGCTTGTCAGGTCTCCCGTGGCCTGCTGGTGTCAGGGTGCCCCACGTTGCTTTCTTGGGGGCCGATGGGTTTAGATGAGGGACGTGGCTGAGCAGAAATCTGGCAGGGACCATGGAGGTAGGTGACGAGAGAAATCGCAGAGGGGCAGATCAGCAGGGAGGAAGAGGCTGACCCTCCCTGCGGCCGCTGCTGCATCTCTGTGTGGGGCTGAGGCCCAGGCCTCGGGGAGGTCACCGCGGGCATCACTGTGCGAGCCCTCCCGGGTGCCGGGTGCCGTCACCCCCTCACAGCCCAGGGGCCACATGTGTGTGGAACCTCCAAAACAGCCCATTCTTTCCATTCAGCACTACAAAAATGTCCCCGCTTCCCTGAGCGAGCCGTCGTAATTTTGTGATGTCCGTCACCCCCGTTTCAGCTCCGTTTTACTGGCTCTTCTGCCTCTCGGCGCTAGATTTGTTTATCCCTTCAGCCTTTATGGGTAGAAGGGCAGGGCAGCCCACTCCAGTATTCTGCCTGGAGAATCCCACGGACAGAAGAGCCTGGTGGGCTACAGTCCGTGGGGTCGCAAAGAGTCAGACACAACTGTGCAATGAACACGTTCTACGCCTCCATGGCACATGTGCTCTGATGGTGCGGCCCCTGGGGCAGAGCGGGCCGCTCCCGTGGAGTCTTCTGCCCGGAGACGTGCTGCTCTGACTGCTGACCCCTTCCAGTCCCAGCAGAGAGGCGAGCTCCGTCTCAGCATCCCAGCTCTGTGCTCTGGCTGTGAGGTGGCTCTTTCTGGAACCTCATGGGCTGTGCCTCCTCAGAGGTTAGGAAACAGGCCCCATGGGACTTGCCTGGTGGCCCAGGGGCTAAGACTCTGCCCTCCAGCGTGGGTTCGGTCCCTGGTCAGGGAGCTGAGATCCCCGGTGCCTCTCAGCCAGAAAACCAAAACATAAAACCGAAGCAGTATCATAACACATTCAGTAAAGACTTAAAAAAATGATCCGCATTAAAAAAACAAGTCTGTAGACTATATAAAAAAGAGAAAATAGTCCCCTCCCGCGTGCTCCTCAGGCCCCCAGAGTGCCCTGGGCTTGGCGGCCCTGCCTCCGCAGCCCCCCTGCATGGCGCAGACCACCCCACCTACTGAGGAGGGAGACTGGGCAAAGTCCCGCGACTCCTGGACCCTAGAGGTGGCTGGGGTGGTGGTGGAGGGTGGCAGGACGCAAGAAGAGCCGCCCGCCCCCGCCCGCCCCCCACCTCTCCTCCCCACCAGGCGAGTAGAGTGGTGGATTGCCCTGGGGCCTGCACCGGGGTGGGGAGGCGAGGGGTCGGGACCACTTGTCCTCAGTCCTAGAAAGAGCCAGACCTCGTGATGGCATCCACACGCCTGGGATTTGAATAAAGCCAGAGAGGCGCTCAGCACAAAAGCTGGGCCTCCACCCGCTTCTTGGGAGAGGGTGGCTTTCCAGTAACGCGAAGGCCTTTGGCCTGGACTCTGGGTCTCAGGCGGCCAGAGCCGGGGCTTGCACACCCCCACGTGCCGGTTCGTCAGTCTGGTCTGCTGTGGTGGTCCCGTGTTAGCTAGGGCTCTAGATTGGAAATGATGTGCATTTTAGCTCCTTCAAGCTGGTGTTCTCGAAGTCTCTCTGTTGTGAGTTGACCACTAGTGGCGCCAGGCTGCCACCCTCCAGCCCAGAAAGCCCCGGGAAGAATGCTTCCTTTCTGCGCCTGGGCATAAATGCCAGGGGAGTCTCAGCAAGCCCACTTGAGCAGCAGGGACTGGTCCCTGTGGGGGAAGGAGTGTCCAGAATGGCCAGGGTCCTGGGGGCCCTTCTCGGACCACACCGAGGGGGGCTGGGGGCCTGCTTGCCCCGGGGGGCGGGGGCTGGGCAGAGGACAAGCTGCCCCTTGGTTTTCACATTCTCGCCCGACCTCCCTGTGAAACTGCTTGCTCTCCGAGTAAACCCAGGCCTGCCTGCCTCGTCCTAGTCCACGCTGACCCCTTGTTCCTGCTTTTCTCCCAAGTGGTAGCGTTTTATCCCTCATTTAAGCTCTCGATGGCCTATCACTTTCCCCCATTTACTTGCTTTTGTCCACATCTCTCCCCAAACCGTCTGAAATAACAGTCCCTGAGAGATGAAGGGAGTCAGGTCAAGAGTGGCCCTTCAGTCAGTGTGAGGCTGAATCATTGTTTGCTTTTCCAACGCCCAACTGGGTCACCAGAAGGCTTGTTGGGGCTGAGTTCAGCAGTGAACTGGCAGAAGCCCCGACTCCCCGACCTCCACCCCAGGCTCCTGGTGAGCCCGGGGCCCCCATGCTGGTGCGACTGTGTCTTTGCAGATAAGGTGGCGTGTGTTGTGCCTTCGGAGTGTAAGAAGTACTGTGGCATCCGCACCAGTTGCACCGCCATCGCCTACCCCCTACTGGTGGCAGAGCTGCTGCCCAGCGGTAAGCATTGGAGCTGCGCCCGGGCCAGGAGCGGACCGTCCGGAGTGAGGGCCCCAGGGGAGGCGGAGGCTGTGGCAGAGGCCCTCCGCATCGCTGGAGCCTCCGGGCCTCCTCTTGCTTCCTCACTTGAACTCTCCGGTCTCACCGGCATTTGCACAGAGTAGGGGGTGGCCCTCTGGGTGGGGGCCTTCCCTGCTGAGCCTGTACCCTCCCCACCCCGCCACTGTGGATGGTTCGTGGAGACACAGAGGGGAGCAAGGCGGCATCCTGCTCGCAGGGAGCTCGGGCCAGTGGGATGGCAGAGGGGTGGCTTTCCTCTCACCTTCTTCCCCACCTCCAGAGGAGCTGAGCCAAGAGTACAGGCTTCTTAAATTCCCCATTAGCTTTGTGTACCAGCAGGCCAACCACAGGGAGACGTTGATTCCCCTAAAATACAATGTAGACGGACTCCCACTGAAGGAAGCACTAGCTGCCCCACGGCTCAGGAAGCAGGTCACCTGGCTTCTCCAACTGAGCCTTTGTCCGCGCACCGGGGCTGCGGCCTGGGCCATGGGGCACCGGGAGGGCTGCCTGGCCTGGCCCACGTCCCTGATGAATCGGGGGTGGGGGGGGGGCTGTTGCACGGCCCCTGTTACCCCCCCACCCCCAGCCTTTCCTGACTGCACGAGGCACTCACTCACCAAAGTCCCTGCCACTGAGCAGCCTTTCAGGTCAAAAGCTGAGCTTGTCATGTTGATAGCTAGCGTTTGTCGAGTGCTTGCCCAGAGTTGGGCATTGTCTTCACCTTCACAACAGCCCTGTGTGGGAGGTACTTTTAAACCCACCTTGCAGATGGGAACGGTGAGGCCCAGGAGCTGCATCACTTGCTTAATGGTCTGGTCCTCTGGGTCTCATCTGTTAAAGGGGGACAGCAGTGGTTTCCTTTCCACAGGGCTGCAGGGTGGTCGTCAGGCCAATGTCCAAAGTGACCACCCTGGTTATTATACAGGGACTCAGCAGGAGACTGCGAGGCTTGTCACAGAGCAAGGACAGACGTCATGCACTGATCCACCTTAGATGGACTGCCACCCTGAGCAAAATTCAGTGCGTGGGAGTGCTCCTCAGCAGGCCCTAGGCACCTCCTGGGCGGCTGGGGGCGCTGGAGGCCAGGACGCGTTCCTCTCTTGCAGGCGTTCGAGGCTTGGTGGTGTCTGCCCTCTGGGCCTCTCTCATGTCCTCCCTGACTGCTGTTTACAGTAGCGCCAGTGCCGTGTTCACCATGGACATCTACCCCCGTATCCGGCCGACGGCCACTAAAAAGGAACTCATGATAACAGGAAGGTGAAGTATTCCTCTCATCTCACGAGTTTCTGCCGTCAGTGAAATGATGCCCCCAATAAGTCATTACGTGGCACATTTAGGCTCTCAGAACTGACTCAATAGAAAAGGCCCTGATGCTGGGAAAGATTGAGGGCAGGAGGAGAAGGGGACGACGGAGGATGAGATGGCTGGATGGCATCACCGACTCGATGGACATGAGTTTGGGTGAACTCCGGGAGTTGTTGATGGGCAGGGAGGCCTGGTGTGCTGCAGTCCGTGGAGTCACAAAGAGTCGGAGTCACAGAGTCGGACACGACTGAGCGACTGAACTGAACTGTGTATAGAGTTACCGTTTTTACATATGGTATGGTGCTGTTTCGTTTTTGTTGCAGTTTTGCAATGAAGATGTATTGTTTTTATAATCACAAAGGAAATTGTTTCCACTTGGGAGAAAATTAAGTGGCGAGCACAGTGATAATGAACATAGTTTATTAACATACCCCCAAAGCAGTCCTTATGAACGAGTGTGTGTTCATTATTCCAGTATCTCTTTCAGTCCTCAGGACAGCCTTTAAAGGTAAATTTTAGTTCTTGTTCTTACTATACAAATCGGGGGTAGTGGCTCAGAAAAGGGAGCTGGTCTGCCTGACCACGTGGTAAGCAGAACTTACCCATCTCAGGGCTACACCATCAACCAGGAGGCCACAAATGCTGGGCATGAGACGGGTACGAACGTGTGGACCTGGGCCCTGTCGCCCTTGCGTAGCGTGACCCGCCTCCAGCCCCCGCACACTGAACTCGGCCTGCGTTGACCCTCAGATGCTCTCTTCATTCCGCGCCTCTTGCTCACTGTCTTACCTGTGTGACCCCTGCAAATTGAGTTTGCTGTGACTTTTTGATTAGCATTTCACTCTTTAAAAAGCACTTTTTTTTTTTTGTGAGAAACTTTAAGAAACAGATACAAGTTTTATGTAAATTGTTATAGAACATGGGGAGAAAGAGAAGACATATTCATTTTATAAAGCTCAAGATACTGATGTCAAAACCTAACAAGTACAGCACAGAAGAAATTAAAACTAAAGCCTCATCTCACTGTTAAATACCAATGCAAAAATAGTAAAATAGTGGACACAAATCCAACAAAATACTAAAAGAATGTTAAAAGAATGACATCTCATTGCCAACTGTGATTATTTCTCAGGAGTGCAAGAGTGGTTCAATATTAGAAAATGTGGTAATATAACTCACCATATTAATAGATCAAAAGAGAAAAATCATATATATTCAGATGATGAAAAAGTATTTCATAAAATAGGTACCTTTCAACCCAGTAAAATATGTCTGTATCATTCTAAAAATCAAGTCATGTCTAATGGAGCTAGAAAAAACTAGGAAAGAATGTCCCTCCTTACCACTGTATTTATACTAGCATATGTGTAAAGTCAAATATATCATATAAATGAAAGTAGGCCTACAGGTGAAGCTAGCAAAGACTTTGAAATAACCATGATTAATTTGTACAAGAAAATAGATGGAAAGATGTACAAAATAGATGAAAAGAATTGGGAATTTTTCCAAAGAATTATAATTTGTAAAAATCAGAAGGTCTAGAATTGAAAAATAAGTGTCTGAAATTAGGAACTCGGTGGTGGGGACTTCCCTGCTCATCCAGTGGTTAAGAATCCCCCTCGCAATGCAGGGGAGGCAGGTTCGATCCCTGGTCAGGGAACTGAGATCCCACATGCTTCAGGGTAACTCAGCCCATGTGCCATGAAAGGTCCTGCATTACGCAGAGATCCTGAGTGCTGCAGCTAAAACCTGATGCAGCCAAACAATGAATTAAAAAAAAAAAACTCGTGGGTTAACAAGTGATTGGCTGAAGCAGAAGACACAGTAAGTGGCTTAAAAATCGATCAGTCAACAATATCCAGAATAAAGCATGCAGGAAAAAAAAGAAGATACAGGTGGAACACAGATGAATATAATATATTATGTCATTGGAATTATATATGTGTAACTGTAGAAGCAATTTTGAAAATATAACAACCAAGAATGTTCCAAATATCTGGAAAACTATCCAGAGATGCAGGAAATTCCACAAATCTCAGGCAGGATAAATGCAAAGGAGACCATACCCAGACGACAGGGTAGTGGCACTGCTGCAGATGGAGAGAGAAGACCTTCAGAGCAGCCAGAGGGACGTGAATCACATTACCTTCAGAAGAGCGACAAAGACTGACAGTGGAATTTTCAGCAGAAACTGTGGAAGCCAGGAGACAGTGGAATGACATTCGCAAGTGCTAGGAAGAGACTGCCCACCTGAAACTCAATACCTGTCAAAATAGCCTCCGGAGTGAGAGTGAAACAAACATGTTTTCTGATAAATGCAAGCTGAGGGAATGTGTTACATTGGAATTTCATGATAAGAAATACCAAAGGGGAGTCTCAGGCTGCAGGAAAATAACCTGGACGGAAGAACTGGCCTTCAGAGAAGGATGGAGAGCGCCATAAAGGGTAAGCATATGGGGAAGGGAAGAGAGCCAGTGCTGACGTCGGTAAGGGAAAACGCCTGTGGGAACAGCAACACAGGGGAGCAGAACACACACCATGGAGTGTAAATAGTCTCAAGTTCTCTGGTACCAGACTGAGACATGTCAAGGGTGCGTGTGTGGCCTCTAGATTGAACAATATAAGGACAGTTCAAGGATGTGTAACAAGTTAGTAAAATATGAACTAGCCAATAAAATATTTGATTAGCCCAAAAGAAGTCAGAAGAGTAAAAATTAAGTGAAAGGTAGGTTGAACAGAAAACAAATAATAGAGTGACTTCCCTGGTGGTCCAGTGATTTAAGACTCTGTGCTTCCAATGCAGGGGGCTCAGGTTGAATCCCTGGCCAGGGAACTGAGATCTCACATGCCTTGAGGTGTGGGAGGAAAAAAGAAAAGAAAAAAAATAGGCTGTGTACATGTACCACATATTCTTTATTCATTCATCTGTTGATAAACATTTAGGCTTTTTCTGTGACTTGGCTATTATAAACAGTGTAAAGTGTACAGTGATGTCTTCAAGGTAGTGATCCGTGTTTCCTTTCGATATATACCCAGAAGTGGAATTGCCAGGTCATGTGGTATTTCATGCAAAGATGGGCACAATAAAGGACAGAAATGGTATGGATCTAACAGAAGCAAACGATATTAAGAAGAGGTGGCAAGAATACTCAGAGGAACTATATAAAAAAGATCTTAATGATCCAGATAACTGCGATTGTCTGATCACTCACCCAGAGCCAGACATCCTGGAATGTGAAGTCAAGTGGGCCTTAGGAAGCATCACTATGAACAAAGCTAGTGGAGGCGATGAAATTCCAGTTGAGCTATTTCAAATCCTAAAAGATGATGCTGTTAAAGTGCTGCACTCAATGTGCCAGCAAATTTTTAAAAACTCAGCAATGGCTACATGCCTGGAAAAGGTCAGTTTTCATTCCAGTCCCAAAGAAGGGCAATGCCAAAGAATGTTCAAACTACCACACATTTGCACTCATCTCACACACTAGAGAAGTAATGCTCAATATTCTCCAAGCCAGGCTTCAACAGTATATGAACCATGAACTTCCAGATGTGTAAGTGGGATATAGACAAGGCAGAGGAACCAGAGATCAGGTTGTCAATATCCTCTGGGTCGTCAAAAAAGCAAGAGAGTTCCAGAAAAGCATCTCCTTCTGCTTTATTGACTATGCCAAAGCCTTTGACTGTGTGGGTCACAATAAACTGTGGAAAATTCTGAAAGAGATGAGAATATCGGACCACCTTACCTGCCTCCTGAGAAATCTGTATGAAGGTCAAGAAGCAACAGTTAAAACTGGACATGGAACAACAGACTGGTTCCCCGATCAGGAAAGGAGTACATCAAGGCTGTATATTGTCACCCTGCTTATTTAACTTATATGCAGAGCACATCATGTGAAATGCCAGGCTGGATGAAGCACAAGCTGGAATCAAGATTGCCGGGAGAAATATCAATAACCTCAGATACGCAGATGACACCACCCTTATGGCAGAAAGTGAAGAAGAGCCTCTTCATGAAAGTGAAAGAAGAGAGTGAAAAAGCTGACTTAAAACTCAACATTCAGAAAACTAAGATCATGGCATCCGGTCCTGTCACTTCATGGCAAATAGATGGGGAAACAGTGGAAACAGTGAGAGAGTTTATTTTTCTGGGCTCCAAAATCACTACAGATGGTGACTTCAGCCATGAAATTAAAAAAACACTTGCTCCTTGGAAGAAAAGCTATGACCAACCTAGACAGCATATTAAAAATCAGAGACATTAGTTTGCTGACAAAGGTCCGTCTGGTCAAGGCTATGGTTTTTCCAGTAGTCATGTATGGATGTGAGAGTTGGACTAGAAAGAAAGCTGAGTGATGAAGAATTGATGCTTTTGATCTGTGGTGTTGGAGAAGACTCTTGAGAGTCTCTTGGACTGCAAGGAGATCTAACCAGTCAGTCCTAAAGGAAATCAGTCCTGAATATTCATTGGAAGGACTGATGCTGAAGCTGAAACTCCAATACTTTGTCCACCTGATGTGAAGAACTGATTCGGAAAAGATCCTGATGCTGCGAAAAATTGAAGGCGGGAGGAGAAGGGGACGACAGAGGAGAGATGGTTGAATGGCATCACCAACTCGATGGACGTGAGTGTGAGTAAACTCCGGGAGTTGGTGATGGACAGCGAGGCCTGGCGTGCTGCGGTCCATGGGGTCACAGAGAGTCAGACACGGCTGAGCGACTGATTGAACTAACCTGAACTGTAGTTCTGTTTTCAGTTTCTTGAGGAACCTCCATCCTGTTTTCCACAGTGGCTGCACCAACTTCCGCTCCCACCAGCAGTCCACGAGTGTTCCCTTTTCTCCACATCCTTACCAGCACTTGTCATCTCTTGTCTTTTTGATAACAGCCCTTCGAACAGCTATGAGATGGTATCTCATTGTAGTTTTTTGCCTTTCCCTGATTAGTGATGTTGAGCACCTTTTCATGTACCTGTTGGCCATTTGAATATCTTCTTTGGAAAAGTGTTTATCAGGTCGTTTATCCGTTTTTAGTTCTATTTTTAGTGCTGTTAAAGTTCTCTGAGTCCCTCTTCCTTCTGATCAGAAGTCGTCTGTGATTCATAGTACTGCTCTGTGTATGTAACGCGTCTTCTTTCCTGGGCTTCCACAATTTTCTCTTCATTTTTGGTTTTCAGCAGTTTTGTCATGGATGTGCTGGTTGGGTTTTGCTGATATTCTTAATCTGTATATTAACGGCTTTCACCAGATCTGGGAGATTGTTGGCCATCATCTCTCTGCATGTTTGTCCGCTCTGCCCGGCTTCTGCTTGCGCACATTAGCCCTTTTGACACTGTCCCAGAGATCACTGAGGCACTGTTTATTTTTAAACATTTTTTCTCTGTTCTTCAGTTTTGATTTTCTTGAGTCTCCCTTGAGGATATTGGCCCTTTCTTCTGCCGTTTCCAATCTACTGTTAAGGCCAGTCTGTGAATTTTTCATTTCATATTTTCAACTGGAATTCTAGTTCTGGAGTATCTGTTTGTTTCCTTTTAAATTTTTTTCTAGTATGCCATGTTCTGTCTTGATTTCCCATCTGTTCACTCGTAACTATAATTTCCCCTAAATCCTTTAAAATAACTATAGTAGTTGCTTTGAAGTCCTTGTCTGCTCATTTTAATACCTGAGCCATCTTGGGGTTGATTTCTATTGACCTCTGTTTTCCTTGACTATAGGTTACATTCTCTTACTTCTCCCCATGCCTAGAAGGTTTATTATATACCTAACATTGTAGGTAATAGTAGAAATTCTGGATCATGTTCCTCTGAAGAATATTGGCTTTTGTTCAAGTATGCAGGTAAATTCCTAGCTGATCCCCTTAAACATCCCCTTTACATGTGAGGCCTATTTTACATGTGAGGCCTCCTTACTTATGGAGGCCTATTTTTTAATTAATTTATTTTTTATTGAAGGATAACTGCTTTACACAATTTTGCTGTTTTCTGTCAAAGCTCAGCGTGAATCAGCCGTGGGTATCCATATCTCCCCTCCCTTTTGAGACTCCCTCCCCATCCTGCCCAGGTTGATGCAGAGGGGGCCTGGCTTCTGTGCTTGGTTAGTGGGACTCTGCTTCAGTTTTCTGTAGTTGTGCAGCCAGTTCTTAGTCCTGGGACGTGCGCTCGGCTTCCAAGGCATGGCTCTTCAGGGCTTTCAATGAAGAGCCCTCGGCGGTTACCTCTGCAGGCAATGAAACCTTTGCTCAGCCTTTTCTGTCTTCCGCCACTTGCTCGTTATGGACTATTGGGTAGTTTTGCCCCGCATGAGCAACCAAGGGCTTAAGGGACGCCTATACCAATCTTTAAAATCAGGTGCATTACTGTTCCATTTGAAATTTTTAGAAATGTGTTATCCCTCAAGAAATTAGCATTTTCCATGTATTGTATATTTTAAGCATGACCACCTCAAGACACACCCTCCAAATGTGATGAAAATCTACCCACGATCCAGTCCAGAAGTCGAAGGGGTTTTAAGAACCCTCGGGTCCTGTTTGTGTTTAGGGGTGTGGCTGTCTCCTCTGCCACACTTGAGGAACGGGCGTCTGAGCTTAGCCTAGGGAGTAATTGGAACAGCCCGTAGTTTGTGGTCGGCAGACGCTTGATTGGCAGGTTAAACAGCAGCAACAACAAACACTCATGAAACTGCCGTTGACTTGCGGTTGACCCCACAGGTTTTTCGTCATCGTCCTACTTGCTGTCTCCATTGCCTGGGTCCCTGCCCTGCAAGTGGCCCACAGGGAGCTGCTCTTTGAACACATGCAGACGGTTCTGAGCTACCTGACGCCCCCCGTGGCTGCCCTGTTCCTGCTGGCCGTATTCTGCAAGAGGGTCACTGAGCAGGTAGGTGGCCCACACGCGGGGGTGGGCTGGCGGGAGGCAGGCTCTGACCTGTTCCCTGCGTTTCCAAGGCCATCCGCCCCCAGCCGTGCCACGCACGGGGCAGAGCACGTGGGACCCTCCGGCACGCTTGTCTAGCCACAGGAGGGCCCTCTGCCATTGCCTCTGCGTGAGGAGGCTTTCCTGCTCAGAGATGTCAGACACTCAGGGGGATGTTCAGTCCTGGGCTCCTGCCACCTTCCCTGCACGAAGACCGTCTCTTCCATCACATGTAAAACCAGATAAAGATCCCAACTAATGGTTCAGTCATTTCACCTGTAAGACTGGAAGCACGGTTTGCCAGAACATTTGCACCTGTTAGTTGAGTCACATCTGACTTACACGAGTTCTGAGCACAGCGCCTCTGAGACCTGGCTCCTGCCTGCCCACCAGCCCTGGCCTCTCCGTATGCAGCCCCCGGGCCCGGCCACTGCTGGTCACGTGCGGTGCTGACTGCCTGTCCCCTGCCCTTCGTGGCCCCTCTCCTTCCCCACGGACTCTTTACTTTGCCGTGAGTGTCTTTGTCCACCTGCGTCTGGCTGCTGCTTCCTGCAGGCTCACGCCAGGTGTTCAGGCCTCCAGCCAGTTGGCTAGTGCTTCCTGCTCTGCTCACCTCGTGGGTGCACGCTCAGTCGCTCAGCTGTGTCTCATTCTTTGTGACTGTAGCCCACCAGGCTCCTCTGTCCATGGGATCTTCCAGACAAGAATACTGCAGTGGGTTGCCATTTCCTACTCCAGGAGATCTTTCTGACCCAAGGATTAAACCCACATGAGACCTGAGTTTCATGCGTTGGCAGGTGGATTCTTTACCACCAAACCATGGCTCAGCTCACCAGGACTCAGTTTGGCACCGAGAATAGGGTGAGGGGGCATCTGGGTTCTGGAAAGGCTCCTCCCTGTGGTCGCTTGGGAGGGGTGTGGGCAAGAGGAGCAGGTGGCCAGGACGATCTGCCTCGCGCCTCTGAGCCCCTCGGGGTGTTGGGGCCTGGCACCGAGGGGACCTGGGAGCCTGTCAGTGGCTCTCGGCTACCCTGGTGCGAGGTTACAGAACATCATGGGCCTTCCTTGGCCTGGAGAAGTTCTCCAGGCCCTCTCCCTCACCCTCATCTGTTCCCCGATCTTCCCTTTTCCACACGTCTCCTTCAATAAATGGGTCCTATGGACCACCCACCTGGCCTTTGGCTTCAGTTCTTTCTCCAAGACTCTTCCCACACACTGAATCCTCTGCCTCCCCCGACATCCAGCCGTCCCTGAGACTGGCTCCAAGCCCAAGGGTAAGGGGGAGGAGACAGATGACGCCCAGTGAGCAGATAAGATTTCTGAGAGTGGGGTAGCGCTGCTTAAAAGTAAAGAAGGGGGGAAAGTAAAGGAGTATCATGGAGGTGAGCAGGGCAGATGCTGGCGACAGGGCGTGGGGCACCAAGACGTTGGCCACGCTAGTGGGAGAAGATTTCTCCTAAGAAAGTGACGCAGAACCTGAGTGCTGAAGGGTGAGCCAGAACCACCTAGCTCTGGGGAGAGACCGAAGCAGGAAGAAGGGCACGTGCGAAGGCCCGGCAGCAGGCGGAGGGCAGGTGTGGTGGCCGCAGTGTGCCGTCCGGGGGCGGAGCCCGTGAGGTCAGCCGAGCAGGTGCGCCTTGCTCCTCAGGGCGGCCAGGAGAAGCCACAAGGGCTTCGGCAGAGGCAGGGCACTCCCTGACCCACGCTTCGAAGAGCTCACTCGGGCTCCTCGGACTGCGGGCAAGCAGAGACCAGGAAGGGAGTCCCCCCGTGTGAGAGGCGGCGGAGGTGGTCTCCATGGGAACGGCAGCATCACTTGCTGATGGATCGGTGGTAGGGCAGGCTGGAAGGAGAAGGAGCACCAGGGATGTCTCCTGGGGTCTGTGCCTGAGTAGCTGGGGAGATGGAGGTGCCCCTCCCGCAGCAGGGAGGCCTGAGGTCTTCTTGGACACTGTGTCTGAGCTGCGTCTTCATCGTCTGACTTAGAAGTGTCTCCAGTATTCGCAGTATTCCCTGGGTTCTCCGACAGACTTGATAGAGTGTGGGCGCCTCTCGGGTCTTTGTTCAGCCCTGGGAGGTGTTGCCCCCAGTGCTGCGACGGCTCTGCGGGGTGCGTGAAGGCCTTGTTGTGCCGGGTTAGCTTCAGAGCCGGACGACTTGTCTTGGCGCCGCCGTGCTCCCGGTGACTCGGGCTCCCCCTCTGTCAGGGTGCCTTCTGGGGGCTGGCCAGCGGCCTTGTGATCGGCTCCTGTCGCATGGTGTCCGAGTTTGCCTACGGGCCCTGGACCTGCTCCATGAACAGGAAGTGCCCCCGGATCATCTGCGGCGTGCACTACCTCTACTTCGCCATGATCCTCTTCGCCATCAGTCTCGTCACCGTCCTGGGCGTCTCCATGTTCACCGTGCCGATTCCAGACAAACACGTGAGTGCTGCTGTGGGCTAGCTCCGGGGTCAGCCTGCAGCCCCCGCATCCTGGGAGCAGCTTGGGAGAGAAGCGGCTGAAGGTCCTGCATGGTTTTTAGAAGCAGGAGGGCTGGGGGTCGGGGTGATGGACGGGCCAGAAATAGGCAAGTAACTCCTTGCCTTAAGTGCAGAGCTGACCAAAAAGGCTTTCCGACAATCCTCCAATGAAGTATTTATCGAGAGTGAGATGTTTGCCTTTTAAAATACAAATTTTCTGTGAAGTGCTGAGGTCGCTCACTCCAGTGTGAGTTAATATAATCAGGGTCATCCCGGCTGCCGCCCGCCTGGCGAGTGGGGGTGCAGGTGGGGGGAAGTAATGCCCGCAGAGCTATGGCCAGCGGCCTGCGCGCCCCATTCTCCTTGTCCGGCCGCTTGCCCTACCCAGGAGGAGGTGTTCGCCACTCTATTTGGAATATAAAACGCCTGGGCTCAGAGGAGTGCGGTCACTTGTCCATGACTCCAAAACTAGCCAGCGGCCCTGCTGGGCCTGAGCAGACTGCCGTGTGTCACCTGCCTGGGCGTGGCCAGTGGGCCTAGCAGGACTCCCCAGGGGCTGGGGGAGTTGGAGGGCAACAGGGAGGGCCCTGGGTGTCCAGGATGAGAGAGGGGAAGGAGGCGCCCGGAGGGAGGGGGGCCTGAATGAGAGCAGGGGACCGGGAAGATGCCTCTGCTCTGGCCGACTCAGTTCCCCTTGCTCCGTTCCTCTCTCGCGCCCAGAGCCCCAGGGACTGGGGCGGAGCAGATGGAGAGGATGGCCCGCAAGCCCAGGACAGCTTGCCCCCCGCCCGCCCCCCGCCATGCCCCTGCCTTGCTCCCGGCACATGGAGAAGCTCAGGTGCTGGCCCGCGCTCCGGCCGGTCGCACAGGGTCTTGACGGCAGCTTGCCTGACTCTTGGCTGCTGCTCCCGCATCCGCACCTGTTCGGTCTGGCCTGTTGCTCGGGCAGCCGCACACCTGAGTGCCGTCCAGCCCAGCAGTGCAGGCGCTCGGGACGGCGGGGAGGGGAGGGGGAGCCGCTTCCGGGCCAGCGTCTGTGTGGGTGCTTCTGGGAGAGGCGGGACGCACTCATGCCCAGGCTCTCTCTGCCCCGTGGCCTGGGCTACAGTGCTCCGTGCGTGGTTGAAAAGGCAAATGCGGATGGACAGCATCGTCAGGAAGCCACTCAGGGTGAATGACAGGCGTCTCTGAGTCCTGTCTTAGTCCAAGATGGCAGGCGGCTTCAGTCCCATGCCTGCCGTGATTGGGTGAGTAGGGTGCTGGTGGTGCTGAGATTCAAATGTACCGAGGTCAGTATAATAGATAACAACCTATTTCAGGACAGACTTGATGGACATGTTCACTTAGTACTGACCCCAACCCTTAAAAAAAAAAAAAAAAGCCTGGATTTTGTTACTTCCCAAAGTTTCCACCTGTGTTTTCAGGAAGATAACAGAGTAACAGACCGGAAGAGGGGGGTCCTGCCTTTCTGCACCCACAGACACCTGTTGACTGTGAGCAGCTGAGTCCTGCTGGGGCCAGACCATGGGGTACCCAAGATGAGGCAGGTCAAGCCTCCCCTGGGCTGCGTGTGAGCGCTTGTCTCTGACAGACAGGAGGTTCTTCTGGCAGGAAATCAGCCCCTGGGTCTGCCCTGTGGGTGACCCAGGAGCAGCAGACCAGGGGTGAGGGGCCGCTTCTCCCAGCCTGGAGGGCACAGCTTCCTGGACCTCAGTCACCAGAAGGCACGCTGAACGTGTGCCTCGTAGCCCCAGTGTCCAGCGCAGGACACTGAGCTCGCCCTTTGCGAGGCCAGAACTGAAACCCGGAGTTCCCGAGCACCACACTTTCCCCACCCCACCCCTTCTTTCCTCCCTTGTTGGAACTAATGACCACACCTCTCTTCAGTCCCTGGAGGCCCTGGTGCCCAGTGGTGACACCATACGCCCGGACGATAGGGCCCTGGTGGTGACAGGCCCCTTCTCCCCCCTCAGCTCCACCGCCTCTGTTGGAGTTTGCGGAACAGCCGGGAGGAAAGGGTGGACCTGGACGAGGACGCAGAGGTGAAGATCCCTGAGCCCCAGGCACAGCCAGGTGAGAAGGAGGCCGGAAGCCAGCGACAGGAGGGGCCTGCTCCCGCCACCCAGCGCGAGGGCTCCACCCCAGAAGTGGCTCCAGGCGGAGGCCCCCGTGATGCCTCTGAGACCTCTCTCTGGGGTTCTGGGCCCGGAATGTGGAGGTGGGAGGTGTCAGCAGGTGCAGGGGGAGGAGGGGAGGGTCTGGTACAAAGTGAGGGGTGGAGAAACAGAAGTGTCTGGCGACCTAGAAGTGTCTGTGGTGGGGCGGGAGAGATGCACGGAGCCTCGCGGATTACCGTGTCTCAGGATGGGGGAGAGGGGGAGGGACAGCGGGTCATGGCACCTCTCACAGCGGTTCAAGCCAGAGGCTCCTGGGAGCGGGCGGGCATTGTCTGCGAGGAGCAGCAGGCAGCTGCCCCCACGAGGGCTCCAGGGACACCGCTGTGGGCATCTGAGTTTCAGTCCCAGCAGGAAGAGTGTCCAGGAGAGGCTTGGGTCGGGGTCTCCAGGAGGCCCAGGGGAAAGCGCTCAGCAGTGGGGTCAGAGAAGCGTGTGGGGCGCCGGGGAGGGTGCCTGCACCTCCTGAAGCACTGACGCAAGTGGGATAAAGCCTAACGGGATTAGCGCTGAGTCTGCAGCAAGGGCCCAGGGTGGGGTGGGGGCGCAGGGGGCGCTGTGGCAGGCATGTCTGGGGGCCATCCTCCTGGGGCCCCGCCTACAGCCCTGCCAGGGACCGTCTCCTGACACCTACAGCCAGGCTGCCCCGGGTCTCTGGAGGGTGCCAGGCTCTAGGAGTGCTCTCCCTGGGGGACGGGGGAAACTGCCCTTCAGGGCCTCGTGTGCAGAGCGTGTCCTTGGGGCCCCTCCCAGCTCCCATGATGACGGTGGCGCACACTTGCCGTGCACGTGGGATGTGCCGGGTGCTGTGTGTGACAGGGGCCATTGTTACCCCCAGTCTAGAGATGGGGAGATGGAGGCCCACCCAGGAAGTGTCTGCCCCAGCTCCCTACACAGCCCAGCAGCGGGGGGCTGGGCAGGGCGGGCACAGGCAGGCTGACTCCAGAGCGCACACTCTTGGCCACTGGCCTGTCCCGCCTCCCTTCATACAGCCCTTGGGTTGTGGTCACATGATGGGCCAGCCCCTTTGGGCCAGGCGGCGACGGCGGCATCTGAGAGGCCGGGCCTCCCACTACCGCGGCAGCTCTTTGTCTCTGGGGTCCTCGGCGGCAGCCCCTCCCTCAGGACACAGGCCCCTGCAGCACCGGCTGGTGAGTTCCGCGATCCCTGGTGCTGCCTCAGCCTCGGGACACATCTGGTGCTGCTGCTGCCCAAGGGAATAAGACGCAGAACAGGTCACCGCGCGCAGTGCTGGACCGAGACGTGCTCGCTGTCATCAGGGAGGGCGCCATTCCCCGCCCGCCTGTGCGCGGAGCTGGCCCTGGTGCTGACCTGAGCCTGGGCGGGCCTGCAGCGGCCAGACGCCGGAGGGATGGTTAAGCCCCAGAGGGAGGCGTTTCACTGATTTGGCCCAGAGATATGGATGGACATTTGCCTATTCTTGGGCCTCCCCCGCTCCTGGAGAAAACACCAGTTCCCCTTCCGAGGACCTAGAAGGCCCTTGGGTCAGTCCGTGAGGCTGGTGGTGCCTAGAGAACACACTCCCAGGGCTGCTGAGCAGAGAGAGCAGGGCAGCGGGCTCTTCTGTCCTCCGAGGAGCAGCCTCTTGCCCCGGACCTGCAGAGCTGGGCTCTGTGTGGGTCCGCAGGGGAGGCCTGCCCCGTGCCAGCCGGGCTCTGGGCTGGCTGAAGTCTCTGCTGATGCTAGGCGAGCGTGACCCCCCAGCCCTGCTCTCTGTGCCCCCGAGGCTGGTGGGAGGCGCTCCGCAGCCAGGGCTGAGGCTTGCTGTCCGCATCGGGAGCCGGTCCCCTGGGCTCCCTTCAGGGTTCCCCACGAGACACAAGACCCTAGGAAGACCCCTCCTGTGTGCCGGCCTCCTGACCGTGCCCGTCCCCTCGGTTCCAGACGTGTTCATAGAGGCCAAGGGCTGCCTCTGGAAGGCCTGGGACGTGTTCTGTGGCCTGGAGTTGCTGCCCAGCCCCAAGCTGGCCCCGGAAGAGGTGGTCGTGCCTGAGACGGAGCAGAATGACATGCCTGGAGGGACGGCGCGCAGTGACACGGAGGGGACAGAGGAGAGAGAGGCGCCGCAGAAGCAGCCCTTCTGGAACAAAGCGCTCGGCCTCTGCGGGATCGTGCTGGTGTCGCTCATGGTGCTCTTCCACATCTACTTCTACTAGCGGCCACGCGGTGGGGAGGGAGCCCGTCCCAGGGCGGCCCATGGCCCAGCGGCCCGGGCCACGCCGCTGAGCACTGCCGGCAGGTGGCGAGGGCAGGGATCGCGGGCGAGCACGCCCGTCCTCCGCTCGCCGAGCCGCTCCCTACAGATGGCTCCACGGCGCAGACGCTGGCTTTCACGTTAACTCTGGCTTTTTATCTCTTGATATCTTTGGGAGCCTTGCCTGTGTTTGCTGTCACCGTTTCCTTCCTGTGCCCACCTCCACTGGCAGTGTTTTCTCCTCCCCTGGAAAGGTACGGCTGCTGGCAAAGATGCCCACCCACGGGCTGAGCCCACTGCCGAAGGTCACACAGGCCAGCGGGCGCCAGGGCTTCCGAGGACAGAGACGCTGGCACCTGCCTGGACGGTGGTGGGCTGAGCTGGTCCCTGCCCGAGGACTGGGCCTCCCTGCAGCTTCTGTCTGGCTGCACCCCTTGGGGACAGACGGAGAGGAAACGTCCCTCCCAGGCTGCCTGCTACTGGGAGTTGAGCCCTGGGCTGGATCCCCTCAGCAGTCAGGTAGAGGCCACTCTTGGGCTGTGTCTCTGCAGGGGCGCCCTCAGCCACCTCTTCCTCTTTCTTCCTCTCAGACCAGAATAAATGATTCGAGTCTTTAGAAAAAGTCTCAGATACGTCAACGGGATTTGGGGGAGGCCCACCAGCATTGCAAAAATCACCCTCTGAAGGTGCGGTCAGAACCGGCCTGTCTTCCCCCTGTTGAGGCCTTCAGCCGACATGTCTGAGTCCTGCTGTGTGGCGGGACTGCTGGAAAACCACCGTGGACGGAACTCACGGTCTCGGGAAGCAGACTGCAGCAGTGGTGGTGGCCTGTGGTTCCATGCCCGGGGTCACCATCGCCTTCAGGCCAAGGAACCACCCCAGTGGCAGGACCAGGATCAGCCACACTTCACGCAGGAGGAGACTGAGCGGTCAGGAAGCCCAGTACCCGGGGCCCTCTGCACACACTCACAGCGGCGGGAGCGCCCCAGGAAGAGGAGGTCAGCGAGCCAGCGGGGGGAGAGTGACGGCGTGTGGGAGGACAGGGCGAGGCAAGGGTGTGAGCAGGCCTGGGCGCAGAGCTGGGAGGGGCCCGACCCGCAGGCCTCAGGTGTCTGGGATCCTGAGTCGCTGGCAGCTTCAGCCATGAAGGAATAGGACCAGGTCTGCTGACTGCTGCTGGGAAGGTGAAAGGGAGGTGAGAACACCCACCAGGAGGCTGTTAGAGGAAGCCAGGCAAGTTAGCAGCAGAGAAGAAAAGACAAGGGGCCTGATTAGCACCAAGAGAAGCCAGCAAGCAGAAGTCACAGGACTCGGGTCACTGGGCTTCTGGAAGGAGGGCCCAGAAATGGCTCTCCAGCTTGAGCACATGGGCAGAGGGCACCCCAGTTCCAAAGCTGGGCCACGCAGGAAGGGGGCAGGGGCGGGACGCAGGCGGAGCACCGTTTGGGACATGTGGACTTCGAGCGGCTTGAAGACGCTGCTTGCCATCTTGACCACGTTCGGTCTCTCTGATTGATGAACGTGGGATGTTCATTTAGGTCCTCTTTCATTTCTTCCAGCAGTGTTTTGTCTTCAGCACTCAAAGTTTTACATGTCTAAGTTGATTCCTGGGTATTTTATTCTTTCTGATGGTACTGTAAATGAGGCTTTTTTAAAAGTTGAGATATAGTTGATGTACAATATTACGAAAGTTACAGGTATGCAACCTAGTGATTCATAATTTTTAAAGGTCACCCTGCATTTATGGTTATTATTAAAAGGTTGGTTTTACTTCCTGTGTTGTGCGGTATGTCCTTGTAGCTTATTTATTTTATACACAATAGTTTCTGTTAGTCCCCTACCCTTTAATTGCATTTTCAGATGGGTCATTGCTCAGGTAAAGAAAAACAAAATTTGTTTCTTGATCTTGGAACCTGTAACTTTGTGGAACTTGTTTATTCTTATATTTTTAAAGTGTATTCCTTGGAATTGTTTCACATATAAAATCATGTAATCTGCAAGTACAGACAACTTCTTTCCAGCCCGGATGCCTTTCATTTCATTCTCTTGCCTAAACTGCCCCAGCTGCAGCCTCCAGCGCGGTGTCAAGCTTGAAGCAGTGAGAGGGGACACCCTTGCCTTGCCCTCGATCTTGGAGGAAAAGCATCGAGCGTCTCACGGCCGAGCATGATGTTAGCAGTGAGTTCTTGCAGATGTTATCATGTTGAGGAAATTCCACTCTGTCCCTATGTTGCTGGGTTTTTAAAGCTTTATTTACGTGTTTCTTTTGTTTTTGGCTGTGCCGGGCCCTCACGGCTGTGCTCGGGCGCTCTCTAGCTGCAGTGAGTGGGGGCCACGCTCCAGGCGCTCTGCGTGGACTTCTCGTTGGGGTGGCCCCCCCCGTGCAGAGCTCAGGGTCTCCGAACGCGGGCTTCAGAACCTGCGGCGGGAGGGCTCGGGCCCTCGGAACGCGGGCTCTTCATTTGCCCTGTGGCAGGAGACTGTCCTCAGCCTGGGGCTGGGACCCGTGTCCCCTGCACTGGCAGGCGGGTTCTTGACCCCTGGGGCACCAGGGACGTTTTTACTGAGAGTTTTTGATTTTGTTTTAGTTTTAAGGTTTTTTCCCTTTTTAGTGAAATGGGTGTTGGATTCTGTCAAGTGCTTTTTCCTGCACCTGTGAAGTTGACTGTGTGATTTCTGTTCTTTATTCTCTCTGTTGTTAACATTGGTTCGTCATCACGCCTTGAACCCGTCTCGCATCACTGGGAGAAATGCCCATTGGTCGTGGCACACAAGGCTTTTTTCACGTGGCGGGATTTGGTTTGCTAATATTTGGTTGCGTTCTTGTATCTATCTGCGTAAAGGATATTGGCCTATAGTTTTCTTTCCTCGTGAGGTCTTTGCCTGGTTTGGGGATGGGGGTGATATTAGCCTCATGGAATGAGTTGGGAAGTGTCCCTGCCTATTCTCTTTTTTTAAAGCAGTTGGTGAAGGGTTGGCATTAATTCTTGCCTAGAGACATTTTAGGGTTGGTATTAAGTTGGAGGGGTCCGGAACCCGGGAGAGAAGCTGGCGCTAGCGACTCAGACTGCAGGGAGAGAAGACAGTGGGCTGCCCCAGCTGAGAAGGGAGCCTGGGAGAGGATGCCCTCCAGGCAGGCGAGACGGTGCGGGAGAGCGGGAGAGCGGTCAGGTTGGGAAAGGGGGTCTTTCTACAGAGGAGACCGGGGGGCGCAACCGGGGCCCTGGGCGGAGGGCCAGGACAGCCGCCACAGGCAGGGAGGGGCCCGTGCATGGAGCAGGGCGGCCGGCGCCCCCCGGGGAGGTGGTGAGCTGGAGCCAGCGTGCGGTGGCGGAGGGGTGACGGGGCAGGCCGACGTGGGGCCCCTCAAGCACCTCTTTCCCTAAAGGAGGAGAGCGTGCCTCTTACGGGACCTTTCCTGAGAATGAGACTAACCTGAAAGCCCCGCTGGGCCCGGCAGCCAGCCCCTCCCGGACCAAGAGGGCCTGCTTGGGGCTCATCCCTGGGATCCCCAGGGGGGCAGGCATCCCGGCGTCCCTTCTAGGTAAGCGAAGCCCCCAGTCCCCGGAAGGACTCGCGGAAGGCACTCACTCCCCGGGGATACTAGTTCTGTGGGAGGTTCTTTCCCACAGAAAGCACGGCTTCTGTCTGCGGATGGAACGAGGGAAAAAAGCTGGTGTGGGTCCTGGAGAGCAAGGCCCTGGCTCAGCCCAGGCAAACGAGTCCAGCCCTGAAACGGAACCAGACCACCGGCCCTCCCTGCCCCCCCAAGCCCATCCCAGCAGCCTGCTTCTCCTCCCCGCGATGTCACCTCCCATCCCCGCAGACGCTCCAGCCTGCAGACAGCAGCGGGAGGGCCGGGGGAGGCTGGCCCAGGCTCAACCAGGGGACTTGGCTTTGGGGAGCTCAGCTGTTGGAGGGGGAGAGCTGAAGGGGCTACCCTTTACTTAGCACTCATCCCTGGGTGTAGGTGGGGGCCTTCTTACAACGCACCCTCCCCCAGCAGGCGCCCACAGGGGTGGCACCCGTGACTCTCCTTCCTGCCACCCCACGTGGGAAGCTGGCCGACCCGGGGAGCAGAGCCGCACCCCCAGGGCCCGTTCACCGGAGTGTCCAGCCTCCTCCTCCGCCTCGTCCCTGCTTTCTGCCCTCCCAGGGGCCTCGACTGCAGCGGGGGGTGCAGGGAGGCCTCCCACCCGTCCCCGGGCCCCAAGGTCAGCCTGTGACCTGGTCCTCCCAAGCCGGGCGTTTCCCTTTTGGCAAGAGAGAGGAGACACGTGACCCACTCCAGAGCCATCAGGTGCCACCATCTGGACCAAGATAAAGAGACTTGGTGCGTTTATTGGGTGTGGAGTCGCGGGGCCAGGGGCGCCGGCAGGAGACTCAGGGCTTCCACTCGATGACTTTGAGGGCGACCTGGGCGGCCCGCTGCACGGCTGGGCTGAAGTCCTCCTCCAGCACCCGGAAGGTGGCCACGTGTGACTGCAGGAGCTTGCGGCCCTCGGGCGCCTCGGCCAACATGGTGAGGGCCTTGATGGCATTCAGGCGCGCCTTGCTCAGAGACGCGCCCAGCAGCTGCAGCAGCGGGCCGGTGGCCTCCACGTCCAGCGCCGCATACTTCCCTGCCGGCCCCCAACGCCAGGTGTTCCTGGGGTAGGGGGGAGCCCTGCCCAGCTCCCAGGCCCCCCCGGCCGTCCCCGCCCACACCTGGGCCCCAACCACCAGGTGTGGCAGCCAGGCCTCACCAGGCAGCGTGAAGAATCTTTTGAAAATTAAACTCCACTCGCTGCCCCCTGGGCCCTGCCCGCCGCAATGCCACGCTTGCTCCCAGCCTCGTGCGTCAGTCACTTCCCGCTGCTGTCAGACTGGCCAGCCCCCTTGGCCCAGGCGGCCCCGCTCATCCTGTGGGTCCACCCCACACCCGCCGCCCCCAGGACACCCCGCCCCTCTGCTGTGCGTCCTGCCCCCAGGTCGCCAAGCCGCAGACCGCAGAGGCTGAGGCATCCGCGTCTCCACCACCCCCCGCCCCCTCCCGGGGCCTGGCCTGCCGCGGGGGCTCAGGGTCCCTCACGGGCACGCCAGCTCAGGGGAAGTGGCCTCACATCCCCAAACTTCCGCGTCGCTGGGGTCCCCTGAGAGCCCCCAGCCCTCCAGGCGCCCACCCAGGACGCCCGGGCGGAAACACTGTGCGTGGCCCACAGCGGGTGGGGTGGGGGGTGGCCGGGGGGCTGCGGGGTGCTCCTCAGGGCAAATGGGCATCGGCGGGACTCCCAGCGCTGGGGGCTCTGCTGCTGACTGAGGATCAGAGGCCCAGGCAGCCGGGGGGGACAGCAAGGAAACTCGGGGGACCCGGCTGGTGCAGGCGGCGGAAGGTGCTGCAGGGACCCGGCCTCCAGGCGGGGAGCCGGTCCGGGCCCCTCTGAACACCCAGGGCGCTGACTTGAGTGTGGGAGTGGGGGTGGGGGGTAACCTCAGTTCCTCTTTGCTCCCCCCCGCCGCCCGCCCCACCACACTGAAGCCAGCAGCACTGGGCTCCATCGTCCGCCGGGACCTCAGGAGGACTGGCTCCCGGGTGTGGCAAGCGAGTCAGTCCCAGAACTTTGGTTCACAAAGGCCTGGGTCAGAGGCAGGAATTCCAAGACCAGGGAACCGAGAGGATGACAGGGAGGGGCCCAGAAGAAGAGGGCAGAGCCCAGGACCGCCCGGCCAGTTGGGGCCCGCGGCGACCCCCATGCATGCGGCAGACCCCGCCCGGGCGCCTCACCTTCGGTGGTCACCGTGGCGTTCATGAGCGCCCCCGCCGCGTTGGCCTGCACCTCCTCCTCCTTGTCCTTCAGCAGATGCACCAGGATGGGGATGACGTCATGCTGCCACACCTGGATCTTGCCCTCCAGGGGGATGCTGGGCCGGACACAGACTCTGAGCACGGTGACCCCGGGTCACGAGTGCCTCGACGCCCTGGGCTCCCTGTCCTGACTGCGCAGACGGCGTCTCCTGGGCTCCCCTTCCTCACGGAAGGGGGCGGGACTGGGGGCCTCCTGGGGCACAGAACTGTCGGGGCCGCCCTGCTAGAGGGGTCCTACTCCCCCAGGGCCCAGGCAGGAGCGGCGCAGCCAGCCGGGGCCTCACCTGACGGCAATGAGCGTGTGGGCGGCTTTGCTGCGGATGTTGCTGCTGGTGCTCAGGAGCTTCTCCTTCAGGAAGGGCACCACGCGGCTGGCCAGCGCCTCGGTGGCGTCCTCCATGAGGCAGGCGGCCAGCGTGTCCAGCAGGAGCGCCTGGATTTCTTCCTCCTCCCGCTGCAGCTTCCACACCAGCGAGGGGATCAGGCCGCTGTTGACGATGCCCAGGGCCCCTGCAGGACGGGAGCGGGCCCTGAGCACGGGCCCGTGGCCACCCCCCACCTGTCACGTGTGATGGAAGCCGGAGGACTGGAGGGGGGGCTGCAGTGTTTGACCAGATAAATTACAAATCCCACCCACCCCCACTGCCAAGCAGGGGCCTGAAGCCACGGCTGACAAGCTGGGGTGGGAACCGTGAGGTCACGGTGGGCCCCAAAAGTTCCAGCCTTTGGCCACCTGGGATTGGGGGCCTGGAACAGGCCACACTTCCACCCGCCTGGAACAGTGGCCCGAGAAGGAGCAGCCGCCCCTGAGGGACCCGGGCACACGGGGGGCCTTCCCCCTCCCCCAACCACCATGCACCAGAGGGAAGCCTGGGATGGGGGCGAGGGGCGGGGGACATCCGTCCCTCCTTCCACCCGCAACGCGACGTCTCTGTGACACCCGGCCAGTCCCGGGGATGGGAGAGAAAGCTGGCCAGGGGGTTACAGGAAGGTTTAGAGTGAAGGGCACAGTGTCTCACATGAAAAGGGCTGCGCCCCCCAACCACAGCTGGTGGGCAGTCCACAGATTCCGGCCGAGGGGTCTAAAGGGGCCCAGTGCCCAGCAGGGAGGGGGCCGCCTGGAGCCGCCTCCCTGACCCCGGTGAAAGCTTCTGCCTCACTCCTCCCAGCCGCCCCCGCCCCGGGGAGTCAGCACACAGCTGGCTGCCCAGAGGAGACCCCAGAGATGGCCAGGCAGCACCCCGAGGGTGCTCGTGAGTGCTCAGAACTGCTGGCAGAGCAGCCCCCACAGGGCAGGGAGTGGGCCCCAAGGAGGGTGTCCGGCAGCCCAGCCGCTCCGCGGCCTCCCCAGCAGCCCGGGCCGCCCACCACGAAGCCGTCCACAGTCCCCCGCCGGAGCTGCCACTGGCAGACACCTCTGTCTCCCGCCTCCCCGGCTCAACCCTCTAATTTACTCCAGAGAGACAAATAAACAGGTTAATTAGCCTACAGGTCTCTGAGTGCCAATTAGCACCCAGGGATTTCCTCTTTGAAGACATCGCCCAGCCTTCCGCCCTCGGTCCTCGAGAGCATCAGGGGGCAGGTGCCTGCGGAGAGGCAGGGCAGTGTGTCCAGGGGCCCCCGGTTGCCCCCAGCTGGCTTGTTCCTGGGGCGTCAGATGGAGCCACTAGCACCGTCCATTTATTCTCAGGGCACTCACAACACAGCAGAAGCGGTTTCCTGTTGCCTCAAGAGTACTGGGTTTTTTAAGTTGTGCGTTTTTTGTTTTTTTTTTTTAATATTTACTCTTGGCCATGCTAGGTCTGCGTTGTGGCTCACGGGCTCGGGACCCGCCCCGCGGCACGCGGGGTCTCCGTTCCCTGAGTATGGCTCAAACCCACGTCCCCTGCACTGCAAAGCAGACGCTTAACCTCCGCACCGCCAGGGGCGTCCCGTGGTGTGATACACACAGGTTAAAGGCAGAAGGCGGCTCAGGTGGACTCCCAACTGTATCCAGCTGTGTGAGCTCAGACAAGCCGCTCGCCCTCGCGGACCTGGCGGCGTGGTTACTGGGCTTGTGCAGTAACCCGCAGCGGGCAGCGGGTCAGAGGAGGGGGTGGGAGGGGCCGGTGTACGGGGCTAGCACCCCCCGTGCCCAGACACCGGGCCTGGCACAGCAAGGGTCTCAGCCCACGGAGTTCCAGCCGTGGGCCGGGGCCTGTGGGTGCAGGTGAGGGGTGAGGGGGGCATTCAGACAAAAGCTGCACAGTTCCTGCCCTGCGGGACCAGCTCTCAGTGGCCCCCGCCTGCCTCTCCTGGGAGTCTGAGCACTCTCTCCCCCTCAGCCCTGCTCTCCGGCCCCCAGTCCCGCTCAGCCACAGCCTGGATGGCCGCTCCCCAGCCCACAGTGCGGAGGTGACAGCCTGACCCTCCGAGAAGGACGGTGCTGGCCGCCGGAGGGGTACGGTTCCTGCCTGGGGGCTGCACCATCCACCAGGGCTGGATGGGGTCTCAGTGCACCCGGGCCAGCCCGGGGGAAGATGCTGCTGTGGACGCACTGGGGCGGCCACAGGCTGGGGGCGGGTGAGTGGCCGGAGTCACGGCAGGAAGCTACCTGGAGGTGATCACTGCCCCACACCACTGGGGAGGAAGCCGAAGCCTGGAGGGGCAGCCTGAGTGCCCGGGACACACAGCAGGACGGAGAGGCAAGGCCTTCAGCCGCCCGGGGCTTTCCTTCCCAGCATTTCTGGTCCTTGAGATGCTGAGCACTGGGACCCGGCTCACTTGGAAACAGGGGAGATTTAAAAATAAAACGCGTGCTGGGTGCGCCTCTCTGCTTGCTCACTTTGCTGCTTTTCAGCTAAAAGGAGAGTCGCAGGCCTGGCTATTTATAACCAACCCAGATCTGGCTTGTTCTAGTTGGGTGGGGGGGCAGTGGTGGTGCACAGACCCCAAAGAAACCCATCAGAAAACCCACCAGGCACCCCCCCCCAACCACAGCCCAAGACCCAGCGGCAGGGTTGGGGTGAGTGGGATGGGGGCGTGGGGCTCAGAGAAGAGCTGGCCAGAAGGGGGCGCCCTAGGGCAGTGGGGAGGCAGGTGGGAAAGTCAGCTGGATGGTCATCACCACCTGGGGCTGACCCGAGTAGCCGGGGAATTCCAGGTCCTAGGGGCCCTGGAGGCCCGGGGGTAGTTGGGCCTCGTGGGGCAACAGCGTGACGCCTGCATGTGCCTGGGGAGGCCGGGGTCCAGTGCGGCTGCTGGGCCAGGAATGGCTGGAGCCGACGGCTGTGATCCCCGGATGTGGAGCCGCTGTGGTGGAGGTTCGGCCACTTCCTGAGGGCTGCCTCAAGGCGGGCAGCTTCTGGGCCAGCTGTCCTTGCTGGTGGCCGGGTGCTGGGTGGGCGCAGTCAACAGGGGGCCCTGTCCCCCTTTCTCCCATGGAGCCTGCGCTGTGCTCTCCCCGGCAGTGAGGACCAGGCCCCCGGGCCTGGCAGCCGCCCTGGCGCCCAGACCTCACCAGGCCTCACGCCCACCTGCCTGTCTGGCTTCTCAGCCTCGTGCGGCCCCCGCTCCAGCCTCGCGCCCGCCCTGGCTCATGGGGACCCAGCTCTGTCCTCAGCTTCCTCGGCCCCCCAAGAGCGCCTGACCCGCTGACCACGTCTTCCTCCCGAGATCCCCCACCCCCAGCCCACGGCCCTGGGACGGCCCCTTGCTGCTTGCTCCTCTCAAGCGGCTCCTCCGAGGGCTTCACAAGTGCCTCCCCTGCCTCTGGCATCTGCCCCCAACTGGCTCATCTCGGCCCCAGCCTCCACTCGGCCATTCCAGACTTGCCAGGTCACCCATCATCTCCCGGCCTGGCCTGAGCCTCACGGACTGACTCTGGTTTCTTCCTGTCCCTGGGCTGACTCGCTGATGTTTTTTTTTTTTTACCTGATTCTACTTTGTGGGACCAGGTGTACTGTAAATAAATGTGAAGACGGTAAAAAGAAATGTAGATGAGCCTTGCCATCCTCCTCCTTGAATTTTAAGACCCCAAACTCTCCTGTGATTCTTAGGCCAAGCTCCCCAGTCCCGCCCAAGGGCCGCCAGCAGCTGTTGCAGTCCCCTGACCCGCCCCAGCCTGGGCGGGTGGCATCCTCTGGGCTCCAGCTGCGCTGGTCCTCTGGCTTCCTCCCGGCCGCACGCTGCTCACGCCCGGCGGTCTGCCCCCCCGCAGGACGTGCTTCCAGGTCTGCCCCAGCTCACGGGCCCCCTCCATCCTGAGCGCAGAGGAGTGAGTGCTTGCTGAAAGGAGGATGACGGTCACTGCTCGAGGTGGGGGACGCCCTCACTTCCACAGTCAGAAGGCTGGGGGCGGCCGGGCAGCAGCCAGGCTTGTCCGGCCCCTCATCTCATACCTGGACTGCCCTGCCGGTCTCCCCACGCTCGCAGCTACCTGTGCCTCTGCCAACAGCTGAATTCAGACCCCTGGTCCCCCAGTTGCCCCCGCCCCTCTCTGAACACGTGGCAACACGCATCTCCCGTGGGAATCACCCTCTCAGGACCACCTGCCGGTGTCCCCTGTGATAGGAGCAGCAGCTGAGGCTCATCCGGGAGAAGTAAGTCGTCAAGGGTGTACAGGGGCTGTGCTTCACCCCCAGCGGCCTCTGCTCCACCCTCGAGCACGGTCTGTCATCTGCTGTCATGGCCACTGGGCTCCGAGTGGCCCTCTGGGCAGAAGCCCATCCTGACCCGGCCTGGCGGTGCGGGAGGGCGTGCACACAGAGGAGCCCGCGACGGTCGGCCACTTCCCGCCGGTCCTCAGGGGCCACCTGCAGCCAGCACGTCAGGTCTAGTCTAGGCCTCGGTGAGTCATCCACCTCGGGATGTCCATCACGGACATCTGTCCAGTCTCTGACCGTGTCTAGGTGGCACATTCAGAGGCCTGGGCTTAGCCCACCACCCCATCTCCTTCAGCCAACGGACTGTGACCATACAAGGAGGTGGAGGGGGACAAAGAAGGGTCAGCGAGGAGCATCTGCAGGAGCAGCTGCCTTTACCTGGGTGCCCCGAGACTCACAGAGCACAGGGGACGGGGGAGCACGGACATCTTGGTTCTGGCCTGAGTCTTTTTAAGCATAGGGGTGAGGGGCTCCTGGCTCCGAGGCCCGCAGATGGGCTCCCCCTGAAACTGAAAGCAGAAGCTGGCAGACTGCCCTTCGCTGCATTTTGCTGAGCATCCGAGCAGTCTGTGAGCTTCCCAATGGCGCCCATGGGCCCTGGCCTCAACAGAGCTGGCTCCCTCCCGCCTCTCTGGTCTGGAGGCGCCGCTCCTGGGCCCCTCCCACTCTCCTGCCCTCCCTTCCAAGGCAAACCTTCTGTGGCAGGGTTGCCAGGGACCCTGATGAGCCCTAACCCTGCTGGCCCGAGCAGCAAAGACACCGAAGGCCCCCTTCCACCGCTGCAAAACGTCGCCGGCGTAAACCTCCAGGGTCCGCACGGCCCTTTCCCACGTCCTAGGCGGCCGTCGCGACAACTCAGGGCAGCAGGTGCCGCTAGCCCCACTTTGCAAACAGGCCTCACAGAGGTCAACCGGGTGTCCAAGGTCGCGGAGCTCAGACTAGGTTGGGATCTGGACCGGGGACAGCGGACGCGGCAGGGGCCACGCACCGCTCGCGCTCTCGGCCTCTCGGGGGCGGCGGCAGGGAGCAGGGTGGGCGCCCGGCCTCGACGCACTGAGACCGCAGGGCCCCTCCGGGTGCCGGCCGAGCGGGCGGCGCGCGCGTGCGGGGCCGCGGAGCGCACGGAGCCCCGGCACCGCCTCCTCGGCCCGCCGTCGCTGGGCCGCGGGCCTGTCCGTCAGCCGCTCCAGCCCAATGGGCGGCGGGCCGGCGCGCGCGGGGGCCTCCGCCCGCGGTTGGCCCGGCAACACTGCGCGCCGGCGGCTCCGCCTCCTGCCGGCGGCGCGGCGCGGCGCGGCGCGGCGCGGGGCGGGCGGGCGGACCCGCGGGCGGCGGCGGCGGCGCGGGAGAGCGGGCGGAGGGAGCCCGGCCGGCGGAGCGTGTGCGCCGCCCGCGGCCCGGTCACGTCCCCGCGCGGGCGCCGCCGCCCCGCGCCGCCGGAACAGCTCGGCCGCGGCCCTGAGGTGAGCGGGCGGCCCCGCGGTAGGGGCGCGCGGCCCCCGGACCCCGCCCGGGCCTTCTATGCGGAGGGGGGCCCCGCCCGGGCCGGGGTGGGGGGCGCCGGGATGCGGGGGCCGGGTGCGGGGCGGCGCGCCGCGGGTGCCTGCGCGCCGGGCAGGGGCGCCGCGGGCCGGCAGGTGCGGGCAGGGGTGCCCGCGCCCAGGGGTGGGGCGGGCCGGGGGCCCCCCGAGCGGCCGCCGGCGCGCGGCGCGGGCCGGCGAGCTGCGGGAGCGGCGGGGTCTCCCTCCCGGGGCGGTGATGGTGATGGTGAGGGGCCGGCGCGTGGCCTGGGCTGAAGCGGAAGGCGAGGGCCCCAGAGGCCTGGGCCCCCGGGGGTCGCACGACTCGCGGTCATCGCTCTCGCAGCCTAGCAGTTTCCTCGGAGGCATTTAGAGCGAGAGGCGAATATCGACCCGCTGCGATTGCAATATGTTCCCGGCTCGATATTTTTTTTTTCCCTTAAAAGGCGGTGGGGGCCCTGGGGTGCGGGGAGGAGGAGAGGGGAGGGCCTTGGGCCGGGGCTCCGTGTCCTGCTGCCGGGGACCCACGGGTGCTTCTGGCCTCAGGGTGGCAGCTGAGCCTCCCTGGGCGTCGGTGGCAGAAATCCGCCTAGGCCGAGAATCGGGGTTCTCTGTGAGCAGAGAAAGGGGATGGGAAGGCGGCACCCAGGCCGGGAGCCCAGTGTCTGTCTGGGGACGCAGGGGCCACCTGCTAGGAGGGTTGCTGGTCTGCCTGCTCCCCCCCCACCCCGCCCCCAACCGGGGATCGAGTCCCTCTGCTCCCGGCTGGAGGAGGCTCCTTGGCCAAATTCAATTAAGCAAATGTTTACTGAGCTTTTGCTCCCCTAGGCCCCGGTGCTGGGGTGGGAGTGGACTGGCCCTGCCCTCCCGGGACTGACTCACCGCCCCAGGAGGGACAAGTGTCTGCTGCTCAGAGAACTCAGCCCTGAGGGTGGGTGTCGTTGGGGGCCCCTGGGTGGGACCGGACTTAGCCGGGCCCCGTGGGCAAAGTGACATTTGAACTGGAGCTTGAAGGACACAGGCGCGGCTGGGGTGGGCCTGGCGGGCACAGGGCAGAACGTGGATGGAGGCGCAGACGGGGGGGGCACTCAGGCGGCTGGGTCTGGCAGGGGCACCAGAGGTCAGGCGCGAAAGGGCGGAGGCCGCCTGGGGCTGGAACGCGGGAGGAACAGCCGACCCCCTGCGCCCGTCAGCAGCGGCCGCTTCCGGGGAGGCTTGCAGTGTCCTCACCCGAGCAAGGAGCCGCGGCGTAGCCCAGAGCCCAGCGGACCAGGGAAGAGGTGCTGGTGGCCTTGGCCGGCCCTTCCAAGCAGGGCTGGGCTCCTGGGTAGCCAGCCCCCGGCTCCCCCCTTCCTGGCCAGCACGGAGGGTGATGGTGTTGAGCTGGTGGCTCTGTTCCTCCGGGGTGCGGACCTTCCCGAGCTGTAACCGTGGAGACGTGGGGGTCTCCGGGGAGGGGCTGATGGCCCGGGAGGGCCTGGGTTAGGCAGTGCTGTGCCCTCAGTGTGCCTCGCGCTTCAGGGATGAGAGATGCTGGCGTCTGGGGTAAAGCGCGTGTTGTACAGACGCTGACTTTCTCAGACAGGAGGTGAGCACTGCTGTGACCTTCTGCCCGCTGCCGAGGGGTCTCCGCCCTCCTCCTGAAGGGGCCGCGTGTTCCTTCTCTGTGCGGTGCGCCCCCTCCTTGCCCACCCCCAGACACACACCAGCTCTTGGCTGAGGCCCAGCTCGCTGCAGGGGGAGCGGGGCCGCCTGCCTGCCCTCGTGGGGCGCGGCCTGTGCTCGCGGGCCAGAGCTGCTCGCCTGTGCACCCTCCCCCGATCCCTCTCCAGGGACCTGCCACCCGGGGACGGGATGCGGGGAATGAATTGTCTGCCCTGCCCCACCCCCCACCACCCGCTTCTCAGCTCTTCTGTCTCCTCGAGTCCCGGGAGGACAGGTTCTTGGTCTGATTGTCTGGAGCTTCTCCGGCGATCCCAGGAACTTCTGGGTAACCAGGGGCACATGGCCAGGCTGCCCAGGGCCCCTGCAGGAGGCCGGGGCTGGGGGGACGCAGAGCGAGTGGCGGGGAAGGCTGGCCTCAGACTCGGGGCGTGGCCCCGCCGGCCTGGACCCCACCGCGTGCCGCGCCTTCCTGCCCGTCTGTGAGGACACGGCCTCCCTGACCGCCCTGTGCCGGCCCTCGAAGAACCTGGATTCTGTGTGGCATGCGCCTGGCTGCCAGCCGCGGCTGGCCTGTCAGGAACCCTGGAGGAGGCAGATTAGCCACCCCGCACCCCCAGGAAGGAAGCCCAGGGCGGCCGAGCTCCAGGGCTGGTTCTGTGGGCTGGCAGGGAGGCGGCCCCGGCAAGCGGACACAGACGTTGGGGCGGCCACCGAGGCGGGAGCCCTGAGCCGCTTGTGCAGCCTTGGGGAGCACGGCGAGCCTCAGGGCGGCCACAGGTCTCCCCACCCCCTGCCCAGCCTGTCCTTGTCCCCACCGCACGCAGATCCAGGAGGGCCCTGCCCGACCCCGCGTGGCCCCCCCGGCGTCCACGCTGGCAGTGGCGGCACTTGCTGGGAGGGAGCTAACTAACAGGGACCACCCGCCGGGACCACCTGTCTCCCTGGGCTTGCTCCCGGGAAACGGAACCTCACCCGCTTGCCTGGCTTAGCCGCGGGTTCCTTTGGCTGATCTGTACACGAGGGCTGGGGCTCTGCCCAGCGCAAGGGCAGGCACATGGCGCACACTCAGGCCCTGAGGGCTGACAGACACCCCACGACCGGTGTCAGGCAGGACAGATGCCGTGAAGGGAACCAGCGCGGCGGGTGGGAGGGGGCGTCTCTGTGGCGGGGCCGTTGACGCAGCGCCTTGGAGAGGCTCCGGTCGAGCTCTGCGCCCCCCAGGGAAGAGCGCCAGGGGAAGGGTTGCCGCTGCAAAGGCCCGGGGGTCAGGGGGCTGCCCTGGGGGGCCGGGCGGGTGGGATCACCCTTTTAAAATAGACCCACCTGGCGGTCGGCGTGGGGGCCACCGCAGCGTTTGTGGTGAGGGGCTGCTGACCCAGGGTGGGGGCAGGCACTGAGAAGGGGTCGGACGCAGGGATCAGCTGAAAGAGGACCCGCCGATGGGGAAGAGGTAGGACGGCTCTGGAAGGACAGGGCCGGCCTCGGCGAGGAGGAGGCCACAGAGGCTGCGTGAGATGCAGGGAGCCAGGAGCGACGACGCGGGTGGACCCAGGCGCGCGTGGTGGTCCGAGGGGAGAGCCGGCGGGCGCGGGAGCCCTGAAGTCCGCACACCAGGAGCCGGGGCAGGGGGTTGGCGAGGCTCCTCGGGGGTCGAGGACGGGTGGGACCAGGAGCTGGGACGCGGGGGGGCCTGGAGGAGCGTGTTGGCGGGAGGGGTGGGGTCCCCTGTGGGGACTCAGCACTGCGAGCAGGACCAGCTGCACCATCTGCGGGGCCCGCATTACGCACCATTAAGCGTCTGTGAGGACCGTGATGGCAGAGCATCAGGCCGGGGGGCCCTGTGTGCGTGCCCAGCAAGGCCCATCGTGCTGGGATGGTGCCCCGGGCCAGCGCTCACCCTGTCCTTCCCTTGCCCCCCACCCCCAGCCCGTGGGCGGCTGGGCCGGAGCCAGCACCGGGGGCCGCGGGGGCTGCCTCCTGGCCCCCCGCGCGCAGGGCTTGTCCTGCGCTGTTCATGGGGCCCGGCCCTCAGGCAGGAGGCGCGGCCAGATGGCAGCGGCCTGGGCAGCCTGCTAGCAGGAGCGGGTGCGCGTGGCGAGCAGCCTCACACACTGGCTTCTCTGAGTTCGTCCCTTTTCCAAAGGAACCTGCACGTCGCAGAGTTTGGAGTTATTTGCTTCTAAATTGAGGCAGCGCTGTCTTGCAGAGAAGTCCCTGGAGGATCCGTGAAAGTGCTAAGGAGTGAGCCTGTTAGAGTCCTCCGTGCCGGGGTGGGGGGTGGGGGTCACAGACCGTCAGGCCCCGCCTGCGGTCCGGCAGCCACTGACCCGTCCGCGCCCTCCCCGGCTCCTCCAGCCCCTGCCTCTCCTGGTTTTGCGGTGGCCTGACCTCCTGGTCAGGGCCCAGCTGTCCCAAGGTGTGTGCATGCCTCTGGCCTGCCCACCTGCCCCTCTTGCTTCCTGGGGCCCCTTGGAGTGACCCCCAGGACCCAGCCCGCCCCCCAGCCCTGGTCGGCGTGTGTGGGTGCGATGGCTGTCCCCCAGCGTGGCCGCCCCTTCACCCTCTCTGTTACCTCTGACGCGCTATGCAAACATATTTCTCCAGAAAACGCCGGGAAGAAAAAAATAATTAGAGTGTTGCCTCCATTATCCAATTTCTGATTAATCAAACTCTCTTTGTCTTCGGCCAGAATCTGTTCATTTCCCTGAAACACTGGGCCGGTGCCAGGCATCGATTTCCTCTGTGATAACACCAGGCACGTGTGCACATCCCCGGCCTTGCCCGGCGGGCGGCGGCGGCCAGGAGGAGGGTCCAGGTGGGCCGCCCTGGTTTCCCAGCACCGCCCGCCGCCTCCAGGAAGGCACCACGCCCCAGGCTGGGCCCTGCCCCACGCGGCACGCTCTCCGGGTGTGTTGGCCTGCTTTTGGCCATGCTGCGCAGACACGGGGGTCTTTGTTCCCCCGGCCAGGGATGGAACCCACAGCCCCCTGGCTGGGTGCCGGTGATGGGCGGCTGGGGCCTGCGAGGGGCCTCAGGGTGGGGTGGGGGGGCGTGGGGCCTGCAGGCTTCCTAGCCGGAGGGCCAGGCGGGTCAGGGTGTGCCGGGCACCCACCGTGTCCATCATGGGGGGGAGACGGCCCCCGGCCCTGCTGGAAGGCTTCGAGGAAGTCCCCGCCAGCCGCTCCCTGCCTGGAGCGGGCCCCTCCCTCGCTCGGTACAAAGGGCGGGGTGCGTTCATCTGGCACCTGCTTCCTGCCGGGTACCTGTGGGCCACGGGACACCTTAGTGACAGAACCTGCCCACAGCCTCCGCCCCGCCCCACGGAGCCAGCATCCCGTAAGCGCGAGGGAACCCGCTGCACACGCTGGTCCAGCCACGCCGCAGGTTAGGAAGCCATGGTGTTGTGTGTTGGGGGGGGGTTGTAAGTAACACCGGGGCTGGTGCTGAACACAGCGACTCTGCCTTGTGTGAACCCAGGGAGCAGGGAGCCAGGGCCCAAGGGGTCGTCGGGGACAGTGCAGAGCAGAGGCTGGGGCCTCGGGCTGCAGGAGGTCGGGGGCGGGGGGTGGGCACGCCCCGGCCAGTGCCCCCAGGTCCCCTTCCCGGTGCCCCTTACAGCTGTCAGCTCACCCCCCAGCCAGAGAACCGCATTCCCTGCAGGTGACAGCGCGCTGACCCCGCTCCCCGTCTGGAGGCCTCCAAGGGTCAGTGCTGGGAAGGGGCCGCGGCCGGATCCACGCCTTGGCCCAGCGCCCCCGCCCAGCCTCCCGCCATCCCCAACTCACCCCCTGACCTCGGGTCCCACGCCCGCAAGGTCCCGCGTCAGCCCCTGCCTCTCCAGAACCCTGTCTATCAGGGGTCAAGGCGGCCGCAGGCTTAGGCGCTCCCCAGGGGTGGCCCGTCTCAGCAGGAGGAGCGGTGCCAGCTGCTGAGAGCCCCTGGGGCGGCCGTCTGCCTCGGGAGGACCCCCGGGGCTGCACGGCGTGCACAGCCGGGCCCTGGGGTGGGCGGGGGCCCCTGACTTTCTGGAGACGCAGACCCTGCCGCCTATGTGCATCCCGGGGGCTGGGAAGGTGGGCAGTGGGAGGGAAAGGGGGGCCAGCCGTGCGCCACTCCCAGGTGGGAAGACGGGAGGAGAGACACCGCCTGGGGGCGGGCAGGCCGGGGCTGGGGCCACGCGCAGCGGAGTCAGGGCTCAGGGGGTCCGTCCTCAGCGGAGTCAGGGCTTAGGGGTCCGTCCTCAGCCCGCCCTCACCCAGGCCGGAGAGATGGCCGCTGCCCCCCAGGCTCTCGGGGCCGGCACCTCCCTCCCCGTGAGCGTGGAGCCTGCCTTTACCCTTGGCCTGGAGAAACCTCCAGCCTGGTCTCCGTGTTCCTCGGGAGATGCTGTCACGTTGCGTCTGGTCGCTGTGGCGGCTGCGGACCGAGGAAAGGACCCCCCTACCCCCGGTCGTCTTTAGCCATCCCGAGGCTGAGGGGCCGCCCACTGCTGGGGACGCTGCCCCCCAGGCCCCGTCATCCCTGCTGCAGCCGGCTCCAGGAGAGGCAGAGAGTGGGGGGAGGCAGAGGGCGGGGAGCTGCTTCCAAGGGGGAGCACTCGCGGAGGATCCAGTGGGCCCGGCCCGTGGTGGGCTGGGGGGTTAGCTGTGGAGACGCATGAGAGTCGGGGGTCCCCAGGCCCTGAGCCGGTGGAGTCTCCCGCGCACAAGTCCCCCTTCTCCCCCCATTCGCAGACGCTTTTGTGAATAAGGAAGTGAGGGTTACTTACACATCTTTCCCAAACTCAGTACCCCCCCACACCCCGTCCCCTGCAGGTCGAGCGCCCCGGACCGCGGGCCACCAGTGCCCGCCCTGTCCCAGGGCTGAGGGCACGCCCACCGGCCTGGTCTCTGGGAGGGTGGCCTCGAGCGTCGGGAGCGTGGACATGGCCGGATGGCAGGGGCTGCCGCGGGGAGTCCACGCCCTGGGAAGCCTGGGGAAGCTGCGGTCAGCATGGGGCAGGACCACGCGAGCCAGGGACCCGGGCCCAGGGCCGCACACGGCGCCGGCAGGGACAGCGCCCGCTCCCGGGAGGCCGGGTGCCCCAGCCTTGGCGAGAGAGTGCGTTTTCGGCGGGTGTTTCCTGATGACTCGCTGCTCTAGGTCACTTCCAACCCCCCCGCCCCGGCTGGCGGGCCCGTGGTGGACGGCCACTCTGGGTCCCGGGCAGATCCAAAGTACGTAAGCCACGGGGTTGGGTTTTCAGCCTTAGGTCGAGGAGGGGTGGGAAGAAGCCCCTTCTCGGGCCATCTGGGGAGAGTCGCGGCGTGCGGGGGACAGGGGGCCGACCGGGCCCTCGGGGGGCTGGGGGTGTGGGGCCCACACTGCCCGCCCCAAGCTCCGTCTCGCTTTCAGCGGGAGGTGAAGCGGTCGTGACGGCGGGCACACAGAAGCTGGCTGGGAGAGGGCGAGGCGGGCGGGAGAGGGGCTCGAGAGGACCCTTTCCTCCAGAGCGGGGCGCTGGGGGTGACAGGGCCCCCCCAAGAGTCCTCGCTGAGCCTGGCGGCCTGGGGGCTCCGCCTGCTGTTTGGGGGGTGCCCTGGGCCTTCGGGGAGGGCAGAGGTCCCAGAAGCCTGGGGTGTGGGGTGTTGGGACTGGTCAGTGCAGGGGACCCCCCGCCCTGGGCCCCTGGGCGAGGTCACCTGAGGGTCGGCCCCGAACTGGGTGCCCGGAGCTCCGTCTGCTCAGAGGGACGTGAAGCCGGTGCCCGGGGTGGGGGCGCGGGGTCAGGCAGGGCCGAGGAAGGGCCGTCCTGGGGGAGGCCTTGGCTCAGGGTCCCCGGGAAAGGTGTTAGGTCTCAAAGGCACTGCTGCGGCTGGGTGCTCCAGGGCAGAGTCTCCTGGCCTTGGTGGGGCATGGGCGGGGTGCTGTGGGCAGGGTGGGGGTTGTGGGCAGGGTGGGGGGGGTGGGCAGCAGGGGGTGTGTGGGCAGGGTGGGGGGTGGGCAGCGGGGGGTGTGGGCAGGGTGGGGGTTGTGGGCAGCGGGGGGCTTGTGGGCAGGGTGGGGGGCACGGGCAGGGTGCTGTGGGCAGGGTGGGGGGGTGTGGGCAGGGTGGGGGGCGTGGGCAGGGTGCTGTGGGCAGTGGGGGGGACGCTGAGGGAGGCTGGCTTTGCCCGGGGGCAGGTGCCGGGAGGGCGGCCTGTCCCCGTCCTGTCCAGGGTTCCTGGCGTCTGGGCATGCAGGGGTCATCTCAGAAGGTGCTGTCGTGTCTGGAAGCAGCAGAGAGTCTGGTTCTGCTGCAGTGATGTCTGCCAGGCTCCCACCCCCAGCTGGAGCTGGGGCAGGAGGGAGCCGAGGCCTGCCCTCGCCCTGAGGGCGCTTCCAGGGAAGCCCCGTGGCCAGCATGTCCCTGCCTTTGGCACAAGCGGCACCTCCCCGGGGGGGAGGCGTGCACTTTCTGCCCTCTGGCCCCTGGGGGTCCCTGCCAGGGAGCCCACACTGAGCCGCCCCCTGGGGAACCGTGGGAGGGACGCTGCTGGGGTGGGCCTGCCCTTAACCGGGCCCAGCAGGTCCCCGCTGCCCGGCCGAGCCGTCTCTCGGGCAGTGTCAGCCGGGGTGTCCCCACCCTGGCCTCCCCCACCCCTGTGAGGTGGCCTGTCTCCTCCAGGGTCAGATCCCTGGCCCGCCCCGCCACACCCCTGGGGCAGCTCCCCGACACACACCCTACTCCCATCTCTGCAGCGCTGCCCTTCCCTGGTACCCCCACCAGGACACAAGCCGCCGGGTGCTCTTCCCTGGTACCCCTACCAGAATACAAGCCGCCTGGTGCTCTTCCCTGGTTCCCCTACCAGAATACAAGCCGCCGGGTGCTCTTCCCTGGTACCCTCACCAGAATACGAGCTGCTGGGTGCTCTTCCCTGGTTCCCCCACCAGAACACAAGCTCCCAGGTGCTCTTCCCCAGTTCCCCTACCGGAATACAAGCTCCTGGGTGCTCTTCCCTGGTTCCCCCACTAGAACACAAGCTCCCAGGTGCTCTTCCTTGGTTCCCCCACCAGAACACAAGCCCCCAGGTTCACAGACTCACCCCCGTGTCCCCGAGCCCAGAGCCGAGCCTGACACCCAGCTCAGGCCCCCGATGGCACCACAATGGTCAGACAAGTCCAGGTGGGGATGGTCGCCCATCGGGAGGGCCTCAGGCTGTGGTCTGATGAAGCGGGCTGAGGGGGTCAGGGCGGAGCAGTTCTCTTGAGACAGCGTCCGTGCCGAACAAGGCCAAGGGAGCAGCACTGCCCGCCGCCTCCTCCTCGTCCCAGCAGGGAGGGGCTCAGCCTGGGTGTACCCTTCTGCATGCTGGGGGCTGGGTGGCCGCTGGACCACGGAGGGGGCCTGAGACCCCAGGCTGCGAGCAGTACCCTCCACCCGGGTCGGCTGCCTCCCTCCTCTGTCCTTTCCCTTGAGGGGAAGCCCCCGTTTGGAGCCCGTCGCTCCCTCCCCTGGCCTTGCTGACCCCACTGTCCAGTGGGAGAGGGCCCGTGGCCGCCCGGCAGTCCCGGGCTGGCAGCTACAACCCCACTGGTCTTGTTCCTTCTGCCGGAGTTGCGATGTGGGCTTTCTGTTAGAAGCAGGGACAACAAGAGGCCAGTTTTACAGCAGATATGTCTCGGTGAGAAGGCAGGCAGCTTAGCGAAAACGGGGCTGCATACAAAGAGAACAGGTGGCCACCAGCTGTGCCAGCGCCGGGGCTCCTGGGGGTCTGAGGGCCCCCACCCCACAGGCAGCCCCAGCGGCGTTGCCCGTTCCCCAGACCTGAGTCCTACACCTGGGGTGCCGTGCCCAGCTCCGGGCACCCCATGAGGCTGACATGGTAGCCGTGCTTGCGGGACGGCGGTGAAGGCCATGCCCTGCGGGCCCCAGACACCGAGGGTGCAGCCAGGCCCTCCCTCGGACCCCAGCGCGCTGGCTTTCCAGGGACACAGCGAGTCCTGAGTTCGAGGACGCGAGCAGACCACCCCACGTGTCTGCGGGCCTGGGCCGGCCGGGCAGAGCCGTGAGCCCTGAGGTCAAAGCCCCGTCCTGGGGCCACAGCTCGTGCTCAGCGGGTGGAGGTGGGGCCCCCGGTGGTGGGAGGGGGGGCGGTCAGAACCATAGGCAGAGGGCACAGGCCTGTTGGGGGCCGCGGACGGGTCCAGGCCGAGCTCCGACAGACCCAGCAAGGGCGCACGGGGACCCGGTGCTCAGGCACAAGTGTCCGCCTGGTGCGGGATGCGGGACCGCAGCTGACTGCCTGCACGGGTGGGCGGAGACCGTCCTTCCTGGGGTGGGGGGGGTGAGCAGGGACGGTGGCCCAGGAGGTTGGGGCCGGGGGCCCCGGTCTGAGAGACGATCCCGGCCCGAAGGCAAGTGGCAGAGGTGTGTGGCCAGGCCCTGGGCGCTGGGGCTCAGGCTGCTGGCCCAGGCGCAGCTGCAGGGGGCTGGGGGGAGCAGCCCCCACCACGCTCCCCCAGGGGCCCTGACCCTGGGGGCCAGGTGCACGCTGGCTAGGGCGTCAGGCTGGCGGCCCGGCGCTGGGGTGGTCTTGCCTGACCGCGCCGGCCCTGGGGTTTGGGCTGCCCTCCGCCCTGGGGTCCTCCCCTGACGCCCCGCACGGCTGGCCAACACGAGCGACCTCTGCTTGGACCCCACACTCCGCCTCCAGCTCAGCCCTGCCTGGGATCCCAGGGCTCAGCATGGAGCAGGCTTTCCTGGGGGAGGGCCTGCCCTGTCTCAACTCTGCCTCCCTCCGAGGAAGCAGGGGCTGGGCGAGGCCGCCCCGCCCGCTGGGTCCAGGGCTCCTCGGCCCCTAAGCCGATAAGCCATCTTCCGTCCCAGAGACCCTCTGGCTTAGGCCGGCTTGGGCACGACACCTTGGATGACCTTGGCCCTGGGCTCCCTGCCGGCGCCAGGGGTGGCGACCACGGGGGGCAGCTGGGCACGCAGTTGGGGGCTGCGGTCCCAAGCTGTGCTCCAGCTCTTGACGCGGCCACGGGGAGGGCGGCAGCAGACCCAGGAGTCTCGGGGCTGGAGGCCCGGGCCAGGCCCCGGGGGGCATCCAGGGTGCAGCGCAGCAGACGTGCAGGGCCCCACTGAGCCCAAGACCCCTGCCCTGGCCCCAGGCTGGCACCGTGCTCTGTGACTTGAGGCCTGGGAGGGCCGTGTCTTGGGAAGTGGCCAGGGCGGGGGCTGGAGGTCTGGACAGGAAGGCTCCGAGGGGAAGCGTCCCTCTCACGGCTGTGTCCCTGCGGTCCGTCCGTGTCGTGGCCACGTCACGGGCGTCGTGTCCCCACGGTCCATCCATGTCATGGCTGCGTCACGGGCGTCGTGTCCCCGCGGCTCACCCGTGTCATGGCCGCGTCACGGGCGTCATGTCCCCGCGGTCTGTCCGTGTCGTGGCCGCGTCACGGGCGTCTGCTCTTCTGAGGCTGAATCACATTCCCCGGCCCGTGTGCCCCTCCGTCCTGTCAGTGGCCGCTGGGCTGCTTCCGCCTCTTGGCCATTGATGGATAACACTGTTGTGAACACGGGTGAACAAGTATCTCGCTGAGACCCGGCTGCCCGTCCTTTTGGGTCTACACCCAGAAGTGGACTCACCAGCTCGTGGAGTAGATCTGTTTTTAGTCTCTCAAGGCCCCTCTGGGCTGTTTCCCACGGCAGCCGCACCAGTTGACTTTCCCAGCAGCAGTCCACAAGGATTTCACTTTGTTCACATAGTAACTCTCCTTACAGCTTGTGAGGGGGTATCTTAGTGTGGTTTTGGCTTATGTTTCTCTAATAATTAGCGATTCTGAGCATCTTTTCACGCGCTTTTGGCCATTCACATATCTTTAGATAAATGTCCACGCGAGTCCTTTGCCCAGTTTTGAATCAGCTTGTGTTCTGTTGTCGAATTTTAGGAGTTCTGTGTATGTTCTCAATGCTGAGTCCTTAGTAGGTACGAAGTTTGCGGATGTTTTCTGCCATTCTGTGGCTTGCCTCTTGACCTGCTGATGCCGTCTTTTGATGCACAAACTTTTTAAATTTTGATGAAATCCAGTTTGTTCTTCTGTTGCCTGTACGTTTGGTGTTATGTCCCAGAAATGGATGCCAGGCCCAGTGTCAGGCAGCTTTTGCTGTGCTTTTTGCTGAGAGTTCTATAGTTTTAGGTCTTTGGTCTTTTTTAAGTTAATTTTTGTATGTGGGGTTTGGCAGGGGTCTCAACCTGGAAGGAGAGACCTGAGAAAGGGCCGGCGTGGTGGTGGGGGGAGCCCACTGCGGGCGCACGGGGGCCTGAGGGGGCCCATGAGGGAGCAGGTGGGTTGAGGGTGGGCCCTCCGGGGAGGCGCTGTGCGCATCACCGTGCGGACTCAGCATCGGTGCCGTCTATCCGGACGCCGCCCTGCACGCAGAGAGGGCACGGGCCCACTGGACCCCGGGCCACGTCCCCTGCCTGGGCTGGCCTGTGTCCCGAGGGGTGTGGGGTTCACCTCGGGGGTCTGCTTGCCTCTGGTGGCCCCGGACAGCGGGAGGGACCTGCTCTCCTGGGTAACCTTTGTCCCTGTCGCCGACCAGCTGAGGGAGTTGGTCACTTGGGCCTGCATGTGAGACTTTATGGCCCAAAATTGAGACAATCAGAACTGGCAACACCAGGCACCCCGAGTGTGGCTGGCATTACCTTCAGGAGGCTGGGCCCCCGCGAGCCCTGGGCGGCTGCTTGGCTGGAGCCAGACATGCAGAGCTGCTGGCCAAAGGCCTGGCGGGGTCAGGCACTGGGCCCCCACCCCACACACCCACCCGGCCCCCGCCAAGTTCCAGGCCTGGACTCCAGTCTGTAGACCTTTCTTAGGACTCAGCTTGTGGACGGGAGTGGAGGAAGCCTGGTGAAAGGCACAAGTCCCTTGAACTGTCACAACCTAGAGCTCACTGCTGCTCAGAGTGACTTCACAGACCCCTTGCTCACATGTGCATGCACATGTGTGTGCTGCGGGCACACGCATGTGGTTGCTGCCCGCATCGTGTACACATTGACCTCAGCACTCGCCCTGCGCGGCCCGCTGTGTGCCTGGCGGGGATCAATCTGGGGTCTCTGTTCTAAGCCAAATGGCCAGCCTCGCTGGGGCCGCGGCACTGACTGGCCCGTGGTTCAGTCCACTGCCCTCAGCAGAGGCGTCTCTGGGGCGTCTCCGGGTGCGCCGCGGTCTGCGGGGTGAGCTCCAGGGAGGGGAGGGCTCTGGTTTCTCATCCCCGCTCCCAGGCCCGTCCAGGGCTCCCCGCCCCGCTGGCCTGTGGTGGGAGGAGGCTCACGCTGTTCTCTCGTTGGCAGGTGAAGGGCGGATGACCGAGGCCTCCGGCGCTGCAGGGAGAGCCCTGGACGTCAGCGCACCTGGGAGCCCACGCCGCCCTGCGGTCGCGCACCTGGGAGCCGCGCCCCAGCCAGCAGCAGCCGCGCCGGCCTCCCGCCACCCGGAGGACAGGGAATGACCGTGGTGGCCCCGTGGGCCGGGGGGGTGGCGGAGTGTCCCTGAGGGGGTGCTGGGCCGCCTCCCGCGGCGGAAGCGCCATGCCAGCTGGAGCGGGGGCGCCAGGGCAGGGGCTGCAGCGGGCCACGGCCTCGCGCCCCCAGGCACGCTGAGCGCCGCCGCCCGGCACCGGCTCCTTCCGCCGGGGCGCGCGTGCGCGTGCGTGCGCCCGGCCCGAGCCTCTCGTCTCAGCATCGTCGTTCGTCGTCGTCATCCGAGCTCCCCCCGCGGCTGGTGGGCCCCTGGTGCTGCCCGGCCGGACCATGGGATGCCGGCAAAGCTCAGAGGAGAAAGAGGCGGCCCGGCGGTCGCGGCGCATCGACCGCCACTTGCGCTCGGAGAGCCAGCGGCAGCGGCGCGAGATCAAGCTGCTCCTGCTGGGCACCAGCAACTCGGGCAAGAGCACCGTGGTGAAGCAGATGAAGATCCTGCACAGCGGCGGCTTCAACCTGGAGGCCTGCCGCGAGTACAAGCCGCTCATCGTCTACAACGCCATCGACTCGCTCACGCGCATCGTGCGCGCCCTGGCCGCGCTCAAGATCGACTTCCACAACCTGGCCCGCGCCTACGATGCCGTGCAGCTGTTCGCGCTCACGGGCCCGGCCGAGAGCAAGGGCGAGATCACGCCCGAGCTGCTGGGCGTCATGCGGCGGCTGTGGGCCGACCCCGGCGCGCAGGCCTGCTTCGGCCGCTCCAGCGAGTACCACCTGGAGGACAACGCAGCCTACTACCTGAACGACCTGGAGCGCATCGCCGCCCCCGACTACGTGCCCACCGTGGAGGACATCCTGCGCTCCCGGGACATGACCACGGGCATCGTGGAGAACAAGTTCACTTTCAAGGAGCTCACCTTCAAGATGGTGGACGTGGGCGGCCAGCGGTCGGAGCGCAAAAAGTGGATCCACTGCTTCGAGGGCGTCACCGCCATCATCTTCTGCGTGGAGCTCAGCGGCTACGACCTGAAGCTCTACGAGGACAACCAGACGGTGAGTGCGTGGCGGGCTCCTCCTCGCCGCTGCAAGCGCCGGCCCCCGGGAAGGTGAGGCCCCTGGGGCGAGGTGGCAGCCGCTGCCGTCATTCAAGGGGAGCCTGGGCGGCTGCTGGCCCCAGCGAGGACCTCAGGGTCGCGCCTGCCGTCAGGACGTCCGCCTAGAGCGCAGCTCTCGGTCGCCGCTCCAGTCCAGTACCGCCGGCCCACTCTGACGAAGTAACCACCGTACCCGCAGCCCCGGGCAGGGAGACTGCCCCAGGCCACGGCGCCCTCAGAGCCCGTGGACCTCCCGGGGCGGGGAGGAAGGGGGGCTGACACCCTGAGAGGCTTCGCAGCAGGTGTGTGGGGAGGGGACCCGGCAGCGGGGCGGAGACTGGCTGCTCGGCAGGACTGGGGGCGCGGGCGGCCAGTCGCGGGTCCCTGCGGCGGTTCTGTAAGCACAGCGGCTCCCCCCATCCGAGCACCGGGCTTGGCCCTGGGAACCTGGGCCCCACGACCTGACCCCCTGAGCATCCGTCAGCCACGAGGTGAAGGACCTCCTCTGAGGTTTCGTCCCTGGGGTCGGGGACGGGCTGGGAATTCTTTCAGGCCCTCCTGCCAGGCTGAGGACCACCCTGTGGGCTGGGGGCTCAGCCTTGAGCCATGTGGGCCAGTATTGGAGGTTGCTGAGGGACAGCTGGGCTTGGGAGGCTTGACACTTGACTCTGGGGCTTGATGGTAGCTGCTGGGCAGGCTGGGAGGCAGGCCTCCGGCAAGGAGGCTGGGCAGTGGCCAGCAGGCCCAGCTAGGCAGGCGGCCCCGGCACCGGGAGCCACAGTGCTGGAGGCCGCTCAGCTGCAAGGGTGGTGTGGCTGGGCTGCCCCCCAGCATCGGATCTGAGACAGGCAGGACCCCTGGAGGGTCTGAGTCAGGCAGGAGCCCTGAGCAGAGACCTGGAGTCGGCCCTGAAGAGGTTTCCGATTTCAGCGTGGGGGGCCCGGCCAGCCCGCAGCCCCCGGGGCCAGCCCATCTCCCTCCCAAAGCTGTGCCCGCCTCTGCCCGCCCCCGCTGCTGGGTCCTGCATGTGATCCTGGGCAGCGGCGGGGTGGGGCCTTGCCGAGCACGGCCGAGGGTGTGGGGCCACCTGGCCTTCAAGGTGAAGTGGGCTGCCCAGACGGGTGTGTGCCCACCCGGGCTCCGCCCCCCGGCTCTCTGGCACCGGCTTGTTTCTGCTCCCCCCGGGCTGACTGGTGGTGGCCCTGGGCCCTGAGGCCTTCTGGAGGCCCGATCTCCGGGCCGCCTCCTGTGTCGTCTCCAGGACAGGAGGCCAGGCGGGGTGAATTCCCTCGGTGCCGGGCGGGGTGCCCAGGCTGTCGGCCGGCATGTCCTGCCGCGGAGCTTGTGCCCGCAGGAGTGCTGGGTCAAGAGGGGCGTGGGGGTCCGGGCCCCGGGGCGTCCTGTGTTGCACGGAGGAACGCGGCCGCCCTGTCCTCTGCACCCCACCCTGTCCAGCAGGTCTCAGCTCCAGCGTCACCCCCGCCCGGCAGGCGCCCACACGTTGCCACTCTGTACACCAGGGCCCCGTCATGTGTGGACAAGTGGCAGCCAGGCTGAGCCCAGTGGACAGTCAGGTGGACAGGCGGCTTCTCTGAGGCCCGTGGGTCATCCCAGAGGCTCTGGGGCCATCGCAGTATTTCCTGGAGCGAGAGCCCCCCCAGCCTGCCCCCGCCTGGGCGCGGCAGGCCTGGGGAGGTGACTGTTCGCCAGAAAAGGAGATTCTCAATGAGAAACTCACGCAGGGCTGGAAATTCACTGGATTCCAAGTGGTTCTGACCTTTCATGCTCCAGCAGCAGTATCTCTGGAAAACAAACACTGCCGGGTGGAGACAATGCCGCCCGTGAGTCCCGCCGCCGCTGGCCACAAGGGGGGCTGTCCGCCTTCGTCTCCAAGGGCCCTGGTGGAGGCTGGCCCTGAGAAACCAGAGGGGCCGGGACCCAGTGCCAGGCTCCAGACGCGGCCCCGCAGAGCCCCCCCCGCCCCCGCTTGGCGTCTGCAGCCTCGTCTCCCCCCGCCAGGACCCGCTCCCGCCCGCCGGCTTTTGCGTCAGCGTGTTGCCAAGGGTGACGTCAAGACCGCTGGGCTCGGGGCGTGTGCAGGGCAGCCCCTGGGCAGGAATGGATTCCGGGGTGTCTGTGGACCATGGCAGCCTGCGGAGCGCAGAAGTCGTGCCCAGCCTCGGCCATGATGCCGGGCCCTCATCCCAGAAGATTTCACGGGTCCTGAGTCGGCCTGGGCCCCATCCCCCGTGAGGTCCTGCAGCACCAGGAGGCCGTCCCTGTCCCCGTGCAGGGTTGCAGGCACCGGGGGCCGTCCCTGTCCCCGTGCGGGGCTGCAGGCACCGGGGGCCTTCCCTGTCCCCGTGGGGGGCTGCAGGCACCGGGGGCCTTCCCTGTCCCCTGTGAGGTCCTGCAGGCACCGGGGGCCTTCCCTGTCCCCGTGGGGGGCTGCAGGCACCGGGGGCCTTCCCCGTCCCCTTTGAGGTCCTGCAGGCACCGGGGGCCTTCCCTGTCCCCGTGGGGGGCTGCAGGCACCGGGGGCCTTCCCCGTCCCCTTTGAGGTCCTGCAGGCACCAGGGGCCTTCCCTGTCCCCGTGCGGGGCTGCAGGCACTGGGGGCCTTTCCCGTCCCCCGTGAGGTCCTGCAGGCACCAGGCGGCCATCCCTGTGCCCCGTCAGGTCCTGCAGGCACTGGGGGCCTTCCCTGTCCCTGTGTGGGACTGCCAGAGCTCAGCCCAGGGGTCGCCCATGGACGCCGTGGGCTGGCGCTGGTGCCTGGGTCCCTGTCTCGGCATGAGGACAGCTGCGAGGCCGATCCCACTGGCCCAGCCTGGCCGCCCCGCCCCACCCGCCCTCTGTGGAGCCCCCGCAGCCTGGCTGCCGGCCTCTGCCTGGGTGGAAAAGATGAGCTCAGCTGTGGCCCCCGTGGGTGCACACCTGCCCGGACAGCCCCCAGGGTGCCCCCTTGAGCGCCCTGCGGGCGGGACCCCAGCACCCTGCGGTCAGCCTGCTCCGGCCTTGGCCCGTGGACCCGCTGATGGACATGGGGCCTCTGCACGGCGGGGCCGCCAGAAGGGGCGGCCGAGGTGGCTGCGAGGTGTCGGTTCTCACGGTAGCACCCTCGGTGGCTGGCCGTGCTGTGGACTGTGGAGCGCTCAGCAGGCCTGCTGTATACCTGCTGTGCGCCTGCTGTGCGCCTGCTGTGTGCCTGCTGTATACCTGCTGTGTGCCTGCTGTATACCTGCTGTGTGCCTGCTGTATGCCTGCTGTATACCTGCTGTGCGCCTGCTGTGCGCCTGCTGTGCGCCTGCTGTGCACCTGCTGTATGCCTGCTGTGCGCCTGCTGTGCGCCTGCTGTATACCTGCTGTGCGCCTGCTGTATGCCTGCTGTGCGCCTGCTGTATGCCTGCTGTGCACCTGCTGTATGCCTGCTGTATACCTGCTGTGCGCCTGCTGTATACCTGCTGTATGCCTGCTGTGTGCCTGCTGTATACCTGCTGTGCGCCTGCTGTGCGCCTGCTGTGCGCCTGCTGTATGCCTGCTGTGCGCCTGCTGTATGCCTGCTGTGCGCCTGCTGTGCGCCTGCTGTATACCTGCTGTGTGCCTGCTGTATACCTGCTGTGTGCCTGCTGTATGCCTGCTGAGCGCCTGCTGTGCGCCTGCTGTGTGCCTGCTGTATGCCTGCTGTATACCTGCTGTGCGCCTGCTGTGCGCCTGCTGTATACCTGCTGTGCGCCTGCTGTATGCCTGCTGTGCACCTTCTGTGGGTACGAGGCCCAGGTGGGGCCAGAGGCCATGGTGAGCCTGAATATCCAGGGTTCAGGAGCTGAGGTGGGGGCACTCACCCCAGCACAGCTGAAAGTCATGTCTGCAGACCCTCTTGCTGCCTAGGGACTCTGCCCCTTCTCTGGGACCTGGCAGGCACATCTCCCAGGGGTGATTGCACTTCCTCACAGGGCTAGTTGCAGGAAGCCTGGTGTTCCCGCCACTCTCCAGCAGTCGCTGGTCAGCCGTGTTGTCTGTGTTGAGGTCTCGGGTGGGGACACGGGGACATGCTTTTTAGGGGTCAGTGTGTGCCCAGCAGCCCCTCCTGGTCCTGGGGAGCCCCTCCCTACCCCCAGACGGTCGGCAGGGCCTGGCACACAGTGGCACGCCGCAGACGTGGCCAGGGTCGGGAAGAGCCAATGGCTGGGGCCCTGGCTTCTAGGGCACAGCTGAGAGGGAGCCCCTGCAGGTGCTGCTAGGGGGGCCCTCCAGGCTGTCCTACAGGTCCTGTGACCTGCCACCCGAACGCCACGCTTTGTCCTTCAGCCACAAAAGGGTGCACGTTTCAGTGCTGTGAGAGGATCATCGTCACAAAACAGCGCTGTCCGTGAGTGTCGCAAACCAGCCATCACCTGCTGGTGACAGAGCCGGAGGGTGCGGTTGGAAGGGGGAGACGCCAGGCGTGGGCGACACCCAGCTTAGATTGGAAGGGGCTTGACACAGCCTCCAGGGCCCTTCCCAGGCAGCTCCGTGGATGGGGAGGCCAAGGCCGAGGTCACCATCGTGGGCCCAGGGCTGGGAGCCAGGGTGTGGACAGTGCGCGGGCCTGGGGGGGCTTGAGCGGCCACTGGGGTTGGTGCCGCCCCAGTAGCACGCCGCTCAGAAGCAGGACCCCCAGGGAGCCCCAGCAGAGCACGCACCCCCCCCCGCCTCCTGTCCCCTACCCGGCTGCGGTCACATTCGGAGGCCACCCGCCTCCCTCCCGGCTGCAGTCTCCCTGCAGCTCCTTCCGGTTTCACAGGGTGCCGGGGCCACACGCAGTCTTGACCTCTGCACACCACGTTGACCTGGGGACTGTAGAGATCCCCTGGACGGGAGCCTGAGGTGAAGGCAGCCCCAGGGGGCTGGGTGCCTGGCAGGGCCGTGACGGCACCTCCCGCCCCAGCTGCAGTAGGCACAGGGCTCAGCTGGCCATGCTGTCCCTCCCCGCAGACGTCCCTGGCACGCACGGCCCGGCCCTGTCTCTCTGTGGCCCGTCACCCCTCCCAAGGAGGCCCACGGGGCCGGATGCGCGCTCGCGGCCCGAAGCCGCTGCCGGCGCTCGTGGGCACTGGCTGCCTCCGCCCGGGCACCTCCGGCCCTGGCACCGCCTGGGGCCCCTGCTCCTCCACCCAGCCCTCATCCCAGCCCCCCTCAGCGGCGGAGGGCATCTGGTCCTCCCCTCGCGGGCCCTGGGCTTCGCGTGGGGGCGGGGGAGGGCAGGTGGAGAGGCAGCACCCGCGGCGACCCTCCCCTGGCAGGTCAGCCTCCCTGGCGCCTGCGGGCAGCCCTCGATGGGCACGTGCCCGCTGACATTTCAGTCCCGGAGCGGCCCGCCCTGCCCTGCCTCTCCAGACGCTGAGCACAAGGCCCTGCGCCCCCTGCCCCGTCACGCCCGCCGCTCCCAGGGCTCTTGCCTTCTTCTCCCTTGGCCAGAGTCAGCTGCCAGCGGTCAGCCGGAGGGAAGGACGGACCTTCCCACAGCCCCACTCCTCACTGTGGGTCCTTGTGGGTGTGCCCCTCCATGGTGGCCGCCTCCTGCCATGACCCTGGAGGCCCCCCCAGGCCATCAGTGGACACAGTGGGGCAGCCGGGACACCCCACCCCCACCCCCCAACCCCGTCGCTCTGCCTTCACTGCGTGACCCGGTGGACTCTGCTGGGGGGTGTCCACGTGTTCCCGGATCTGAGGCTGGGGTCCTCCGCCTCAAAGACAGATCAGGGTCAGCCTCTTGCCAGGTCTTGGGCTCTGTAGGCAGGGCTGCCACCGCCACCCCCCCCACGCTGCACCCCCATCCCTGTGAGGCCCGCGGCGGCTGGTGGACATCACGTTAGCAGCCTGAGATCAGCCAGGTGAGAGCGGTGACACGGCGGACATCGGCAGATGCTACGGCCACCCCCCCCCCAGGTGGACGTTAAAGGGCCCCCAGCTGCCTCTAGGCGGTGCTGACCCCGTGTCCCTGCCTGGCAGGCTTACTCTTGAGTGAATAACGGCACTCGCCGCTGGCCTCCTTGTAGAGCCGCCCCGCAACCCCTTGGCGCCCCCCTGCTCTGGGCCTGCGGCCACGCACGTCATTTCTGCCCACGTTCGCCCCGCTGGGGGACGGGCCTTTGCCAGAACTGTTCACGCTCTCCGTGGCTGGGGAGTTGATGCTCTGTGCAGAGGGGCCGCCGGGAGCCACGGGCGCTGCTGCGTCCGTCAGCGTGTTAGCGGCCGGCCCCGGGATCTCCCCAGGACAAGACCCCCTTCCTTCTCCGAGGTCACGCAGGGACCGCATGGCGCAGCCCCTGGAGGCTGAGACTGGTTTTGTTAGGGCCCGGCCGGGAGGCAGCCCCAAGCAGCAGCCTGGGGGCCATCCTGCCCCAGAGACCAGTGTGCGGGCAGAAGGGCCCCGACACTGGGGGTAGGCCTCGGGGCGAAGCTGGGGATGCTGGCCCGGGCTCCACCTTGCCAAGCTCGCTGGGGTCACGGGGTGGCTGGGGATAGCCCCTTGAGGCAGGACTGAGGGGTTTGGGGACCCCCCCCGGGTGAGTCCAGCCACCTGGCCTCTGCAGCCCCCAGCTCTGTCCATATGCGCCCCCAGCGCATCTGTGCTCAGCGGGACCCCAGGGCAGAGGGTCCTCCCAGCTCGCAGCCACCAGGCCCCGGGGTAATTAATCTCCCGAGCGCGTTAGCCCTGCTTCTCACACACACTCATCAGAGCGGCCCCAGATCTTAAGACGCAGGTTATTGTTTTAAGGGGTTTCTGTAACCAGAGACGTGCAAGACAGCTCCTCTGCTTACCAAAAACGGGCTCCAGGGAGCAGGCTGAGAGCTCCGGGGCTGCTCGGGGGCCTTGGTGCTGACAGAACACCCACAGGCCCCGCCAGCTCTGACAGCCCAGTGTTTGGGTTAAGATCTGAATACGGTCAGCAACAGGGAGGGAGCCCCCCGATGGAGCAGGTGCCCCGCCCCGTTGTCCGCACCTGGCTCCCCACTGGACTTGGGTCCTCGATCCAGAGACCAGCTCAGCTCAGCAGGCCCCGGGGGCCTGGGCTGCAGCACAGCCCTCCCCGCCCCCCGCCGCCTCCCCCGTTGGGGCCTCTTGTCTCAGGCACTGGCTCTGACGTCACGAACAAAAACCAGTCACCCAGCGGTCCCGGGCTCGCGCCCCGAGGTTCCCGCTGAGGCTCGCCCAGGCCGCGGCCCCGCACATCTCTGCTGCCCTCCAGGGACCCCGGCGGCGGTCCTGACCGAGGCGGCCCAGGCCTCGCATGGCCAGTCCTGCGTTCCCCAGAAGCCATGACCTCCAGGCCTGTGTCTCAGGCTCCGGGAAACCTGGCCTGTGGCCAGCGACCAGCTGCTGAGGACGGAAGAGATGGGCACAGTGACCCAGGCAGCCCGCGCTTCGTGCACGGCCGCCCCCTCCAGCTCACCCGCCGGAGGACAGGGCCCCGGGAGGCAGGAGGGCAGGCCTCGGCCACACGCGGGTCCAGCCTTCCAGGGACAGGACCCAGTTTTGACGTCGGCCGTTCCCGGTGTCCGCGGGCCCGGGGCTCTGGGGCTGGCGCTCGGACAGAGGGCAACACCAGGCAGTGCACTGTAGACCCTGCGTGGCCGCCGCGGCCTCCCCGGCCCGGCCTGCTGGCTGCGAAGGCTGTGGGAACCTCAGGACGCCTCCTTTCCTCTCTCACACTGGACACTCGGGTGGCTGGGCCCCCACGTAGCACGAAGCGCCCCCAAGGCCAAGGCCAGCCCATCCCAGCGTGACCGAGCTGACCCAGGGAGCCTGCTGGTGGCCATCCTGCCCCCTGACCCCCGCAGTCCGGCTCAGACCTGCCAGGGTCAGGCTGCAAGTGCCCCTCGGTATCGCGGCGCCAAGGCCGGGGCCACCCCGGCGGGGATGAGGCAGTGCCGGGCTGCGTGGCCGCTGGGCGCTCCCCTGACGCCCAGGCCTAGCAGACTGGGCGCTCTGCTGGACAGCTGGGAGCCCGTGGGGGCTCAGAGCCTGGGCCCCATTGAGGCCAGCACCCTCCCTCTCTGGGCCTGACTCTGGGTGTGGCGGGGATCAGGATACGGGGGCTCTGTGCCCGTCAGAGCAAGTGCTCCACGCGTGGCCTTGGGACTCTGGGAGTCGATCCTAACTCATTCCCCGCCTGCGCCCCTGAAGTTACAGGCCGCCCCCTGTCCCCGTCCCCCCTGCCCGGGGCTCTGCTGGCCACCCGTGGGCTCAGGAGCCGCGTTTCTGGCTGAGATCCCGTCGGTCTCTGAGGTTCAGTGAGAGCAGGGCACTGATGCATGTGTCTGGGGCGTGGGGGCCGGCTGGTCATGCCAACTCCTGGTGCACAGCTGGGCCAGGCGGGCAGGGCCCCAGCCAGGGCCCCCGCATTCGTCCTGAGAGCGGGGTGGCAGCCTGCCCGTGTAGCTGCGGCTGTCCCCGCCCGGCCCCTGAGGACGCGGGGCGCCCCCAGGCCAGCGTGGCCGTGGGGGGTTGAGCACGCCTGACCTGAGGCGCCCCGGTGGGACCCGGGCCGCGGTCCCTGGGAGGACCAGGGCGCCTTTGTGCAGACCTCTAAGTGCCCTGACGCAGATGGCTCGCCGAGCCTCCCCGTGAGGGACCGGGGACCTCCTGGGGAGGGGGCGCTGGGCAGGGCGGCGGGGGCGTCCGGCGAGCTGCCCCAGGCCGGGCTTCCGCTGCTCCTGGCACGTTTGGGGTGGCTTTCAGGCCATTAGGGCCTGAGCACAGCTTCCCTGCAGCCTGTTATCTTGTTTAAACAGCGCTGCTGTTTGAAGGGGTAGGCCTGGCCACGCGGTTACCACGAGCCTCACAATTGTCCCTGCGGGGCGGGCAGGGGATGGGCCTCCAGAACACAACACCCCCGCCCCCCACGAAGCCCCATCTGTCGATGGCCCCAGGGCTGTGGGGCCCAGCCCCGCCCCCCCGCCCGCCTGGGATGCAGGGAGCCACCCCCTGGGGTGGGGTGAGGTTGGGCCTTTTGCTGAGCCCCTTTCTGGTCCCTGGGGCTGGGGTCCGAGTGCCGTGAGTACGCGGGAGGTGAGGGTGAGACGCACCCCCCCACCCCTGAGTGTTAATCCCAGTGCCGCTCACTGATCCCCACTCTGACCCCTGACCCGAACCGGGGCTGCCTGTCTGCAGGGGGCGGCAGGCGCTGGGGGAAGGTCAGGGCCCTGACGGGGGGCACATGGAGTCGTGGAGTCGGGTCCTGGGACACAGCACCGACCCCGGGCAGGACCGCGCCCGTCCTTCTCAGCCCGGCGGGGCAAGGGGTCGAGGGCCAGGGCAGGAGAAGCGGCAGGCGGCCCCGCTGCCCCCATGCTGACCGTGGCTCCAGGCCATCCCCGCAGAGCAGCCCCTGGCAGCACGGGGCTCCCGCGCCCATCAGCCTCACTAACCCAGTCCTGGGTCCAGGGCAGCCGGCGCCCGGCCTCATGAGAGGAGGAAGTGGGCATCGCTGACTCGATTGGTCTGGATGTGACCCCAGTCACCCAGTTCTTTTCCCCGGCCGCCTGCCCTCTTCCCAAGGCCGCTGGGAGCAGGGTTTAGGGTGGGGGCCGGTGGGGACCGCGGGTGGCTCTGGCCATCAGAGGCTCTCCCTGGGGCCGAGCGGTCCTCAGCCCACGTGGTGTACACGGGGGACTCGGGAAGGAGTGAGGCCCAGAGCCTGTGGGGCGGCCATCCAGGCCGACATGGCCACAGGGCACCCTGCGGTCACCGCCCCTCCCCCGCCCCCAGGAGGCCCACCCACCAGCAGCAGGTCCCCAGAAGGACCACCCCCTTCCCTGCCCCATGCCCCCCGCCGGGGGCCGTGAGGTCTGCCGAACCCCGAACCCCCAGGGGCCCTCCCCCGCTGCAGCACGTAGCCGGCAGTGGGTGGTGCCGCCTGGCCCAGCCTGAGGGTCTGGGTCTGCGACGCTGTGGGCGGGGGCTGCCTCCCCAGTTGCCGTGGAAACGGCAGGACTGTGTTCAGCCGCACTGGTGGCACAGACTTGGTGGTGGGAAGGGCCCGCGGGGCCGTGGGCGTTCCCAGGCCCCCTGTGGGCAGCCCAGCCAGGACCATGCCTGCCCCCGTGTCTGTACAGGCGGTGGTCACTGCACGCTGGCGGGGGTGAGCCAGGCTCATGGGCCCTGCCCTCCCGGGGACTCGTCCATGTCCACCCCCACGATCCGCCTGGGAGCAGAGGTCTGAGTTGCCGCCCCAGGCCTCCAGCCTCTGCCTCTAGCCACCTCCTCCCTGTCCCCAGGGGGCCCTCCTGCCTGCGCCCCTCAGCCCGAGCGCTGTAGCCACAAGCCGGCCCTGCACCCCGCCCCTGACTCACGACAAGCTGGAGCCCAAAGGGAAAGGCACAGTGGAGGATGAGGACCTTTAGTGGATGCTGGGGGGGGGGGGATGGGTAGGGCGGACCCTGGGGCTTCATACCGCCGGGCAGCCTGCGATCCGGGCCTGGTCCCTTTCCCGTGGAGCCCAGGGCCAGGGGCGCCCCAAGTGCAGCCTCTGCCTGCCGCCCACCCCCCGCAGCCTCCCAGCAGGGCCCCCTGGCATCCCCAGGCTGTACTAGACTTTTCCGCAGCTTTGCACGAAGACGACACCGCCCTCTCTCAGCCACAGGCCGCAGCCCCCACTCGGGCGGCAAGCGTGTCTGCGCAGCTGCTGGGACCTCGGGACAGACGGGGTGTGAGGCTGGGGTCCACTCGCCCTGTCCTCAGCGGAGGAGACCCGCCCAGCTGGGCTCAGGGTGGGCCAGGGAGGTCCTGGGGGCTCCTCCCGCCCGGGGCACAGGGCTGGACGTCAGCTGCCTTCCCGGCCGTGGAGGAGGGGGCGGTCAGTGCCACACTGAGGCTGGCTCCCCCGACAGGCCTGCGGCGCCCTCACACCCCACAGGCCGCCCCCCACGGCCAGGCACAGGCTCCACGGATCTTGTTTATGCGGCACTGCCTTGGCGTCCAGCCCCGATGGACCCTCCCTGCTCGGGCCAGTGAGCCAGGTGCCGCCAGGCGTCCCCGCCACCCGGCCCCCACCCTCGGCGCCCGCAGAGCCTGGCACTGTGGTGAACGGAGCTCATTCACGCCCGCAGCCCAGTCTTCCTGCCTGAGAGGCGGGATTCACAGCTCCCGAGAACAAACACCCCAGGCTGGTCCTGCAGCAGGCAGACCGGGGCCTTCCTGGACCAAGGCCTTGTGCTGGGCTGTGCTCTGGGCCCCACGGAGCCGAGTGAGCGTCCGGGCCTCACCCTGCCGCAGCGTCCCCTCGGGCTGCCTGCCGCCCCATCCTGGCCTCGCAGGGCCCCCCCGCCCCCCGGCCCAGGACACCTGGCCTTGCGTCTCTAAGTCAGCACGTGTTGGCTACTACGGGCCCTGGTGCCCGGCGTGGGGCCTCTCAGCTTCCCACGGGAGGCCCGTTCCACCCCCAGCCCCTGGAGGAGGACGGCTGACAGAGCCCCCTTTCCCCGGTGGGGGGGCAGCAGCTGGAGGCTGGCAGAGTGGGGTGCCGGCTGCCCGGGGAGGCAGGGGAGGTGTGAGGCTCAAGCGGCAGAGGGTGCCGAGATGCTGACAGGCTGGGGTTTTTCCGGGGGCCCCTGGAGGGGCTGTCGGGGTGGGAGTAGGTGCTGGGGGCCCCCACGCCCTGGCCCTCCTCCAGGTCGCCCCCTACCTACCCCACCAGAGGCCAGAGACGACGTGAGCTGATAAGGGAGGTACCCTCCCTGTGGGGGTGGGTGGGCCCCTTCCCTCCTGCCCAGGGGCCGGTCAGACCGCACTCGTGCCAGTGGGTTCCACCCCGCCACTGCTGCAGGGCAGACCGGCAGAGCCCCGCGTGACCCCTCGGCAGGCGAGCGCCGTTTCAACAGCGGCCGTCGGGCTGGACGCAGGATCCTGGCTCCCCGCCCAGTGATCCAGCAGGGCCCAGATGCCCGGATATCCTAACACCTGCCGTCCCCCGCCCTGCGCTGGCCCACCCACCCCGGAACCCCGCCACATGCAGGACCCCCCCCCCCGCCCTGGCCACTTGGTCTCTGGTCTCTGGGCTCTGGCACCCGCCTGAAACTGGAGGCCTGCCCCACAATTAGTGAATACGTGCTCACGGCTGCGTCTGTCACTCATCTTACGTGTGAAATCTGGGGTCGGGAGCACCCTGATTAAGACATCACTCCCGTGAAATGACAGCGCCGCCGCTGGTCCTTTCCACGCGGCTTCCAGGAACCCATTAGCACTCGTTACCACCCAGCGGCAGGTGGTGTTCCTGGACCACCAGTTACGGCAAGTGGGACTTCATCCTGCTCTCAGACATGGCTGGGGGCCAGCATCCTGCTTCTGTCTGCAGAAGGATTACCCCCGCCAACACATACACACATATGATCGCCCCCCCAATACACACATACAGACACACACATGATCAACCCGACACACACACACACACGATCACCCCCCAACACACATAATCGCCCCCCAAATACACACACATGATCATCCCCCCAACACACACCCCCGCCAAGACCTGAGACCAGGCTCTATCTAACGAAGGCACAGGAAGGGTTTGGGAGACCAGCCCTCCTAGGTGGAACGCAGGGCCCGGAGGCCATGTCTCAGCGGTGGGGGGGGGGATCTTCTCAGCCCCAAAGCCGTCAAACCCTGTGCTTCTGAGAGGGCCAGGCCTCTGGGAGATGCGGGCTTCGCGGGCGCCCCCGGGCTCCCCACCCTGGGGCCAGCAGCGCTGCGCGTCTGCCCCAGAGGGTCTGCAAGCCTCATGCTCCTGGCCGGGGGGCTTGGAGCACATTTCCGGGCCCTCCGGGCCTTGGTTTCTTGGTCTGCAGAATGGGGACAATAAGGTCGAGGGTGGAGCGGGTGCCCACTGTCAGCAGCAGCTGCAGCCTCCCTGTTTATTGCCGCATGCTCAGAACAGTCCTTCGTCTGACATCTCAGCTCTAGACAGGCCCCGCCCTTGGGACACTCATCTCGTTCATCTTAAAACACAGGGCAGCTCACCACCCACAGGCGTCCCTTAGAAGCAAGGTGATCAGTCCAGTTGTGGGGGGCGGGGGGGAGCAGGTGAGGGCCCTGGGCTCCTCGAGAGCCCGCAGGCTGCACGGCGTATCCTTGGTCCTCTTGGGGAGGTGGAAGGGGCCGCCGGGGCCACTCTGCAGTCACGGGGCCTCCTGGGGGCCGTCCTCACCTCCTGGGGGGGCAGCGGGGGGGGGGGTGGTCCTGTGTGTGGCCCCAGGTGAGCACTCGGCCAGCAGGGGCCGGGCTGGCCCAGCTTTGCCCTGGAGCCTTGCTTTTGGGAACACAGGCCTCCCCGCAAGTCACGGACTCCCGTGAGGCCTGATGCCTGGCCGGATGGAGGCTCCCGGCCGGCCCACCCCCAGCAGGTGGGGCTGACCACGTGCTGGCTGCAGAGGGGTGGGGCAAGGACGATCCTCCGTGGGAGCTGGGGGCTGGCCTGCAGCGGGGGGGGGGGGGGTCCCTGGTTGGCAGCCCTGAAGGCACGTGTGGTCAGTGACCCCTGGGGGGGCTGTGCGGGGCATGGGGCCTGCCGGGGCCCGGCTGTGCTGACCGCCCCCCTGCCCCCCTCCACCCCCAGAGCCGGATGGCCGAGAGCCTGCGCCTCTTCGACTCCATCTGTAACAACAACTGGTTCGTGAGCACGTCGCTCATCCTCTTCCTCAACAAGAAGGACCTGCTGGCACAGAAGATCCGCCGCATCCCCCTCACCGTGTGCTTCCCCGAGTACAGCGGCCAGAACACCTACGAGGAGGCCGCCGTCTACATCCAGCGGCAGTTTGAGGACCTGAACCGCAACAAGGAGACCAAGGAGATCTACTCACACTTCACCTGCGCCACCGACACCAGTAACATCCAGTTCGTGTTCGATGCCGTCACCGACGTCATCATCCAGAACAACCTCAAGTACATCGGCCTCTGCTGAGGGGGCCGGCGGGGCTGCGGTGAGACGGGGGGACCCAGCCCGGGGCGCAGAAGACGGGGGTGGGGGCCAGAGCGTGTCCCCAGCCCACCCGTCGGCCCCCTCGTCTCTGCAAACACGACTGTATACGGATAGGTTGCTAGGTAGGTAGACACTTCCGCGCGTGCACACACACACACACACACACATTCTCTCTCTCTCTGCAGACAGGCAGGCTCCCCACCTGGCCGAGGCCCCGTGAAGGCTTGAGGAGCTGTCACCAAGTCCGCCCCCCAATCCCCAGACCCTCCCGCCATGTCACTCTGCCTTCCCGACACGGCCCTGCTCCGCTTGGGGGGCCACGGGTCTGGGTGGCCGGCTCCCCGGGAGGAGACCTGGAGCCGGGGCCGTGCCGCGCCCCCCCCCCCCGGGCACACACGGGCACCAGGCCGGCCACAGCACTGACCAGCCCCCCGGCCACTCGCCGCCCTTTTTAACGCGCCTGGGGAAACACACAGCAGAGCCGCACCGTGACCCGCGTGCTCGGCTTGTCTGGACCCGGCCCCGCTGGGCTCCAGCTGTTCTCCCACGAGTCGGACGTTTTATAAAACCAAACCCTGGTTTTTCTCCTCTGATATCCTTTTTTTTTTTTTTTTTGGGCCAAATCTTGTGGTGTTTCGCAGAGATACAGAAAATTTCCAATGCAGTTGAGTCTTCTTTTTTAAACGCAGATTTTCAAAACCTATTTTTTCTTGCCCCCACCCCCCGGGGGGCCCTTCTCGTGTCTTGGCTTGCTGAGTGTCAAAGTTGTCACCGGATGCGTCTGTCCGTCTGCCCGGCGGTAGCCTGGGGGCCGCGTTGTACATAGGCCCGTGCAGCGTCCCCTTGTCCCTGGTGCGGCCTCCGCTTCATTTTTTTTCAGAAAATAAACGTGCCGTGTTCACAGAAGGCCCTTCACCGCGGGAGCGGATGAACAGTAGCTTGGCGTCTCGGTGTTTAAAACAGCACATGACCTGTGGCTTCTCCGCACGTGAAGGGACGGGAGGCCAGAGGGGCAGCCGCGCCTCCTGTGAAGGCTCGGCCGCCTGAGGGGGGCCCTTCCTGCCCGCAGAGCCCTCGCTGGGCAGACCGCCTCTGGGCCCTCATCCGGGACCCTGAGTCAGAGGTCGGTGCCCAGAGTCACAGCTGAGGACTCTCGAGGGACGTCGTCGAGAGGGGAGTGAGGAGCCGGGGGATGGCGTGAAAGTCCGAGATCGTCTCCTTTACGAAAATAAAACACCCTGAATGAGCCAGGCCTCGTCCCGAGTGCTCTGTATGCGGCGCGGGGCCGGGGGGTCAGGGGGGATGGCGGCTGTGCCCAGGTCCCTTTTCTCTGCCCGCTTCCTGCACGCCTTTAGAAAAACCGTCTGGAGGTGAACGTCAAGAACCAACAAGCCCACAGAGACGGAGGCCGCCCGCCCGCGCGCATGTCCCGGGTGGTTGCAGTTGGGGATGACGGGGGCTCCAGCCCAAGCTGCTCAGTCACCTGGGCCCCCTCTGCCCTGAAGACGCCGCGGCCGGGGTCAGAGTCATCCCTGCAGGGCGGGCCGGTGGTGGGAGCAGGGTCCCCAGCCCAGCCGACTCGCCGGGGTGGGGTGTGGCATCGCCGAGGGCGGGAAACGCTCCTCAGGGTTCGTCCTCACTGCGCGGGGTCCTCTGGGGTCAGCGGTGACCCATTTGACAGAGGACGGAACGTGCCCAAGGTCGGGGCGGGGACGGCGGAGCCATCCTCTCCAGGAGGAGCAGAGAGGGGACCTGGGGCCAGTGCCTCCCGAGGCCTGGGTCTTCGCTCAGCTCTGCACCCGAACGGCTGCGGCAGGAGCCCAGGGGTGGGGGGACGGAGCCACCCAAGCGCCATCTCAAAGCCAGGACCCGGCCCGAAGCCCGGAGGGAGGGACGCAGACATAGCGCGTGTAGGTAGCCGCGCGGCACTCAGCCCCGGCTCTGCCCACGTGGTCCCCTGCTCATCCCCCAGCAGCAGAAACCGCTGGGGGAGGGCTTTTGCGTGAGAAGAACCTGTGAGTTAAACTCTTTGAGGCTTATTCTGTGCTTTCGTGCCAGCTGGGATAAGAGGCGTAACCCACCTCACTGTGAGTGTCTTTAACTAAGAGCACACAACTGGAGGCAAACAGAAGGCGTCTGCTTCCTGCCCCGATGCTTCAAGGAGGGGAGAGGATTCCCTGCGACAGTCCCCTGGCCACCCCCCCCTCCACCTTTTATCTGCTCAGTTCCTCCTCTGACCAGCTGAGCCCTCTGCTGAGGGGGCCCATGACCCACCGTCCTTCAGGGGCCCAACACCCACCCCCCACCACCACCTCCCGGGGCCTCGGAAGTCCCCTCTGCGGGGCAGATGGAGGCGGGGCTGCCGGCCGGGGCGCTGGTGAGGATGGAGCCGCCTCCTTCCGGGAAGGCACGCGCTGAGCTGCGGGCCGAGAGGCCCACACTTAGCAGTGTGGGGACTGGGGCTGAAGGAGGGCCGCCCTGAGCTGGGAGAGGGTCCCCTGTGCCCCTGGGGCGGCAGCTGATTCCGGGGACGGGGGGGGGCGTGTGCTGCCCCCGAGCTGTCGCGCCGAGGACGCCCGCCCACCCCACCCCCGCGCTCCCCTGGACACAGCGCCTCATCGCTGTCCGGCCCCAAGGAGGGACTCCAGGAAAGCCCGCCACCGCGCCCCGACCCCCTGGGCCTGGAGGGCTCCTGCCTGCAGCCCCGCGGCGCCCAGCGCTCGGGACCCCCATCAGAGGAGAGGGCCCGAGGGGCGGGAGCGCTTCCGGGGCTGTGTCCGCTAGCGGGGCAGCCGGCCGGTCTTCTCGGGCGGCGAAGCGGAGCCGCCCCGCGCGGCGGCGGCCGGTCCTGCGGCGCCCCCTACCGGCCACTGCGGGGAGGGGGGTACCAGAAACAGCAGCTCTCGCCGCTCAGATCCCCCTCCACCCACTGGCCCCAGCGAGGACACCCACCCCGGGACACGGCCTCCCGGGCCGGCGCAGGAGCCTCTGCGCTCAGGGCACCTCAGGTGGTCCTCCCGGGGCGCCCGCCACGTGCCATGTCCCTCCTCCCTCTCTCCATCAAGCTGCCCACTGCCTGCCGCCAACCCCTCCCCAGAGTGTCCCAGGCCTCCCTCTGGGCGGGTCACAGAGGATGAGCAGCGCCCAGGAAATCCTGAGATAAAGGGTGAAGCTCTGGCCTCCCTGCTCCCCGGGTGGGCCTAGTGCTTGGGAATTTCAGAAAAATTTGCAGGAGGCCATAGAGCGCTTGCATATTGAAGGTAGGAAGACAGTGTTGGGCTGGTAAGGGCCAAACAGGAAGGCTTTGGAACAAACAGAAATCCACCCCGGGTCCCTTCTCGAGCTGAGTGTGAAAAGCAAAACTCTTTCAACTTTTAGAAGAAAATGTGACAGAGTGCCTCCATGAGCTCTTAGCACCAAAGTCTTAAATGGCACCCTCCAGTAAAAGCCACGAAGAAAAAGATTGATGGGAGCTCACTACCATTGAAATGAAAAACTGACGTTTTATTAAATAAAAAGTAACTGTTTATTCAAATGAACAAACGGTGAAAAGCTACCAGACCGCCTGGAACATGGTGTTTGCATTGCGTGTGACCAGCTAAGGGTAGAACCTGGGATAAATGAAACACTCCCTGGAATCGATGAGACATGGAGCAAACAACTCGACAGAATGGACTCAGGCTCCCGAGAGGCTCTGGGTGGAGAGGAGACGCCCCTCTGCCAGCCTCGGGACGGGAGAGCCACAGACAGCGACAGCTAAGGCTACGCAGCCAGCACCCTGCAATACGCCCAGCCCTCCCGGCCGGGACAGGAACGCTGAGAAGCGATTGTATCTGCAGCCCCACAACACCATCCCCAGGGAAAACCAGTACACGCAAGGTCAGCCGGGCTGGGGTGAGCTTGCTGAATGTAACTGTACATTCCAACACAGGATGGGCAGGCGGAGGTTATAATCAGGAAATAGAGCCCGTGACACACATAGATACATCCCTAGTCATGGCATTTGGTGTTTAAAGTAGATCCACCTTATATACAGCTTTTAAAACAGGCGAGGCAAGATCTATATATAATTCATGATAGTGAAAGTCGCTCAGTCGTGTCCGACTCTTTGCAACCCATGAAAGGTTCATGGAATTCTCCAGGCCAGGATGCTGGAGTGGGTAGCCATTTCCTTCCCCAACCCAGGGATCGAACCCAGGTCTCCCACATTGCAGGTGGATTCTTTACCAGCTGAGCCACAAGGGAAGGCCAAGAATACTGGAGTGGGTAGCCTTTCCCTTCTACAGTGGATCTTCCGAACCCAGGGATCGAACCCAGGTCTCCCACATTGCAGACAGATTCTTTACCAGCTGAGCCACAAGGGGCGCCCAATATATATAATTACGCCCGTGGTAACATGCAGAGACGTGTGTTGCAGGTATAGTAACCCACTCTTGGTGGTTCCAGGGAGGGCAGAAGGGAGGATGCTGGTGGGCAGGGTGGGTATTGCGGTTCACAGGGGACTATTTTTTTTTTTTCAGCAGAAATCTCAAGCAAATGTGAAGGGTGGTTGAACGCTAAGATTCAGCAAAGCTGGTGGTGGTTCCTGATGTTCGTTATCATCGCCTCTCTGTTCCCCCAAATGCTCACCGAGGTCACAGTAATTTTAAGAGTCCCGGGTGAGAACGGCAAGTCCCCTGTCTGCACACCCCAAGCAGGGGTGCTCCGGCACGGTGAACAAAGGTGACGCTCAGCCCCACAACCGGTCCCTCCTAGAGACGCCCTGATCTCCCAGAGGCCCTCGAACACGGCCACCCAGGAGAAGCTAGCCAAGGGGCGTTTCAGGAAGACGTAGGCAGGGCCCACCCTGGGAGACGTGGGACAGGGTCGGGGGCAGGGTGGTCTTTGATTTGTGTGTTTATTCGGCTGTGTTGGGTGGTAGTTGTGGCGCGCAGACTCTAGTTACACGCGTGGGCTTCACTGCTCCCCGGCCAGGCACGGAAACAAAAGTCCCCTGCATTGCATGGTGGGTTCTTAACCACTGGACCCCCAGGGCCATCCCAGAGCGGACTTTTTAAAAAGACCCCCCGGGGTTGTGCCATCTGGCCTGGCGCACCCAGCCTGGCCCAGCTGTGGGAGGGCGTGGTCCCCGCCGGCCACAGCCCCGGGGCTCTGCTCTGTTCTGCCGGCCCCTCTGTACTGACTGGTTCCCTTGGCCGTTTGTCTCTGGGCCCGGATTCAGGGAGCGCCCCACCCGGTCCTCACTGCAGGCATCCGAGGTGGGGACAGGTCCCATCAGCCTCCCTTCCTGTCAAGGAGACAGCCTGTCGCGGGGCGCGGGGCCCCAGGGGAGAGCAGATGGACCCGGCCCGTCCGACTCCTGGTGCCTGACATCTTAAGGCCTGGGTCAGGCTTAGGGCCCTCCCCTCCCTTCAAGGCCTGGTCTCCTGCCTCTTGGAACGAGCCCCTCATTTACAAATGCTCACTGCGTCATGTGACAGGACGAGTGTCACTCTGACACAAATCCCCACCCTCTAGTTGTGGTCAGCCAGCGGGTGGTGGTGACCCTGGACTCTCATCGGATTAGCAGAAGTGGTCAGCTGGAGGGATGGTCATCCAGGGGGTGGGGTCTTCCGTCCTTAAAAACGTGCTCTGGTGCTTCCCAGAAGAGGGTGTTTACAGGGCTCTCGTCACCAGGGAGATACAAGTGAAAACCAAAGTGAGACCCAACCAGGCACCCACCAGCACAACTGAAAGATCCCGCGTGTGTGCGACGCAGAACGCCTGGGGTCTCACACGACTGTGGGCGCGCGTATTGGCGAAGCTCTTTTCGGAAGTCATTCCGAGGACCTTCTAAAGCTGGGTGTACAGTTGTCCTGTACTCAGCAGTTCTCTGCAAGGTGTATCCCCAAAGAAACGCATACGCGTGTCCATCGAAAGACAGCCAGGACTGTTAGCGGCCGCTGCATTCTCGGCTGCCACACACCAGAAACAATTCATACATTCTCAACGAAAATCCACGCGGGCAACAGAAGGGATGAATAAACGGTAGTGTGCATACTACACGGCGGCGCAAATTGGCAAAAACCAGTCATACACGACCACACGACAGAGACAAAGAAGCCGGAGGCAAGATATTGCAGACTGTGTGCCCACTTACTCCAGGCCAGGATACTGGCGTGGGCAGCCATTCCCTCCTCCGGGATCTTCCCGACTCAGGGATCAAACCTGGGTCTCCCACATTGCAGGCAGACGCTTTACCGTCTGAGCCACCAGGGAAGTCCCATTTAACGGGTATGTTGTGTCTCAATAAAAGCATGACGTGCTCTAAACTGTGGTCGGCACAGCAGGTGCCCGTCGGGGAGAAGGGTGCCCGGGCCGCCCGTGTGCCCATGCCAAGCCTACCTGCCGGCACCTGGGCCAGGTGCTTGAAAGCCGTGTAGAGGTTCTCCCGGCAGGCCGAGTGGGGGTCGCTCAGCAGGAAGGACAGGGCTTGGATGACATTGTGCTCCAGAAAGCCCTCTCTGGGGAAGAGAAGTCAGATTTAGACGCGACCATGGAATGAAATTAACAGCTGCTTGCTCCTTGGAAGAAAAGTTATGACCAACTTAGACAGCTTATTAAAAAACAGAGACATTACTTTGCCAACAAAGGTCCGCTAGTCAAGGCTATGGCTTTTCCAGTGGTCATGTATGGGTGTGAGAGTTGGACTGTGAAGAAAGCCGAGTGCCGAAGAATTGATGCTTTTGAACTGTGGTGTTGGAGAAGACTCTTGAGAGTCCCTTGGACTGCAGGAGATCCAACCAGTCCATCCTAAAGGAGATCAGTCCTGGGTGTTCATTGGAAGGACTGATGATGAAGCTGAAACTCCAGTACTTTGACCGCCTGATGCAAACAGCTGACTCATTTGAAAAGACCCTGATGCTGGGAAAGATTGAGGGCAGGAGGAGAAGGGGATGACAGAGGATGAGATGGTTGGATGGCATCACCGACTCGATGGACATGGGTTTGGGTGGACTCTGTGAGTTGGTGATGGACGGGGAGGCCTGGCATGCTGAGGTCCACGGGGTCGCAGAGTCGGACACGACTGAGCGACTGAACTGAACTGAACTGAACTGAAGGCTGTGCCAGGAGAGGATCCAATAAGAACCTAGAGGCAGGGGGTCTGCCCCGCCCCCCGCCCCCCTGGAGCCTGAGCCCCGGCGGCTGGGACAGACTGCATCCGTGCAGCCTCTGGGGAGAAGGCAGAGTCTGCGGGGGCCCTGGAATCGGTTGTGCCTGAGTGGCAGTGGACGACTCCGCGCGACAGAAGCCAGAGGCCGACCTCCCTGAGCACCGGGCTGGGCTGACCAAGCCTCTCTCCACCTGCCGGACACACACCTGTGCTCCGTCCAGGGCAGGCCCGTCCCTCCAAACCCAGGTAAGCCTGTTGTGCTTGTCGTTATAATGACACACGTTCCTTAACTATCAGGTAAGCCCATTCAAGAGCTTCCCCGGCAGCTCAGCGGCGCAGAACCCACCTGCAATGCGGGAGTCACAGGAGGCGCAGGTTCGATCCCTGGGTGGGGAAGACGGGGAGATTCCCCTGGAGGAGGGCATGGCACCCCACTCCAGGAGTCTTGCCTGGAGAATCCCCATGAACAGAGGAGCCTGTGGGCTACAGTCCACGGGGTCGCAAAGAGTCGGACACCGTGGAGCTCACACGCACTGCTGCAGGGAACGGAGACCCCACAAGTCGCACGGTGGCAGAAGTGAAGAGGAAGTGTCTAAAGGGAATGCGCAGTTTCTTTCCTGGCTTTCTTTTTTTGATGTGGACCATTTTAAAAATCTTGGTTGGATTTGTTACGATATGACTTGTGCTTTATGTCTCGGTGTTTTGGACACCAGGCATGAGGGGTCTTAGCCGCCCGACCAGGGATCAAACCCGCACCCACTGCGTTGGAAGGTGAAAGCCGAAACGCTGGACCACCAAGAAGTCCCTCTTTCCTGGCTTTTTCCCCCTTCTGGCTTTTTAACCATTCCATCTGATTAACCGCCTAACTGCTGGGCCCGATCACATCTGGTGAGGGCTTCCAGGCTTCGGTCGGGCCCAAGAGAGAACTTGGTGTGAGGCCTGGCCCGGGGCTGGCACACAGGAAGTGCCCAGCTGTGCCCTGCTTGAGGTCAGCCTCGTTCTGGGAGAAGGAGGTCACGGGGGGCCCCCCACGTGGCGGGCCCTTCCCTGAGCCCCGAGTGAGGTGTCCAGGCCTCTTCTCTCAGCGCCTGGGAGCCCACCCCAAGTCTCCCCGACGGTAAGTCAGCTCCGTAAGCTGTAACTCCCCACGGCGACCGGAGGCCAGGGACCCCACACTCATCTGCTCGCCTCATGTGGATCCGAGAGGGCGGCAGGTTCAGCTTGGGCAGGGACCCGGGGCTCGAGGGCTCACCTGCCCACGTTGTGGGTGGCCATGATGTACAGCACCTCGGTGGTCTTGATGCGCACCAGGTCGTTGGTGTCCCTTAGCAAGGCTTTCAGGCTCTCCAGGCAGCCTGCGGGGCAGAGGGACCGATGAGTGTCCTCCAGGCTCAGAAACTAGCTGACCCGGAGGTCGACAGATGTGCCGATGTCGGGGTCAAGAGCACCAGGGCTCCGCTGTTTGCGGGTGTGGGGACGCGGGGTGTGGCGGATGCTTCAGGGTCACTGCTGGGGCCTCTGGGTGCCAGAAAGGCTCACCCCAGGGACCTTGTCTCCACACCCCCCCACTGATTTCTGTGCATGCCTCCTGCTGGTACCACCCCTCCCGATCCTCCACGGGGTTCAAAAATACCCCTTTTATTTGGAGAGACCGGAAGTCAAATTCCAACCTTGTCACCAGCTGTTGTGTACCCTTACACCGTGACACGCCAGATCGAGCATCTAGAAATCCTGCCTTTTTGTGGGGCCCCGCTGGCCTCACAGTCCTTCTTGCTGAGACTTTGTTTCTTCTCTGTTGGGTGGAGGAGGTTCCTTCCTTCGTTGGACCAGTGCCACAAGGACAGAGATAAACACAGGCATGCATGCGCTCATCGTGGTTCCGGCCCAGAGTCGGGCTCATTAAATAGCAATCTTTATTAGCGAAGCTCCACCCAGCCTCTGAGGCCAGGTCGGGACCACTGCTGACACCTCTGGGATTAAACTAGCCCTTCGGATAAGTAAGGCCAGTGGGAGAAGCAGCAGATCACTCACTGTGGACCTGATCTGGAGTAGGTGCGACTAGGCCACTCATGTCAACTCAGCTCTTATGTGGGTAATTGCTGTTTCATCACTAAGTGGGGTCCAGCTCTTTGCAACCCCATGGACTGCAGCCCACCAGGCTCCTCTGTACATGGGATTTCCCAGGCAAGAACACTGAGTGGGTTGCTATTTCCTTCTCCAGGGATCAAACCCACATCTCCTGCATTGGCAGGCGGATTCTTTACCACTGAGCCTCCAGGGAAGCCCCCTATATATGGGTAATTAGGAACGTAGGAGAAAACGGACAGAGGTCCTCACCTCCGTGTGGTTTCTGTAGGGCTAGCGCCTAGCTTCTCTGACAGCCTTGTGAATGAGACAGATAAACAGGCCTCGTTGGAGAATGTGTGGCCACTGGGCTGAGTCCTGGCAAGAGGGGCTGACCACTGGTGGCGTCCGGCTGAGGACCGACTGACCGGTCGGGAGGGCTGCTATGAGGGGCCAGGTCAGCTCCCCTCCCCAACCCCCACCTCCGGCTGCTCTGCGTCTCCATTCAGACCCCAGTCGTGGTCCCTTGGGCTGCAACCTGCTCACCGATCCTAATGGCCGTGTAGACGTGCTCGGGGTCGTGCATGAGGTCACAGAGGGCCATGAGGGCTTTCTGCCTCGTCAGCAGGTCGTCCGCCTGCAGCTCCTCGTTCAGCTTGGGCAGTGCGCGGCAGCCGTAGGCGATGGCCGCCTGGGTGGGGTTGACGTTGGGGGGCAGGTACGTGGAGATCCTGGCGTCCGCCATTGTCCCACACCTGCTCGGGGCGACTCGGGAGCTTTCAGAGCGAAGCTCAGAGGGGACCGCTGGTTAAAAGAACCCAGACGTCGTCATCATTGCTACCGTGGCCTGGCATTTTTTTTACTTCGATTTTACAGATGAGCAAACTGAGACCAGGAGCAGTGAAGGAGTTGGTTCAAGGTCACAGCGAAGGTGACTGGCAGCCCAGACCACCAACGCCAGAGTTCTCCCGATTACTGTATAGACTGGGCCGCAGGACAAAGGCATTGAAAAAAGCAAACTGATGGGGGGGAGGGGGCAGTGGATAAATTGGGAGATTGGGACTGATGTATATGCACCACTATATATAAAACATAACTAATGAGGACGCATTGTGTAGCACAGGGAAGTTTACTCAATACTCTGTAATGACCTATATTAGAAAAGAATCTAAAAAAAGTGGATACATGTATAACTGATTCACTTTGCAGAAACGAGTACAGTGTTGTAAATTGAGTATACTCCAATGAAAATGAATTTAAAAAAAGAAAACGACAAACTAAGCCAAACAAGCAAACACTGATAGAACAGCTCCATTTAGAGCTTATCTTGTGCCAGCAATACCTAATATGCAACTTCATCTACCTCAGGAAGAGGCGGGGAGTTCTATGACCCGGGAGGAAATTGAGGTTTCAGGACAAGGAGCCTTGGAGGTCATGAGTCAGGCTAGGGGCCAATGTTCTAATCCAGGTGTGGGACATTCACCCATCAGGGACCCACAGTCGGATGCCTCCAGCACATCCACAGAGAAGGAATCAAGGTTAAAGTGTGATTTATTTTTTATTACACGCACACTTGGAACAACTGTAAGCAGTGTGGCTGAGTAGTTAAAAATGGGCTCCAGACCCTAGCCAATGGATGGCCCTTAACAAGCAGCTCGAAAGGGAGACGATAATGTCCCCCATCCCAGCCCCACCACCACCCCCCGGCCAGAGCTGGCACACTCCCCGAGAATGCAGCACAGCTCACCAGGGCGCGGGATACTCTGGCTGCCCTTACTATTATGCTGATGGCGGTTGTGACTGCGTTTCGTTGGCAGTGATAAGCCCCAGCCTAACCCTAACCCTGTGCGAATCCACTCCACTAAGAGAGGTGGTCTCGATTCCGGGCAGCAGGTAATTAGGGAAGGAGGCGGGGAGGTGGGGATGGAAGAGGAGGTGGGACCGGGCCATTTGGGATCGGGGCTCCCCGGGCAGGAAACGCTGGGCGCCTGCCGCCTTCTAAGGGGCACGGGCCCTGTTGATAGGGCCTGGGGGAGTGAGTCTGGGGGAGCCCCTGTCCCCGGGGCTCCCAATCTGCGGCCGCTGGCTCACCTGCCTCAGCGCGTGAGTTTCTGTAGCACTCGCCCGTTGCCAGGCAACCCGGTTGCCAGGCGACCCAGGGCGGTGTCCGCCAGGCAGCTTTCCGCACAGCCGGGCGCCCACCGCGCAGGCGCGAACAGCCCCAGGCCAGGGCCGGCTGTTCAGTCGGGTTGGTGTTGTTTTCAGGGGTTACTGGGCGGGGAGCAGTGGCGGGCTCAGCTTTGCTCGTAGTGCAGAAGGGAAGGCAAGAGATTGTGTGCGCCTTTCTCTGTACTGGGCACTTGGCACGCCTTTAATTCTCAGCGTAAGCCTGGGAGGTGTTGCATTCTCTTATTTTACGGATAAGCATCTCAAAGAGGTTCAGTAGCTTTCCCCTAATCACAAAGTCCTGATCCCAGGACTGCTTAGCCTTAGCCTCGGCTCCTTCCTCGGCAAGCTGACTGGCTCCTGAGGACGCAGGTCGGACCCTGCAGTGGGCTCAACGCACTGCTGGCCGGAGCAGTTATTCTTGAAAGCAAGCCAGACTGGGGGCACCTCCACCAAGCCCTCCCAGGGCTCCCTGCTGGTCTCAGGACAGAGTCCAGACTCCTAGCCTGCCACTGGAGGCCCTGGGTGATGGCCTCCTCCAACCATGCTGGAGTCTTACTCTCCCAAATGCTAACTCTTTTCTGCAGTTGGGCTGCTTGTGACAGCCACCTCTTGGTCCTTCAGGGCACAGCTTGGCGTACTCTTCCTCCAGGAAGCCCAGCGTCTGCCCAACTCCAAATTAGCAAGTGATCCTAGAGTTCAGTTACCCCAGTGCGTGCTTCCCTCTTCTGATTCTCTGCTTACTTGTTTCCCCCAGCAGACTTCCCTGAGGCTGGAGCCCACATCGGGCCAGGTTCCATCCCCCTGCTCCACAGCACAACCCCCATCTGGCCCCCAGCCCCGCCAGTTCCAGGAATATATCAGGAGGTTTCAGTAAGTGTAGAAGGGCATGGATAATGGGTTTGAGTCAAGCTTCATAATCAGAGTACTTCCACCATCTTGTGTGATCCTCACAAAAAACCCTTGAAGTATTATAGTCCATTTTACAGTGGGGTAAACCGAGACGCAGGGGGAAGCTAAGCAACTCAGGGAAGTTCACCCAAGGCCTGGGCCCTTAGCAGTGAAACCCACTGACAAAGGCAGCAAGCGTCCACCTCCAGCACATTTAGCTCTGAAACGAAGGTAATTGGCCTCGATCTGTGTGCCATGGAGACCCACCCCTACTGCTGTCTTCCCAAGGACCAAGTCGTGAAGGTCTCTAAGCTTCAAGCTTAGAGCTTGAAGAGCTCTAAGAGCATCCAAGCTTCTTTATGAAGGTGGTGTGGAGAGCCCTAGGCTGGGAGTTGGGAGATCTGGGTTCCAGGTCTAATTCTGACTCTCTAGGCAAATCTTTGGAACATGTGAGCCTTCGTTTCCCTGTGAAATCAGGGAGCTGAATCAAGTAGGTTCTCAAAGCTGGGAACTCTACATCTCTCAGGGCTCGGTTACAGAGGCTCTTTGTAAAAACCATCCTTCCATTTTCTGTTTTTCAATCTCCTTTTTCTTATCTTTGTAAACATACACATGATATTCTATGTATCATATATGTTCACTTGTGAGACAAAAAATATAATAAGTGCCTGTGAATTCACCATGAGAACATCATCAGTGCCCTCATTCCCTTCTTTGTCCTTCCCTCCAAAGCTACCTTCTCATTTCTGTGATTAGCATCTCACAAATGCCTCTGGAGGCCATCGAGCCCTGCTTGCCTCTCTGCAAACAGAAACTAGCTCACAGAAGCTGCGTGACTCAGGTCAGCCTTTACACAGCCATTAATTATGGAAATTAACTTTGTAGCATGAGCCCTAGAAGCCGGCTTATGATATTCAGGCATCATTAGATTCAGAACTGTGCAGATGAAGGTCAGGAAGTGGGAGGTGGTGTCCATCCCTCGTCACTGCGGGGCAATCAGATGCAGTCCTACAGCGAGAGTCCTGTCTTAGCCATGATTACAGCGAGGAGAGGTGTCTGGGAAAGGCACGAGGCACCCTGAGATCCAGGGCTGACCCAGAAGGGCCCAGATGGAGGCTGCTATTGTACTCTCTGAGTTCCAAATGTTTCTCTTCATCTGAGTTATTTACCAAGTAGATTATATGTGCACATAAAGTAAAATCCTAGAAGTATGAGAGTACGTCTCCTTCCCTCCTTGGTCCCCAGTGAATGGATTGTCCTCATCTGTACGACCCACTGGAGTCTTTCCAGCGACCCACTAAACTGATACAAGGAAATACAGTTTATCTGCCTTTTAATGTAATGGCAGCACACTTCAAACAGTGTTCTCCACGTTCCTTTCTTAAGTGCAATACCCAGTTCACTCACGTAACATTCACTCCACGCTGCTTACGTGCAGGCATTTTGCCGAAGCAGTCAGCTGAGGGGCTGAACCCCTGCTCTCACTGCGCTCAATGGAGGGAGACAGACAGTCCGCACGAACCGCACGTTACGTAATCTGTTAGAAAATAGGAAGTGCCTGGGAGAAATAGAGCAGAAGAAGGGGCTGGAAGGATGTAGCTTTTGTAAATAGGGTGTCTCATCTAGAGGTGACATCTGAGCAACGTGGCTGTCTGGGGACAGGGCATTTCAGGCCTAGGAGACAGGCAGAGCAAGCATCCCCGGTGCTTGGCGTGTTGGAGGAACAGCAAGGAGGCCAATGGAGTGTGTGGGGGGTGGGGGTGGGGAGGCGGGAAGCAGTAGGGGGCGAGCTAAGAGAAGAAATGGGGCAAATCACGTGGGGCCTCTTGGGCTACTGGAAAGACTTTATTATTCGGAGGACGACGAGGAGGCCTTGGAGGGTTTGCAGCCGAGGACTGACATGATCTGATCTGTGTCTTAACGAGGGGTCCCTGGGGACTGTTGAACTGGGAAGAGGATAGGAGCAAGGATGGAAGGTGGGGAGGCCAGTTAAGGGGACAGAAGGCGATGATGGTTGGGACCATCGTGAGCTCAGTGAAAGTGAGACGGAGAGAGAAGATTCTGGTCAATTTTTCAGGATAGAACCTACAGGATTTACTGATAGATCAAACATGAGATGTAACGGGAAGGAGTCGAGGGATCTCATACCAGATATAAAGCAAAACACACAAATATTTAGATAACCAGAAAATAATCATATTTGACATATTAAGAAAATAAACACTTGATCTCCTCCCCTACCACGGTGACGTCAGAAGTCAGGTGCGCAAGTCTCTCTACGGTCAGCCCCGCCCAGGCCCACCCCTGGCCGCCCTGATCCCGCCCATCAGCCCCCCCCCGCCCTCGTTGCCATGGTGATCGCCGCTCTGGATCGGCGTCCCGGAATCTCCCGCGAGGCTTTGGTTGCTATGGTGATCGCGGCGCAGGAGGCTGGCGGGACTCTTTTGGCTGTGAGCCCCGCCCCCAGCGTCCGGGATTCGTCGGAAGCAGGCGGGTCCGGCGTGGTGCTCGTTGCCATGGTGATCGCGGCCTCCCGACCCTCCGGGACTAGGCAGCGCCGGGAGCTGTGTCAGCGGCCGCAGGTCAGTCAGACTCCCCTTGAGTGTCACCCTCGCCAGCCCGCGTGATACCCTCCCACCGCACGATCTGAACTCGGCCAGGGCCCCCGGGCCTCCTCATTTCCTGACCGCCCATCCCGGACCCCAAGAGCTGGTCTGGAGACGGAAGTTCCGATGCGGAGGGCTACAGGCCTCGGTCGAGGACACTCAGTTGGGAGGGCGCGGACAGGGAGGAGGAGACCCGGGCCGTGGATATCGGCGGGAGGGGCCCAGCGCCGGGTTGGGTGCTCCTGGGAAAGGGTTGTGGGCTGAATGCTACGGCTCGGCGCACCCAGAGCCTTCATCCCTTAGAGGCCAGGAGCGGGGGCCCCCTCCCCACTCTACCTCCTCTGCCAGGACTGTGGGTCCCTGCTCTGCCGCCGTCACTCAGAGCCCAGCGCTGAGCTCAGGGAGGGGCCACTCCTGGCGGGACTCCTTGCGGGAGACCCAGGTCTCCAGCTCTCCCAGGCCGGGCCGCAGGCCTGTCTCCCCTGCCCCCAGCACACACTGCCTGCAGACTGGGGAGATGGCCCCTGACGTTCCTAACAGAGAAGGAGGCTTGGACTGTTTTCAAAGCTACAGCCATGTTCAGCATCAACTCTGGGGAATCCCCAGGGACTCCCTAACCCTCTTTTCCCCCTGTTGGGGGCACAGGATTCCTGGAAGGATGAGGTCCTCCCTGACACCTTTGGGGCCCTCTGTGAGCCGGGACCGCGTCATCACCAGCTTCCCTAAGGTAGGGAGGCCTTAGGCCAGCCCTTGATGTGTGCACTGCTCCAGGGACAGCATGCCCGCACCCAACTTTCCCCACCTCGCTCACCGCCAGAAACAAGGCAGGTCGATCGGGGAGGTCAGTCCCTCGCTGACAGACCCCAGGGACGCAGCAGACTTCTTGAGAAGCTTGGCATTGACTTGCCCAAGTTGGGCCGGCAGATGAAAGGTGACCCTAGAAGGCAGTGTGGCGTGGAGGTAAAGGGCACAGACTTTGCAGTCAGACAGTGGTGTGAGCCCTGCGTGTCATTAAGCTGTGTGACCCTGGGCAAGTTACTCAACCTCTCAGACCTGCTGGTCCACGAGGACAGGTCTGCTCACGTTGGATGCCTGGTTCATGGTCAACGGGAGCGCCCTCGCCCAGGTTGTGGTTGCTGCTTTTCTCAGTATAGTTATTACATTATCAGGGCTTCCCAGGTGGTCCAGTAGTTAAGAATTCACTTTCCAATGCAGGGGACACAGGTTTGATCCCTGCTCCGGGAACTAAGATCCCACATGCCTTGGGGCAACTAAGCCCAGTGGAGCCACAATGATCCTGCCTGCCACTGAGACCCAACCCAGCCAAAGATCAATCAATATTTTAAAATTATTATTACATTATTGAACAGTACCTCCAGTTTCCTGAGATTAAATCGAAGGTTCTCACCCCTTACCCTTCTGCCTTCTGTCCCTACTGAAAACTCACAGCTATCTTAAAATCCATCCTTAATCACAGCAGGGGACACAAATCCATACAACCTGAAGTGGGTGGGAGGACCAGTGTCTCCCAGCCCTGCAGAGGCTCCACCTGCCCTCTGCTCGCCGCCGCTCAGGGCCAGGTCCTGCAGCAATTTGTAACACAGAAGGTCAGACACAACATGATGTCCTCGAGAGGGGGCCACTTAGCTGCTTCCTGACACAGGCGCAGGAGAAATGAGCACCTCTCTGGCTGATGCGTGATGATGAGGGCCAAAGTAAGTGCTTGAGCACCAGATTTGAGAAAAGGCAGGGAAGAGAAGAGACGCTCGTGTTTGCTTCTACATGCAGAGTACCTGGAAGCATGCTTGAGATCCTGCAGGTCACCGCCCTGTGTGCGGGAGAAATCCTCCCGTTTGAGTCTTGAAATCTGTGCTCAGGCCAGTGGGGGAAGGAGGGTAGACTGGGTGTTTGGGGTCTGCAGTGTCTGCCTCCCCCCCTCCTGCCTCCTCCCTTCCGAGCTCTCTTCAGCTCGCACAGAGAAAGCCTCGGTGCCTCTGACTGGTGGATGGTCCCCGCAGGACTTTTCCATCTCATCAGAGGCCCAGCAACTGCTTCCCTTGTCAGTAGTGACTGGGGATGAAGGGGTTGAAGAGCTCAAGGAAGGGAGGGGTGACTGGCACAGGTCTCATGGGATGAAGGACCTCAATTACAGTGTGACAGCAAGGCTGAGAGGTAGGGAGGGCTGCCTGCCTGAGGTCACACAGCTGTGCGTGGGGGAGCCCAGACTTTACCTGACCGTGGCTGACTCCTAGCTCTGACTGTCCCCCACCCTGGGAGGCAGCCTGGGGCACCCCTGTTCCCACAGAAGGTGAGATTCTCTGCCATCTGCTTGTGGCCAGGTTTATCCTGCACCCCAGGGGCCACAGCACTTCAGGCCTGAGCAGTGTGCAGTCAGGCGGGCCAGTCCTTCCTTCATCCCACATGTCCCGTCTCCCTGCGTGCAGGGCCCACCAGCCTTCTTTAGCACACTTCTTTAATCTGTATCCCAAGTGTGTGCTCAGTCGCTCAGTCGTGTCTAACTTTATGCGGCCCCATGGACTGTAGTCTGCCAGGCTCCTCCATCCATGTAATTTTCCAGGCAAGAATACTGGAGTGGGTTGCCATTTCCTATTCCAGAGGATCTTTCCGATCCAGGGATCAAACCTGCATCTCCTGCCTGGGCAGGTGTATTTTTTAGCACTGAGCCATCTAGGAAGCCCATATTATGCATTAACCTACTATATATCAACGGGATATAGAATTAATATTGCCTATCAGAAAGTTTTACCACTGTTTAAAAAAAAAAAACAAAAACCTGAAAGTGATTTTTCAGCTGTACGTTTTCTTGAAAAGAAGAAATTCCTAGCTTTTACTCAGGACAACATGAAAAGTACATTTGAAAAAGTTTTTCTCTTAGGAGGAATCTGGGATCCACTGCATCGTTCTTATTTTGTTCTTTCCCCCTCTTCTTTCTGTCCCCAACATTTCTACCATTTTCCTCTTCTTGGCCGGCACCAGGCTGTCTCCTTCCATTGGCTTATTACAATCACCGGCTGAACTACATTTTTTGTGTCGGGTTTTGGCTGCCTTTCTTGCTGCCACACTGCACGGCCAGATTCCTTATTGCTTTTGGATTAGTGGCGGGCCCCCTCTTCTGACCGCCGTGTCTTGGTCGCGCCGCACCCCCCCCCCACCTCGCTCCCCCCGCGACTTGATGCCGACACGGAGAGAAGCGGACAGAAAAGCAGCCAGCCTTCCGGAGAAGAGGGCCCACCCACCTCCGCGTGGCCGTGGCCCTGGGCTGAGCGCTTGCCTGAGCTGCTCGCTTGCCCCTGCAGCCCGCAGACCAAGAGGCTCTGTGAGAGTGCCCCCACCTCACAGGTGAGGACATGGGCTCCATGAAGCCCCGCATCCGCCCTCTGCAAAGCTCCTTCACTCTCCCCGCTGCCCTGGTGCGGCCACACGGGGCCGAGAGGGCAGGTGGGCCAGGGCAGAGAGCCGAGGGCCACGGGCCACGGAGGTGGCTGGGGACGCAGCGGAGCACAGCTGCGGAACGCGTCGAGACTCCGCCCACGCCCCGGCCACGCCCCACACACAGCCTCGGCCAATCGGACCGCAAAGTACGGCTGCCGTCTGCAGCGAGGCTCCGCTCACGTCCCGGCCACGCCCCACACGCAGCCTCGGCCAATCGGACCGCAAAGCACGGCCGCCGTCTGCAGCGAGGCTCCGCCCAGGCCCCGGTCACTCCTCACATTCAGCCTCGGCCAATCTGACCGCAAAACCGAATGGTCACGTTTGGGCTTCGCTTGGGGCTCAGCGGGTAAACAATCCGCCCGCAATGCGGGAGACCCGGCTTCGACTCCTGGGTCGGGAAGATCTCCTGGAGGAAGGGAATGGCTATTCTTGCCTGGAGAATTCCACGGACAGAGGCGCCTGGGGGACTCCACAGTCCATGGGGTTAGCAAAGGGTCCGAGACGACTGAGCGACTTTCACTTTGTTTCACTTTCCGTTTGTTTAATATGATTTTTTTTTCAGCCTATAGAACAAACGTGCATTCCCCGAGTGTCAGGGCGTCTTTGCTGAGCACCCAGTATGCATGTGCCAGGCCAGCTCTGCGCTGGCGGCTTTACAAACACGACCTCATTCACGCCCCCAAGTCTCGGAGGGTTTCCAGATGCAGAAATTGAAGTTCAGAGACGTGAGCCAACTGCCCAGGGTCACACAGCACCTGAGGGTCCGTGCTCCTGGGCCACTATTTGGTCTTGCCTTCTGAAAAACGTGGATGACCCAAGTGCTTTTAAGGATATGTTCCATGCACGAATATGCATATTTTTTAAAAAACGAAAACAGCATCAGAGATTCGTAGTAGAAAGTGTAGGAGGGTCTTGGTGCTAAAAGGGTCCTTACAGCCTACCCCTCGTCTCACCGGAGGGGACAGAGGTGTGACATGCCCACAGCAATGGCACAGCTCCCCTCCCCCGACAAGATCCAGCTCTCTGGGTCCCGGCCTGGGCTCCCTGGCATGTCAGAGCCCTGGAGCCTCGTGAGGTGCTGACAAGGACGGCGTGACGGAGGCTTGGAAGGGGACAGAGGGGACCCTGGGAAGTAAGCCACCAGCTCCTGCCCGGGAGCTCCGCGGGGGGACATGCCCGCCTGTCCATCTGTCTGTCTGCAGTGGTACACGCCCGCCGCCTGCCTGCAGCTCCGGGAGCACTTCCATGGGCAGGTCAGCGCCGCCTGCCAGCGCGGGAACACGGGGACCGTAGGGTGAGCGCTGTCTCCGCGGGGGAGGCGGGGGAGGGCCCAGCGCACGCCTGAGTGTGTGGAGGCAGACGCGGGCCTCGGACAGCAGACCGCATGGGTGCGACCCTGTCCAGCCCGGGGACCATCGGGCCGGTCATCCCGCCTCACCTGCTGCAGGAACATCTCTGCCCTTGGGGAGGCCAGTGCCTGAGGTCTGAGCGCAGCCATTTCCTCGGGCTTCAGCCTTAGTGTCGGGGCCCCGGGGCCACCTCTGAGTCCCCACCACGCCTGCCCCTCAGCCTCCCGTGGTGCACATTTCTGATTCTCACAACAGGGACATGGGCCCGGTGGGGTCAGGGGTAGGGAGGCCCCAGAACAAAGGCAGGCCCTCTGCCCCTCCCCTGGGCCAGCGAGGGGGGCACACGCCGCAGAGTGTCTCACGGGTGGCCTGTCCCCGTCTCGAGTGAGGACCGCAGGGGAGGAGGGGCCCGTGTGTGTGAGGATGCCCTCGTTACCACGCCTGTGAGACCACGCCATGCCCCTCAGGCTCAGACTCTCCAAGGTGGTGGTGGTCGGCGATCTCTACGTGGGCAAGACCTGCCTCATCCACAGGTGCGCAGCCGGCCACCCCCTCTCAGCACCGCTGTTGGGCCTGCCTGGGAGGCCCAGTCCCAGGTCACAGTGGAGACCACGTGGCCGCTGGGAGGGGATGCAGGAAATTGGGGAGATGGCAGGCGTGCAGAGAGCGCGGCCTCCCGGGAGCCTGGCGATGGTCAGGCGGCCCTCGGGGCCCCGTGCTCCACAACCCCACTGCCCTCCCTGCTGGCGGGCACGGGGCCTCTCCCCATCCTGACCCCAATTGTGGCCTCCACCTGTGGCAGCCTCTGCCCATGGAGCTCTCGCTGGCGGCTCCATCTGCCTGTGGCCTGTCCCCATGGCCCGTCTCTGTGGCCATCGCCACCTGGTCTCCCCGTGCGGGCGGACTTCCCGTGGCCTGCCGCCTCCACACGTGGCCTCTGACAGCTTCCTGGGTCCCACAGGTTCTGCAAGAATGTCTTCAACCATGACTACAAGGCCACCATTGGGGTGGACTTCGAGATCGAGCGCTTTGAGGTCGCTGGGACGCCCTTCAGCCTCCAGATGTAAGTCACTGGCGGCCGCCTGCGCGTCTCCCGATCGATGGTTGTGGGTGGGCTTCGTGGAGACACCAGGGAAGGCCCCAGCAAGGGAGCAGGAGGCCTTGGCCAGCTGTGTGAGGCTGGGTTCCCTGCTTCTACAGAACCAGGCCCCAGGCACACCCATACACCCTACCCCACGCGCCCTGTGTCCCTCTGTGATCCCGCGCACCAGGCCAGGCATGGCTTCTGGCAAGTAACTTCAGGCCTCTGAGCCGCTGTTCATGCCTGGAAAACGGGGCCAAAACTGGTCCCTGCCTGTGAGGCTCTAGCGGAGGTCATGTAGCCCCCAGGCCTTCCTGGGGCTGGACATCCCCACACCCCTGCCCTTGCTCACCTCCCCCTGCCTCTGTCTGTCTGTCTGTCTGTCTTCTCCCTGCCCCATGGGAGGCGCACCCTAGGAAGGGATCAAGAGGAGGTGGGGGCTGGCAACAGGCACTTCCCAATGCCCGTGCTGCTGGGAAGGGCTCTGGGTCTCCCACCGGGGGTCTGCACGAGCCTGCTGGCTGAGACCCCACGAGCATAGCTAAACCTGCCGCCTCTCGGTCTCCCTGCCTCTTTTGGCCACGGCACAGCTGGGACACAGCAGGGCAGGAGAAGTTCAAGTGCATCGCATCTGCCTACTACCGGGGTGCCCAGGGTGAGTGGCCAGCAGGGCCTCAACCACGTCCAGCTGGGGGATCCCCGTGAATTCCCCGCCGGGCTCGCTGTGAGAAGCCAGGTCCTCCGAGAGCCGCTGAGGAAGCACGGGGTGGGGGCGGTCCTGGCCTTCCAGCCGGGCCTAGGCGGGCCTCACCCGCCATACGCTCTAGGGGACCCTGGGGTGGCGCGTGCTCCCTGAAGGTCTCAGCCCCAGTTTCAGCTCAGAAAGATGCTCAGGGTGAGGAGTGTTTGGGCAGAGACCCCACAGAGAAGAGTGGAGTCGGCTCCAGAGCAGGGGCCGAGGCTTGGCCGGAGGGGAGAAGAGGAGGTGCCCGCACCCCCCACACACCGTGGAGGCCAGCGGGGCTCCTTGCCCACTGCCTCCATGCTGAGGGCACCCCAGCATGGACAGGCCTCCCGGGCAGCAGGCGGTGGCAGCATAGCCCCGTCCCGAGACCAGGAAGACGAGGGAGAGGGGTTCCCGTGGGAGGTGGGCCCGGGGTCGCAGGCGTCCCGTCCAGGCTCAGGCGATGAGGCACAGCTGCGTCCACGCAGTACTGCTGTCAGAAGTCGCGTTTTCACTGAGGCTGAGAAGAGCGAAACCAGGGAACCGTGCGTTGGAATAACAGCCCTGCCATGTCCACTGTGGCCTCTTCTCGGGGTCGGGGGCTGGGGGCGCACACTGCTGGAAGAAGCCCGGCAGGCAGCCGCCCGGCCTCGGTCACTACCACCACGGCCCGCGTCCTGCCCTTCTGAACGATCTCCGTGTGCGGCCACCCAGGGCACGTGGGAGCAGGCAGGGCAGTGACGGAGGAGCCGAGGGGCGGGGAGCTCATCACCAGGCGTCTCCCTGGCCCCGAGCCTGCCTCTCCGCAACAGGCCCCTGACGCTGCTTGTTGCCCATCGGCCGTTCGGCCCCAGGGGCCAATGGTGGGAGGTTGGTCCAAGAGCTTTCCCACCGTTGCTCCAGCTTAATCCCCTGGGCCACCCTGAGCCCCGGAGGTGGCCGTGGCCGGTCCCCACTGGGTCATGGCCGCAGAGGCGGCTTGACCTCTCTGCGGTCCAGGCTTCCCCCGCGTGCCCCGCACCTGTCAGAGGCAGAGAAAATCTGGGGCAGGGGGCTCACCTTGCCTCCCTGGACCCCACTGTGGCCGGGCTGCTGGGTCCCCATGGCACGGGTCCAGGGCTGCGTGCCCGAGGGGCCCCCTGGGACAGTGTGGGAGGGAGCCCCCTTGTCACGCCGTCTTTGCCTCCCCGTCACTCACCGGCTTCCCCTGGCTTCCCCCGTGTGCGCAGTGATCATCACGGCCTTTGACCTCACCGACGTGCAGACCCTGGAGCACGCCAGGCAAGTCCCGGCTCGGCAGCCCCCGTGGGCTCCCCAAACCTGGGCCACGAGCTGCCCATGGGCCAGCGACGGTGCGGCTGCCGTCCTATCCCTCAAGATACGCAGCCACCGCAGAAGGCAGGGCCGGCCAGCCCCTTGGCCAGCACAGAGCGGCCCGCGTTGACTGCAGGGCTCAGCTTGAGAGCCTTCCCAGTTTTGGGGGGAAGGGCCTGGCGTCCTCACCGCTTCTGGGCCCCAGGCAGGGGACACACCTGGGCAGAGATCTGGGTGAGAGCCAAGGGTCGTTGGCTGACGGGCCAGAGCCCCCCGCCCCTGACTTTGGGGCGTTCACAGCTGCGTCTGCAGCCCTGTGAGGGGAGCCGGCTGGTCACTCCTGTGGGTGGCGGCGCGGGACGGACCCAGGGTGCGGGACGCCACGGGGCTCCCTGACTCGCTGCCGCTCCTGCGTGCCCACCCTCAGGAGGCGCAGTCCACGTCCCCTCCTGGCACCTCCCCTCCCCCCGGCCCTGGGGGGCCCCGGGCTCCCTCGTCTGCTCAGCGTGGGGTGGGTCCATCCCAGCCTGTCGCCCGCCTTCCAGGCAGTGGCTGGAGGACGCGCTGAGGGAGAACGAGCCGGGCGCCTGCTTCCTGTTCCTCGTGGGGACCAAGAAGGACCTGCTGGTGAGCGGAGCCAGGCAGCCTGGGGGGACTCGGAGCAGAGGGTGACCCCCAGGGCCTAGGCGGCAGCTCTCGGGTCCCCGGTCCCCGTCCAGTAGGAGAGGGACGCTAGAGCTCAGACCTGCCCGGAACCACCGGGCTCACCTCCAGGCAGGTGCCCAGCCTGGGCGTCACCGCGGGAGGCCGGGGTGGGGGTGGTGGGGCGGGGCTGGATCAGCAGGGCCGCTTCCCCCAGTCAGGGGCCGCGTGTGAGCAGGCGGAGGCGGAGGCCGTGCGCCTGGCCAACGAGATGCAGGCTGAGTACTGGTCCGTGTCAGCCAAGACCGGTGAGTGGGCGCGGGGCTGCCGCGGAGGCGTGGCGATCAGGGGTGGGGGTCCCGGCCGGTGGATGGGCGGAGTGGCACACCCGTGTTCTCCAGTGAGACCACTACTCCTGCTAGTGGGGGCAGGTCCCTGCGGGGTCCCGGCCCAGCATCTCAGGGAGGCAGGGGCAGCCTTACCTGGAACCACAGCGTTGTCCCGCCCCTACCCGATGCTTGTGGGAGGCCCCGCTCGAAGGCGTAGCACGCACTGTCTCAACCAATTGCAGCTGAGTGCCTGCAGGCCCGGCGCTGCCGAGGGACAGATGATTGGGCCACGCCCCCACCCCCCACCCCCAGCTCTCACCCACACCCCTCCCGGTTTCTGCCCGGGCCTCGCTGGTTCCCCGGAAGGAGCTGATCCCACCCACGGCACCGCTTACCGCAGCCTTCAACATCTCTGAGCCTCAGCATCCTCACCCTGGAAGTGGGGTGATGCCATCAGTCTTGTGTTTTTAATGCAAAACACGCTTTTTATGATAAAAGACATAGGATGCACTGAGGAAAAACGAGTGAACGCACAGAAGCAAAGAACAGACTTTGCAAACAGGTTGTTGGGATGGAATGAAACAACTCGAAATGCCTGGCGCACCGCAGGTGCCAAGGCTGTGGGGACTCAGGGATTATACCTCGGAGTCCTTACCCCAGGAGAGGGGCCACTGTGGACGCTGCCCGGGGTGCAGGTGGAAGCACCACCTCCTCCGGCCCGGCACAAAGTGGTGGCCGTGCCCAGTTCTCTCTGCCCCTTCCTGAGGGCACCCCCAAGCCTGTGAGAACCCACCCTCTTATTGGAGTAACAGCCCATTCCCAGAGAGCTCCTTGTGGAGCAAGCAGGACCGCCTTGTGCGGTTGTATAGGTTGTTAACTGCACAAATGCAGTGTGTGTGTCGGGGGCTGCACCTGGCCCTCTGCTCCAGTGGGTGGCCTTGTCCTCCTGGAGGAGGAGGCACAAAAGGCTCCACGTGGGGGCCAGGGCTCTAATCCTCGTGGCTGCCCGCTGGGCAGATGCAAGACGGTGACAAGACAGCAGGCCCACCTGTGATCTCCGCACAGCCCAGCACCTGGCCTGCAGGCGCTCAGCTGCGATTGATTGAAACAGTGCATGCTAAGTCGCTTCAGGCGTGGCTGACGCTTTGCGACCCCCTGGACTGCAGCCCGCCAGGCTCCTCTGTCCATGGGATTCTCCAGACAAGAATACTAGAGTATGTTGCCATGCCCCTCCTCCAGGGGATCTTCCCGACCCAGGGATTGAACCTGTGGCTCAAGTCTCTGCACTGGCAGGCGTGTCCTTTACTACTAGCGCCACGTGGAAACCAAGGCTCAGAGGTTGTCAGGAGTAGCCAGGGCTAATGGCCGGGCCGGGAGTCTGTCCCCTGCCCAGAGAGGGGAGCGTCCTGCCTCCTGCCCCGCCGACTCCCCTGCCCCCGACAGGGCGCCTGCAGGCGGGGGTCATGACTGTCCGTGCCCGCAGGGGAGAATGTGAAGGCGTTTTTCAGCCGTGTGGCCGCCCTGGCCTTCGAGCGCTCAGTACTGCAGGACTTGGAGCGGAGGAGCAGCGCCCCGCTGCAGGTCGGCGGCGGGGACCTCATCCGTACGTGCAGGGCCCCAGGCCGGGGAGGGGCTCACGCCCGACATCTGCATCCACCACCCTCTGCCGGGACTCGACTGTCCGCCCAGCTTGTCCGGGCCCCTCTCCCATCCTGCTGACCTCCGGCTGCAGTGCCCCCCCCCCACCAACCAGCCACCTGCCGGCCAGCTCAGACACCCTCCCCCGTGAGCTCAGGTGCCCGCTGGATGCCAGGTGACTTCTCCCCTTGCTGCAGGGATGGAGGGACGTCCACCCGAGACCCCGGACAGCAGGAGGCCCTCCAGCCCGAGTTGCTGTTAGCCAGGCCTGCGGCAGAGGCCTCCCCGCCCTCCACGAGGCATGCCGGTGGTGTGTCTGCGACATGGAGGGGGATGCGGGGCGCCCACCACGCTGAGCCCCAGGGACCCCCCTCCCCCAGCTGCCTCCTCTCCGTAGCGAGGCGGGAGCCAGGGGAGGCCCCCACTGCCGCCCGGGACCCCCGGCTGGAAGGCCAGTCACCCCTACAGTGTTGCCCGTCAGCCCCGGCCGCAGAGGCTCAGGACCGCAGGCACAGCCGGGGTCCCAGACCCCGGGCACAGTCGGGGCTCCCCGGGCCCCTCCCCAGCCTTCTGGTCGGCCCCGGAGTCGCCCTCATCTCAGGGGCCCCGGCGAGTGGGACTTTCTCTCCTGGCCCCGACTCTTCTGTCAGCAGGGCTGGGCCTTGGAGCCCCGGCCCTGCGGTCCACTGTCCCTCCGCCACGGACTTGCGGGTCCCCTCTCTGGCCGCCGAGGGGCCCCCTCTGGCTCCGCTGTGACCCTTGGCCTCCTGCGCCCCGGGTCAGGAGCCGAGATGGGCAGGATGGGCCACATACACTCCTGGCCCGGCTGTGCCCCGCCCCCACCCTGTGACTCGCCGCGGCATCCGCTGCTCATGGCACTGCCCCCCCCCCACACACACTGGCAGCTGTCACCCAGACTCTGCTGGGCTGGTGCCCACCCCCGCCCACCCCCGGGCCCTCTCTCCCACTTGCCTGGGGACGAGACGGTGCCGCGTGCAGGTCCCCGAGGACCCTGGTGATGGCTGCAGGTGTCGGCAGCACAGCGGAGGCACTCCAGCCCCTGCAGGCAGGCTCCCCATCTCCATGGCCCTCCTGATCTCCAGAACAGGCGGGCGCCCCCGGCCTCCCCTCCCCAGCTCCCGCCCAGAGTGCCCGGCCCGCTCCAGGCCCTGGTGGGGCTCCTCCACAGGGCCTACTGAGCCCCCCACCTCACGGCCACAAGCAGGTGGCACGTGTGGCCACCGTCCTCGTGGACTGTGAGCGTTTCCTGGGCAGCCAATGGTCAGCGGCCCGGGGACACTGCGTCTCCTGTCCGCTCAGCCTTCTCCATGTCTTCAGCTCTCCTTTTAGTAGATGGAGGGTCCTCCTTTGCATAAAGCACTCGGCAGGAACCGCAAATGTGCCATTGTGAGATGTGGCAGTACAGGGCTCAGCCTCCAGGGAGGCGCCCCTGAGGCCCGACGTAAGCAGCGCAGGCCTCCTGCTCCTCGTCTGCTGTGAAACCAGCGCGCCCTCTCCCCGGCCCACCCACCAGGTGGCCTTCTTCCTCCCAGGCTGGGCGAGCCTGTGTCCCTTCAGGGCTGCAGATTTGACTTCCTGCAGCGGGGCCAGAGTCTGTTCATGCCGCCTGGCCCTGGGACAGTCGGCTTTTCGCTTCTTTTCACTGAGGTGTCGGTCCTCACAGCGGCAGCTTTCCACACTCGGGATTCCCCGCTCGGGATTCCCCGCAGGGACCTTGCTGGGCCTCCTGCGGGCTGGCCCACCAGACCCAACCTTGGGGTTGTGCCAGGCCCGGGTTTGGGGCACACGAGAGACAGCGTCAGGATGGGTGAGTCTGCTCAGGTGGGCTGGCACCCTCCCGGCTCCCTCCCCTGCCTCTGGGGACCATGTCCGTCTGTCACTGGCCCCTGAGCCGGGACCACCGTCTCGTGTGCGCCCAGCCCTCTAAGCGGCCCGCTGGGAAACTCCCTTCCTGTGGCCCCCGTGTGCGTGCGAGCACTTCAGAGGCATCTCGAGGAAACGGGCCTCGGATGCCTCCAGAGCCCCCTTCAGCCTGGTGATGGGACACGGGCCCCTCCTGAAGAATTGCACGCTCCTGAGGGCCTTGGCCACGTGAGCTGGACGCCTGAGTTCGCCTGAGATGGAGGTAAGGGGATGTGGTGATGGGCGGGGGGCCCGCTCTACTCACAGCTACACAGATAGAACCTGAGCGGGGCTGGGGGCGTGGTGTGGGGGAACAGGCCTTCCTGGCCTGTGAGCTGCAGAGGGTGCTCGGGACCCAGGAGGCCTGGGGCAGAGACACGAGCGGGTGTGGGGCGCGGGAGCTTTCAGAAGCAGCCGCAGCTCAGAGAGGACTCATCCTCTGAGCCTTCTGTTTTCCCGGAGACGGGGCAGGGGAGCTGGGGGCCCCGAGATGACACGTCACCTGCCCAGCAGCCCCACGCTCCTCTGACATCTGCCGCGGCCTCCCCATCACTCCCCGGGCGTCAGGCCGATGGGGAGTAGCGTGTGGTCCCGCGGCCTCCTTCCAGGGCTCTACCCCCTCATCCAGACACTCCCTCTCCGGCATTCCGGGACCCCCCGGCCACCTGTCTGAGCCTGCACCCCCAGGAGGGAGCAAGGCGGGGCCTCCCGTCCACAGGCCGCTGTTCACAGGCCCCTCCCGCCACCCCCTGGTCCCCAGCAGAAGGGTGGCACCTCTCCACCCGCGCCTGAGGGTGCCCTGGGTCTCTGACCACAGGAAGCCATCGCCCGTACCGTGTTGCCGGCCGGGCCTCAGGAACCAGCCCGTCTTGTCCGGGCCCCTGCACTCTCTGTGAGGCTGGAAATGCAGCTGAGGCGCTCAGAGGGATCTGCACTCCCACCCCCACTGCAGGGCCTCATCAATAATTGATTCTGCAGAAGGCAGGGGAGTTCCAGCCAAGAGGGAAGGAAGGGTCCACGGCTCACTCAGGCGGAGCCCGGGGCCAGCGAAACCCTTCAGAGACCCCCCCCTCCCCACTGTGGGCCAGGGCTGGGGGCCTGCAGGAGGCGCCCCGCCAGGCGCCCCCCAGCACAGCACCACGGGCAGGGCTACAGGACGGTTGTATCGATCGCCCCCGCTTTCCAATCTTGCCTGCAGCTCCCTGGGGCTGAAAGATGATGGATGACAGCTGGGGGGTCATGTGGCCACATCCCCGCCTGAAGGGAGCCCTCCTCTGGCCCCCAAAGCTGGGGGGATGCGGGCGCGCACAGAGCAGAGAAGCAGCAAAACACAGCCCCTCACTGCTGTGTGAGGCCATCAGCAGTCACTCCCCACGCCGCCCAGCCCCCGTCCCCAGGCGGCCACCAGCCTACTTTCTGTTTCCATAGATTTGGTCTGTTCTGGACATTTCACGTAAACGGAGTCATACAATATGTGGTCTGTTTTGCCTGGTTTCTTTCACTTGACATAATGCTTTCAAGGTTCGTGGATATTCAGCATGCACTGGTACTGCATTTTCTTTGATGGTCAAATAATATTCCAGCGTCATATTCCCTTGACTGATGGGATGGTTTCCATCATCGGGGTCTGAGGCATCGGAAGTTCTGCGTTCTGTCCAGCAGAGGGGGCTGTTGGGTCCCAGTGGTTCATTGTTGCAAAGGGACCAGGTAGCCTTTGGGGGGAGACAGCAATGGCAACCCACTCCAGTACTCTTGCCTGGAAAATCCCAGGGACGGCGGAGCCTGGTGGGCTGCCGTCTAAGGGGTCGCACAGAGTCGGACACGACTGAAGCAACTTAGCAGCAGCAGCCTTTGGGGAGGGGCCTGTCCGAACCTGATCCTGGGTTCAAGAACCCCTAGGGCTGCTATTGAGGGTACATGAGGGTGTGCACGTGTGTTTGTGTGTGTGTGTGAGAGAGAGAAAGAGATTTTGAAATGAATTATAGAGCCTCATCCCGGAAAATGATGGAAGTGGAAAGGGGGAAATACCACCGACAATCCCACTTTCCTGTCCCATTTTAGTTTTTAGATGGAAAAAAAAAATCTGTCGGGAGTGATGGAAATGTTTGTTTGTTTTTTTTTTTTTGGAAATGTTTGTTAACTGATGGTGGTGATGGTTTTCATGAGTGAAACCCCAGTTCTGACCTCCTGCAGGCCACGTCAGCCTGGCCCCTAACCCAGCTGTTCCTCAAACACACCCGGACCTCTGAACTCTCCCCGACTTTGCCTGTCCGTCCCCATCTCCAGGACCAGCTCAGGCGTCACCCCCGTCGGCCAGCCTTCCCCAGACCTCTGCGTCCTCTTGGATGTCCACTCACACAGCCCATGTACCTCTGCCGCGGCCTGGCTCTGCCCGCCTCACCCCGTCCTCCCTCCTGCATGCTCACCACCGCCTCTTCCCCGCGGGGGCAGGACTGACTGAGCACCTATTATGTCGTAAGCACTGAGGGTTCACTGGGGAACAAGACAGACAGATCTCTGTCCTCGGAAGTTTAGATCTAGTTGGGAACAGACACGGGGTGGGGATCGCAGAGCGTTAACGGATATGGATCCCACGTTCCTCCTCCGCCCTCCCTTCCTCTGGAGGGAGAGATGATAAGAAAGCTCATCGGGGAAGGAGCAGAGACCCAGGGTGGGGGTGCTTCCAGGGAAGACTCCAGGGAGGGGAGGAATGTCCTTGGTGCCAGAAGAAGCTGTCCCACGGGGAGATAGCCACTATCTTGCAGTGTCCTTGTGCCCAGCAAGCCACTTGCTCTGCCAAGAGAACAGGGCGTACAAACCCAAATCGAACAGTGTCAGTTTCCAGTGCACACAAATTTAAGGTGGGGCCAAGTTGGGGGCCTGCAAACCAGAGAGGAATACCTCACTGATAGATGCAGCAGCTCCCCCCCGCCCAAAGTATTCTTTTCTTCCCTGGTGCTTTATGATATTGTCCCAGGTGAACCCACAAATACCCCCTGGAAACTCAGACCCTGTTAGCAAGGGGAAAAAAAAAAAAAACAGTTTATGCTTTTGGGATTCTCCCTGCTGATGGCCAGGGAATGGGGTTCCAGAGGCACTGGGTTCTGGTTCTGCCAGATCCACTCGCGGGGGTGCTGGAGGAAGGCACTAATGCTGATGGTGAGCTGCTGTGGGCCATGCGTTGGGAGGTCAGGGTTTATTACTCCCAACTTGAAGAAGAGGTCTTCAGGATGTGAACGCTGCTGGGTTCCTGCCTGGCTCTGCCAGCCACCAAGTTGGCCTCAAGCCCTCCTTCCTCAGATGCAAAACAGGCTTTTTTACCCTCGGGGCCCTGTCTGCTGGGCAGAAGAGCGTTAGGGTGGACACAGCCCAGCGCCGAGCACCTGCAGGGGAGCAGCAGGGAGCAGTGGCTGGAAGCGTCTGCAGTCCCCCCTCCCCGCCCCCACCGCCCCGGGGCTTTTCCTGCCAGGCTCCCAGGGCACCACCGTGAAAGGCGACCACGGGAAGAACAGCACAGGTTTTATGGTTGCCCCCCATCGGGCAGCTTCCGCACGGTGCTCACAACACACTGTTCCACGTGAGGACGAAAAACCGGCTCAGAGAGGAGGGGAAGGGAACTGCCAAGGTCACACAAGCCTCCGGGGGAGAGACCTGAAGCCCAGCCAAGCCGCCCTGGGCTCCGTTCCCTCTAGATGAGACGTCAGGGCATCCGCTCCGGGTGGCACCGGAGCTGGGGGAGGGGGGGTGGGGTAAGAGAACCCTCATGAGGCGGGGGCGGGCGTGTGTGTGCATTCTGGTTCTCAGGTTAACGCCTGGGGAAGCAGGCGCGAGCGGCCCAGAGGCGCCTGGCCTCTAGCCTGGGTCTCCGGCTGACACATCCCGTTTCCTTTCGCGTCACCCAGCAGGCTGGTCGGGGTCTTCTCGGCCCTCGGGGCCCCCCACCCCCACCGCACCCCCGGTGTCCACTCCGCTGTGTGTCTGAGATCTCCGAGCTTCTCCGGCGGACCAAAAGCAGACTCCGTTTCACTGCCCGCTGGGGCCGTGCTGTCCGCCTCCGTCCCCCATTCCTGGGCGCCCAGTGGAGGCCGGGGCCCCCCTGGGAGGCAGGTGACAGATAAGTTCCCAGTCAGGGCTGCAGGAAGGGAGACATGCGTGCTGAGCGGCCCGGGGTGCGGGGGAGACATTCCTATGGACCCTCTACATGATGCTTCAGCCGTCACGCCGGGACCCCAGCGCCCGGAGGCCCGTTGGCGACCGCCGGGAGACCTTCCCGCTGGGGAGCGCGCTCAGCCAGTTACGCTAGCGAGAGGCCACCCGGCTGGCCTGGATCCAGGGCACCTGTTCCCGGGGATGCAGAAGTCGCCGTCCGGTCCTCAGTTTCCCCAGGTGCGGGGGCCGCTGGCAGGGCCTCTGCCGGGTTCGGGGCGGGGCGGGGGGGGCGGGAGTGGCCGCCCCTTTAAGAGGCCCCGCCCCGCTCCATCAGCCGCGCTGAGGCCCCGCCCTCCTCCCCGCCCCTTCCTGCGGCGCCGAGCGCGGGCGGCGCGCGCGAGAGCGGCGGGAGCAGGCGGGCAGATCGCCCCTCCGGGAGAGGCCCCTTTAAGAGGCCCCCCCACCGCTCCATCAGCCGCGCAGCGGCCCCGCCCACCTCCCCGCCCCGCCCCGCCCCTTCCTGCGGCGCCGAGCGCGGGCGGCGCGCGACAGAGCGGCGGGAGCGGGCGGGCCGAGCACAGCGCGGGGAGCCGGGCGGCGGCGCGGGAGCTCGAGGACAGTGGCGCGCGGGCGTCGGCCATGGGCTAGCGGGCCGGCCGAGCGGAGGCAGCGCCCGCCCCGCCCCGCGCGCGCGCGCGCGCCGGGAGCCCCGCACACAATAGCGGGCGCGCGGCCCCGCGCCCTTCCCCCGCGCGCGCGCCCCGCCCCGCGCGCCTGCCGCCGGGCCGCGGTCTCACCTGCAGCCCGGGAGGGGGCGGGCATTGTTTGCGCGCCGCCGCCGCCTTCGCCCCGCCGTGGGCATGGGGGCCGCCCGGCGTCCCGGGCCGGGCCTGGCGAGGCCGCTGCGCCGTCGCTGAAGCCGGCCTCGCTGGCGCGCGCAGCCGAGCGGCACAGGTGAGGAGCCGCGGCCGCGCCATGGTGGACCCGGTGGGCTTCGCCGAGGCATGGAAGGCGCAGTTCCCGGACTCGGAGCCGCCGCGCATGGAGCTGCGCTCGGTGGGCGACATCGAGCAGGAGCTGGAGCGCTGCAAGGCCTCCATCCGGCGCCTGGAGCAGGAGGTGAACCAGGAGCGCTTCCGCATGATCTACCTGCAGACGCTGCTGGCCAAGGAAAAGAAGAGCTACGACCGGCAGCGCTGGGGCTTCCGGCGCGCCGCACAGCCCCCCGACGGCGCGGCCGAGCCCCGCGCGCCGCGCGCGCACCCCGCGCCCGCCGAGGGCGCTGACCCGCCGGCCGCCGACGAGCCCGAGGCCCGGCCCGAAGGGGAGGGCTCCCCGGGCAAGGCCAGGCCCGCGGCCGCTCGCAGGCCCGGGCCCGCAGCCGCCACCGAGCGAGACGAACGCGGGCCCCCCACCAGCGTGGCGGCGCTGCGCTCCAACTTCGAGAGGATCCGCAAGGGCCCGGGTCAGCCCGCGGCGGCGGCGGACACCGAGAAGCCCTTCTACGTGAACGTCGAGTTCCACCACGAGCGTGGCCTGGTGAAGGTCAACGACAAAGACGTGTCGGACCGCATCAGCTCCCTGGGCAGCCAGGCCATGCAGATGGAGCGCAAGAAGTCACAGCAGCAGGGCGCCGGGTCGGGCCCCGCGGACACCCCCAGGCCCTCGTATCGTGGGCGCGCCTCCGAGGGCAGCGGCTGCGGCGGCCTCGACGGTGACTATGAGGACGTCGAGCTGAACCCGCGCTTCCTGAAGGACAACCTGATCAACGCCAACGGCAGCGGCAGGCCCCCGTGGCCGCCCCTGGAGTACCAGCCCTACCAGAGCATCTACGTCGGGGGCATGATGGTGGAGGGGGAGGCCAAGGGCGCGCTGCAGCGCAGCCAGAGCACCTCGGAGCAGGAGAAGCGTCTTACCTGGCCGCGGAGGTCCTACTCCCCGCGGAGCTTTGAGGACAGCGGAGGCGGCTACACGCCGGACTGCAGCTCCAACGAGAACCTCACGTCCAGCGAGGAGGACTTCTCCTCTGGCCAGTCCAGCCGCGTGTCCCCGAGCCCCACCACCTACCGGCCGTTCCGGGACAAGAGCCGCTCGCCCTCGCAGAACTCCCAGCAGTCCTTTGACAGCAGCAGTCCCCCGACGCCCCAGAGCCAGAAGCGGCACCGCCAGGGCCCCGTCGTCGTGTCCGAGGCCACCATCGTGGGCGTCCGCAAGACGGGGCAGATCTGGCCTAGCGACGGGGACAGCTTGTCCGGCAAGCTGCCTCAGGACGGCACCTGCCACGCAGACGCAGGTGAGTGCCTCTGCCAGCCTGGTGGGCACCCCTGAGAGGTCGGGGGTGCGGGGCAGGTAGGTACGTGATGGGATGGTTCTCAGGCGCCAGTGGTGGGCTGGAAGGATTCGCGCCCATTCCCCCACCTGAACAAACTCCATCCCTGCTTTCCTCCTGATTGCAGATTCCCAGCGTCTGGAGTGGGATGCGGGTGGGAGGGGTGGTGTGTCAGAATGGTGGGGGTGGCTCCTTCCTTCGGGTCTGGAGCCTGTGCTTTCTCGTGAGAGTGCTTCCTCTCTGTGGGTCAGGACCAGGATCGCCTTGGACGGCCATCTCCTCGCCCTCCACCTGGGGCAGCAGGGATGGTCTGGGCGGGGGGGGCGGGGTATCATCTCTTCCCTCTGGGTGGATACTTCAGCAGGGACTGATCCGTGTCTTGGGCAGTCCCCGCCACCTGCCCTGGGAGAGTTCCACAACACATCCGGGGAACCCACGGGATGCCAGCTGCTCCCAGGCTGGAGGAGCGTTGGGTTCGCTCTCTGGCCAGCAGCCCCAGAGCAAGTCAGAGCAGGTGAAAAATACAAACCAGGAGGAAGGGAGGCCACAGGCAGTTCTGACTCAGTGGGCTACCGAAGAGCCGGGGCTGAAGAGCTCTATCTGGGGCTGAAGCAGGGCCACACCCGTGCTGATCTGTCCGGTTCGGACGGGAGACCTCACCGCTGGGCGTCTCACCCCTGCTTTGTTGTCCCCCTTGCCCACCCGTGCTTATGTTCAGCTCCGAGTCCACGGTCTGGCTTCTGGCTCCGAGATTAAACCTGCAGGTCCGTGTGTATAACGCGTGTGCACATCTGTGTACAGACACCGTGTGGCGCTGGGCTAATGGGACTGGGTTTCGAGAGCCAGGCGCAGTTTGTGGTGGGAGTCAGGACTGGGATTTGGGGTTGTTGGGGGTGAGGCAGTTGGGAACCTGGCAGAGTCCCGGTCCCTGCTGAGCTAATGTGGTTTTCCGCTCCATTGACTATTTCTTTTTCTGCCGATGGAGTTGTGTGTGCTTGGTTGGTCAGAATCCTCTTGAAGCAAGTGAGGCTATTTTTGGCTCTGTGGAGGGGCCTCTTTGCCATCCGCGCTCCGTCCTGTTTGTTTTGGGCTCATCTTGTTGCTGACTCTGTCCGAGCTGTGTTGCTGGGACCTGTGGCGGGGCCCAGCCTCATCCTCCAGGCCCCTCGTGTGTGGGGAAGCCGGTAGTATTGAGAAGACCGCTTTGTAGGCAGCTCAGCTCCTCTGGGCTCTGGAGGATTGCCCTGTGGTTGCCGGGCACCAGCCCCGTCTGGCCAGCTGTCGGCCAGGCTAGCCAGCTCGGATTGGCCCTCAGCACCCGCGAGAGTACGTGTGAACATTGTCAACAAAGGAGGAAAGGAGAGCTTCTCGTGGAGACCTGTCGTCTGAAACTGTGTTCTCTTGCTGGGGGAGGTGGGAGTTTCCAGTGAGTGGGGCCCTGTTGGGGTGGTGTGGTTGGGGGGCCTCCCCGCAGGCCATCTCCGGAGCTCGCAGCCCCTCGCCTGCCTTCAGACCCTGCTCTGTGGGTGACACAGGGTGGGCTCCCAGCCTAGGAGGTCGTCTGACAACTTGCACCGCCCCCTCCCCTTTGGCCCTTGGTGAATCCTGCTCTGAAAGCCCTCCAGGGTCGCGCCTTGTGTCTCCTGCTGGGTTTTGCAGCTCCTGGCAGTTGCAGCTCTGGGAGCCTGCCCAGCCGGCTTCTCTGAGCCCTCTGAGGCGTGTGGCTGGAGGCGAAGGCGGGACCGCCAGGGCCAGGCCATCTGTCTCCTTCCCGACATTTGCCCGCATTCCCTAGATGCCCGCCGGCCAGGGCCCGCGCCTCTGATGTGGGACAGTGGGGAGGGTCCCAGCGTGGATGGAGGGGACCTCACCTAATTCTCTGCTGCAGCAGCTTCTGTGTCTGAGGGGAGGGAAGCAGCTGGAATGGTGACCGTGCCCTGACACGCATCTTCCCAGGGAGCTTGGCCTCACCCCCCTCCCCGACCCCCATCTGCAGATACGGATGCCGCCAGGAAGTGGCAGAGGGGCCTCCAGGTCCCTCGGGGATGCGGACCCCCCCCCCCCCCCAGTCCTTTCCTCTGCCCTTCACACCCCTGAGGAACAGGGCTGGGTAGGGCCCGGGGTCCTTCCAGCTGCGAGCCCTGCTGTGTGCAAGCCCACCCCTCCCACCTTGCGAGCTGAGTGGAAGGAGGGAGCGTGGTCCTTGCCTCCGCTTGGGAGCTTAAAAGGGAGTGGGAGACGGGAACACACACAGCCCAGGGCCGGGTTGGGAGGGTGGGAAGGCGGCTTGCCCACCCTCGTCCCTTAAATTCCTCTCTGGGACTCTGGCCATCCCTTCCTGAGAAAGACCGCTCAGCCAGGCCCTCTCCTCCTGACGTCCGGGGCACCCCCACCGTGCGCGTCCCCTGTTTCTACCTGGGCTCCGGCGGCGGCTGGCTGTTCTTTCCTGTTTCTAAGCAGTGAATTTGCCCTTTGGATCCTGGTGACACGTTATCGTCAGAGCGATCACGACTTTGTTGTTGCCTTGGGCTGTTGACTGGGCCTCCTTCCCGGGGACGGAGGCAAAGTCCGAGACCGTTTAAGTCATCGACAGGCTGGAAAGGGACTCTCGGTGGAATTGTACAAGGATTATCCGGCTCGGAAAGGATGGCTTTCTGGTTTGGGGAACAGAAGGCAGCATCCTGGGCTTTTCACCGAGGAAGGAGCTGAGATGTAGATGTGTGTGGGTCCAGGCCTCAGTGCCCCGCATTCCTCCCTGTTCTGGCTTCAGTACGGCCTCCCCTCCCTGGCCAGGAGTCCTGTGGTCCAGCCCACCCCATGGTTTCAGAGGGTTCCGGGTTCACGGCGAATGGACAGGCCTCTTCTCAAGTTGACGGACAATAGGCCTGAGTCTTGACTGAGTCTGATTTTTAGATGAAGGCTCAGAAGATGATGGAGGATTTAATAAACTTGGAGCCCTTTGGGGGTCTTGACCCCGACTGGAATTAGAACTCCTGTGGTTAATTCAAGCTGGATTTTTTCCCCCTTTTTTCTGAAAAAAAAAAAAATGTAGTAACTTTAATTAAAATGAGTTACTTATGTGACGTGGGACAGGTTTTTCTTTATCCTAGAAAACGTTGTTGCTGTTTAGTCTTTAAGTTGTGTCTGATTCTTTTTGCAGCTTCATGGACTGTAGCCCTCCACGCTCCTCTGTCGTGGGATTCTCCAGGCAAGAACACTGGAGTGGGTTGCCATGTCCTTCTCCAGGGAATCTTCCTGACACGGGGAGGGAACCTGCATCTCCTGCCTTGGAGGCAGATTCTTTACCTCTGAACCACTTGGGAACCCCATCATGGCAAAATAACGTAACAAAATTTGACGTGTTTGTCTTTTTTTCAGCGTCCAGCACGGTGGCATTCAGCGCATTCATGCTGTTGTGTAACCGTCACTATGTCTCGAACTTTTCCTCACTGCAGCCAGAAGCTGTTCCATTACGCAATACCTCCCCTTTCCTCCACCTCCAGCCCCTGGCCACCACCACCGTGTTTTCAGCCCGTTGTCTGTGGGTTTTGTCTTCTGTGCCTCCTGTGAGTGGAACCCTGAGACACGTGTCCTTCTGTGAGTCTCACTGCTTTCCCTCCGTAGGGTCTGGATGTTGCCAGGCTGCGTCCTCGTCCTTCACACCCCAGCTCTGGCCCTTCATAGGACAAACCCTGGGAACGATGGCCGTGTTTCCTTGCCTTTCACCTCTACTTGTGTTCGTGTCCTGGGGGCAAGCTGCCACGGACTGGGGGCCTTCAACAGCAGAAGTCTGTTTTCCCTTCAGTCCTGGAGTCTGCAAGTCCAGGGTGAAGGTGCCAGCGGGCACGGTTTCCTCGGGGACCTCTCTCCTTGGCTGGCAGCCGGGCCCCCCTTGATGCCCTTTCCCAGGGCGGTCCCTCCGTGCCCGTGGACCCCTGGTGGCCCTGTGTGTCTCTGAAACCGCTTCTGCTTATGAGGACACGATCTGCCTTGGCCTAATTGACTTAGGACCCCACCCTGATGACCCATCATGAGAAGCCTGCCTCCCACGTTCTGAGATGCTGGAGGCTAGGCCCTCAGTGTGTGAGTGTGGGGGCGGAGGGACTCAGGTTGGTCCCCAGCACTCAGTGAGTCCTTGATCAGACAGCAGAGACCTGGTGCGTGAGCAGCCTTGCCCCAGGTTTTAGGAGGAATTCATGGTGAGGTGTTGAGTGGCCCACTGAGGCGGGGACTGCTGGCCAGCCGCATCTCTTTCCTCATCTAGAAGTTAGGGGTTGGACTCTGTCATTGCTAAAAGATCCTTTCCTTCTTTTCTTTTTTTGGCCTTGAGGCTTGCAGGATCTTGGTTCCCCAACCAGGGATTGAACCTGGGTGTCCACGGCAGTGAAAAAAAAAGCACCAAGTCCTAACCACTGGACCACCAGAGACGTCCCTTGAATTTCTTCCTTAAATTGATGAACACAGTGTTTGCAGGTCTTTCTTTATGCCCATTTGTACCTGTGCTCCTGTTACCATGGTCCCACCTCTCCCCATTCGGACCCTCAGAGGGGTTTACTGGGCGGCCCGGGCCCACCCCCTGGAAAGCCGCTCGTGTCTGTATCCACGGGTGTGTGGCAGGCTGCTCCTCTGCGCCTTGTCTTTGAGAAGCAGGGCAGACAGGGCCTTGGTGGTGTCCCCGCGCCTGCCTTTAGCTGTGTGCGCGCCGCGGCTTCCCCTTAGTCCTGCGTCTGCGTGGCTTCCTCCTTCCGCGTGGCGCGTCCTTAAGACAGAGACCTGCCCGTGGCGTCTGTACCTTGGGAGCTGCGGGGTCTGGGGGTCTCGGGTGGAGCGCGACCCCGCCCCCATCTCTGAGGATCCTGTTTGCTCAGCCCCTCCTTGTTCTGACCCCACCGGGCTCACCACCCCCCATCTGATAATCAGCACTGATTTGGGGGGCCCGACAGCACAAGTTCCCCAGCAAGGGAGCTTGTTGGCTTTGCAGGTGACCTCCGAGGCCATCTCTGCTTCTGTGCTGAGGCTGGGGCTCCTCTTGCTCAATCCTAAGAGCTTCCCGAATCCCCGGCTCGAAGGCGTGGGTTGGGTGGCGGCTGGCGCCCGGGGTGCGGGCGGGGACCGTGAGGCCCAACCTGGGAAGTAAACCTGGCTTTGGAGGAGGCTGTTTCATGTGCCCTCAGAACATTCTTGTGAAGCGGCTGGAGTGCGATTATTATCATAATTACATGCTGTCCGTCAGATTGGCTCTGTGGGGGCGTGGGACCCGGACCCCCGCCCAAGATCATGTGGTCGGTGTGGGGGCCTGGCGCCGGGCACTGTCCTTGGCTGACGAGCGGTGCCCGGCGCATGAGGGTGGGCCCTGAGTGAGGGACCCCTCCGCTAGTGTTAGGGGCACCCGATGCGTCACGACGGAAGCAAACAAACATCCACTGCAAGGTACCCTGAACCCGTCTGTCCTCCTGGGGCACCCGGCTCAGATTCCGCCTGCAGGTCGCGCAGCAGAGGGCCCGAGAGGACAGACCTGTTGGGGGGACGCTGCCCGCCCATCCACCCCGTCCATCCAGCTGGGGAGGGGTCGTGACGCTGGCTGGCTGCGGGCAGGGCCTGCCTGGGAGGAGGTGACCGAGGTGCGCGGCCATGTGCACAAGCGGGGTCAGCACACGGCCTGGGGAGGGGGGGCGCCAGGAAGGCCCGGTCTGTGGCCGAGAGACTACAGCGCGCAGACTCTGCAGGGAGCAGGGACGCTCTGTCTCGTGCCTGCTGCTTCCACGAGTGCCGGGGATAGGCAGCCCGGGGGCGGCTCCTCACAGGTGCCTCTGTTGGCGTCCGAGGGCCTTTGAAGGTGCATTTTTACAGGCCTGATCTGCTCCCTGGAAAGAATGCTGCCAGGTCAGTTGGCCTGCCAGGGGCGGGGAGAGTTGCTCTGCGGGTGCCATGCGTGCACGGACCCTGGCGTGGAACAAGGTCAGCCTTCTGGAACGGATACCCACCTGGTCTGCGGGAAGAGTGCAGACCCTGAAGGCTGGAGGCCTGGACACGCCCGAGGCCTGGTGGGTGGCTTGTGGTGCAGGAAAGTGGCTCTGTTGGCCGGCGAGTATGCCCACATCTCGGGGCCTCGGTGGGGGTCTGGGTGCCCAGGACAGTGGCCCCTGGGGTCTGGCCCCCTCTCTGGTCTCACAGAGCTGCCCCCTCAGGCACCTGGTGTCAGTCGGTTGAATGCCCCGTGGTGAGCGATTCTAAGGGAGGTGCAGGCCTTTTCACCCATTGGGCACAGCTCCGGGGCCCCCAGGGGCCTGCCGGGCTCTCTGGCCCCTCGCTTCCTGTGTCCTCCTGGGCTCAGCGGCGTTCCCAGGTGTTAAAGGTACAGTCTTTGTGTATTTTTCTGCCCTGTGGCCTCAAAGGAAAGCCAGCTGCTGTGTTTGCTGGGCGGTTCCCTCCGCCCAGGGCACTTGGGCCGTGCGCTCGAGTCATCCGCGCCCCCATTGCCCCTGAGGAGGGACTGGGGGGTACCCGCAGGCTCGTGGTGGAAGAGATGGGGTGACGTTCGCCCCCCGCCTCCCTGATGTCACGGAGCAGCTGTGGCTGTGAGTGGGGACGCACCGGTGGGCCAGCCACGCCCGTGCCCCCGTCTCCTGTCTGCCCCGAGGCGCGGGGGTCCCCGAGCCGGGCCTCAGAGCCCTGCCACCATCCTCTTGGCTAGGGGCCCCGGTAACCTGACCTGCGGCCCGTCTTCGGGGGTGCTCAGCGCGGCGGCTCAGCCTCTGGGCCTGTGTGCGCGTAGCGCGTGCGAACAGCCGGGTTCGTTTCTGCTCCGATCTCAGAATGGAATGTGTAACCCCTCTATGAACACTGACTGCAGAACGTGTTCCCCTTCCTCCCCTAGGAACAGGAGAGGGTGAAAGTGTCTGCTTCGGGGCCCTGCCGCATGGCGCGGAGGGTCTGGATCCAGGACCACCATGTCTCTGGGCCGCCAGGAGGGCCCCGTGGGTCAGCATCTTGTCGAGGGGGCAGTCAGACGGCTCTAAAGAAGCCGGGGTGTGATGACTCACATCAGTCTGGGTCGCCCTCCTGTGGTCTTTTGTCAGCAGCCACGTGGCGTGAGTCCCCGCGGCAGAACCGACTCTTCTCTGCGGAGGGGCCCGTGAGACCCCCGGGGTGGGCTCTGCGGGGAGCTTGGGAGACCCGGTCCCAGCTTCTCCCGGCCCACGGGCCCCGCGCGGCCGCTCGTCTCCACCACCTGTGTGGTCTCGGGTGCAGGAACCCCAGCAGGGAAGCAGGGGGGTCAGCGGGCTGAGACTCGGCCGCCTGGGAGAGGCTCCCCGTCCCAGGCGCCGGGCTGGGATTCGGCTCCCCCAGGCAGCAGGTGGGGGGCCATCCCAGCGGGCTGATAGGGGGCAGCAGGCAAGGGCGTGGCTGCCAGAGCCCCAGTGCCTCGCCCGTCTCCCCGCGAGCGAGCGGGACCTCTGGGAGAAGAGCAGGACTTGGCTGTTTCTCCATCCTCTTTTTCTCTGTCTCCCTCCATCCCTCTCCCGTCTCCGCAGCCCCAGAGCATTGGGTTCCCTGAGCCCGTGAGTGGATTGGAGCCTGTCCTGGGGGAGGAGGGTCACTCTGTGTCCACTGAGCTCTAAGACGAGCGTGACGGGGCGTGACCGTAAGTCGTGGACGTGACCGTAAGTCGTGGACGTGAAAGGGCCAGGCAGGGCTTTCCTGGGGCGCGCCCTTTGTCAGCGGGCTGCACTGACGCCCACGCCATCCCCACGGGGCCCCGGGTGTGCAGACGGGTGGGAACTGGGGGTCAGGACACACATATGGTCCCTTGGCCGTCCCCTTCCACAGCTGCTTCCAGGGGGGCTTTCTGAAGGCGGGGCGGGTCTGCGGGTTCATCTGACTGGGGCCTCCTGTCAGTCCGCAGGGTGGCACACGACATCTAGTTGTCCAGGTCCAGCCTGGTGTCCGCAGACGTGTCCAGGTGTAGCTTTTATTCAGCGTGGTGCCGCTGGGCCCGAGGACTCAGCCGAAACCGGGGCTTCTGGCCTGGCGGAGACTGGCGGCCGCTTCTCTGTCCCGGCTGCCCATGGGGACCGCCTCTACCGTAGCTGGGAAATCACATAGCCGCCCCTGCCTCATCACTCCCGGCGAGTCTGATTTCTGAGGTCCTGCTTCTTTTGATCAGCATCCGTTTCCGTGGGTCAGCTGTCCGGGAGTGACTGACTCAGCGGCTCTTCTGCTCAGGGTCTCCCAGCGGGTTGTTCCCTTTCGGGACTGCACCTTGCCTCCCAGCCCTGCTTGTTGGCAGAATCGGTTCCTGGTGGTTTGTAGGACACCCCGGTGTTCTTGCTGTCCGTCGGCAGCTCCCGGGGGCCTCCGGTCTTCATAAGCACTTTCCGCACGGAGGTCTGATCTCCTCCTCCGAGCCAGCCTGGCTGTCTGGAAGCCGCCTTGAGCCATCTCCTGTGTCCTGAGAGCCGTCTGCCTGCGAAATCTGCGAGCCCTGCTTGTGTGTCTTGATGGTTGCTCTGTGGAAGGGGGAGTGGGTTTCTTTAGGGTCGTAGCTGGGAGGCTGATCTGTTATTAATTAGTAGAAGCTTCTGCGGAACAGGGCTTTCCTGGTGGCTCAGCTGGGGAAGAATCCGCCTGCAACGCAGGAGACCCTGATTCGATTCCTGGGTCGGGAAGATCCGCTGGAGAAGGGATAGGCTACCCACTCCAGTGTTCTGGCCTGGAGAGTCCCATGGACCGTATAGTCCATGGGGTCGCGAAGAGTCGGACACGACTGAGCAAGCTTCACTTTGATTCAGGGAAGCGAGTGTTAAGGGAAGTTTTCTTTTCTTCCTCGCTTTACATGGCTCTGCCGAGGCAGCAGGATGCTGCTGGGGTTGTCGGGTCAGACACCTCTGAGGACTCGTGTGTAGGCCGTGTGGTCCTGTAGGCCAGGTCGGGGAAGGTATGTGCCCCAAGGCCATCTCTGGGAGTCGGGCAGCCAGGTGTAACAGGCTCGGGGCGGAAAGGCGGGGAGAGGCCCCCTTGCGGGCGGTCGTCTCCCACTGCCGCCCGTCCAGGTCCTGGCCGCGGATGAGATGACGGCGCCGCGGGCGGGTCCCTCCTCTGTGCTCAGGAGCCCCTGTGAGCTTTCCTCACGGAGCCCGTGAGGCAGGCAGGGTTGGCCGTCCTGTCCCCGGGAGGCCTGCTTCCCCCAGAACATCGCAGGGGTGGGGAATGGCCGCCAACAGCTCCTGTCTCCCCACCACCACCGTCTTCCTGCTTCCAGATGTTTCGCCCCTGGAGCCAGGCTGCCTGTGGGTTCACAGCGGCTGAAGTGTGGTGACCGGAATGTGATACCGTGCTGTCGATTTTGTCTGTGCTTAAAATTGCCCCGAATAAAAAGTTAAGAAAACAGTTATTTATCTGTCACAGTTATGAGAGAATCCCTTCACCTTGAGAGAGCAGGATGTTGGAATCCTGAATCTTTCTCAAGCTCCAAATATGTGTGAGTCAAGTCTTACTCATCTGTTCCTTGGTAGCAGATGTTCTGGGAAAGCCAAGCTGCACTCTAGCCATGCCATCCACCATCCATCCATCCCTCCATCCATCCATCCCTCCATCCATCACTCCCCCCACCATCCATGCACCGTCTGTTCATCCCCCCATCATCCATCCGTCCCTCCATCCACCCTCCCTCCGTCCATTCACCATGCCTCCATCCATCCCTTCATGATTTAACCACCTGGCTGTCTGGTCATCTGAAGTTTATGTAACACTTATTTGCTGGGTCCAAGCTCTGTGCTTAGGCCTCGACACAGTGCTTGACCCCAAGGAGCCCACAGACACTGATTAGTGGAGGTCAGTGCCAGGTGGGCACCAAGAAGGGGTGACTCTGCCAGGTTAGCTCGGGGAAGCTCGCGTGGAGGGGACGGCCCCCCTGGTGGGGTCTTGAGTGGACCCCACGGAAAAGGAGTGTGTCAGGCACCTGTGGAAGCTGAGGATGCGGGGAGGGTTCCAGGCGGCGGAGCGGGCGGCGTGGCTGTCTGCAGTGGGGCTCGGGGTAGCTGGAGCGGGGTTTTGGGCTGAGCGCCTGGCTGCTGACGAGGCGGGGAGGTATGGTGTGCCCCCCCCGCCCGCAGCCAGAGAAAGCCCTGGCGATGCCTGAGAGGAGGATGGTGGAGCGTGGGGTGGGAGAGTGAGCCTGCCGCCCCCAGCGCTGCTTGGTGCCCCAGCTGGGCCACTGTGGGTTCCAGGGGCGCTTCCGCACAGACCTCCTCCCTGCTGGGCAGCTGCCGACCTGGCTCGGGCTGAGCAGGTGGCCTCCTTGCGCTGACCTTTGCTCTGGCTTCCTGACTCAGGGACCCCTATTGGCGAGCAGCCATCTGGACGGGGTGGTGTCCCGCCTGCAGGACAGACACGCCGCGCGCCGGCGTGGGTGGACTTCGGTGCTTTCCTTGGTTCTTCCGGGCCCTGTGGAGCAGCCGTCCACAGATCCATGGCTGGAAGGGCAGAGACAGCGGCCCTGCTGCTCCAGGCCCCTTCCCTGCTGGGGGCCCATGTCCGCGTGAAGCCTGGGGCCCCGGCCACGATGTCAGCACCCTCCTGCCCCAGGGCGCGCGGTCACTTAAGACTTGGGAAAGTCATGGGGGTGGTTTGTTTAGCTGTGGTAACATGCACGCTGCATAAAATTGACCCCCCTAACATCTCTGAGCACACGGCTCGGGCATCAAGTGCAGTGTTGAGCCGTCGACTCCGCCGTCCGCCTCCAGAACTTTGCGTCTTTCCGCACGGAAGCTCTGACCCTGCTAACACCAGCGCCTGCCGCCCCCGGGCCCTGGCCCGGCCCCTGACACGCACCCTTCCCTTTCAGTGTCTCTGCCTGTGACTCCTGCAGGGACCTCTTGTAAGTGGAATCCTACCGTATTTGTCTTTTTGTCCTGAGGGCTCGTGTGTGTTGCAGTGGGTGTCAGGACACCCTCCCTTTTTAAGGCTGAATTTCATGTGTTCCGTTGTGCGGATGGATCACCTTCTGTTTGTCCGTTACCTGTGGCTGGACGCTTGGGTTGGCTCCGCTTTTGCCTGCGTGAACGAGCCTCCCAGCTCAGCGGTCTTTTTATTGTAGCATCTGAATCCTACCTTTGTTTGCCTCTTCCGTCAGCCATCTGATTTGTTCATTCATTTTTGGCGGTGGTTTAGTTGCTAAGTGGTGTTCAACTCTCAGCGACCCCGTGGTCTGTAGCCTTTACTCATTTTTATTGCAATGTAATTTCATTTAGGGCTTCCCCTGGTGGCTCAGCTGGTGAAGAATCTACCTGCAATGCAGGAGACCTGGGTTCGATCCCTGGGTCAGGAAGATTCCCCTGGAGAAGGAAATGGTAACCCACTCCCATTTTCTTGCCTGGGAAATCCCATGAACAGAGGAGCCTGGCAGGCTACAGTCTCTGAGGCGGCAAGTCTGACATGACTTAGTGAGTAAACAGCAACAGAATTGACATTTAACGTTGTATTCATGTCTAGCTACACAGTGTTAACGGTTTGGCTGTATGTGTATATTATATATAATGGTTTTTGCAGTAAAGTTTCCTTAACCTCCTCTCCACACATAGTTAACATATGTTTATTTTCGCCTCTTTGTTTTCCAGCCAATTCCCTTTTTCCTTTTAACAGAAGGAATTTTTGTCCATGTTAGGAAAGTGAAACTTTGAGTCAGAGGTTAAGAAATGTACATGTAAGTTATCTCTTCTTTTTTTAAAAAAAAGTGCTAAAGATTCAAAAGATGCTACGATGTCAGTAGAGGTGCATGTGCCTTGAAATGTAATTTAAGAGACAGTGAGAGTCGCTCCTCGGGCTGCTGCTCTGAGCCCCGATGGTGATGTAGCCACAGTCGAGGTGTACAGCCTCTGTGTCATCCCCTAAACCGCCGTCCCACCCCCCGAGTTCCGTCCCGTGTCCCCTGCCGCCCGCAGCTCCCGGCCCCGGCCACGCGGACGTGCGACTGTGCCTCCTCCTTCCCGGGTGTGCAGGAGTCAGGATCCTGCAGCGGGGGCCCTCTGGGTCCAGCCCCTTGCGCTCCGGGGTGGGGCGCGGGGCGGGCGGGGGCACCGTGACCCACCGGGTGGTTGTGTGTCCACCGCTGGTCTCGTCCCGGCCCGGCCGGGGTCGCGGTCATGCCCCTTCCCCTCCTGCTCCGCAGCTTCCCCGAGGCCCTTGCATCCCGTCCGGTCCCCACGCTCCCCGTGTCCCATGGCTCTCCAGGTCCACCGGCCGAGGGAACCAGCGTCCAGCACGCTCGTCCCACAACCTCGTCCCCGCCCCCCCAAGTAAACCCAGCAGTCCCCCTGACTCCCGCCCCGCCCTCGACCCAGGAACAGCTCGTCCTCTGTCGGTCTGTCTGTCTGTGTGGACTTGCCTTTTCTGGACCTCTCGCACGAGTGAGTCCGTGGTTTTGTGGCTCTGGGTGGACACGGCCCCGTTTCCCGGATTCTTCTGGAAGGCCTGTCCTCAGGCCGCCCCGCTTCCTGGCCGGGGGCGGGGGGTGGAGGGTGAGGAGCTGCCCCTTGTCGTGTGTCTGCAGCTCCTCCACAAGCGTGTGCTGTCCTGGGGACGAGCTGGGGGGAGGCCAGGGGCGGCCGGCCCTGGAGACCGGGGTCCTGCGTCTTCTCCAGGGAGGAGTCGGCCGGGCAGGGAGCTGGTACAGCTTCCTCCTCGGAGCCGAGACACAGACCTGCTTCCCAGAACACCCAGCTCTTTGTCAGCAGGCGTGGGGTGGGGTGAGGGGGCATGCTGGCTTGGAGCCTGGGTCTGCGCGCGTGTGCATGCGTGTGCGTGTGTGTGTGTGCGTGGTCCAAACCTGCACGTGCGAGGGGTTAAAGGCAAGGTTTTCGGTTGTCATGAAACTTGTTTTTTTCATTTAAAATTATGACGAAGAATTAAGTGACAGCTTAACAGCGTGCGTACATTCACATTGTCCTGCCGTCGTCACCACCGTCTGACTCCAGAACTTCCCACCTGCCTCCTAAACTCTGTCCCCAAGAAATACGAACAGCACTGTACCCCCTGCCTCCGTGTTCTGCCTCTGGGTTTGACCGCTCCAGGCGCCTCACAGATCCTGCCGCGTTTGTCCTTTCGTGTCCGGCTTACTTGGCTCAGCAGCGTGGCTTCAGGGCCGGTCCACACCGTGGCAGGTGTCAGAACGTCCTTCCAGGCTGCGTCCATCGGCGGCTTGTTTCCCCTTTGGCTGCTGTGAGCGTGGCTGGAATGCGTTTCTGCTTGAGCTCTTGCGACCTGCTCCGCCTGCGGGAGTGCCCCCCACACGCGGCGGCCGTGGATGAGGGATGGGGCCGGGTGCCGTGTCCCTGGGCACAGCCCACTGGGGGTGGAGCCGGCGCTGATGAGAGGCAGCAGTCCTTGGAAAGGCGTGTTTCTGGTGGCGCATCCCGTGGTCGTCGCCAGACACCTTCTCTGCCAAGAAAACTTGAGCCAGGCACTCCTGGATGTGGCGAACCTCCGATCAGGTTCCACCCCGGGAGGTGGTGGAGTGGTTTTCTGGGTGAGCCACCTGCCCGCCCCTGGGCAAGTCAGTGATGAAGCCAGCGTCGAGGTGGGCTGGTGCTCCTGCGCCTGTGTGTTTTTGACACTCTGCTTCCTGAGTGGAACAGGGTGGGTAGGTGCCCTCCTGCCACTGGCCCTGGAGTGGACCAGGGTCCTGCCCCCCAGTCAGCAGGTCGGGAATCGGGGTGGGGGCCGGCCGACGGGGACGTGGGGGGGCCCTGAGGGACCAAGGAGTCTGGAAAGCAGGCAGAGACTGGGACCCGGGTGTCTGCCCTTTCCTGGAAACCGGGCTCCTTTTCTAGACTAACCAGAGTCCATTGAGTTTTGCCAGGTTCAGGAAGTCTGGCCGACCTGGCCTGGCTTCAGAATGCGGATGCCTGGTTTCTGCAAAGCCGAGTTGACTCCCAGCCCCTTTCTCTTGAGTCCTCCGTGTCCATATTGTTCAGGAGTCATTAACAGTGTTTATAAACTCAGACCCAGGAATCCCACCCTAGATTTTCCTAAGGAAATAGGACTTTTTTTTTCCCTTTTCCTTTTGGTATTATTGTACGAGCTGATTCATTGTATTCGTAACAGTGGAAAGCTGGAAAGAGACTGACCTAGTCCCGCAGGAGGAAAGGGGTTACAGGAGCCGGGTGGAATGTGAGGTAATGAGCACGTGGGGACAGTGAAGGTTCGATAGCCGAGGGCTCCAGGCTCCTGGGTGAGGAGTGAGGAGTGACGCCTGGAGCCGGCTCAGGGTTTGTGTCCGTCGCCTGTTGCTGGTAACAAACCCGCCCCACGCTGAGCGCACGCACAGCACGGTCTAACCCCTCCTGACTCTGTTCTGGTGGGCGATTCTGTCGGCCTCACTTGGTGGGGGCCTCTCGGTCCCTGCGGTCAGCCCCTCGTTCCGCGGCCCAGCCTGGGTGCCTTCACATGGAGGCTGGGGTCCGCGGATACACGCCAAGGGTGCCAGGCCTCTTGAGGTCCGGGCCGTGGAGCTCGCAGTTCCTCACCTCCGCCGTATCGGTCTCAGGCCCCAGGGCCGGCCCCGGTCCAGGGTGGTGGAGACCTAGAACTGGACTCCTGTCTTTCGACGGGAGGGGCAGGCAGCTTCCCCGTGGCAAGGGGGTGTGGACCCAGGTGGGTGAGGCTCCCGGTGCCCCGTGGTACCTCCTTCTCTGCGGTTTCCGTGATGTGATCGCAGGGGAGGAACTTCTGCGATGTCGGGGAAACGAACCTCAGCGACGGGTCACCAAGGTGAGGATGTGGGCAAGTCTTCTCTAGAGTTTCGCTGCTGCCGTGTGTATGTCGTAGGTTTAAAATAAAGGTTCTCTTCACGCCAGCCGTGGGGCGCCTGACTCGACGCTGATGGGGGTGGGCCCCCACTCTTCGGGCTTTTCGATGAACCTGCTTGTCGGGTGCAGCGCACGGGGTCCTGGACTCGGAGGAAGACAGCCCGCGGCTGCCCTCCGGCTTCGCGGTGCCCTGCCAGCTGGGCAGAGGGTGGATGGACCGCCCGGAGGGGCCTCGGCCGTTGGAGGCGTTGGTCGACCACCTCCAGGAGGCCGGCGTGGGCCCCTGAGCATGCTTGTGTGGGCGGAGGGGGCATCGCAGGCCCCTGGTGTCTGAGGACGGCGCTCTCTGGTCGGTACCCTCGGGGCTCCCTTTTCCTGGTCATCGCTGCCCTAAACACACGGTTCTTTGAACTCTGCTCACAGGGTTTTTTTTTTTCCGTGAGTTTGAAATTGTTTCAGAATTAAAAGTTAAGCAAATAACTACACGGGAAACCACACTCCGCCTCCTCGTGGGATGCTTGGCCGTCGGGAGGAAGGGCGTTCCCACGCAGCCCAGCCGGCCGCCTGCCGGGGCGGGTGTGGCCTGGACACCCAGAGCCTGCCGGACCGAGAGCCCGGCCCCGGTCCCCCCCGAACCCGCCCTGTGGAGAGAAACCGGGGCTTGCAGACCATGCCCGGGGAGCAGGGAGGCGGTCCCGGCCTGACCAGCGCTGTGGGTCCTGCTCGCGGGGAGAGCTCAGGCTGCGGACCTGCCCCTTCTGAGCAGGGGGCTTCCTCCTGCATCGCGTGGGCGCCTGCCCCACTCCTGGTGCTGTGGGCTCGCTGCACCCGGCCCCCCGGGCGCCCAGGCCTTCAGGACCCCATGGGCCCACGCTCCTGTCTGACCCTCGGGCCCTGCCAGTTCCTGGCGGGGTGGGACGCCCACCCTCATGGGCTCCCGTCAACTCGTGTTACCCAGGCTCCGGCCACCTCGACAGCGAGGCAGACTCGCTTTGGCCGCTAATACAGGACTCCTCCTCGCGCACGAGGCCCTCGTATCCCTGATCGGCTCGCCTGTGCACAAACAGAGACGCGGCGTGAAGTGACGGGATCACCCCCCAGTGGACACGGCGGGTGTCTGTCGCTCCCGGGTGCAGATGACCGCCCCCACCCCCGGGAGAGCCTGGGCACCTGTGTCTCACAGACGGGCCGTGAGGGGGCATGTCAGCTCCCCCCGAGGGTCTGGCCCCTGCCCAGGCCCCGCACTGCCTCGCGCCCTCTCGTCTTCACCCCGGTTCATTCTGGCGCCGGTGTAGACGGTGGGTCTCCTGCTTCTGCCCACACCCCCACCCAGGGCGGGTGGGCGAGGTCCTCCCGGGAGGAGTCCCAGATGTCAGGTCCAGAGCAAGGGGCCCAGGGGGTCCTGTACCCTGGGGGCGGGGAGCAGAGAACCCCTGGCAGCCATCCGTGTGCCACAGACGGAGGCCGGGTGAGGGCACCCGCGTTGCTCAGGGCGTCTCTGTTTATCAGCAGCCATTCTGGGTCTCCGCCTAGGCTTCCTCTCGTTGCGATGAATAGGGGCTGCCATTGCCTGCGGCTGCGGGCTTCTCTCTGCGGTGGGTTCTCTCCGTGTGGAGGACGGGCTCTAAGCGTGTCTTCAGCAGTTGCGGCTCCTGGGTTTAGCTGCCAGACCTGTGTCCCCTGCATTGGCAGGCGGGCTCTTAACCCCTGGACGTCCAGGGAAGCCCCACTCAGTGCTTCCTAAGGAAAGTCTCAGCTCCTTCAGGTCCTCTGGGGTCTCACTTTCAAGGTCAAGAACACTTCATTTCTTCAGACTCAGGACAGACCCCCCCCTCCCCGGGTGGTGGCAAACGTGGTCTTCCTCTTCCTGGTTGAGTTCACTGGATTTTCTGCCGTCCGCAGGTGGCCTTGTGGACGGTGGAGTCCTCTTTAGGATGACGAGTGACCCTTGTCCAGGGTCCCCCGCAACCGTCCGTCCATTCCGTGTCCTCCAGAGCAAGCTCCCCGAGGCCTGTGGTCACTCCCGTGTCCCCATTGCCTGGAGTGACTTGGGGCACAGAGTAGGTGCTCAGTTAACATTTACTGGAGGAAAGGAGATCCGCCCGCCTCGTCCTGGGTCCACGGCTCAGTGAGGCCCCAGGCAAGTTTGAGACGGGCGGTTTCCAGCCTGTGTGGGAGGCGGAAAGTCCCACCCTGGAGGGTGAAAAGGAGAAGCAGTCACGGCTCTCGGCAGACGGTGGGACGGGCCTGTGGACGGCAGTAAATCGTGTGGTTGCCGAGTGCTGTGGAAGCTGCGAGCCAGGCTTGTTCCGGCAGCGCCCGGGGGTGGGGCCCGGGGGTGGGGCAAAGGAAGGGCGAAGGGCGTGGGGAGACGTGGCCTGGGTGGAAGGGGGCCGCTCAAGCCCCCGACTGGGCCAGCAACACGCGTGTGAGCAGAACGGACAGGCCAAAGCCGGGTTGGCAGGGCCAGGACGCTGGGTTCATGAGCCCGAGCCTGGGGCAGAGGTGGGGCGGGGACCTCGGTGGGTGGGAGTTCCGCCCCCGCCCTGGTCCCCCTGGGTCTCTGGGTGGCAGGTCTGTGTCGAGCAGGGGGATGCGGATCCCCTAGCAGCAGGAGGAGGGCTCGACCCTGCGCGGGTCCTGACGTGTGCACGCGGGGGTGGGTGTGCACGTGCGAGTGAATGTGCGTGTGTCTGTGCGTGCAGCCGTCGGGGAGCGTGCAGCCCCGGGGCCGGGCTCCAGCCCACCCACACGGGCATCTCTGAGCCTCGTCTCGCAGATGAGGGCGCTGACTCCCTCCTGGCCCCTGAGATCCTGAGACAGCATGTGCCTGGCCCTGGGGGGGTTTCATCTTCGAGGGCTGGGGCCCCTGAGATCCCGAGACAGCGTGTGCCCAGCCCTGGGCGGGGGTTTCATCCTCGAGGGCTGGGGCCTCAGGAACCACCTTGTTTTCAGAGAGAAGCTGAAGGTTTCCAAGAGGAAGCCCCCATGTCCCGAGCCCCTGGAGCTGGCAAGTCAAGTTGCAAATGCGGGGTTCACGCTGGCAGATCTGCCCAGTCGAGGCCAGCTCCTGGAGAGCCTCTCGGGTCCAAAGCCACACCCTGAGCTGGACCAGTTTCAGATTCCCTGGGACTGAACTCTGAGCGGGCCGGGGGTGGGGGGCGGTGATACCTGGTGTTTGACACCAGAATTTGAGGCATAGTCCATCTGAGCAAAAGTCAGGGCTGAAGTCTCATGTCCACTCGGGAAAGAGTTCTGTGCCCCCCAAGTCCGAGAGGCCCAGGCGCCACCCACCTGGAGCTGCACGTTTGGAGCAGGAAGTGTGATGCCCATTCCCAGCCCCCGACACCCCCGCCCCTGGGGGCTGCTCCGGTCATCTCTGCGAAGAGACAGCAGACAAGCTGGGGTCCCCGTGGGCCGGCCGGCTGGCTTCCCGTCTCCCCATTCCCACCAGTGCAGTGGGGATAATAATACCCCACACACACACCCTGGGGGTGACTGGCAGGCCACGGGGGCTCCCCTGCCCGAGCGGGAAGCGTCAAGAAGCACAGGCATCTTTTCTCGTAATTATCAGATGCCTCATGTGGTCCATTCCACGAGGGCTGCCCGAGGTCCACACCACACCCCCTCCCGCCCAGCTTGCCCGGGACCCTCGGTGCGGCCCTCTGCGTCCACGCCAGGCTGCAGGCTCTGCTCTGGGGGACGGGGTGGGGGCCGCTCTCTGGGGGTTGGAGGGTGGAGGGTGGTGCTGGGAAGTGTTTTCCCCGTCTGGGGGGTTGCGGTCACATGGCTGCAGGCCTGTGGCACCTGTCAGGCCGCCGAGTCGGGGGGGACCCCGACCTGGCGATCCCGTCCCTCCGGTCAACCCTGAAAGCTGAACACACCGCCCCATCTCAGAGCCACCCACCAGGAAGGCGTGGCCCCCTCCACACCATCCCAGACCCGAGAGGGGCTTCCCCACCCACTGGGGCTCAGGGTCTCAAAAGCAGCTGAGGAACCAGGCAGGAAACAAGCTGCGAGGATCTTGTCCAAAGGCCACGGGAAGACTGGCCTCAGCTCTTGACCTGAAACTTGAAACCGTTGGCGTGGGAATTACCACCTCTGGTGATAATCCCAGTTGTCATCGCGAGCGCCAGCCTGCCCCGGCCCCACAGCTCAGTCCCAGTCTAGCTGGGCGCTGCTCCTGCTTCCGCGACCCCCTGGCCACGCCCACGACGGGCACAGCTGCCAGACCCCGACTCAGGCGGGGCGCCCACCTGCAGGCCAGCCCGGAGAGCAGGTCCCCACGGGGGTCTGGGGCATCAGTTCTGAACACCTTCGGGGAAAGGCGAGTCCTCCAGAGAGACGTAGCTCGTGGACACGGGCAGCGGGGACCCTCCAAGCCACAGGAGACCCTGGGCCCACCAGGAGGAGGCCCTTCTTGCAGGAATCAGGAGGACACGGCAACCAGAAGTGCCCCCGGGGGTGGCCCGACCCCAGCACTGGGCCTAGGATGTCTTTTAGAAACACCCCACGTGGTGGAATCCTGGCCCGGCTCACCCGGATCATGCATGCCGCAGGCTTGCAGTTCCCAGGGTCCTGTTTTAAAGCCACGGGATCTGGGATCAGACTTGCCAGACAGGCCTGGAGACGACAAGCCCGATTCCTGGGCCTCAGATCGCTGACCCTGAGGATTCTGTCCCTCCTGACTGGGCACCGCCAACCCCCTGCCAGGAGTGGCGGGGGAGACCACTCGGGTCGCCCGCCCACACAGCGGCCTGGCACACGCCTCAGGCCTCCATGTCTCAGGCCTTTTCCAGCCACTTTCTCCAGGAAGGAACCCGACCACGTCCCCCAGCGCCCTGCCAGCAAAAAGACCCTTCCCACGTTACACGCCTTCTAAAGCGTCTCTGAGGCCCAGAGTCAGCCCCAGCCGTCTGTGAGTCTCCCCTCACTCCAGCCCGAGACGCACCTGCTCCTGGCTGGGACCGGGGCACTTCCCCCAGGGCGGTCCAACGGGGGAGCGGCCCGATCTGAGCAGCTGGACTCGGGCCAGCAGGGCCCCCCCCGGCCTCCCCAGAGAGGCCGTGAGTGCAGTGCAGACGGGCAGCCCCTGGCCTGCTGGCTACCCGGCCACGGTGTGTCCTGGGGAGGAGACGGCCCAGCCCTGAGCCGCGTGGAGCCGGACAACGGCTCGAGGATCTCGTGTGATGGGACCAGCCTTTCTCTGGGGGGGCGGGTTAGAACCTGGCCGGCCCCTGGGCTGGCTGGCGTCCAGCAATGTGTCCCAGGAGACGCCTCAGGGCCGGGGGACATGCCAGCCCCGCGCCCCTGCCTCCTTCGGTCCTGGGGAGTCAGCTCCCGCAGGAGCACCCCTCAGCCTTGACGGGGGAGGCTCTGTGAGATGCCCCTCCCTGAAAAATCTGACACCCCACCCCCAACCTGACAGGAGACCCTCCCCTGGGTTTTCTCCCACCCCCTGCGCCTGAGAGCTCCCTGGCCTTCCTCCTGCTCCCAGCCTGCATCGAGATGCCAGACCCGCATCCGAGTCCTGTCCCCGCTCCGGCCACTGACGGGCGGGACACGGGGGCCTCTTGTGCAGGCACCATCGCACCCCCCAACCCAGGCCGGATCAGAAGAAACACGCCACACCCACACGCGTGAGCCCTGGCCCGTGGGGGCGCCTGGACGCTCGAGGTGACGGGCTGGGTACCAGTGCCACCCGGGCACAGACCTCCCACGTCCCTGCGGCGCTGCGTCTCCCTGGCCTGGCGTCTCCCCTCGAGGCCGGGGCAGGCCGGGACCCATCAGGTGGGCCCGCTGACCAGCCCGAGGGTCACAGAGCCGACGGGCAGCCCCCAGCCGGGTCAGGCTCCGTCTGCCCCGAGGCCCCAGCCTCTCCGGCGGCAGGATGGCACCTGAGTGGCACCTGAGCAGCTAGCTTGGGGCAGAAGTCAATGTGCCAGGTCCCGCCACCGCCCAGCTGGGTGGCCTGGGCCATTGATTGTGTCTCGCTGGGCCCCAGGCTTCTCATCGCTGGAAAGAGGACTCAGCCAGTCCGCTGGCCACAAGTCCTGAGGAGGAGGTGCCGGGCCCTATGCTTGGCAAAGCGGCACTCGGAAGGCGCCTTCCCTGGGCCCTTGGGGCTGGGCCTGCGGGACGCCGTCCTGGGCTGAGCCCTGGGTCCCCCAGCTCCCAGCTGCTAGAGAGCGACAGGAAACTAGGGGGTCACGTCACGCTGAGGTCTGGGCCAGTGGGTGGCGAGCAGGTCCCTGGAGAGGAGGCTGAAGGAGACAGGAGGGCGGTGTGCAGGGGACAGACGGCCTTTGGACTGGCTGAGGGCGCGCTGGGGGGACCGGGAAGACCCCAAAGACCTCCTCTCCTGGGACTACCCCCCACCAGCCCCCTCCTCCTGCCCTCTAGCCTGGTGTCCGGCTGCCCCTCTCAACCCGGGGCAGAAACGTGTGCGCGGGCGTAGGCGGGGGCGTAACTCGCAAGCCCGCATGCTCCGCGAGCCCAGCTGGACGGGGTGGGTGGCTGCGCTGTCCAGGGGGGGACGTGGGCAGGGCGGGGTGGGGCGGGGCGAGCACAGTCGGCCTAGCCCCCAGGACAGACCCCCCCGCACACACACCCCTCCACACCCGGCTCCCATCCAGCCCGCATCCTTCTGCGGACGGGAGCGGGTATCGAGTCAGATGCAGAGCCCCTCCTCCATGAGGCACCTGCCACGAGCCGGCTGTTACGGCCGTAACCGTGGGTCCCGGCCCAGCCCTACAGATTGCTCGAGTCACTCCCAGCTGACAAACGAGAGAACCCCCGCAGAGGGGAACGGTCAGCGCCTGATGCCCTCTGCTGCCCCGTCCGATGGTCCCAGGCCCTGTGCCCCACCCACCCACGGCCCCCACCGCGCAGAGGCAGGAGCCCCGTGCCACTGAGGACTGCCGTGTGCCCGGCCAGTTGGGGCAGGTGGCCCTGGTATCCGGGGAAGGGCCCTGGTATCCGGGGAAGGGCGCAGGGCACGTTCCTGCCGGATTCCTGCTGTGCGGGGTGGCTGACAGCTGGCCGCGGGGCTCCCCAGCAACCGGGAAGGCAGGTCTGGCATGCGGGACAGCTTCTAGGATTCTCCAGCCTCAGGAATCCGTGTGTTGGCAAAGATCTCCACGCCCGGCGAGCCCAAAGCCTTCCACTGCCCCCCACCGCGGAAACACGGCCAGGAATTTAATGTGCAGCTGTGGCCGCCCCGCTGGGACGGCAGAATCCACGGGGGGCCTGTGATGGGGCAGAGACGAGGCTGAGCAGGGGGCATGGCCCAGGGTGGCAGAAAGGTGCTCCCTGGCTTTGCGAGCCGGACACCGTTCAAGTTGTTGGGGACCTGGGGCTCCCCGAGGGCCGGCTCGCAGCGGTCAGCTGGGCCAGGCTTGCGGGCTCCCGCAGGAGGAGCCACTGGAGAGTTGGGGCGGTGGAGTCACCAGCACCCTCGGAAGGTGTGTGGGGGCAGCAGGCAATGCCAGGAGCATCTTCACACATGGGAGATTCCGGGCAGGGGTGTGAACGCCCGCCGCCCTTCCCCACTTGCCATGGCCGCGCTTTCTGGACAGAGCGCATGCAGGGGGCTCGTCCAGGGGTCCAGAAGGCAGACAGGCCCGGAGGGCAGGGTAGGGACCTCACGATCTCAGGGACATTCTGGCAGTGACTTCTTTGGTGAGGTTGGGGTGGGGGTGTCTTTGTTTTTTAAACTTTCTCTTAGAGTATCAGCTTCACTGCACTTTGAGAAGAAGATCTGGAGGTTCCCCATATGCCCCCACACAGGCACAGCTGCCCCCCACCCTCTGTCACATCGGCACCTTCCCCACCCGAGGGACACATTTGTTACCATCGATGGACAGAGTCTGGTTTCCTCAACGGGACCTGCTGGGACCCTCCCCACCCCACCCCACTCCCGGGGCTGACAAGGCCACCCAGGGGCTGACCTGATCTGCAAGGGTCTCCGCCCAGCACTTGGACCCTGTGAGATGGTCCCGCCTCCGCAGAGAGCCTTCAGTTCAAGAAGTGTCCAGGGCCTCCCTGGTGGCGCAGCGGTTAAGGATCCACCTGCTGATGCAGGAGACGGGTTTGATCCCTGATCAGGATGATCCCACAGGCCCCGGGGCCGCTAAGCCCGGGAACCACAACCGTGGCGCGCGCCTGCCGCAGCTGCTGAAGCCTGCGTGTGCTAGAGCCCCTGCTCTGCATCAGGGGAAGCCACCGCAATTAGAAGCCCATGCCCAGCGACTAGAGAGTAGTCCCTGCTCGCTGCAACCAAGAGAAAGCCTGTGTGCAGCAGTGAAGACCCAGTGCAGCCAAAAATAAAATCATTTAAAAAATAAAAACCATCCCAGAGACCAAACCTGCAATATACTCAGGACCTTGGATGTTCTCAAAGGGCTCCATGCTCCTGGGTTTTGACCAGCCAGCCATCTGGGAGCGTCTCGGGAGACAGAGACGCTGAATCAAAAGGGGGAGAGGTGTTCTTCTTGGCGGGGGGGGGGGTGGGGCACTATGAGGCCAACGCTGATGACGAGGCAGCTGAAAACCCGGCACTGAATATGCACTTGAAAGTGGCTTCTCCTTGGCAGAGCCTCCCTGGATGGGAGTGTGTCCCGCTCCCCTGACAGCTCGTCCGTGTTTAACCAAGCTCACAGTCAAGATGTCCTTCCTTCTGGCCCTTGGGCAGCTCAGATGCTTGCTCGCGCCCCGTCCTCTCTGCGAGGCTGGACCCTAGGGCTCCCTCCCCGCCTCCGCCTGAAGACGGGGCCCGTTGCTTTGCGGGGCGGGCGCGCAGTAGGTGCAGCGAGTGGTGGACGCCGGCAGTGAGAGGCACCTTCCGTCCAAGTCTGCACGCGTGCGGTCCAAAGCCGCGTCTCCGGTGCTTTCTGCCAGGCCCTGCTCTCTGCCCCTTCAGGCGCTCAGCGCGTTCAGGCAGCCCCAGGTCCGCGTGGTTTTTGGCTTCGAGGGGACTTTTCCAAGCTCAAGGTGAAGGTGTGTGCACAGCAGGCCGCTCCTCGCTCAGAATGTCCTGGCGCTGAAGCACGTACAGGGCCGCCTCCGGTCGGCACCCCCGGCCCTGCGCCTGGTCTGACGTCACTTCCTCCCAGACCTGGG